>NW_027251434.1:455337-1055337 GCF_044704955.1 Pristiophorus japonicus | reverse complement strand
CCGGGATACTGTGTCTGATCCCCGGGTTAGTGTGTCTGAACCCCGGGATACTGAGTCTGAACCCCGGGACACTGTGTCTGAACCCCGGGACACTGTGTCTGAACCCCGGGGCACTGTGTCTGAACCCCGGGACACTGTGTCTGAACCCCGGGACACTGTGTCTGAACCCCGGGAGACTGTGTCTGAACCCCGGGATACTGTGTCTGAACCCCGGGATACTGTGTCTGAACCCCGGGATACTGTGTCTGAACCCCGAGATACTGTGTCTGAACCCCGGGACACTGTGTCTGAACCCCGGTATAATGTGTCCGAAGCCCGGGATACTGTGTCTGAACCCCGGGATACTGTGTATGAACCCCGGGATACTGTGTCTGAATCCCGGGACACTGTGTCTGAACCCCGAGATTCTGTGGATCAGTCTGAACCCCGGGATACTGTGTCTGAACCCCGGGACACTGTGTCTGAACCCCGGAACACTGTGACTGAACCCCGAGATACTGTGCCTGAACCCCGGGATACTGTGTCTGAACCCCGGGATACTGTGTCCGAAGCCCGGGATACTGTGTCTGAATCCCGGGACATTGTGTCTGAACCCCGGGATACTGTGGATCAGTCTGAACCCCTGGATACTGTGTCTGAACCCCGGGATACTGTGTCTGAACCCCGGGACACTGCGTCTGAACCCCGGGATACTGTGTCTGAACCTCGGGATACTGTGTCTGAACCCCGGGATACTGGATCTGAACCCCGGGATACTGGATCTGAACCACGGGATACTGTGTCTGAACCCCGGGATACTGTGTCTGAACCCCGGGATAGTACTGTGCCTGAACCCCGGGATACTGGGTCTGAACCCTGGGATACTGTGTTTGAACCCCGGGATACTGTGTCTGAACCCCGGGATAGTGTGTCTGAACCCCGGGATACTGAGTCTGAACCCCGGGATACTGTGTCTGAACCCCGGGATACTGTGTCTGAACCCCGGGATACTGTGTCTGAATGCCGGGTTAGTGTGTCTGAACCCCGGGATACTGAGTCTGAACCCCGGGACACTGTGTCTGAACCCCGGGACACTGTGTCTGAACCCCGGGATACTGCGTCTGAACCCCGGGACACTGTGTCTGAACCCCGGGACACTGTGTCTGAACCCCGGGACACTGTGTCTGAAACCCGGGACACTGTGACTGAACCCCGGGATACTGTGTCTGAACCCCGGGATACTGTGTCTGAATCCCGGGACACTGTGTCTGAACCCCGGGATACTGTGGATCTGTCTGAACCCCGGGATACTGTGTCTGAACCCCGGGACACGGTGTGTGAACCCCGGGATACTGTGTCTGAACCCGGGATACTGGGTCTGAACCCCGGGATTCTGGGTCTGAACCCCGGGATACTGTGTCTGAACCCCGGGATAGTGTGCCTGAACCCCGGGATAGTGTGCCTGAACCCCGGGATACTGTGTTTGAACCCCGGGATACTGGGACTGAAACCCGGGATAGTGTGCCTGAACCCCGGGATAGTGTGCTTGAACCCCGGGATACTGTGTCTGAACCCCGGGATAGTGTGCCTGAACCCCGGGATAGTGTGCCTGAACCCCGGGATAGTGTGCCTGAACCCCGGGATACTGTGTCTGAACCCCGGGATACTGTGTCTGAACCCCGGGATACTGTGTCTGAACCCCGGGATACTGTGTCTGAACCCCGGGATACTGTGTCTGAACCCGGGGATACTGGGTCTGAACCCCGGGATACTGTGCCTGAACCCCGGGATACTGTGCCTGAACCCCGGGATACTGGGTCTGAACCCCGGGATACTGGGTCTGAACCCGGGGATACTGTGCCTGAACCCCGGGATACTGTGTCTGAACCACGGGATAGTGTGCCTGAACCCCGGGATAGTGTGTCTGAACCCCGGGATAGTGTGTCTGAACCCCGGGATAGTGTGTCTGAACCCCGGGATACTGTGTCCGAACCCGGGGATACTGGGTCCGAACCACGGGATACTGTGTCTGAACCCCGGGATAATGTGTCTGAACCCCGGGACACTGTGTCTGAACCCCGGGACACTGTGTCTGAAGCCCAGGATACTGTGCCTGAACCCCGGGATACTGTGCCTGAACCCCGGGATACTGTGCCTGAACCCCGGGATACTGTGTCTGAACCCCGGGACACTGTGTCTGAACCCCGGGATAATGTGTCTGAACCCCGGGACACTGTGTCTGAACCCCGGGACACTGTGTCTGAAGCCCAGGATACTGTGCCTGAACCCCGGGATACTGTGCCTGAACCTCGGGATATTGTGTCTGAACCCCGGGACACTGTGTCGGAACCCCGGGACACTGTGTCTGAACCCCGGGATACTGTGGCTGAACCCTGGGATACTGTGTCTGAACCTCGGGATACTGTGTCTGAACCCCGGGATACTGGGTCTGAACCCCGGGATACTGTGTCTGAACCCCGGGATAGTACTGTGCCTGAACCCCGGGATACTGGGTCTGAACCCCGGGATACTGGGTCTGAACCCCGGGATACTGTGTCTGAACCCCGGGATACTGTGTCTGAATCCCGGGATACTGTGGATCAGTCTGAACCCCGGGATACTGTGACTGAACTCCGGGATACTGTGTCTGAACCTCGGAACACTGTGACTGAACCCCGGGATACTGTGTCTGAACCCCGGGATACTGTGTTTGAACCCCGGGACACTGTGTTTGAACCACGGGATACTGTGTATGAACCCCGGGATACTGTGTCTGAATCCCGGGACATTGTGTCTGAACCCCGGGATACTGTGGATCAGTCTGAACCCCGGGATACTGTATCTGAACCCCGGGATACTGTGTCTGAACCCTGGGATACTGTGTCTGAACCCCGGAACACTGTGTCTGAACCCTGGCATACTGTGGATCAGTCTGAACCCCGGGATACTGTGTCTGAACCCCGGGATACTGTGTCTGATCCCGGGATACTGTGTCTGAACCCCGGGATACTGAGTCTGAACCCCGGGATACTGTGTCTGAACCCTGGGATACTGTGTCTGAACCCTGGGATACTGTGTCTGAACCCCGGGAGACTGTGTCTGAACCCCGGGATACTGTGTCTGAACCCCGGGATACTGTGTCTGAACCCCGGGATACTGTGGATCAGTCTGAACCCCGGGATAGTGTGTCTAAACCCCGGGATAGTGTGTCTGAACCCTGGGATACTGTGTCTGAACCCCGGGATACTGGGTCTGAACCCCGGGATAGTGTGTCTGAACCCCGGGATAGTGTGTCTGAACCCCGGGATACTGTGTCTGAACCCCGGGATAGTGTGTCTGAACCCCGGGATAGTGTGTCTGAACCCCGGGATAGTGTGTCTGAACCCCGGGATAGTGTGTCTGAACCCCGGGATACTGTGTCTGAACCCCGGGGCACTGTGTCTGAACACCGGGATGCTGGGTCTGAACCCCGGGATACTGGGTCTGAACCCCGGGATGCTGTGTCTGAACCCCACGCTATTGTGTCTGAACCCCGGGATACTGGGTCTGAACCCCGGGATACTGGGTCTGAACCCCGGGATACTGTGTATGAAGCCCAGGATACTGTGTCTGAACCCCGGGATACTGTGCCTGAACCCCGGGATACTGTGCCTGAACCCCGGGATAGTGTGCCTGAACCCCGGGATAGTGTGTCTGAACCCCGGGATACTGTGTCTGAACCCCGGGACACGGTGTCTGAACCCCGGGATACTGTGTCTGAACCACGGGATACTGTGTCTGAACCCCGAGATACTGTGTCTGAACCCCGGGATACTGTGTCTGAACCCCGGGATAATACTGTGCCTGAACCCCGGGATACTGTGTCTGAACCCCGGGATACTGTGTCTGAACCCCGGGATACTGGGTCTGAACCTGGGATACTGTGTCTGAACGCCGGGATACTGGGTCTAAACCCCGGGATACTGTGTCTGAACCCCGGGATACTGTGTCTGAACCCCGGGATAGTGTGCCTGAACCCCGGGATACTGTGTTTGAACCCCGGGATACTGTGTTTGAGCCCCGGGATACTGTGTTTGAACACCGGGATAGTGTGTCTGAACCCCGGGATACTGCGTCTGAACCCCGGGATACTGTGTCTGAACCCCGGGATACTGTGTCTGAACCCCGGGATACTGGGTCTGAACCCGGGGATACTGGGACTGAACCCCGGGATACTGTGTCTGAACCACGGGATAGTGTGCCTGAAGCCCAGGATACTGTATCTGAACCCCGGGACACTGTGTCTGAACCCCGGGATACTGTGTCTGAAGCCCAGGATACTGTATCTGAACCCCGGGACACTGTGTCTGAACCCCGGGATACTGTGTCTGAAGCCCAGGATACTGTGTCTGAACCCCGGGATACTGTGCCTGAACCCCGGGATACTGTGTCTGAACCCGGGGATAGTGTGTCTGAACCCCGGGATAGTGTGCCTGAACCCCGGGATACTGTGTTTGAACCCCGGGATACTGTGTTTGAGCCCCGGGATACTGTGTTTGAACCCCGGGATAGTGTGCCTGAACCCCGGGATACTGTGTCTGAACCCCGGGATACTGTGTCTGAACCCCGAGATACTGTGTTTGAACACCGGGATAGTGTGTCTGAACCCCGGGATACTGCGTCTGAACCCCGGGATACTGTGTCTGAACCCCGGGATACTGTGTCTGAACCCCGGGATACTGGGTCTGAACCCGGGGATACTGGGACTGAACCCCGGGATACTGTGTCTGAACCACGGGATAGTGTGCCTGAAGCCCAGGATACTGTATCTGAACCCCGGGACACTGTGTCTGAACCCCGGGATACTGTGTCTGAAGCCCAGGATACTGTATCTGAACCCCGGGACACTGTGTCTGAACCCCGGGATACTGTGTCTGAAGCCCAGGATACTGTGTCTGAACCCCGGGATACTGTGCCTGAACCCCGGGATACTGTGTCTGAACCCGGGGATAGTGTGTCTGAACCCCGGGATACTGTGTCTGAACCCCGGGACACGGTGTCTGAACCAAGGGATACTGTGTCTGAACCAAGGGATACTGTGTCTGAACCCCGGGATACTGGGGATCAGTCTGAACCCCGGGATACTGTGTCTGAACCCCGGGATAGTGTGTCTGAACCCCGGGATAGTGTGTCTGAACCCCGGGATGCTGTGTCTGAACCCCGAGATACTGTGTCTGAACCCCGGGACACTGTGTCTGAACCCCGAGATACTGTGTCTGAACCCCGAGATACTGTGTCTGAACCCCGGGATACTGTGTCTGAACCCCGGGATACTGTGTCTGAACCCCGGGATACTGTGTCTGAACCCCGGGATACTGTGTTTGAACCCCGGGATACTGTGTCTGAACCCCGGGATAGTGTGCCTGAACCCCGGGAAACTGTGTCTGAACCCCGGGAAACTGTGTCTGATCCCCGGGATACTGTGTTTGAACCCCGGGATAATGTGTCCGAAGCCCGGGATACTGTGTCTGAACCCCGGGATACTGTGTATGAACCCCGGGATACTGTGTCTGAATCCCGGGACACTGTGTCTGAACCCCGAGATTCTGTGGATCAGTCTGAACCCCGGGATACTGTGTCTGAACCCCGGGATAGTGTGTCTGAACCCCGGGATAGTGTGTCTGAACCCCGGGATAGTGTGTCTGAACCCCGGGATACTGTGCCTGAACCCCGGGATACTGTGTCTGAACCCCGGGGCACTGTGTCTGAACACCGGGATGCTGGGTCTGAACCCCGGGATACTGGGTCTGAACCCCGGGATACTGTGTCTGAACCCCACGCTATTGTGTTTGAACCCCGGGATACTGGGTCTGAACCCCGGGATACTGTGTCTGAAGCCCAGGATACTGTGTCTGAACCCCGGGATACTGTGCCTGAACCCCGGGATACTGTGCCTGAACCCCGGGATAGTGTGCCTGAACCCCGGGATAGTGTGTCTGAACCCCGGGATACTGTGTCTGAACCCCGGGACACGGTGTGTGAACCCCGGGATACTGTGTCTGAACCACGGGATACTGTGTCTGAATCCCGAGATACTGTGTCTGAACCCCGGGATACTGTGTCTGAACCCCGGGATAATACTGTGCCTGAACCCCGGGATACTGTGTCTGAACCCCGGGATAGTGTGACTGAACCCCGGGATAGTGTGTCTGAACCCCGGGAAACTGTGTCTGAACCCTGGGATACTGTGTTTGAACCCCGGGATACTGTGTCCGGACCCCGGGATAGTGTGCCTGAACCCCGGGATACTGTGTCTGAACCCCGGGATACTGGGTCTGAACCCGGGGATACTGGGTCTGAACCACGGGACACTGTGTCTGAACCCCGGGATACTGAGTCTGAACCCCGGGACACTGTCTGAACCCCGGGACACTGTGTCTGAACCCCGGGGCACTGTGTCTGAACCCCGGGACACTGTGTCTGAACCCCGGGACACTGTGTCTGAACCCCGGGAGACTGTGTCTGAACCCCGGGATACTGTGTCTGAACCCCGGGATACTGTGTCTGAACCCCGAGATACTGTGTCTGAACCCCGGGACACTGTGTCTGAACCCCGGTATAATGTGTCCGAAGCCCGGGATACTGTGTCTGAACCCCGGGATACTGTGTATGAACCCCGGGATACTGTGTCTGAATCCCGGGACACTGTGTCTGAACCCCGAGATTCTGTGGATCAGTCTGAACCCCGGGATACTGTGTCTGAACCCCGGGACACTGTGTCTGAACCCCGGAACACTGTGACTGAACCCCGAGATACTGTGCCTGAACCCCGGGATACTGTGTCTGAACCCCGGGATACTGTGTCCGAAGCCCGGGATACTGTGTCTGAATCCCGGGACATTGTGTCTGAACCCCGGGATACTGTGGATCAGTCTGAACCCCTGGATACTGTGTCTGAACCCCGGGATACTGTGTCTGAACCCCGGGACACTGTGTCTGAACCCCGGGATACTGTGTCTGAACCTCGGGATACTGTGTCTGAACCCCGGGATACTGGATCTGAACCCCGGGATACTGGATCTGAACCACGGGATACTGTGTCTGAACCCCGGGATACTGTGTCTGAACACCGGGATAGTACTGTGCCTGAACCCCGGGATACTGGGTCTGAACCCTGGGATACTGTGTTTGAACCCCGGGATACTGTGTCTGAACCCCGGGATAGTGTGTCTGAACCCCGGGATACTGTGTCTGAACCCCGGGATACTGTGTCTGAACCCCGGGATACTGTGTCTGAACCCCGGGATACTGTGTCTGAATGCCGGGTTAGTGTGTCTGAACCCCGGGATACTGAGTCTGAACCCCGGGACACTGTGTCTGAACCCCGTGACACTGTGTCTGAGCCCCGGGATACTGTGTCTGAACCCCGGGATACTGCGTCTGAACCCCGGGATACTGTGTCTGAACCCCGGGACACTGTGTCTGAACCCCGGGACACTGTGTCTGAAACCCGGGACACTGTGACTGAACCCCGGGATACTGTGTCTGAACCCCGGGATACTGTGTCTGAATCCCGGGACACTGTGTCTGAACCCCGGGATACTGTGGATCCGTCTGAACCCCGGGACACTGTGTCTGAAGCCCGGGACACTGTGTCTGAACCCCGGAACACTGTGACTGAACCCCGGGATACTGCAATCTGAACCCCGGGATACTGTGTCTGAACCCGGGGATAGTGTGTCTGAACCCCGGGATACTGTGTTTGAACCCCGGGACACGGTGTCTGAACCCCGGGATACTGTGTCTGAACCAAGGGATACTGGGTCTGAACCCCGGGATACTGTGTCTGAACCCCGGGATACTGTGTCTGAACCCCGGGATAGTGTGTCTGAACCCCGGGATAGTGTGCCTGAACCCCGGGATAGTGTGCCTGAACCCCGGGATACTGTGTCTGAACCCCGGGATACTGGGTCTGAACCCCGGGATACTGTGTCTGAACCCCGGGAAACTGTGTCGGAAGCCCAGGATACTGTGCCTGAACCCCG
This sequence comes from Pristiophorus japonicus, assembly GCF_044704955.1. NCBI lineage: Eukaryota > Metazoa > Chordata > Chondrichthyes > Pristiophoridae > Pristiophorus > Pristiophorus japonicus. The sequence continues at coordinate 1,047,334 of NW_027251434.1, read as the reverse complement.
GGATACTGTGCCTGAACCCCGGGATAGTGTGTCTGAACCTCGGGATACTGTGTCTGAACCCCGGGACACGGTGTGTGAACCCCGGGATACTGTGTCTGAACCCGGGATACTGGGTCTGAACCCCGGGATTCTGGGTCTGAACCCCGGGATACTGTGTCTGAACCCCGGGATAGTGTGCCTGAACCCCGGGATAGTGTGCCTGAACCCCGGGATACTGGGACTGAAACCCGGGATAGTGTGCCTGAACCCCGGGATAGTGTGCCTGAACCCCGGGATACTGTGTCTGAACCCCGGGATAGTGTGCCTGAACCCCGGGATAGTGTGCCTGAACCCCGGGATAGTGTGCCTGAACCCCGGGATACTGTGTCTGAACGCCGGGATACTGTGTCTGAACCCCGGGATACTGTGTCTGAACCCCGGGATAGTGTGTCTGAACCCCGGGATAGTGTGTCTGAACCCGGGGATACTGGGTCTGAACCCCGGGATACTGTGCCTGAACCCCGGGATACTGTGCCTGAACCCCGGGATACTGGGTCTGAACCCCGGGATACTGGGTCTGAACCCGGGGATACTGTGCCTGAACCCCGGGATACTGTGTCTGAACCACGGGATAGTGTGCCTGAACCCCGGGATAGTGTGTCTGAACCCCGGGATAGTGTGTCTGAACCCCGGGATAGTGTGTCTGAACCCCGGGATAGTGTGTCTGAACCCCGGGATACTGTGTCCGAACCCGGGGATACTGGGTCCGAACCACGGGATACTGTGTCTGAACCCCGGGATAATGTGTCTGAACCCCGGGACACTGTGTCTGAGCCCCGGGACACTGTGTCTGAAGCCCAGGATACTGTGCCTGAACCCCGGGATACTGTGCCTGAACCCCGGGATACTGTGTCTGAACCCCGGGACACTGTGTCTGAACCCCGGGATAATGTGTCTGAACCCCGGGACACTGTGTCTGAACCCCGGGATACTGTGTCTGAACCCCGGGATACTGTGTTTGAACCCCGGGATACTGTGTCTGAACCCCGGGATAGTGTGCCTGAACCCCGGGAAACTGTGTCTGAACCCCGGGAAACTGTGTCTGATCCCCGGGATACTGTGTTGGAACCCCGGGATAATGTGTCCGAAGCCCGGGATACTGTGTCTGAACCCCGGGATACTGTGTATGAACCCCGGGATACTGTGTCTGAATCCCGGGACACTGTGTCTGAACCCCGAGATTCTGTGGATCAGTCTGAACCCCGGGATACTGTGTCTGAACCCCGGGATAGTGTGTCTGAACCCCGGGATAGTGTGTCTGAACCCCGGGATAGTGTGTCTGAACCCCGGGATACTGTGCCTGAACCCCGGGATACTGTGTCTGAACCCCGGGGCACTGTGTCTGAACACCGGGATGCTGGGTCTGAACCCCGGGATACTGGGTCTGAACCCCGGGATACTGTGTCTGAACCCCACGCTATTGTGTTTGAACCCCGGGATACTGGGTCTGAACCCCGGGATACTGTGTCTGAAGCCCAGGATACTGTGTCTGAACCCCGGGATACTGTGCCTGAACCCCGGGATACTGTGCCTGAACCCCGGGATAGTGTGCCTGAACCCCGGGATAGTGTGTCTGAACCCCGGGATACTGTGTCTGAACCCCGGGACACGGTGTGTGAACCCCGGGATACTGTGTCTGAACCACGGGATACTGTGTCTGAATCCCGAGATACTGTGTCTGAACCCCGGGATACTGTGTCTGAACCCCGGGATAATACTGTGCCTGAACCCCGGGATACTGTGTCTGAACCCCGGGATAGTGTGACTGAACCCCGGGATAGTGTGTCTGAACCCCGGGAAACTGTGTCTGAACCCTGGGATACTGTGTTTGAACCCCGGGATACTGTGTCCGGACCCCGGGATAGTGTGCCTGAACCCCGGGATACTGTGTCTGAACCCCGGGATACTGGGTCTGAACCCGGGGATACTGGGTCTGAACCACGGGACACTGTGTCTGAACCCCGGGATACTGAGTCTGAACCCCGGGACACTGTGTCTGAACCCCGGGACACTGTGTCTGAACCCCGGGGCACTGTGTCTGAACCCCGGGACACTGTGTCTGAACCCCGGGACACTGTGTCTGAACCCCGGGACACTGTGTCTGAACCCCGGGAGACTGTGTCTGAACCCCGGGATACTGTGTCTGAACCCCGGGATACTGTGTCTGAACCCCGAGATACTGTGTCTGAACCCCGGGACACTGTGTCTGAACCCCGGTATAATGTGTCCGAAGCCCGGGATACTGTGTCTGAACCCCGGGATACTGTGTATGAACCCCGGGATACTGTGTCTGAATCCCGGGACACTGTGTCTGAACCCCGAGATTCTGTGGATCAGTCTGAACCCCGGGATACTGTGTCTGAACCCCGGGACACTGTGTCTGAACCCCGGAACACTGTGACTGAACCCCGAGATACTGTGCCTGAACCCCGGGATACTGTGTCTGAACCCCGGGATACTGTGTCCGAAGCCCGGGATACTGTGTCTGAATCCCGGGACATTGTGTCTGAACCCCGGGATACTGTGGATCAGTCTGAACCCCTGGATACTGTGTCTGAACCCCGGGATACTGTGTCTGAACCCCGGGACACTGTGTCTGAACCCCGGGATACTGTGTCTGAACCTCGGGATACTGTGTCTGAACCCCGGGATACTGGATCTGAACCCCGGGATACTGGATCTGAACCACGGGATACTGTGTCTGAACCCCGGGATACTGTGTCTGAACCCCGGGATAGTACTGTGCCTGAACCCCGGGATACTGGGTCTGAACCCTGGGATACTGTGTTTGAACCCCGAGATACTGTGTCTGAACCCCGGGATAGTGTGTCTGAACCCCGGGATACTGAGTCTGAACCCCGGGATACTGTGTCTGAACCCCGGGATACTGTGTCTGAACCCCGGGATACTGTGTCTGAATGCCGGGTTAGTGTGTCTGAACCCCGGGATGCTGAGTCTGAACCCCGGGACACTGTGTCTGAACCCCGTGACACTGTGTCTGAGCCCCGGGATACTGTGTCTGAACCCCGGGATACTGCGTCTGAACCCCGGGATACTGTGTCTGAACCCCGGGACACTGTGTCTGAACCCCGGGACACTGTGTCTGAAACCCGGGACACTGTGACTGAACCCCGGGATACTGTGTCTGAACCCCGGGATACTGTGTCTGAATCCCGGGACACTGTGTCTGAACCCCGGGATACTGTGGATCCGTCTGAACCCCGGGACACTGTGTCTGAAGCCCGGGACACTGTGTCTGAACCCCGGAACACTGTGACTGAACCCCGGGATACTGCAATCTGAACCCCGGGATACTGTGTCTGAACCCCGGGATACTGTGCCTGAACCCCGGGATACTGTGTCTGAACCCGGGGATAGTGTGTCTGAACCCCGGGATACTGTGTTTGAACCCCGGGACACGGTGTCTGAACCCCGGGATACTGTGTCTGAACCAAGGGATACTGGGTCTGAACCCCGGGATACTGTGTCTGAACCCCGGGATACTGTGTCTGAACCCCGGGATAGTGTGTCTGAACCCCGGGATAGTGTGCCTGAACCCCGGGATAGTGTGCCTGAACCGCGGGATACTGTGTCTGAACCCCGGGATACTGGGTCTGAACCCCGGGATACTGTGTCTGAACCCCGGGAAACTGTGCCTGAACCCCAGGATACTGTGCCTGAACCCCGGGATAGTGTGTCTGAACCTCGGGATACTGTGTCTGAACCCCGGGACACGGTGTGTGAACCCCGGGATACTGTGTCTGAACCCGGGATACTGGGTCTGAACCCCGGGATTCTGGGTCTGAACCCCGGGATACTGGGACTGAAACCCGGGATAGTGTGCCTGAACCCCGGGATAGTGTGCCTGAACCCCGGGATACTGTGTCTGAACCCCGGGATAGTGTGCCTGAACCCCGGGATAGTGTGCCTGAACCCCGGGATAGTGTGCCTGAACCCCGGGATACTGTGTCTGAACGCCGGGATACTGTGTCTGAACCCCGGGATACTGTGTCTGAACCCCGGGATACTGTGTCTGAACCCCGGGATAGTGTGTCTGAACCCCGGGATACTGGGTCTGAACCCGGGGATACTGGGTCTGAACCCCGGGATACTGTGCCTGAACCCCGGGATACTGTGCCTGAACCCCGGGATACTGGGTCTGAACCCCGGGATACTGGGTCTGAACCCGGGGATACTGTGCCTGAACCCCGGGATACTGTGTCTGAACCACGGGATAGTGTGCCTGAACCCCGGGATAGTGTGTCTGAACCCCGGGATAGTGTGTCTGAACCCCGGGATAGTGTGTCTGAACCCCGGGATAGTGTGTCTGAACCCCGGGATACTGTGTCCGAACCCGGGGATACTGGGTCCGAACCACGGGATACTGTGTCTGAACCCCGGGATAATGTGTCTGAACCCCGGGACACTGTGTCTGAACCCCGGGACACTGTGTCTGAAGCCCAGGATACTGTGCCTGAACCCCGGGATACTGTGCCTGAACCCCGGGATACTGTGTCTGAACCCCGGGACACTGTGTCTGAACCCCGGGATAATGTGTCTGAACCCCGGGACACTGTGTCTGAACCCCGGGACACTGTGTCTGAAGCCCAGGATACTGTGCCTGAACCCCGGGATACTGTGCCTGAACCCCGGGATACTGTGTCTGAACCCCGGGACACTGTGTCGGAACCCCGGGACACTGTGTCTGAACCCCGGGATACTGTGGCTGAACCCCGGGATACTGTGTCTGAACCTCGGGATACTGTGTCTGAACCCCGAGATACTGTGTCTGAACCCCGGGATACTGGGTCTGAACCCCGGGATACTGTGTCTGAACCCCGGGATAGTACTGTGCCTGAACCCCGGGATACTGGGTCTGAACCCCGGGATACTGTGTCTGAACCCCGGGATACTGTGTCTGAATCCCGGGATACTGTGGATCAGTCTGAACCCCGGGATACTGTGACTGAACTCCGGGATACTGTGTCTGAACCCCGGGATACTGTGTTTGAACCCCGGGACACTGTGTTTGAACCACGGGATACTGTGTATGAACCCCGGGATACTGTGTCTGAATCCCGGGACATTGTGTCTGAACCCTGGGATACTGTGGATCAGTCTGAACCCCGGGATACTGTGTCTGAACCCCGGGATACTGTGTCTGAACCCTGGGATACTGTGTCTGAACCCCGGAACACTGTGTCTGAACCCTGGCATACTGTGGATCAGTCTGAACCCCGGGATACTGTGTCTGAACCCCGGGATACTGTGTCTGATCCCGGGATACTGTGTCTGAACCCCGGGATACTGTGTCTGAACCCTGGGATACTGTGTCTGAACCCTGGGATACTGTGTCTGAACCCCGGGATACTGTGTCTGAACCCCGGGATACTGTGGATCAGTCTGAACCCCGGGATAGTGTGTCTAAACCCCGGGATAGTGTGTCTGAACCCTGGGATACTGTGTCTGAACCCCGGGATACTGGGTCTGAACCCCGGGATAGTGTGTCTGAACCCCGGGATAGTGTGTCTGAACCCCGGGATACTGTGTCTGAACCCCGGGATAGTGTGTCTGAACCCCGGGATAGTGTGTCTGAACCCCGGGATAGTGTGTCTGAACCCCGGGATAGTGTGTCTGAACCCCGGGATACTGTGTCTGAACCCCGGGGCACTGTGTCTGAACACCGGGATGCTGGGTCTGAACCCCGGGATACTGGGTCTGAACCCCGGGATACTGTGTCTGAACCCCACGCTATTGTGTCTGAACCCCGGGATACTGGGTCTGAACCCCGGGATACTGGGTCTGAACCCCGGGATACTGTGTCTGAAGCCCAGGATACTGTGTCTGAACCCCGGGATACTGTGCCTGAACCCCGGGATAGTGTGCCTGAACCCCGGGATAGTGTGTCTGAACCCTGGGATACTGTCTCTGAACCCCGGGACACGGTGTCTGAACCCCGGGATACTGTGTCTGAACCACGGGATACTGTGTCTGAACCCCGAGATACTGTGTCTGAACCCCGGGATACTGTGTTTGAACCCCGGGATAGTGTGTCTGAACCCCGGGATACTGCGTCTGAACCCCGGGATACTGTGCCTGAACCCCGGGATACTGTGTCTGAACCCCGGGATACTGGGTCTGAACCCGGGGATACTGGGACTGAACCCCGGGATACTGTGTCTGAACCACGGGATAGTGTGCCTGAAGCCCAGGATACTGTATCTGAACCCCGGGACACTGTGTCTGAATCCCGGGATACTGTGTCTGAAGCCCAGGATACTGTATCTGAACCCCGGGACACTGTGTCTGAACCCCGGGATACTGTGTCTGAAGCCCAGGATACTGTGTCTGAACCCCGGGATACTGTGCCTGAACCCCGGGATACTGTGTCTGAACCCGGGGATAGTGTGTCTGAACCCCGGGATACTGTGTCTGAACCCCGGGACACGGTGTCTGAACCAAGGGATACTGTGTCTGAACCAAGGGATACTGTGTCTGAACCCCGGGATACTGGGTCTGAACCCCGGGATACTGTGTCTGAACCCCGGGAAAGTGTGCCTGAACCTCGGGATAGTGTGCCTGAACCCCGGGATACTGTGTCTGAACCCCGGGATACTGCGTCTGAACCACGGGATACTGCGTCTGAACCACGGGATACTGTGTCTGAACCCCGGGATACTGTGTCTGAACCCCGGGACACTGTGTCTGAACCCCGAGATACTGTGTCTGAACCCCGAGATACTGTGTCTGAACCCCGAGATACTGTGTCTGAACCCCGGGATACTGTGTCTGAACCCCGGGATGCTGTGTCTGAACCCCGGGATACTGTGTTTGAACCCCGGGATACTGTGTCTGAACCCCGGGATAGTGTGCCTGATCCCCGGGATACTGTGTTTGAACCCCGGGATAATGTGTCCGAAGCCCGGGATACTGTGTCTGAACCCCGGGATACTGTGTATGAACCCCGGGATACTGTGTCTGAATCCCGGGACACTGTGTCTGAACCCCGAGATTCTGTGGATCAGTCTGAACCCCGGGATAGTGTGTCTGAACCCCGGGATAGTGTGTCTGAACCCCGGGATAGTGTGTCTGAACCCCGGGATACTGTGTCTGAACCCCGGGATAGTGTGTCTGAACCCCGGGATAGTGTGTCTGAACCCCGGGATACTGTGTCTGAACCCCGGGGCACTGTGTCTGAAGCCCAGGATACTGTGCCTGAACCCCGGGATACTGTGCCTGAACCCCGGGATACTGTGTCTGAACCCCGGGACACTGTGTCTGAACCCCGGGATAATGTGTCTGAACCCCGGGACACTGTGTCTGAACCCCGGGACACTGTGCCTGAACCCCGGGATACTGTGCCTGAACCCCGGGATACTGTGTCTGAACCCCGGGACACTGTGTCGGAACCCCGGGACACTGTGTCTGAACCCCGGGATACTGTGGCTGAACCCCGGGATACTGTGTCTGAACCTCGGGATACTGTGTCTGAACCCCGAGATACTGTGTCTGAACCCCGGGATACTGGGTCTGAACCCCGGGATACTGTGTCTGAACCCCGGGATAGTACTGTGCCTGAACCCCGGGATACTGGGTCTGAACCCCGGGATACTGTGTCTGAACCCCGGGATACTGTGTCTGAATCCCGGGATACTGTGGATCAGTCTGAACCCCGGGATACTGTGACTGAACTCCGGGATACTGTGTCTGAACCCCGGGATACTGTGTTTGAACCCCGGGACACTGTGTTTGAACCACGGGATACTGTGTATGAACCCCGGGATACTGTGTCTGAATCCCGGGACATTGTGTCTGAACCCTGGGATACTGTGGATCAGTCTGAACCCCGGGATACTGTGTCTGAACCCCGGGATACTGTGTCTGAACCCTGGGATACTGTGTCTGAACCCCGGAACACTGTGTCTGAACCCTGGCATACTGTGGATCAGTCTGAACCCCGGGATACTGTGTCTGAACCCCGGGATACTGTGTCTGATCCCGGGATACTGTGTCTGAACCCCGGGATACTGTGTCTGAACCCTGGGATACTGTGTCTGAACCCCGGGATACTGTGTCTGAACCCCGGGATACTGTGTCTGAACCCCGGGATACTGTGTCTGAACCCCGGGATACTGTGGATCAGTCTGAACCCCGGGATAGTGTGTCTAAACCCCGGGATAGTGTGTCTGAACCCTGGGATACTGTGTCTGAACCCCGGGATACTGGGTCTGAACCCCGGGATAGTGTGTCTGAACCCCGGGATAGTGTGTCTGAACCCCGGGATACTGTGTCTGAACCCCGGGATAGTGTGTCTGAACCCCGGGATAGTGTGTCTGAACCCCGGGATAGTGTGTCTGAACCCCGGGATAGTGTGTCTGAACCCCGGGATACTGTGTCTGAACCCCGGGGCACTGTGTCTGAACACCGGGATGCTGGGTCTGAACCCCGGGATACTGGGTCTGAACCCCGGGATACTGTGTCTGAACCCCACGCTATTGTGTCTGAACCCCGGGATACTGGGTCTGAACCCCGGGATACTGGGTCTGAACCCCGGGATACTGTGTCTGAAGCCCAGGATACTGTGTCTGAACCCCGGGATACTGTGCCTGAACCCCGGGATAGTGTGCCTGAACCCCGGGATAGTGTGTCTGAACCCTGGGATACTGTCTCTGAACCCCGGGACACGGTGTCTGAACCCCGGGATACTGTGTCTGAACCACGGGATACTGTGTCTGAACCCCGGGATACTGGGTCTGAACCCCGGGATAGTGTGTCTGAACCCCGGGATAGTGTGTCTGAACCCCGGGATACTGTGTCTGAACCCCGGGATAGTGTGTCTGAACCCCGGGATAGTGTGTCTGAACCCCGGGATAGTGTGTCTGAACCCCGGGATAGTGTGTCTGAACCCCGGGATACTGTGTCTGAACCCCGGGGCACTGTGTCTGAACACCGGGATGCTGGGTCTGAACCCCGGGATACTGGGTCTGAACCCCGGGATACTGTGTCTGAACCCCACGCTATTGTGTCTGAACCCCGGGATACTGGGTCTGAACCCCGGGATACTGGGTCTGAACCCCGGGATACTGTGTCTGAAGCCCAGGATACTGTGTCTGAACCCCGGGATACTGTGCCTGAACCCCGGGATAGTGTGCCTGAACCCCGGGATAGTGTGTCTGAACCCTGGGATACTGTCTCTGAACCCCGGGACACGGTGTCTGAACCCCGGGATACTGTGTCTGAACCACGGGATACTGTGTCTGAACCCCGAGATACTGTGTCTGAACCCCGGGATACTGTGTTTGAACCCCGGGATAGTGTGTCTGAACCCCGGGATACTGCGTCTGAACCCCGGGATACTGTGCCTGAACCCCGGGATACTGTGTCTGAACCCCGGGATACTGGGTCTGAACCCGGGGATACTGGGACTGAACCCCGGGATACTGTGTCTGAACCACGGGATAGTGTGCCTGAAGCCCAGGATACTGTATCTGAACCCCGGGACACTGTGTCTGAACCCCGGGATACTGTGTCTGAAGCCCAGGATACTGTATCTGAACCCCGGGACACTGTGTCTGAACCCCGGGATACTGTGTCTGAAGCCCAGGATACTGTGTCTGAACCCCGGGATACTGTGCCTGAACCCCGGGATACTGTGTCTGAACCCGGGGATAGTGTGTCTGAACCCCGGGATACTGTGTCTGAACCCCGGGACACGGTGTCTGAACCAAGGGATACTGTGTCTGAACCAAGGGATACTGTGTCTGAACCCCGGGATACTGGGTCTGAACCCCGGGATACTGTGTCTGAACCCCGGGAAAGTGTGCCTGAACCTCGGGATAGTGTGCCTGAACCCCGGGATACTGTGTCTGAACCCCGGGATACTGCGTCTGAACCACGGGATACTGCGTCTGAACCACGGGATACTGCGTCTGAACCCCGGGATACTGTGTCTGAACCCCGGGATACTGTGTCTGAACCCCGAGATACTGTGTCTGAACCCCGGGACACTGTGTCTGAACCCCGAGATACTGTGTCTGAACCCCGAGATACTGTGTCTGAACCCCGAGATACTGTGTCTGAACCCCGGGATACTGTGTCTGAACCCCGGGATACTGTGTCTGAACCCCGGGATGCTGTGTCTGAACCCCGGGATACTGTGTCTGAACCCCGGGAAACTGTGTCTGATCCCCGGGATACTGTGTTTGAACCCCGGGATAATGTGTCCGAAGCCCGGGATACTGTGTCTGAACCCCGGGATACTGTGTATGAACCCCGGGATACTGTGTCTGAATCCCGGGACACTGTGTCTGAACCCCGAGATTCTGTGGATCAGTCTGAACCCCGGGATACTGTGTCTGAACCCCGGGATAGTGTGTCTGAACCCCGGGATAGTGTGTCTGAACCCCGGGATACTGTGTCTGAACCCCGGGATAGTGTGTCTGAACCCCGGGATAGTGTGTCTGAACCCCGGGATACTGTGTCTGAACCCCGGGGCACTGTGTCTGAACACCGGGATGCTGGGTCTGAACCCCGGGATACTGGGTCTGAACCCCGGGATACTGTGTCTGAACCCCACGCTATTGTGTTTGAACCCCGGGATACTGGGTCTGAACCCCGGGATACTGTGTCTGAAGCCCAGGATACTGTGTCTGAACCCCGGGATACTGTGCCTGAACCCCGGGATACTGTGCCTGAACCCCGGGATAGTGTGCCTGAACCCCGGGATAGTGTGTCTGAACCCCGGGATACTGTGTCTGAACCCCGGGACACGGTGTGTGAACCCCGGGATACTGTGTCTGAACCACGGGATACTGTGTCTGAACCCCGAGATACTGTGTCTGAACCCCGGGATACTGTGTCTGAACCCCGGGATAATACTGTGCCTGAACCCCGGGATACTGTGTCTGAACCCCGGGATACTGTGTCTGAACCCCGGGATACTGGGTCTGAACCTGGGATACTGTGTCTGAACCCCGGGATACTGGGTCTGAACCCCGGGATACTGTGTCTGAACCCCGGGATACTGTGTCTGAACCCCGGGATAGTGTGCCTGAACCCCGGGATACTGTGTTTGAACCCCGGGATACTGTGTTTGAACCCCGGGATACTGTGGTTGAACCCCGGGATAGTGTGCCTGAACCCCGGGATACTGTGTCTGAACCCCGGGATACTGTGTCTGAACCCCGGGATACTGTGTTTGAACCCCGGGATAGTGTGTCTGAACCCCGGGATACTGCGTCTGAACCCCGGGATACTGTGCCTGAACCCCGGGATACTGTGTCTGAACCCCGGGATACTGGGTCTGAACCCGGGGATACTGGGACTGAACCCCGGGATACTGTGTCTGAACCACGGGATAGTGTGCCTGAAGCCCAGGATACTGTATCTGAACCCCGGGACACTGTGTCTGAACCCCGGGATACTGTGTCTGAAGCCCAGGATACTGTATCTGAACCCCGGGACACTGTGTCTGAACCCCGGGATACTGTGTCTGAAGCCCAGGATACTGTGTCTGAACCAAGGGATAGTGTGTCTGAACCCCGGGATACTGTGTCTGAACCCCGGGATACTGTGGATCCGTCTGAACCCCGGGACACTGTGTCTGAACCCCGGGACACTGTGTCTGAACCCCGGAACACTGTGACTGAACCCCGGGATACTGTGTCTGAACCCCGGGATACTGTGTCTGAACCCCGGGATACTGTGCCTGAACCCCGGGATACTGTGTCTGAACCCGGGGATAGTGTGTCTGAACCCCGGGATACTGTGTTTGAACCCCGGGACACGGTGTCTGAACCCCGGGATACTGTGTCTGAACCAAGGGATACTGGGTCTGAACCCCGGGATACTGGGTCTGAACCCCGGGATACTGTGTCTGAACCCCGGGATACTGTGTCTGAACCCCGGGATAGTGTGTCTGAACCCCGGGATAGTGTGCCTGAACCCCGGGATAGTGTGCCTGAACCCCGGGATACTGTGTCTGAACCCCGGGATACTGTGTCTGAACCCCGGGATACTGTGTTTGAACCCCGAAATGCTGTGTCTGAACCCCGAGATACTGTGTCTGAACCCCGGGACACTGTGTCTGAACCCCGAGATACTGTGTCTGAACCCCGAGATACTGTGTCTGAACCCCGGGATACTGTGTCTGAGCCCCGGGATACTGTGTTTGAACCCCGGGATACTGTGTCTGAACCCCGGGATACTGTGTCTGAACCCCGGGATACTGTGTCTGAACCCCGGGATACTGTGTCTGAACCCCGGGATAGTGTGACTGAACCCCGGGATAGTGTGTCTGAACCCCGGGAAACTGTGTCTGAACCCCGGGATACTGTGTCCGGACCCCGGGATAGTGTGCCTGAACCCCGGGATACTGTGTCTGAACCCCGGGATACTGGGTCTGAACCCGGGGATACTGGGTCTGAACCACGGGACACTGTGTCTGAACCCCGGGATACTGTGTCTGAAGCCCGGGATACTGTGTCTGAACCCCGGGATACTGGGTCTGAACCCGGGGATACTGGGTCTGAACCACGGGAAAGTGTGCCTGAACCTCGGGATAGTGTGCCTGAACCCCGGGATACTGTGTCTGAACCCCGGGATACTGCGTCTGAACCACGGGATACTGCGTCTGAACCACGGGATACTGCGTCTGAACCCCGGGATACTGTGTCTGAACCCCGGGATACTGTGTCTGAACCCCGAGATACTGTGTCTGAACCCCGGGACACTGTGTCTGAACCCCGAGATACTGTGTCTGAACCCCGAGATACTGTGTCTGAACCCCGAGATACTGTGTCTGAACCCCGGGATACTGTGTCTGAACCCCGGGATACTGTGTCTGAACCCCGGGATGCTGTGTCTGAACCCCGGGATACTGTGTCTGAACCCCGGGAAACTGTGTCTGATCCCCGGGATACTGTGTTTGAACCCCGGGATAATGTGTCCGAAGCCCGGGATACTGTGTCTGAACCCCGGGATACTGTGTATGAACCCCGGGATACTGTGTCTGAATCCCGGGACACTGTGTCTGAACCCCGAGATTCTGTGGATCAGTCTGAACCCCGGGATACTGTGTCTGAACCCCGGGATAGTGTGTCTGAACCCCGGGATAGTGTGTCTGAACCCCGGGATACTGTGTCTGAACCCCGGGATAGTGTGTCTGAACCCCGGGATAGTGTGTCTGAACCCCGGGATACTGTGTCTGAACCCCGGGGCACTGTGTCTGAACACCGGGATGCTGGGTCTGAACCCCGGGATACTGGGTCTGAACCCCGGGATACTGTGTCTGAACCCCACGCTATTGTGTTTGAACCCCGGGATACTGGGTCTGAACCCCGGGATACTGTGTCTGAAGCCCAGGATACTGTGTCTGAACCCCGGGATACTGTGCCTGAACCCCGGGATACTGTGCCTGAACCCCGGGATAGTGTGCCTGAACCCCGGGATAGTGTGTCTGAACCCCGGGATACTGTGTCTGAACCCCGGGACACGGTGTGTGAACCCCGGGATACTGTGTCTGAACCACGGGATACTGTGTCTGAACCCCGAGATACTGTGTCTGAACCCCGGGATACTGTGTCTGAACCCCGGGATAATACTGTGCCTGAACCCCGGGATACTGTGTCTGAACCCCGGGATACTGTGTCTGAACCCCGGGATACTGGGTCTGAACCTGGGATACTGTGTCTGAACCCCGGGATACTGGGTCTGAACCCCGGGATACTGTGTCTGAACCCCGGGATACTGTGTCTGAACCCCGGGATAGTGTGCCTGAACCCCGGGATACTGTGTTTGAACCCCGGGATACTGTGTTTGAACCCCGGGATACTGTGGTTGAACCCCGGGATAGTGTGCCTGAACCCCGGGATACTGTGTCTGAACCCCGGGATACTGTGTCTGAACCCCGGGATACTGTGTTTGAACCCCGGGATAGTGTGTCTGAACCCCGGGATACTGCGTCTGAACCCCGGGATACTGTGCCTGAACCCCGGGATACTGTGTCTGAACCCCGGGATACTGGGTCTGAACCCGGGGATACTGGGACTGAACCCCGGGATACTGTGTCTGAACCACGGGATAGTGTGCCTGAAGCCCAGGATACTGTATCTGAACCCCGGGACACTGTGTCTGAACCCCGGGATACTGTGTCTGAAGCCCAGGATACTGTATCTGAACCCCGGGACACTGTGTCTGAACCCCGGGATACTGTGTCTGAAGCCCAGGATACTGTGTCTGAACCAAGGGATAGTGTGTCTGAACCCCGGGATACTGTGTCTGAACCCCGGGATACTGTGGATCCGTCTGAACCCCGGGACACTGTGTCTGAACCCCGGGACACTGTGTCTGAACCCCGGAACACTGTGACTGAACCCCGGGATACTGTGTCTGAACCCCGGGATACTGTGTCTGAACCCCGGGATACTGTGCCTGAACCCCGGGATACTGTGTCTGAACCCGGGGATAGTGTGTCTGAACCCCGGGATACTGTGTTTGAACCCCGGGACACGGTGTCTGAACCCCGGGATACTGTGTCTGAACCAAGGGATACTGGGTCTGAACCCCGGGATACTGGGTCTGAACCCCGGGATACTGTGTCTGAACCCCGGGATACTGTGTCTGAACCCCGGGATAGTGTGTCTGAACCCCGGGATAGTGTGCCTGAACCCCGGGATAGTGTGCCTGAACCCCGGGATACTGTGTCTGAACCCCGGGATACTGTGTCTGAACCCCGGGATACTGTGTTTGAACCCCGAAATGCTGTGTCTGAACCCCGAGATACTGTGTCTGAACCCCGGGACACTGTGTCTGAACCCCGAGATACTGTGTCTGAACCCCGAGATACTGTGTCTGAACCCCGGGATACTGTGTCTGAGCCCCGGGATACTGTGTTTGAACCCCGGGATACTGTGTCTGAACCCCGGGATACTGTGTCTGAACCCCGGGATACTGTGTCTGAACCCCGGGATACTGTGTCTGAACCCCGGGATAGTGTGACTGAACCCCGGGATAGTGTGTCTGAACCCCGGGAAACTGTGTCTGAACCCCGGGATACTGTGTCCGGACCCCGGGATAGTGTGCCTGAACCCCGGGATACTGTGTCTGAACCCCGGGATACTGGGTCTGAACCCGGGGATACTGGGTCTGAACCACGGGACACTGTGTCTGAACCCCGGGATACTGTGTCTGAAGCCCGGGATACTGTGTCTGAACCCCGGGATACTGGGTCTGAACCCGGGGATACTGGGTCTGAACCACGGGACACTGTGTCTGAACCCCGGGATAATGTGTCCGAAGCCCGGGATACTGTGTCTGAACCCCGGGATACTGTGTATGAACCCCGGGATACTGTGTCTGAATCCCGGGACACTGTGTCTGAACCCCGAGATTCTGTGGATCAGTCTGAACCCCGGGATACTGTGTCTGAACCCCGGGATAGTGTGTCTGAACCCCGGGATAGTGTGTCTGAACCCCGGGATACTGTGTCTGAACCCCGGGATAGTGTGTCTGAACCCCGGGATAGTGTGTCTGAACCCCGGGATACTGTGTCTGAACCCCGGGGCACTGTGTCTGAACACCGGGATGCTGGGTCTGAACCCCGGGATACTGGGTCTGAACCCCGGGATACTGTGTCTGAACCCCACGCTATTGTGTTTGAACCCCGGGATACTGGGTCTGAACCCCGGGATACTGTGTCTGAAGCCCAGGATACTGTGTCTGAACCCCGGGATACTGTGCCTGAACCCCGGGATACTGTGCCTGAACCCCGGGATAGTGTGCCTGAACCCCGGGATAGTGTGTCTGAACCCCGGGATACTGTGTCTGAACCCCGGGACACGGTGTGTGAACCCCGGGATACTGTGTCTGAACCACGGGATACTGTGTCTGAACCCCGAGATACTGTGTCTGAACCCCGGGATACTGTGTCTGAACCCCGGGATAATACTGTGCCTGAACCCCGGGATACTGTGTCTGAACCCCGGGATACTGTGTCTGAACCCCGGGATACTGGGTCTGAACCTGGGATACTGTGTCTGAACCCCGGGATACTGGGTCTGAACCCCGGGATACTGTGTCTGAACCCCGGGATACTGTGTCTGAACCCCGGGATAGTGTGCCTGAACCCCGGGATACTGTGTTTGAACCCCGGGATACTGTGTTTGAACCCCGGGATACTGTGGTTGAACCCCGGGATAGTGTGCCTGAACCCCGGGATACTGTGTCTGAACCCCGGGATACTGTGTCTGAACCCCGGGATACTGTGTTTGAACCCCGGGATAGTGTGTCTGAACCCCGGGATACTGCGTCTGAACCCCGGGATACTGTGCCTGAACCCCGGGATACTGTGTCTGAACCCCGGGATACTGGGTCTGAACCCGGGGATACTGGGACTGAACCCCGGGATACTGTGTCTGAACCACGGGATAGTGTGCCTGAAGCCCAGGATACTGTATCTGAACCCCGGGACACTGTGTCTGAACCCCGGGATACTGTGTCTGAAGCCCAGGATACTGTATCTGAACCCCGGGACACTGTGTCTGAACCCCGGGATACTGTGTCTGAAGCCCAGGATACTGTGTCTGAACCAAGGGATAGTGTGTCTGAACCCCGGGATACTGTGTCTGAACCCCGGGATACTGTGGATCCGTCTGAACCCCGGGACACTGTGTCTGAACCCCGGGACACTGTGTCTGAACCCCGGAACACTGTGACTGAACCCCGGGATACTGTGTCTGAACCCCGGGATACTGTGTCTGAACCCCGGGATACTGTGCCTGAACCCCGGGATACTGTGTCTGAACCCGGGGATAGTGTGTCTGAACCCCGGGATACTGTGTTTGAACCCCGGGACACGGTGTCTGAACCCCGGGATACTGTGTCTGAACCAAGGGATACTGGGTCTGAACCCCGGGATACTGGGTCTGAACCCCGGGATACTGTGTCTGAACCCCGGGATACTGTGTCTGAACCCCGGGATAGTGTGTCTGAACCCCGGGATAGTGTGCCTGAACCCCGGGATAGTGTGCCTGAACCCCGGGATACTGTGTCTGAACCCCGGGATACTGTGTCTGAACCCCGGGATACTGTGTTTGAACCCCGAAATGCTGTGTCTGAACCCCGAGATACTGTGTCTGAACCCCGGGACACTGTGTCTGAACCCCGAGATACTGTGTCTGAACCCCGAGATACTGTGTCTGAACCCCGGGATACTGTGTCTGAGCCCCGGGATACTGTGTTTGAACCCCGGGATACTGTGTCTGAACCCCGGGATACTGTGTCTGAACCCCGGGATACTGTGTCTGAACCCCGGGATACTGTGTCTGAACCCCGGGATAGTGTGACTGAACCCCGGGATAGTGTGTCTGAACCCCGGGAAACTGTGTCTGAACCCCGGGATACTGTGTCCGGACCCCGGGATAGTGTGCCTGAACCCCGGGATACTGTGTCTGAACCCCGGGATACTGGGTCTGAACCCGGGGATACTGGGTCTGAACCACGGGACACTGTGTCTGAACCCCGGGATACTGTGTCTGAAGCCCGGGATACTGTGTCTGAACCCCGGGATACTGTGTCTGAACACCGGGATACTGTGTCTGAACCCCGGGACACTGTGTCTGAACCCCGGGATACTGTGTCTGATCCCCGGGTTAGTGTGTCTGAACCCCGGGATACTGAGTCTGAACCCCGGGACACTGTGTCTGAACCCCGGGACACTGTGTCTGAACCCCGGGGCACTGTGTCTGAACCCCGGGACACTGTGTCTGAACCCCGGGACACTGTGTCTGAACCCCGGGAGACTGTGTCTGAACCCCGGGATACTGTGTCTGAACCCCGGGATACTGTGTCTGAACCCCGGGATACTGTGTCTGAACCCCGAGATACTGTGTCTGAACCCCGGGACACTGTGTCTGAACCCCGGTATAATGTGTCCGAAGCCCGGGATACTGTGTCTGAACCCCGGGATACTGTGTATGAACCCCGGGATACTGTGTCTGAATCCCGGGACACTGTGTCTGAACCCCGAGATTCTGTGGATCAGTCTGAACCCCGGGATACTGTGTCTGAACCCCGGGACACTGTGTCTGAACCCCGGAACACTGTGACTGAACCCCGAGATACTGTGCCTGAACCCCGGGATACTGTGTCTGAACCCCGGGATACTGTGTCCGAAGCCCGGGATACTGTGTCTGAATCCCGGGACATTGTGTCTGAACCCCGGGATACTGTGGATCAGTCTGAACCCCTGGATACTGTGTCTGAACCCCGGGATACTGTGTCTGAACCCCGGGACACTGCGTCTGAACCCCGGGATACTGTGTCTGAACCTCGGGATACTGTGTCTGAACCCCGGGATACTGGATCTGAACCCCGGGATACTGGATCTGAACCACGGGATACTGTGTCTGAACCCCGGGATACTGTGTCTGAACCCCGGGATAGTACTGTGCCTGAACCCCGGGATACTGGGTCTGAACCCTGGGATACTGTGTTTGAACCCCGGGATACTGTGTCTGAACCCCGGGATAGTGTGTCTGAACCCCGGGATACTGAGTCTGAACCCCGGGATACTGTGTCTGAACCCCGGGATACTGTGTCTGAACCCCGGGATACTGTGTCTGAATGCCGGGTTAGTGTGTCTGAACCCCGGGATACTGAGTCTGAACCCCGGGACACTGTGTCTGAACCCCGGGACACTGTGTCTGAGCCCCGGGATACTGTGTCTGAACCCCGGGATACTGCGTCTGAACCCCGGGACACTGTGTCTGAACCCCGGGACACTGTGTCTGAACCCCGGGACACTGTGTCTGAAACCCGGGACACTGTGACTGAACCCCGGGATACTGTGTCTGAACCCCGGGATACTGTGTCTGAATCCCGGGACACTGTGTCTGAACCCCGGGATACTGTGGATCAGTCTGAACCCCGGGACACTGTGTCTGAAGCCCGGGACACTGTGTCTGAACCCCGGAACACTGTGACTGAACCCCGGGATACTGCAATCTGAACCCCGGGATACTGTGTCTGAACCCCGGGATACTGTGCCTGAACCCCGGGATACTGTGTCTGAACCCGGGGATAGTGTGTCTGAACCCCGGGATACTGTGTTTGAACCCCGGGACACGGTGTCTGAACCCCGGGATACTGTGTCTGAACCAAGGGATACTGGGTCTGAACCCCGGGATAGTGTGTCTGAACCCCGGGATAGTGTGCCTGAACCCCGGGATAGTGTGCCTGAACCCCGGGATACTGTGTCTGAACCCCGGGATACTGGGTCTGAACCCCGGGATACTGTGTCTGAACCCCGGGACACTGTGTCTGAACCCCGGGATACTGTGTCTGAAGCCCAAGATACTGTGTCTGAACCCCGGGATACTGTGCCTGAACCCCGGGATACTGTGCCTGAACCCCGGGATAGTGTGTCTGAACCTCGGGATACTGTGTCTGAACCCCGGGACACGGTGTGTGAACCCCGGGATACTGTGTCTGAACCCGGGATACTGGGTCTGAACCCCGGGATTCTGGGTCTGAACCCCGGGATACTGTGTCTGAACCCCGGGATAGTGTGCCTGAACCCCGGGATAGTGTGCCTGAACCCCGGGATACTGTGTTTGAACCCCGGGATACTGGGACTGAAACCCGGGATAGTGTGCCTGAACCCCGGGATAGTGTGCTTGAACCCCGGGATAGTGTGCCTGAACCCCGGGATAGTGTGCCTGAACCCCGGGATAGTGTGCCTGAACCCCGGGATACTGTGTCTGAACCCCTGGATACTGTGCCTGAACCCCGGGATACTGTGTCTGAACCCCGGGATACTGTGTCTGAACCCGGGGATACTGTGTCTGAACCCCGGGATACTGTGCCTGAACCCCGGGATACTGTGCCTGAACCCCGGGATACTGGGTCTGAACCCCGGGATACTGGGTCTGAACCCGGGGATACTGTGCCTGAACCCCGGGATACTGTGTCTGAACCACGGGATAGTGTGCCTGAACCCCGGGATAGTGTGTCTGAACCCCGGGATAGTGTGTCTGAACCCCGGGATAGTGTGTCTGAACCCCGGGATACTGTGTCCGAACCCGGGGATACTGGGTCCGAACCACGGGATACTGTGTCTGAACCCCGGGATAATGTGTCTGAACCCCGGGACACTGTGTCTGAACCCCGGGACACTGTGTCTGAAGCCCAGGATACTGTGCCTGAACCCCGGGATACTGTGCCTGAACCCCGGGATACTGTGTCTGAACCCCGGGACACTGTGTCTGAACCCCGGGATAATGTGTCTGAACCCCGGGACACTGTGTCTGAACCCCGGGACACTGTGTCTGAAGCCCAGGATACTGTGCCTGAACCCCGGGATACTGTGCCTGAACCCCGGGATACTGTGTCTGAACCCCGGGACACTGTGTCGGAACCCCGGGACACTGTGTCTGAACCCCGGGATACTGTGGCTGAACCCCGGGATACTGTGTCTGAACCTCGGGATACTGTGTCTGAACCCCGAGATACTGTGTCTGAACCCCGGGATACTGGGTCTGGACCCCGGGATACTGTGTCTGAACCCCGGGATAGTACTGTGCCTGAACCCCGGGATACTGGGTCTGAACCCCGGGATACTGTGTCTGAACCCCGGGATACTGTGTCTGAATCCCGGGATACTGTGGATCAGTCTGAACCCCGGGATACTGTGACTGAACTCCGGGATACTGTGTCTGAACCTCGGAACACTGTGACTGAACCCCGGGATACTGTGTCTGAACCCCGGGATACTGTGTTTGAACCCCGGGACACTGTGTTTGAACCACGGGATACTGTGTATGAACCCCGGGATACTGTGTCTGAATCCCGGGACATTGTGTCTGAACCCCGGGATACTGTGGATCAGTCTGAACCCCGGGATACTGTATCTGAACCCCGGGATACTGTGTCTGAACCCTGGGATACTGTGTCTGAACCCCGGAACACTGTGTCTGAACCCTGGCATACTGTGGATCAGTCTGAACCCCGGGATACTGTGTCTGAACCCCGGGATACTGTGTCTGATCCCGGGATACTGTGTCTGAACCCCGGGATACTGAGTCTGAACCCCGGGATACTGTGTCTGAACCCTGGGATACTGTGTCTGAACCCTGGGATACTGTGTCTGAACCCCGGGAGACTGTGTCTGAACCCCGGGATACTGTGTCTGAACCCCGGGATACTGTGTCTGAACCCCGGGATACTGTGGATCAGTCTGAACCCCGGGATACTGTGTCTGAAGCCCAGGATACTGTGTCTGAACCCCGGGATACTGTGCCTGAACCCCGGGATACTGTGCCTGAACCCCGGGATAGTGTGTCTGAACCTCGGGATACTGTGTCTGAACCCCGGGACACGGTGTGTGAACCCCGGGATACTGTGTCTGAACCCGGGATACTGGGTCTGAACCCCGGGATTCTGGGTCTGAACCCCGGGATACTGTGCCTGAACCCCGGGATAGTGTGCCTGAACCCCGGGATACTGTGCCTGAACCCCGGGATACTGGGACTGAAACCCGGGATAGTGTGCCTGAACCCCGGGATAGTGTGCTTGAACCCCGGGATAGTGTGCCTGAACCCCGGGATAGTGTGCCTGAACCCCGGGATACTGTGTCTGAACCCCGGGATACTGTGTCTGAACCCCGGGATACTGTGTCTGAACCCCGGGATACTGTGTCTGAACCCCGGGATACTGTGTCTGAACCCGGGGATACTGTGTCTGAACCCCGGGATACTGTGCCTGAACCCCGGGATACTGTGCCTGAACCCCGGGATACTGGGTCTGAACCCCGGGATACTGGGTCTGAACCCGGGGATACTGTGCCTGAACCCCGGGATACTGTGTCTGAACCACGGGATAGTGTGCCTGAACCCCGGGATAGTGTGTCTGAACCCCGGGATAGTGTGTCTGAACCCCGGGATAGTGTGTCTGAACCCCGGGATACTGTGTCCGAACCCGGGGATACTGGGTCCGAACCACGGGATACTGTGTCTGAACCCCGGGATAATGTGTCTGAACCCCGGGACACTGTGTCTGAACCCCGGGACACTGTGTCTGAAGCCCAGGATACTGTGCCTGAACCCCGGGATACTGTGCCTGAACCCCGGGATACTGTGTCTGAACCCCGGGACACTGTGTCTGAACCCCGGGATAATGTGTCTGAACCCCGGGACACTGTGTCTGAACCCCGGGACACTGTGTCTGAAGCCCAGGATACTGTGCCTGAACCCCGGGATACTGTGCCTGAACCCCGGGATACTGTGTCGGAACCCCGGGACACTGTGTCGGAACCCCGGGACACTGTGTCTGAACCCCGGGATACTGTGGCTGAACCCCGGGATACTGTGTCTGAACCCCGAGATACTGTGTCTGAACCCCGGGATACTGGGTCTGAACCCCGGGATACTGTGTCTGAACCCCGGGATAGTACTGTGCCTGAACCCCGGGATACTGGGTCTGAACCCCGGGATACTGTGTCTGAACCCCGGGATACTGTGTCTGAATCCCGGGATACTGTGGATCAGTCTGAACCCCGGGATACTGTGACTGAACTCCGGGATACTGTGTCTGAACCTCGGAACACTGTGACTGAACCCCGGGATACTGTGTCTGAACCCCGGGATACTGTGTTTGAACCCCGGGACACTGTGTTTGAACCACGGGATACTGTGTATGAACCCCGGGATACTGTGTCTGAATCCCGGGACATTGTGTCTGAACCCCGGGATACTGTGGATCAGTCTGAACCCCGGGATACTGTATCTGAACCCCGGGATACTGTGTCTGAACCCTGGGATACTGTGTCTGAACCCCGGAACACTGTGTCTGAACCCTGGCATACTGTGGATCAGTCTGAACTCCGGGATACTGTGTCTGAACCCCGGGATACTGTGTCTGATCCCGGGATACTGTGTCTGAACCCCGGGATACTGAGTCTGAACCCCGGGATACTGTGTCTGAACCCTGGGATACTGTGTCTGAACCCTGGGATACTGTGTCTGAACCCCGGGAGACTGTGTCTGAACCCCGGGATACTGTGTCTGAACCCCGGGATACTGTGTCTGAACCCCGGGATACTGTGGATCAGTCTGAACCCCGGGATAGTGTGTCTAAACCCCGGCATAGTGTGTCTGAACCCTGGGATACTGTGTCTGAACCCCGGGATACTGGGTCTGAACCCCGGGATAGTGTGTCTGAACCCCGGGATAGTGTGTCTGAACCCCGGGATAGTGTGTCTGAACCCCGGGATAGTGTGTCTGAACCCCGGGATAGTGTGTCTGAACCCCGGGATAGTGTGTCTGAACCCCGGGATACTGTGTCTGAACCCCGGGGCACTGTGTCTGAACACCGGGATGCTGGGTCTGAACCCCGGGATACTGGGTCTGAACCCCGGGATACTGGGTCTGAACCCGGGGATACTGTGCCTGAACCCCGGGATACTGTGTCTGAACCACGGGATAGTGTGCCTGAACCCCGGGATAGTGTGTCTGAACCCCGGGATAGTGTGTCTGAACCCCGGGATAGTGTGTCTGAACCCCGGGATAGTGTGTCTGAACCCCGGGATACTGTGTCCGAACCCGGGGATACTGGGTCCGAACCACGGGATACTGTGTCTGAACCCCGGGATAATGTGTCTGAACCCCGGGACACTGTGTCTGAGCCCCGGGACACTGTGTCTGAAGCCCAGGATACTGTGCCTGAACCCCGGGATACTGTGCCTGAACCCCGGGATACTGTGTCTGAACCCCGGGACACTGTGTCTGAACCCCGGGATAATGTGTCTGAACCCCGGGACACTGTGTCTGAACCCCGGGATACTGTGTCTGAACCCCGGGATACTGTGTTTGAACCCCGGGATACTGTGTCTGAACCCCGGGATAGTGTGCCTGAACCCCGGGAAACTGTGTCTGAACCCCGGGAAACTGTGTCTGATCCCCGGGATACTGTGTTGGAACCCCGGGATAATGTGTCCGAAGCCCGGGATACTGTGTCTGAACCCCGGGATACTGTGTATGAACCCCGGGATACTGTGTCTGAATCCCGGGACACTGTGTCTGAACCCCGAGATTCTGTGGATCAGTCTGAACCCCGGGATACTGTGTCTGAACCCCGGGATAGTGTGTCTGAACCCCGGGATAGTGTGTCTGAACCCCGGGATAGTGTGTCTGAACCCCGGGATACTGTGCCTGAACCCCGGGATACTGTGTCTGAACCCCGGGGCACTGTGTCTGAACACCGGGATGCTGGGTCTGAACCCCGGGATACTGGGTCTGAACCCCGGGATACTGTGTCTGAACCCCACGCTATTGTGTTTGAACCCCGGGATACTGGGTCTGAACCCCGGGATACTGTGTCTGAAGCCCAGGATACTGTGTCTGAACCCCGGGATACTGTGCCTGAACCCCGGGATACTGTGCCTGAACCCCGGGATAGTGTGCCTGAACCCCGGGATAGTGTGTCTGAACCCCGGGATACTGTGTCTGAACCCCGGGACACGGTGTGTGAACCCCGGGATACTGTGTCTGAACCACGGGATACTGTGTCTGAATCCCGAGATACTGTGTCTGAACCCCGGGATACTGTGTCTGAACCCCGGGATAATACTGTGCCTGAACCCCGGGATACTGTGTCTGAACCCCGGGATAGTGTGACTGAACCCCGGGATAGTGTGTCTGAACCCCGGGAAACTGTGTCTGAACCCTGGGATACTGTGTTTGAACCCCGGGATACTGTGTCCGGACCCCGGGATAGTGTGCCTGAACCCCGGGATACTGTGTCTGAACCCCGGGATACTGGGTCTGAACCCGGGGATACTGGGTCTGAACCACGGGACACTGTGTCTGAACCCCGGGATACTGAGTCTGAACCCCGGGACACTGTGTCTGAACCCCGGGACACTGTGTCTGAACCCCGGGGCACTGTGTCTGAACCCCGGGACACTGTGTCTGAACCCCGGGACACTGTGTCTGAACCCCGGGACACTGTGTCTGAACCCCGGGAGACTGTGTCTGAACCCCGGGATACTGTGTCTGAACCCCGGGATACTGTGTCTGAACCCCGAGATACTGTGTCTGAACCCCGGGACACTGTGTCTGAACCCCGGTATAATGTGTCCGAAGCCCGGGATACTGTGTCTGAACCCCGGGATACTGTGTATGAACCCCGGGATACTGTGTCTGAATCCCGGGACACTGTGTCTGAACCCCGAGATTCTGTGGATCAGTCTGAACCCCGGGATACTGTGTCTGAACCCCGGGACACTGTGTCTGAACCCCGGAACACTGTGACTGAACCCCGAGATACTGTGCCTGAACCCCGGGATACTGTGTCTGAACCCCGGGATACTGTGTCCGAAGCCCGGGATACTGTGTCTGAATCCCGGGACATTGTGTCTGAACCCCGGGATACTGTGGATCAGTCTGAACCCCTGGATACTGTGTCTGAACCCCGGGATACTGTGTCTGAACCCCGGGACACTGTGTCTGAACCCCGGGATACTGTGTCTGAACCTCGGGATACTGTGTCTGAACCCCGGGATACTGGATCTGAACCCCGGGATACTGGATCTGAACCACGGGATACTGTGTCTGAACCCCGGGATACTGTGTCTGAACCCCGGGATAGTACTGTGCCTGAACCCCGGGATACTGGGTCTGAACCCTGGGATACTGTGTTTGAACCCCGAGATACTGTGTCTGAACCCCGGGATAGTGTGTCTGAACCCCGGGATACTGAGTCTGAACCCCGGGATACTGTGTCTGAACCCCGGGATACTGTGTCTGAACCCCGGGATACTGTGTCTGAATGCCGGGTTAGTGTGTCTGAACCCCGGGATACTGAGTCTGAACCCCGGGACACTGTGTCTGAACCCCGTGACACTGTGTCTGAGCCCCGGGATACTGTGTCTGAACCCCGGGATACTGCGTCTGAACCCCGGGATACTGTGTCTGAACCCCGGGACACTGTGTCTGAACCCCGGGACACTGTGTCTGAAACCCGGGACACTGTGACTGAACCCCGGGATACTGTGTCTGAACCCCGGGATACTGTGTCTGAATCCCGGGACACTGTGTCTGAACCCCGGGATACTGTGGATCCGTCTGAACCCCGGGACACTGTGTCTGAAGCCCGGGACACTGTGTCTGAACCCCGGAACACTGTGACTGAACCCCGGGATACTGCAATCTGAACCCCGGGATACTGTGTCTGAACCCCGGGATACTGTGCCTGAACCCCGGGATACTGTGTCTGAACCCGGGGATAGTGTGTCTGAACCCCGGGATACTGTGTTTGAACCCCGGGACACGGTGTCTGAACCCCGGGATACTGTGTCTGAACCAAGGGATACTGGGTCTGAACCCCGGGATACTGTGTCTGAACCCCGGGATACTGTGTCTGAACCCCGGGATAGTGTGTCTGAACCCCGGGATAGTGTGCCTGAACCCCGGGATAGTGTGCCTGAACCGCGGGATACTGTGTCTGAACCCCGGGATACTGGGTCTGAACCCCGGGATACTGTGTCTGAACCCCGGGAAACTGTGCCTGAACCCCAGGATACTGTGCCTGAACCCCGGGATAGTGTGTCTGAACCTCGGGATACTGTGTCTGAACCCCGGGACACGGTGTGTGAACCCCGGGATACTGTGTCTGAACCCGGGATACTGGGTCTGAACCCCGGGATTCTGGGTCTGAACCCCGGGATACTGTGTCTGAACCCCGGGATAGTGTGCCTGAACCCCGGGATAGTGTGTCTGAACCCCGGGATACTGGGACTGAAACCCGGGATAGTGTGCCTGAACCCCGGGATAGTGTGCCTGAACCCCGGGATACTGTGTCTGAACCCCGGGATAGTGTGCCTGAACCCCGGGATAGTGTGCCTGAACCCCGGGATAGTGTGCCTGAACCCCGGGATACTGTGTCTGAACGCCGGGATACTGTGTCTGAACCCCGGGATACTGTGTCTGAACCCCGGGATAGTGTGTCTGAACCCCGGGATAGTGTGTCTGAACCCGGGGA
The DNA here is from genome assembly GCF_044704955.1 of Pristiophorus japonicus. NCBI lineage: Eukaryota > Metazoa > Chordata > Chondrichthyes > Pristiophoridae > Pristiophorus > Pristiophorus japonicus. Next base: position 1,020,262 of record NW_027251434.1, on the reverse strand, counting down.
TACTGGGTCTGAACCCCGGGATACTGTGCCTGAACCCCGGGATACTGTGCCTGAACCCCGGGATACTGGGTCTGAACCCCGGGATACTGGGTCTGAACCCGGGGATACTGTGCCTGAACCCCGGGATACTGTGTCTGAACCACGGGATAGTGTGCCTGAACCCCGGGATAGTGTGTCTGAACCCCGGGATAGTGTGTCTGAACCCCGGGATAGTGTGTCTGAACCCCGGGATAGTGTGTCTGAACCCCGGGATACTGTGTCCGAACCCGGGGATACTGGGTCCGAACCACGGGATACTGTGTCTGAACCCCGGGATAATGTGTCTGAACCCCGGGACACTGTGTCTGAACCCCGGGACACTGTGTCTGAAGCCCAGGATACTGTGCCTGAACCCCGGGATACTGTGCCTGAACCCCGGGATACTGTGTCTGAACCCCGGGACACTGTGTCTGAACCCCGGGATAATGTGTCTGAACCCCGGGACACTGTGTCTGAACCCCGGGACACTGTGTCTGAAGCCCAGGATACTGTGCCTGAACCCCGGGATACTGTGCCTGAACCCCGGGATACTGTGTCTGAACCCCGGGACACTGTGTCGGAACCCCGGGACACTGTGTCTGAACCCCGGGATACTGTGGCTGAACCCCGGGATACTGTGTCTGAACCTCGGGATACTGTGTCTGAACCCCGAGATACTGTGTCTGAACCCCGGGATACTGGGTCTGAACCCCGGGATACTGTGTCTGAACCCCGGGATAGTACTGTGCCTGAACCCCGGGATACTGGGTCTGAACCCCGGGATACTGTGTCTGAACCCCGGGATACTGTGTCTGAATCCCGGGATACTGTGGATCAGTCTGAACCCCGGGATACTGTGACTGAACTCCGGGATACTGTGTCTGAACCCCGGGATACTGTGTTTGAACCCCGGGACACTGTGTTTGAACCACGGGATACTGTGTATGAACCCCGGGATACTGTGTCTGAATCCCGGGACATTGTGTCTGAACCCTGGGATACTGTGGATCAGTCTGAACCCCGGGATACTGTGTCTGAACCCCGGGATACTGTGTCTGAACCCTGGGATACTGTGTCTGAACCCCGGAACACTGTGTCTGAACCCTGGCATACTGTGGATCAGTCTGAACCCCGGGATACTGTGTCTGAACCCCGGGATACTGTGTCTGATCCCGGGATACTGTGTCTGAACCCCGGGATACTGTGTCTGAACCCTGGGATACTGTGTCTGAACCCTGGGATACTGTGTCTGAACCCCGGGATACTGTGTCTGAACCCCGGGATACTGTGGATCAGTCTGAACCCCGGGATAGTGTGTCTAAACCCCGGGATAGTGTGTCTGAACCCTGGGATACTGTGTCTGAACCCCGGGATACTGGGTCTGAACCCCGGGATAGTGTGTCTGAACCCCGGGATAGTGTGTCTGAACCCCGGGATACTGTGTCTGAACCCCGGGATAGTGTGTCTGAACCCCGGGATAGTGTGTCTGAACCCCGGGATAGTGTGTCTGAACCCCGGGATAGTGTGTCTGAACCCCGGGGCACTGTGTCTGAACACCGGGATGCTGGGTCTGAACCCCGGGATACTGGGTCTGAACCCCGGGATACTGTGTCTGAACCCCACGCTATTGTGTCTGAACCCCGGGATACTGGGTCTGAACCCCGGGATACTGGGTCTGAACCCCGGGATACTGTGTCTGAAGCCCAGGATACTGTGTCTGAACCCCGGGATACTGTGCCTGAACCCCGGGATAGTGTGCCTGAACCCCGGGATAGTGTGTCTGAACCCTGGGATACTGTCTCTGAACCCCGGGACACGGTGTCTGAACCCCGGGATACTGTGTCTGAACCACGGGATACTGTGTCTGAACCCCGAGATACTGTGTCTGAACCCCGGGATACTGTGTTTGAACCCCGGGATAGTGTGTCTGAACCCCGGGATACTGCGTCTGAACCCCGGGATACTGTGCCTGAACCCCGGGATACTGTGTCTGAACCCCGGGATACTGGGTCTGAACCCGGGGATACTGGGACTGAACCCCGGGATACTGTGTCTGAACCACGGGATAGTGTGCCTGAAGCCCAGGATACTGTATCTGAACCCCGGGACACTGTGTCTGAATCCCGGGATACTGTGTCTGAAGCCCAGGATACTGTATCTGAACCCCGGGACACTGTGTCTGAACCCCGGGATACTGTGTCTGAAGCCCAGGATACTGTGTCTGAACCCCGGGATACTGTGCCTGAACCCCGGGATACTGTGTCTGAACCCGGGGATAGTGTGTCTGAACCCCGGGATACTGTGTCTGAACCCCGGGACACGGTGTCTGAACCAAGGGATACTGTGTCTGAACCAAGGGATACTGTGTCTGAACCCCGGGATACTGGGTCTGAACCCCGGGATACTGTGTCTGAACCCCGGGAAAGTGTGCCTGAACCTCGGGATAGTGTGCCTGAACCCCGGGATACTGTGTCTGAACCCCGGGATACTGCGTCTGAACCACGGGATACTGCGTCTGAACCACGGGATACTGTGTCTGAACCCCGGGATACTGTGTCTGAACCCCGGGACACTGTGTCTGAACCCCGAGATACTGTGTCTGAACCCCGAGATACTGTGTCTGAACCCCGAGATACTGTGTCTGAACCCCGGGATACTGTGTCTGAACCCCGGGATGCTGTGTCTGAACCCCGGGATACTGTGTTTGAACCCCGGGATACTGTGTCTGAACCCCGGGATAGTGTGCCTGATCCCCGGGATACTGTGTTTGAACCCCGGGATAATGTGTCCGAAGCCCGGGATACTGTGTCTGAACCCCGGGATACTGTGTATGAACCCCGGGATACTGTGTCTGAATCCCGGGACACTGTGTCTGAACCCCGAGATTCTGTGGATCAGTCTGAACCCCGGGATAGTGTGTCTGAACCCCGGGATAGTGTGTCTGAACCCCGGGATAGTGTGTCTGAACCCCGGGATACTGTGTCTGAACCCCGGGATAGTGTGTCTGAACCCCGGGATAGTGTGTCTGAACCCCGGGATACTGTGTCTGAACCCCGGGGCACTGTGTCTGAAGCCCAGGATACTGTGCCTGAACCCCGGGATACTGTGCCTGAACCCCGGGATACTGTGTCTGAACCCCGGGACACTGTGTCTGAACCCCGGGATAATGTGTCTGAACCCCGGGACACTGTGTCTGAACCCCGGGACACTGTGCCTGAACCCCGGGATACTGTGCCTGAACCCCGGGATACTGTGTCTGAACCCCGGGACACTGTGTCGGAACCCCGGGACACTGTGTCTGAACCCCGGGATACTGTGGCTGAACCCCGGGATACTGTGTCTGAACCTCGGGATACTGTGTCTGAACCCCGAGATACTGTGTCTGAACCCCGGGATACTGGGTCTGAACCCCGGGATACTGTGTCTGAACCCCGGGATAGTACTGTGCCTGAACCCCGGGATACTGGGTCTGAACCCCGGGATACTGTGTCTGAACCCCGGGATACTGTGTCTGAATCCCGGGATACTGTGGATCAGTCTGAACCCCGGGATACTGTGACTGAACTCCGGGATACTGTGTCTGAACCCCGGGATACTGTGTTTGAACCCCGGGACACTGTGTTTGAACCACGGGATACTGTGTATGAACCCCGGGATACTGTGTCTGAATCCCGGGACATTGTGTCTGAACCCTGGGATACTGTGGATCAGTCTGAACCCCGGGATACTGTGTCTGAACCCCGGGATACTGTGTCTGAACCCTGGGATACTGTGTCTGAACCCCGGAACACTGTGTCTGAACCCTGGCATACTGTGGATCAGTCTGAACCCCGGGATACTGTGTCTGAACCCCGGGATACTGTGTCTGATCCCGGGATACTGTGTCTGAACCCCGGGATACTGTGTCTGAACCCTGGGATACTGTGTCTGAACCCTGGGATACTGTGTCTGAACCCCGGGATACTGTGTCTGAACCCCGGGATACTGTGTCTGAACCCCGGGATACTGTGGATCAGTCTGAACCCCGGGATAGTGTGTCTAAACCCCGGGATAGTGTGTCTGAACCCTGGGATACTGTGTCTGAACCCCGGGATACTGGGTCTGAACCCCGGGATAGTGTGTCTGAACCCCGGGATAGTGTGTCTGAACCCCGGGATACTGTGTCTGAACCCCGGGATAGTGTGTCTGAACCCCGGGATAGTGTGTCTGAACCCCGGGATAGTGTGTCTGAACCCCGGGATAGTGTGTCTGAACCCCGGGATACTGTGTCTGAACCCCGGGGCACTGTGTCTGAACACCGGGATGCTGGGTCTGAACCCCGGGATACTGGGTCTGAACCCCGGGATACTGTGTCTGAACCCCACGCTATTGTGTCTGAACCCCGGGATACTGGGTCTGAACCCCGGGATACTGGGTCTGAACCCCGGGATACTGTGTCTGAAGCCCAGGATACTGTGTCTGAACCCCGGGATACTGTGCCTGAACCCCGGGATAGTGTGCCTGAACCCCGGGATAGTGTGTCTGAACCCTGGGATACTGTCTCTGAACCCCGGGACACGGTGTCTGAACCCCGGGATACTGTGTCTGAACCACGGGATACTGTGTCTGAACCCCGAGATACTGTGTCTGAACCCCGGGATACTGTGTTTGAACCCCGGGATAGTGTGTCTGAACCCCGGGATACTGCGTCTGAACCCCGGGATACTGTGCCTGAACCCCGGGATACTGTGTCTGAACCCCGGGATACTGGGTCTGAACCCGGGGATACTGGGACTGAACCCCGGGATACTGTGTCTGAACCACGGGATAGTGTGCCTGAAGCCCAGGATACTGTATCTGAACCCCGGGACACTGTGTCTGAACCCCGGGATACTGTGTCTGAAGCCCAGGATACTGTATCTGAACCCCGGGACACTGTGTCTGAACCCCGGGATACTGTGTCTGAAGCCCAGGATACTGTGTCTGAACCCCGGGATACTGTGCCTGAACCCCGGGATACTGTGTCTGAACCCGGGGATAGTGTGTCTGAACCCCGGGATACTGTGTCTGAACCCCGGGACACGGTGTCTGAACCAAGGGATACTGTGTCTGAACCAAGGGATACTGTGTCTGAACCCCGGGATACTGGGTCTGAACCCCGGGATACTGTGTCTGAACCCCGGGAAAGTGTGCCTGAACCTCGGGATAGTGTGCCTGAACCCCGGGATACTGTGTCTGAACCCCGGGATACTGCGTCTGAACCACGGGATACTGCGTCTGAACCACGGGATACTGCGTCTGAACCCCGGGATACTGTGTCTGAACCCCGGGATACTGTGTCTGAACCCCGAGATACTGTGTCTGAACCCCGGGACACTGTGTCTGAACCCCGAGATACTGTGTCTGAACCCCGAGATACTGTGTCTGAACCCCGAGATACTGTGTCTGAACCCCGGGATACTGTGTCTGAACCCCGGGATACTGTGTCTGAACCCCGGGATGCTGTGTCTGAACCCCGGGATACTGTGTCTGAACCCCGGGAAACTGTGTCTGATCCCCGGGATACTGTGTTTGAACCCCGGGATAATGTGTCCGAAGCCCGGGATACTGTGTCTGAACCCCGGGATACTGTGTATGAACCCCGGGATACTGTGTCTGAATCCCGGGACACTGTGTCTGAACCCCGAGATTCTGTGGATCAGTCTGAACCCCGGGATACTGTGTCTGAACCCCGGGATAGTGTGTCTGAACCCCGGGATAGTGTGTCTGAACCCCGGGATACTGTGTCTGAACCCCGGGATAGTGTGTCTGAACCCCGGGATAGTGTGTCTGAACCCCGGGATAGTGTGTCTGAACCCCGGGATACTGTGTCTGAACCCCGGGGCACTGTGTCTGAACACCGGGATGCTGGGTCTGAACCCCGGGATACTGGGTCTGAACCCCGGGATACTGTGTCTGAACCCCACGCTATTGTGTTTGAACCCCGGGATACTGGGTCTGAACCCCGGGATACTGTGTCTGAAGCCCAGGATACTGTGTCTGAACCCCGGGATACTGTGCCTGAACCCCGGGATACTGTGCCTGAACCCCGGGATAGTGTGCCTGAACCCCGGGATAGTGTGTCTGAACCCCGGGATACTGTGTCTGAACCCCGGGACACGGTGTGTGAACCCCGGGATACTGTGTCTGAACCACGGGATACTGTGTCTGAACCCCGAGATACTGTGTCTGAACCCCGGGATACTGTGTCTGAACCCCGGGATAATACTGTGCCTGAACCCCGGGATACTGTGTCTGAACCCCGGGATACTGTGTCTGAACCCCGGGATACTGGGTCTGAACCTGGGATACTGTGTCTGAACCCCGGGATACTGGGTCTGAACCCCGGGATACTGTGTCTGAACCCCGGGATACTGTGTCTGAACCCCGGGATAGTGTGCCTGAACCCCGGGATACTGTGTTTGAACCCCGGGATACTGTGTTTGAACCCCGGGATACTGTGGTTGAACCCCGGGATAGTGTGCCTGAACCCCGGGATACTGTGTCTGAACCCCGGGATACTGTGTCTGAACCCCGGGATACTGTGTTTGAACCCCGGGATAGTGTGTCTGAACCCCGGGATACTGCGTCTGAACCCCGGGATACTGTGCCTGAACCCCGGGATACTGTGTCTGAACCCCGGGATACTGGGTCTGAACCCGGGGATACTGGGACTGAACCCCGGGATACTGTGTCTGAACCACGGGATAGTGTGCCTGAAGCCCAGGATACTGTATCTGAACCCCGGGACACTGTGTCTGAACCCCGGGATACTGTGTCTGAAGCCCAGGATACTGTATCTGAACCCCGGGACACTGTGTCTGAACCCCGGGATACTGTGTCTGAAGCCCAGGATACTGTGTCTGAACCAAGGGATAGTGTGTCTGAACCCCGGGATACTGTGTCTGAACCCCGGGATACTGTGGATCCGTCTGAACCCCGGGACACTGTGTCTGAACCCCGGGACACTGTGTCTGAACCCCGGAACACTGTGACTGAACCCCGGGATACTGTGTCTGAACCCCGGGATACTGTGTCTGAACCCCGGGATACTGTGCCTGAACCCCGGGATACTGTGTCTGAACCCGGGGATAGTGTGTCTGAACCCCGGGATACTGTGTTTGAACCCCGGGACACGGTGTCTGAACCCCGGGATACTGTGTCTGAACCAAGGGATACTGGGTCTGAACCCCGGGATACTGGGTCTGAACCCCGGGATACTGTGTCTGAACCCCGGGATACTGTGTCTGAACCCCGGGATAGTGTGTCTGAACCCCGGGATAGTGTGCCTGAACCCCGGGATAGTGTGCCTGAACCCCGGGATACTGTGTCTGAACCCCGGGATACTGTGTCTGAACCCCGGGATACTGTGTTTGAACCCCGAAATGCTGTGTCTGAACCCCGAGATACTGTGTCTGAACCCCGGGACACTGTGTCTGAACCCCGAGATACTGTGTCTGAACCCCGAGATACTGTGTCTGAACCCCGGGATACTGTGTCTGAGCCCCGGGATACTGTGTTTGAACCCCGGGATACTGTGTCTGAACCCCGGGATACTGTGTCTGAACCCCGGGATACTGTGTCTGAACCCCGGGATACTGTGTCTGAACCCCGGGATAGTGTGACTGAACCCCGGGATAGTGTGTCTGAACCCCGGGAAACTGTGTCTGAACCCCGGGATACTGTGTCCGGACCCCGGGATAGTGTGCCTGAACCCCGGGATACTGTGTCTGAACCCCGGGATACTGGGTCTGAACCCGGGGATACTGGGTCTGAACCACGGGACACTGTGTCTGAACCCCGGGATACTGTGTCTGAAGCCCGGGATACTGTGTCTGAACCCCGGGATACTGGGTCTGAACCCGGGGATACTGGGTCTGAACCACGGGACACTGTGTCTGAACCCCGGGATAATGTGTCCGAAGCCCGGGATACTGTGTCTGAACCCCGGGATACTGTGTATGAACCCCGGGATACTGTGTCTGAATCCCGGGACACTGTGTCTGAACCCCGAGATTCTGTGGATCAGTCTGAACCCCGGGATACTGTGTCTGAACCCCGGGATAGTGTGTCTGAACCCCGGGATAGTGTGTCTGAACCCCGGGATACTGTGTCTGAACCCCGGGATAGTGTGTCTGAACCCCGGGATAGTGTGTCTGAACCCCGGGATACTGTGTCTGAACCCCGGGGCACTGTGTCTGAACACCGGGATGCTGGGTCTGAACCCCGGGATACTGGGTCTGAACCCCGGGATACTGTGTCTGAACCCCACGCTATTGTGTTTGAACCCCGGGATACTGGGTCTGAACCCCGGGATACTGTGTCTGAAGCCCAGGATACTGTGTCTGAACCCCGGGATACTGTGCCTGAACCCCGGGATACTGTGCCTGAACCCCGGGATAGTGTGCCTGAACCCCGGGATAGTGTGTCTGAACCCCGGGATACTGTGTCTGAACCCCGGGACACGGTGTGTGAACCCCGGGATACTGTGTCTGAACCACGGGATACTGTGTCTGAACCCCGAGATACTGTGTCTGAACCCCGGGATACTGTGTCTGAACCCCGGGATAATACTGTGCCTGAACCCCGGGATACTGTGTCTGAACCCCGGGATACTGTGTCTGAACCCCGGGATACTGGGTCTGAACCTGGGATACTGTGTCTGAACCCCGGGATACTGGGTCTGAACCCCGGGATACTGTGTCTGAACCCCGGGATACTGTGTCTGAACCCCGGGATAGTGTGCCTGAACCCCGGGATACTGTGTTTGAACCCCGGGATACTGTGTTTGAACCCCGGGATACTGTGGTTGAACCCCGGGATAGTGTGCCTGAACCCCGGGATACTGTGTCTGAACCCCGGGATACTGTGTCTGAACCCCGGGATACTGTGTTTGAACCCCGGGATAGTGTGTCTGAACCCCGGGATACTGCGTCTGAACCCCGGGATACTGTGCCTGAACCCCGGGATACTGTGTCTGAACCCCGGGATACTGGGTCTGAACCCGGGGATACTGGGACTGAACCCCGGGATACTGTGTCTGAACCACGGGATAGTGTGCCTGAAGCCCAGGATACTGTATCTGAACCCCGGGACACTGTGTCTGAACCCCGGGATACTGTGTCTGAAGCCCAGGATACTGTATCTGAACCCCGGGACACTGTGTCTGAACCCCGGGATACTGTGTCTGAAGCCCAGGATACTGTGTCTGAACCAAGGGATAGTGTGTCTGAACCCCGGGATACTGTGTCTGAACCCCGGGATACTGTGGATCCGTCTGAACCCCGGGACACTGTGTCTGAACCCCGGGACACTGTGTCTGAACCCCGGAACACTGTGACTGAACCCCGGGATACTGTGTCTGAACCCCGGGATACTGTGTCTGAACCCCGGGATACTGTGCCTGAACCCCGGGATACTGTGTCTGAACCCGGGGATAGTGTGTCTGAACCCCGGGATACTGTGTTTGAACCCCGGGACACGGTGTCTGAACCCCGGGATACTGTGTCTGAACCAAGGGATACTGGGTCTGAACCCCGGGATACTGGGTCTGAACCCCGGGATACTGTGTCTGAACCCCGGGATACTGTGTCTGAACCCCGGGATAGTGTGTCTGAACCCCGGGATAGTGTGCCTGAACCCCGGGATAGTGTGCCTGAACCCCGGGATACTGTGTCTGAACCCCGGGATACTGTGTCTGAACCCCGGGATACTGTGTTTGAACCCCGAAATGCTGTGTCTGAACCCCGAGATACTGTGTCTGAACCCCGGGACACTGTGTCTGAACCCCGAGATACTGTGTCTGAACCCCGAGATACTGTGTCTGAACCCCGGGATACTGTGTCTGAGCCCCGGGATACTGTGTTTGAACCCCGGGATACTGTGTCTGAACCCCGGGATACTGTGTCTGAACCCCGGGATACTGTGTCTGAACCCCGGGATACTGTGTCTGAACCCCGGGATAGTGTGACTGAACCCCGGGATAGTGTGTCTGAACCCCGGGAAACTGTGTCTGAACCCCGGGATACTGTGTCCGGACCCCGGGATAGTGTGCCTGAACCCCGGGATACTGTGTCTGAACCCCGGGATACTGGGTCTGAACCCGGGGATACTGGGTCTGAACCACGGGACACTGTGTCTGAACCCCGGGATACTGTGTCTGAAGCCCGGGATACTGTGTCTGAACCCCGGGATACTGTGTCTGAACACCGGGATACTGTGTCTGAACCCCGGGACACTGTGTCTGAACCCCGGGATACTGTGTCTGATCCCCGGGTTAGTGTGTCTGAACCCCGGGATACTGAGTCTGAACCCCGGGACACTGTGTCTGAACCCCGGGACACTGTGTCTGAACCCCGGGGCACTGTGTCTGAACCCCGGGACACTGTGTCTGAACCCCGGGACACTGTGTCTGAACCCCGGGAGACTGTGTCTGAACCCCGGGATACTGTGTCTGAACCCCGGGATACTGTGTCTGAACCCCGGGATACTGTGTCTGAACCCCGAGATACTGTGTCTGAACCCCGGGACACTGTGTCTGAACCCCGGTATAATGTGTCCGAAGCCCGGGATACTGTGTCTGAACCCCGGGATACTGTGTATGAACCCCGGGATACTGTGTCTGAATCCCGGGACACTGTGTCTGAACCCCGAGATTCTGTGGATCAGTCTGAACCCCGGGATACTGTGTCTGAACCCCGGGACACTGTGTCTGAACCCCGGAACACTGTGACTGAACCCCGAGATACTGTGCCTGAACCCCGGGATACTGTGTCTGAACCCCGGGATACTGTGTCCGAAGCCCGGGATACTGTGTCTGAATCCCGGGACATTGTGTCTGAACCCCGGGATACTGTGGATCAGTCTGAACCCCTGGATACTGTGTCTGAACCCCGGGATACTGTGTCTGAACCCCGGGACACTGCGTCTGAACCCCGGGATACTGTGTCTGAACCTCGGGATACTGTGTCTGAACCCCGGGATACTGGATCTGAACCCCGGGATACTGGATCTGAACCACGGGATACTGTGTCTGAACCCCGGGATACTGTGTCTGAACCCCGGGATAGTACTGTGCCTGAACCCCGGGATACTGGGTCTGAACCCTGGGATACTGTGTTTGAACCCCGGGATACTGTGTCTGAACCCCGGGATAGTGTGTCTGAACCCCGGGATACTGAGTCTGAACCCCGGGATACTGTGTCTGAACCCCGGGATACTGTGTCTGAACCCCGGGATACTGTGTCTGAATGCCGGGTTAGTGTGTCTGAACCCCGGGATACTGAGTCTGAACCCCGGGACACTGTGTCTGAACCCCGGGACACTGTGTCTGAGCCCCGGGATACTGTGTCTGAACCCCGGGATACTGCGTCTGAACCCCGGGACACTGTGTCTGAACCCCGGGACACTGTGTCTGAACCCCGGGACACTGTGTCTGAAACCCGGGACACTGTGACTGAACCCCGGGATACTGTGTCTGAACCCCGGGATACTGTGTCTGAATCCCGGGACACTGTGTCTGAACCCCGGGATACTGTGGATCAGTCTGAACCCCGGGACACTGTGTCTGAAGCCCGGGACACTGTGTCTGAACCCCGGAACACTGTGACTGAACCCCGGGATACTGCAATCTGAACCCCGGGATACTGTGTCTGAACCCCGGGATACTGTGCCTGAACCCCGGGATACTGTGTCTGAACCCGGGGATAGTGTGTCTGAACCCCGGGATACTGTGTTTGAACCCCGGGACACGGTGTCTGAACCCCGGGATACTGTGTCTGAACCAAGGGATACTGGGTCTGAACCCCGGGATAGTGTGTCTGAACCCCGGGATAGTGTGCCTGAACCCCGGGATAGTGTGCCTGAACCCCGGGATACTGTGTCTGAACCCCGGGATACTGGGTCTGAACCCCGGGATACTGTGTCTGAACCCCGGGACACTGTGTCTGAACCCCGGGATACTGTGTCTGAAGCCCAAGATACTGTGTCTGAACCCCGGGATACTGTGCCTGAACCCCGGGATACTGTGCCTGAACCCCGGGATAGTGTGTCTGAACCTCGGGATACTGTGTCTGAACCCCGGGACACGGTGTGTGAACCCCGGGATACTGTGTCTGAACCCGGGATACTGGGTCTGAACCCCGGGATTCTGGGTCTGAACCCCGGGATACTGTGTCTGAACCCCGGGATAGTGTGCCTGAACCCCGGGATAGTGTGCCTGAACCCCGGGATACTGTGTTTGAACCCCGGGATACTGGGACTGAAACCCGGGATAGTGTGCCTGAACCCCGGGATAGTGTGCTTGAACCCCGGGATAGTGTGCCTGAACCCCGGGATAGTGTGCCTGAACCCCGGGATAGTGTGCCTGAACCCCGGGATACTGTGTCTGAACCCCTGGATACTGTGCCTGAACCCCGGGATACTGTGTCTGAACCCCGGGATACTGTGTCTGAACCCGGGGATACTGTGTCTGAACCCCGGGATACTGTGCCTGAACCCCGGGATACTGTGCCTGAACCCCGGGATACTGGGTCTGAACCCCGGGATACTGGGTCTGAACCCGGGGATACTGTGCCTGAACCCCGGGATACTGTGTCTGAACCACGGGATAGTGTGCCTGAACCCCGGGATAGTGTGTCTGAACCCCGGGATAGTGTGTCTGAACCCCGGGATAGTGTGTCTGAACCCCGGGATACTGTGTCCGAACCCGGGGATACTGGGTCCGAACCACGGGATACTGTGTCTGAACCCCGGGATAATGTGTCTGAACCCCGGGACACTGTGTCTGAACCCCGGGACACTGTGTCTGAAGCCCAGGATACTGTGCCTGAACCCCGGGATACTGTGCCTGAACCCCGGGATACTGTGTCTGAACCCCGGGACACTGTGTCTGAACCCCGGGATAATGTGTCTGAACCCCGGGACACTGTGTCTGAACCCCGGGACACTGTGTCTGAAGCCCAGGATACTGTGCCTGAACCCCGGGATACTGTGCCTGAACCCCGGGATACTGTGTCTGAACCCCGGGACACTGTGTCGGAACCCCGGGACACTGTGTCTGAACCCCGGGATACTGTGGCTGAACCCCGGGATACTGTGTCTGAACCTCGGGATACTGTGTCTGAACCCCGAGATACTGTGTCTGAACCCCGGGATACTGGGTCTGGACCCCGGGATACTGTGTCTGAACCCCGGGATAGTACTGTGCCTGAACCCCGGGATACTGGGTCTGAACCCCGGGATACTGTGTCTGAACCCCGGGATACTGTGTCTGAATCCCGGGATACTGTGGATCAGTCTGAACCCCGGGATACTGTGACTGAACTCCGGGATACTGTGTCTGAACCTCGGAACACTGTGACTGAACCCCGGGATACTGTGTCTGAACCCCGGGATACTGTGTTTGAACCCCGGGACACTGTGTTTGAACCACGGGATACTGTGTATGAACCCCGGGATACTGTGTCTGAATCCCGGGACATTGTGTCTGAACCCCGGGATACTGTGGATCAGTCTGAACCCCGGGATACTGTATCTGAACCCCGGGATACTGTGTCTGAACCCTGGGATACTGTGTCTGAACCCCGGAACACTGTGTCTGAACCCTGGCATACTGTGGATCAGTCTGAACCCCGGGATACTGTGTCTGAACCCCGGGATACTGTGTCTGATCCCGGGATACTGTGTCTGAACCCCGGGATACTGAGTCTGAACCCCGGGATACTGTGTCTGAACCCTGGGATACTGTGTCTGAACCCTGGGATACTGTGTCTGAACCCCGGGAGACTGTGTCTGAACCCCGGGATACTGTGTCTGAACCCCGGGATACTGTGTCTGAACCCCGGGATACTGTGGATCAGTCTGAACCCCGGGATACTGTGTCTGAAGCCCAGGATACTGTGTCTGAACCCCGGGATACTGTGCCTGAACCCCGGGATACTGTGCCTGAACCCCGGGATAGTGTGTCTGAACCTCGGGATACTGTGTCTGAACCCCGGGACACGGTGTGTGAACCCCGGGATACTGTGTCTGAACCCGGGATACTGGGTCTGAACCCCGGGATTCTGGGTCTGAACCCCGGGATACTGTGCCTGAACCCCGGGATAGTGTGCCTGAACCCCGGGATACTGTGCCTGAACCCCGGGATACTGGGACTGAAACCCGGGATAGTGTGCCTGAACCCCGGGATAGTGTGCTTGAACCCCGGGATAGTGTGCCTGAACCCCGGGATAGTGTGCCTGAACCCCGGGATACTGTGTCTGAACCCCGGGATACTGTGTCTGAACCCCGGGATACTGTGTCTGAACCCCGGGATACTGTGTCTGAACCCGGGGATACTGTGTCTGAACCCCGGGATACTGTGCCTGAACCCCGGGATACTGGGTCTGAACCCCGGGATACTGGGTCTGAACCCGGGGATACTGTGCCTGAACCCCGGGATACTGTGTCTGAACCACGGGATAGTGTGCCTGAACCCCGGGATAGTGTGTCTGAACCCCGGGATAGTGTGTCTGAACCCCGGGATAGTGTGTCTGAACCCCGGGATACTGTGTCCGAACCCGGGGATACTGGGTCCGAACCACGGGATACTGTGTCTGAACCCCGGGATAATGTGTCTGAACCCCGGGACACTGTGTCTGAACCCCGGGACACTGTGTCTGAAGCCCAGGATACTGTGCCTGAACCCCGGGATACTGTGCCTGAACCCCGGGATACTGTGTCTGAACCCCGGGACACTGTGTCTGAACCCCGGGATAATGTGTCTGAACCCCGGGACACTGTGTCTGAACCCCGGGACACTGTGTCTGAAGCCCAGGATACTGTGCCTGAACCCCGGGATACTGTGCCTGAACCCCGGGATACTGTGTCTGAACCCCGGGACACTGTGTCGGAACCCCGGGACACTGTGTCTGAACCCCGGGATACTGTGGCTGAACCCCGGGATACTGTGTCTGAACCCCGAGATACTGTGTCTGAACCCCGGGATACTGGGTCTGAACCCCGGGATACTGTGTCTGAACCCCGGGATAGTACTGTGCCTGAACCCCGGGATACTGGGTCTGAACCCCGGGATACTGTGTCTGAACCCCGGGATACTGTGTCTGAATCCCGGGATACTGTGGATCAGTCTGAACCCCGGGATACTGTGACTGAACTCCGGGATACTGTGTCTGAACCTCGGAACACTGTGACTGAACCCCGGGATACTGTGTCTGAACCCCGGGATACTGTGTTTGAACCCCGGGACACTGTGTTTGAACCACGGGATACTGTGTATGAACCCCGGGATACTGTGTCTGAATCCCGGGACATTGTGTCTGAACCCCGGGATACTGTGGATCAGTCTGAACCCCGGGATACTGTATCTGAACCCCGGGATACTGTGTCTGAACCCTGGGATACTGTGTCTGAACCCCGGAACACTGTGTCTGAACCCTGGCATACTGTGGATCAGTCTGAACTCCGGGATACTGTGTCTGAACCCCGGGATACTGTGTCTGATCCCGGGATACTGTGTCTGAACCCCGGGATACTGAGTCTGAACCCCGGGATACTGTGTCTGAACCCTGGGATACTGTGTCTGAACCCTGGGATACTGTGTCTGAACCCCGGGAGACTGTGTCTGAACCCCGGGATACTGTGTCTGAACCCCGGGATACTGTGTCTGAACCCCGGGATACTGTGGATCAGTCTGAACCCCGGGATAGTGTGTCTAAACCCCGGCATAGTGTGTCTGAACCCTGGGATACTGTGTCTGAACCCCGGGATACTGGGTCTGAACCCCGGGATAGTGTGTCTGAACCCCGGGATAGTGTGTCTGAACCCCGGGATAGTGTGTCTGAACCCCGGGATAGTGTGTCTGAACCCCGGGATAGTGTGTCTGAACCCCGGGATAGTGTGTCTGAACCCCGGGATACTGTGTCTGAACCCCGGGGCACTGTGTCTGAACACCGGGATGCTGGGTCTGAACCCCGGGATACTGGGTCTGAACCCCGGGATACTGTGTCTGAACCCCACGCTATTGTGTCTGAACCCCGGGATACTGGGTCTGAACCCCGGGATACTGGGTCTGAACCCCGGGATACTGTGTCTGAAGCCCAGGATACTGTGTCTGAACCCCGGGATACTGTGCCTGAACCCCGGGATACTGTGCCTGAACCCCGGGATAGTGTGCCTGAACCCCGGGATAGTGTGTCTGAACCCCGGGATACTGTGTCTGAACCCCGGGACACGGTGTCTGAACCCCGGGATACTGTGTCTGAACCACGGGATACTGTGTCTGAACCCCGAGATACTGTGTCTGAACCCCGGGATACTGTGTCTGAACCCCGGGATAATACTGTGCCTGAACCCCGGGATACTGTGTCTGAACCCCGGGATACTGTGTCTGAACCCCGGGATACTGGGTCTGAACCTGGGATACTGTGTCTGAACCCCGGGATACTGGGTCTAAACCCCGGGATACTGTGTCTGAACCCCGGGATAGTGTGCCTGAACCCCGGGATACTGTGTTTGAACCCCGGGATACTGTGTTTGAGCCCCGGGATACTGTGTTTGAACCCCGGGATAGTGTGCCTGAACCCCGGGATACTGTGTCTGAACCCCGGGATACTGTGTCTGAACCCCGAGATACTGTGTTTGAACACCGGGATAGTGTGTCTGAACCCCGGGATACTGCGTCTGAACCCCGGGATACTGTGCCTGAACCCCGGGATACTGTGTCTGAACCCCGGGATACTGGGTCTGAACCCGGGGATACTGGGACTGAACCCCGGGATACTGTGTCTGAACCACGGGATAGTGTGCCTGAAGCCCAGGATACTGTATCTGAACCCCGGGACACTGTGTCTGAACCCCGGGATACTGTGTCTGAAGCCCAGGATACTGTATCTGAACCCCGGGACACTGTGTCTGAACCCCGGGATACTGTGTCTGAAGCCCAGGATACTGTGTCTGAACCCCGGGATACTGTGCCTGAACCCCGGGATACTGTGTCTGAACCCGGGGATAGTGTGTCTGAACCCCGGGATACTGTGTCTGAACCCCGGGACACGGTGTCTGAACCAAGGGATACTGTGTCTGAACCAAGGGATACTGTGTCTGAACCCCGGGATACTGGGGATCAGTCTGAACCCCGGGATACTGTGTCTGAACCCCGGGATAGTGTGTCTGAACCCCGGGATAGTGTGTCTGAACCCCGGGATACTGTGTCTGAACCCCGAGATACTGTGTCTGAACCCCGGGACACTGTGTCTGAACCCCGAGATACTGTGTCTGAACCCCGAGATACTGTGTCTGAACCCCGGGATACTGTGTCTGAACCCCGGGATACTGTGTTTGAACCCCGGGATACTGTGTCTGAACCCCGGGATACTGTGTCTGAACCCCGGGATACTGTGTTTGAACCCCGGGATACTGTGTCTTAACCCCGGGATAGTGTGCCTGAACCCCGGGAAACTGTGTCTGAACCCCGGGAAACTGTGTCTGATCCCCGGGATACTGTGTTTGAACCCCGGGATAATGTGTCCGAAGCCCGGGATACTGTGTCTGAACCCCGGGATACTGTGTATGAACCCCGGGATACTGTGTCTGAATCCCGGGACACTGTGTCTGAACCCCGAGATTCTGTGGATCAGTCTGAACCCCGGGATACTGTGTCTGAACCCCGGGATAGTGTGTCTGAACCCCGGGATAGTGTGTCTGAACCCCGGGATACTGTGTCTGAACCCCGGGATACTGTGTCTGAACCCCGGGATACTGTGTCTGAACCCCGGGGCACTGTGTCTGAACACCGGGATGCTGGGTCTGAACCCCGGGATACTGGGTCTGAACCCCGGGATACTGTGTCTGAACCCCACGCTATTGTGTTTGAACCCCGGGATACTGGGTCTGAACCCCGGGATACTGTGTCTGAAGCCCAGGATACTGTGTCTGAACCCCGGGATACTGTGCCTGAACCCCGGGATAGTGTGCCCGAACCCCGGGATAGTGTGTCTGAACCCCGGGATACTGTGTCTGAACCCCGGGACACGGTGTGTGAACCCCGGGATGCTGTGTCTGAACCACGGGATACTGTGTCTGAATCTCGAGATACTGTGTCTGAACCCCGGGATACTGTGTCTGAACCCCGGGATAATACTGTGCCTGAACCCCGGGATACTGTGTCTGAACCCCGGGATAGTGTGACTGAACCCCGGGATAGTGTGTCTGAACCCCGGGAAACTGTGTCTGAACCCCGGGATACTGTGTTTGAACCCCGGGATACTGTGTCCGGACCCCGGGATAGTGTGCCTGAACCCCGGGATACTGTGTCTGAACCCCGGGATACTGGGTCTGAACCCGGGGATACTGGGTCTGAACCACGGGACACTGTGTCTGAACCCCGGGATACTGTGTCTGAAGCCCGGGATACTGTGTCTGATCCCCGGGTTAGTGTGTCTGAACCCCGGGATACTGAGTCTGAACCCCGGGACACTGTGTCTGAACCCCGGGACACTGTGTCTGAACCCCGGGGCACTGTGTCTGAACCCCGGGACACTGTGTCTGAACCCCGGGACACTGTGTCTGAACCCCGGGACACTGTGTCTGAACCCCGGGAGACTGTGTCTGAACCCCGGGATACTGTGTCTGAACCCCGGGATACTGTGTCTGAACCCCGAGATACTGTGTCTGAACCCCGGGATACTGTGTCTGAACCCCGGTATAATGTGTCCGAAGCCCGGGATACTGTGTCTGAACCCCGGGATACTGTGTATGAACCCCGGGATACTGTGTCTGAATCCCGGGACACTGTGTCTGAACCCCGAGATTCTGTGGATCAGTCTGAACCCCGGGATACTGTGTCTGAACCCCGGGACACTGTGTCTGAACCCCGGAACACTGTGACTGAACCCCGAGATACTGTGCCTGAACCCCGGGATACTGTGTCTGAACCCCGGGATACTGTGTCCGAAGCCCGGGATACTGTGTCTGAATCCCGGGACATTGTGTCTGAACCCCGGGATACTGTGGATCAGTCTGAACCCCTGGATACTGTGTCTGAACCCCGGGATACTGTGTCTGAACCCCGGGACACTGTGTCTGAACCCCGGGATACTGTGTCTGAACCTCGGGATACTGTGTCTGAACCCCGGGATACTGGATCTGAACCCCGGGATACTGGATCTGAACCACGGGATACTGTGTCTGAACCCCGGGATACTGTGTCTGAACCCCGGGATAGTACTGTGCCTGAACCCCGGGATACTGGGTCTGAACCCTGGGATACTGTGTTTGAACCCCGGGATACTGTGTCTGAACCCCGGGATAGTGTGTCTGAACCCCGGGATACTGAGTCTGAACCCCGGGATACTGTGTCTGAACCCCGGGATACTGTGTCTGAACCCCGGGATACTGTGTCTGAATGCCGGGTTAGTGTGTCTGAACCCCGGGATACTGAGTCTGAACCCCGGGACACTGTGTCTGAACCCCGGGACACTGTGTCTGAGCCCCGGGATACTGCGTCTGAACCCCGGGATACTGCGTCTGAACCCCGGGATACTGTGTCTGAACCCCGGGACACTGTGTCTGAACCCCGGGACACTGTGTCTGAACCCCGGGACACTGTGTCTGAAACCCGGGACACTGTGACTGAACCCCGGGATACTGTGTCTGAACCCCGGGATACTGTGTCTGAATCCCGGGACACTGTGTCTGAACCCCGGGATACTGTGGATCCGTCTGAACCCCGGGACACTGTGTCTGAAGCCCGGGACACTGTGTCTGAACCCCGGAACACTGTGACTGAACCCCGGGATACTGCAATCTGAACCCCGGGATACTGTGTCTGAACCCCGGGATACTGTGCCTGAACCCCGGGATACTGTGTCTGAACCCGGGGATAGTGTGTCTGAACCCCGGGATACTGTGTTTGAACCCCGGGACACGGTGTCTGAACCCCGGGATACTGTGTCTGAACCAAGGGATACTGGGTCTGAACCCCGGGATACTGTGTCTGAACCCCGGGATACTGTGTCTGAACCCCGGGATACTGTGTCTGAACCCCGGGATAGTGTGCCTGAACCCCGGAATAGTGTGCCTGAACCCCGGGATACTGTGTCTGAACCCCGGGATACTGGGTCTGAACCCCGGGATACTGTGTCTGAACCCCGGGAAACTGTGTCTGAACCCCGGGATACTGTGTCTGAAGCCCAGGATACTGTGTCTGAACCCCGGGATACTGTGCCTGAACCCCGGGATACTGTGCCTGAACCCCGGGATAGTGTGTCTGAACCTCGGGATACTGTGTCTGAACCCCGGGACACGGTGTGTGAACCCCGGGATACTGTGTCTGAACCCGGGATACTGGGTCTGAACCCCGGGATTCTGGGTCTGAACCCCGGGATACTGTGTCTGAACCCCGGGATAGTGTGCCTGAACCCCGGGATAGTGTGCCTGAACCCCGGGATACTGTGTTTGAACCCCGGGATACTGGGACTGAAACCCGGGATAGTGTGCCTGAACCCCGGGATAGTGTGCCTGAACCCCGGGATACTGTGTCTGAACCCCGGGATAGTGTGCCTGAACCCCGGGATAGTGTGCCTGAACCCCGGGATACTGTGTCTGAACACCGGGATACTGTGTCTGAACCCCGGGATACTGTGTCTGAACCCCGGGATACTGTGTCTGAACCCCGGGATAGTGTGTCTGAACCCCGGGATAGTGTGTCTGAACCCGGGGATACTGGGTCTGAACCCCGGGATACAGTGCCTGAACCCCGGGATACAGTGCCTGAACCCCGGGATACTGTGCCTGAACCCCGGGATACTGGGTCTGAACCCCGGGATACTGGGTCTGAACCCGGGGATACTGTGCCTGAACCCCGGGATACTGTGTCTGAACCACGGGATAGTGTGCCTGAACCCCGGGATAGTGTGTCTGAACCCCGGGATAGTGTGTCTGAACCCCGGGATAGTGTGTCTGAACCCCGGGATACTGTGTCCGAACCCGGGGATACTGGGTCCGAACCACGGGATACTGTGTCTGAACCCCGGGATAATGTGTCTGAACCCCGGGACACTGTGTCTGAACCCCGGGACACTGTGTCTGAAGCCCAGGATACTGTGCCTGAACCCCGGGATACTGTGCCTGAACCCCGGGATACTGTGTCTGAACCCCGGGACACTGTGTCTGAACCCCGGGATAATGTGTCTGAACCCCGGGACACTGTGTCTGAACCCCGGGACACTGTGTCTGAAGCCCAGGATACTGTGCCTGAACCCCGGGATACTGTGCCTGAACCCCGGGATACTGTGTCTGAACCCCGGGACACTGTGTCGGAACCCCGGGACACTGTGTCTGAACCCCGGGATACTGTGGCTGAACCCCGGGATACTGTGTCTGAACCTCGGGATACTGTGTCTGAACCCCGAGATACTGTGTCTGAACCCCGGGATACTGGGTCTGAACCCCGGGATACTGTGTCTGAACCCCGGGATAGTACTGTGCCTGAACCCCGGGATACTGGGTCTGAACCCCGGGATACTGTGTCTGAACCCCGGGATCCTGTGTCTGAATCCCGGGATACTGTGGATCAGTCTGAACCCCGGGATACTGTGACTGAACTCCGGGATACTGTGTCTGAACCCCGGGATACTGTGTTTGAACCCCGGGACACTGTGTTTGAACCACGGGATACTGTGTATGAACCCCGGGATACTGTGTCTGAATCCCGGGACATTGTGTCTGAACCCTGGGATACTGTGGATCAGTCTGAACCCCGGGATACTGTGTCTGAACCCCGGGATACTGTGTCTGAACCCTGGGATACTGTGTCTGAACCCCGGAACACTGTGTCTGAACCCTGGCATACTGTGGATCAGTCTGAACCCCGGGATACTGAGTCTGAACCCCGGGATACTGTGTCTGAACCCTGGGATACTGTGTCTGAACCCTGGGATACTGTGTCTGAACCCCGGGAGACTGTGTCTGAACCCCGGGATACTGTGTCTGAACCCCGGGATACTGTGTCTGAACCCCGGGATACTGTGGATCAGTCTGAACCCCGGGATAGTGTGTCTAAACCCCGGGATAGTGTGTCTGAACCCTGGGATACTGTGTCTGAACCCCGGGATACTGTGTCTGAACCCCGGGATAGTGTGTCTGAACCCCGGGATAGTGTGTCTGAACCCCGGGATAGTGTGTCTGAACCCCGGGATAGTGTGTCTGAACCCCGGGATAGTGTGTCTGAACCCCGGGATAGTGTGTCTGAACCCCGGGATACTGTGTCTGAACCCCGGGGCACTGTGTCTGAACACCGGGATGCTGGGTCTGAACCCCGGGATACTGGGTCTGAACCCCGGGATACTGTGTCTGAACCCCACGCTATTGTGTCTGAACCCCGGGATACTGGGTCTGAACCCCGGGATACTGGGTCTGAACCCCGGGATACTGTGTCTGAAGCCCAGGATACTGTGTCTGAACCCCGGGATACTGTGCCTGAACCCCGGGATAGTGTGCCTGAACCCCGGGATAGTGTGTCTGAACCCTGGGATACTGTCTCTGAACCCCGGGACACGGTGTCTGAACCCCGGGATACTGTGTCTGAACCACGGGATACTGTGTCTGAACCCCGAGATACTGTGTCTGAACCCCGGGATACTGTGTCTGAACCCCGGGATAATACTGTGCCTGAACCCCGGGATACTGTGTCTGAACCCCGGGATACTGTGTCTGAACCCCGGGATACTGGGTCTGAACCTGGGATACTGTGTCTGAACCCCGGGATACTGGGTCTAAACCCCGGGATACTGTGTCTGAACCCCGGGATACTGTGTCTGAACCCCGGGATAGTGTGCCTGAACCCCGGGATACTGTGTTTGAACCCCGGGATACTGTGTTTGAGCCCCGGGATACTGTGTTTGAACCCCGGGATAGTGTGCCTGAACCCCGGGATACTGTGTCTGAACCCCGGGATACTGTGTCTGAACCCCGAGATACTGTGTTTGAACCCCGGGATAGTGTGTCTGAACCCCGGGATACTGCGTCTGAACCCCGGGATACTGTGTCTGAACCCCGGGATACTGGGTCTGAACCCGGGGATACTGGGACTGAACCCCGGGATACTGTGTCTGAACCACGGGATAGTGTGCCTGAAGCCCAGGATACTGTATCTGAACCCCGGGACACTGTGTCTGAACCCCGGGATACTGTGTCTGAAGCCCAGGATACTGTATCTGAACCCCGGGACACTGTGTCTGAACCCCGGGATACTGTGTCTGAAGCCCAGGATACTGTGTCTGAACCCCGGGATACTGTGCCTGAACCCCGGGATACTGTGTCTGAACCCGGGGATAGTGTGTCTGAACCCCGGGATACTGTGTCTGAACCCCGGGACACGGTGTCTGAACCAAGGGATACTGTGTCTGAACCAAGGGATACTGTGTCTGAACCCCGGGATACTGGGTCTGAACCCCGGGATACTGTGTCTGAACCCCGGGAAAGTGTGCCTGAACCTCGGGATAGTGTGCCTGAACCCCGGGATACTGTGTCTGAACCCCGGGATACTGCGTCTGAACCACGGGATACTGCGTCTGAACCACGGGATACTGCGTCTGAACCCCGGGATACTGTGTCTGAACCCCGGGATACTGTGTCTGAACCCCGAGATACTGTGTCTGAACCCCGGGACACTGTGTCTGAACCCCGAGATACTGTGTCTGAACCCCGAGATACTGTGTCTGAACCCCGAGATACTGTGTCTGAACCCCGGGATACTGTGTCTGAACCCCGGGATACTGTGTCTGAACCCCGGGATGCTGTGTCTGAACCCCGGGATACTGTGTCTGAACCCCGGGATACTGTGTCTGAACCCCGGGATAGTGTGCCTGAACCCCGGGAAACTGTGTCTGAACCCCGGGAAACTGTGTCTGATCCCCGGGATACTGTGTTTGAACCCCGGGATAATGTGTCCGAAGCCCGGGATACTGTGTCTGAACCCCGGGATACTGTGTATGAACCCCGGGATACTGTGTCTGAATCCCGGGACACTGTGTCTGAACCCCGAGATTCTGTGGATCAGTCTGAACCCCGGGATACTGTGTCTGAACCCCGGGATAGTGTGTCTGAACCCCGAGATAGTGTGTCTGAACCCCGGGATACTGTGTCTGAACCCCGGGATAGTGTGTCTGAACCCCGGGATAGTGTGTCTGAACACCGGGATGCTGGGTCTGAACCCCGGGATACTGGGTCTGAACCCCGGGATACTGTGTCTGAACCCCACGCTATTGTGTTTGAACCCCGGGATACTGGGTCTGAACCCCGGGATACTGTGTCTGAAGCCCAGGATACTGTGTCTGAACCCCGGGATACTGTGCCTGAACCCCGGGATACTGTGCCTGAACCCCGGGATATTGTGTCTGAACCCCGGGATACTGTGTCTGAACCCCGGGACACGGTGTGTGAACCCCGGGATACTGTGTCTGAACCACGGGATACTGTGTCTGAACCCCGAGATACTGTGTCTGAACCCCGGGATACTGTGTCTGAACCCCGGGATAATACTGTGCCTGAACCCCGGGATACTGTGTCTGAACCCCGGGATACTGTGTCTGAACCCCGGGATACTGGGTCTGAACCTGGGATACTGTGTCTGAACCCCGGGATACTGGGTCTGAACCCCGGGATACTGTGTCTGAACCCCGGGATACTGTGTCTGAACCCCGGGATAGTGTGCCTGAACCCCGGGATACTGTGTTTGAACCCCGGGATACTGTGTTTGAACCCCGGGATACTGTGTTTGAACCCCGGGATAGTGTGCCTGAACCCCGGGATACTGTGTCTGAACCCCGGGATACTGTGTCTGAACCCCGGGATACTGTGTTTGAACCCCGGGATAGTGTGTCTGAACCCCGGGATACTGCGTCTGAACCCCGGGATACTGTGCCTGAACCCCGGGATACTGTGTCTGAACCCCGGGATACTGGGTCTGAACCCGGGGATACTGTGTCTGAACCACGGGATAGTGTGCCTGAAGCCCAGGATACTGTATCTGAACCCCGGGACACTGTGTCTGAACCCCGGGATACTGTGTCTGAAGCCCAGGATACTGTATCTGAACCCCGGGACACTGTGTCTGAACCCCGGGATACTGTGTCTGAAGCCCAGGATACTGTGTCTGAACCAAGGGATAGTGTGTCTGAACCCCGGGATACTGTGTCTGAACCCCGGGACACGGTGTCTGAACCCCGGGATACTGTGTCTGAACCAAGGGATACTGTGTCTGAACCC
Organism: Pristiophorus japonicus; assembly: GCF_044704955.1. Classification (NCBI taxonomy): domain Eukaryota; kingdom Metazoa; phylum Chordata; class Chondrichthyes; family Pristiophoridae; genus Pristiophorus; species Pristiophorus japonicus. The sequence continues at coordinate 994,960 of NW_027251434.1, read as the reverse complement.
CGGGATACTGGGTCTGAACCCCGGGATACTGTGCCTGAACCCCGGGATAGTGTGCCTGAACCTCGGGATAGTGTGCCTGAACCCCGGGATACTGTGTCTGAACCCCGGGATACTGGTTCTGAACCACGGGATACTGCGTCTGAACCACGGGATACTGCGTCTGAACCACGGGATACTGTGTCTGAACCACGGGATACCGGGTCTGAACCCCGGGATACTGTGTCTGAACCCCGGGATACTGTGTCTGAACCCCGGGACACTGTGTCTGAACCCCGGGATACTGTGTCTGAACCCCGGGATACTGTGTCTGAACCCCGAGATACTGTGTCTGAACCCCGAGACACTGTGTCTGAACCCCGAGATACTGTGTCTGAACCCCGAGATACTGTGTCTGAACCCCGAGATACTGTGTCTGAACCCCGGGATACTGTGTCTGAACCCCGGGATACTGTGTTTGAACCCCGGGATAGTGTGTCTGAACCCCGGGATAGTGTGCCTGAACCCCGGGAAACTGTGTCTGAACCCCGGGAAACTGTGTCTGATCCCCGGGATACTGTGTTTGAACCCCGGGATACTGTGTCTGAACCCCGGGATAGTGTGCCTGAACCCCGGGATACTGTGTCTGAACCCGGGGATACTGGGTCTGAACCACGGGACACTGTGTCTGAACCCCGGGATACTGTGTCTGATCCCCGAGTTAGTGTGTCTGAACCCCGGGATACTGTGTCTGATCCCCGAGTTAGTGTGTCTGAACCCCGGGATACTGAGTCTGAACCCCGGGACACTGTGTCTGAACCCCGGGACACTGTGTCTGAACCCCGGGACACTGTGTCTGAACCCCGGGACACTGTGTCTGAACCCCGGGACACTGTGTCTGAACCCCGGGATACTGTGTCTGAACCCCGGGACACTGTGTCTGAACCCCGGGACACTGTGTCTGAACCCAGGTATAATGTGTCCGAAGCCCGGGATACTGTGTCTGAACCCCGGGATACTGTGTATGAACCCCGGGATACTGTGTCTGAATCCCGGGACACTGTGTCTGAACCCCGAGATTCTGTGGATCAGTCTGAACCCCGGGATACTGTGTCTGAACCCCGGGACACTGTGTCTGAACCCCGGAACACTGTGACTGAACCCCGAGATACTGTGCCTGAACCCCGGGATACTGTGTCTGAACCCCGGGATACTGTGTCTGAACCCCGGGATACTGTGTCCGAAGCCCGGGATACTGTGTCTGAACCCCGGGATACTGTGTATGAACCCCGGGATACTGTGTCTGAATCCCGGGACATTGTGTCTGAAACCCGGGATACTGTGGATCAGTCTGAACCCCGGGATACTGTGTCTGAACCCCGGGATACTGTGTCTGAACCCCGGGACACTGTGTCTGAACCCCGGGATACTGTGTCTGAACCTCGGGATACTGTGTCTGAACCCCGAGATACTGTTTCTGAACCCCGGGATACTGGATCTGAACCCCGGGTTACTGTGTCTGAACCCCGGGATACTGTGTCTGAACCCCGGGATAGTACTGTGCCTGAACCCCGGGATACTGGGTCTGAACCCTGGGACACTGTGTTTGAATCCCGGGATACTGTGTCTGAACCCCGGGATAGTGTGTCTGAACCCCGGGATACTGAGTCTGAACCCCGGGATACTGTGTCTGAACCCCGGGACACTGTGTCTGAACCCCGGGATACTGTGTCTGAACCCCGGGATACTGTGTCTGAATGCCGGGTTAGTGTGTCTGAACCCCGGGATACTGAGTCTGAACCTCGGGACACTGTGTCTGAACCCCGGGATACTGCGTCTGAACCCCGGGATACTGTGTCTGAACCCCGGGATACTGGGTCTGAACCCGGGGATACTGTGTCTGAACCACGGGATAGTGTGCCTGAAGCCCAGGATACTGTATCTGAACCCCGGGACACTGTGTCTGAACCCCGGGATACTGTGTCTGAAGCCCAGGATACTGTATCTGAACCCCGGGACACTGTGTCTGAACCCCGGGATACTGTGTCTGAAGCCCAGGATACTGTGTCTGAACCAAGGGATAGTGTGTCTGAACCCCGGGATACTGTGTCTGAACCCCGGGACACGGTGTCTGAACCCCGGGATACTGTGTCTGAACCAAGGGATACTGTGTCTGAACCCCGGGATACTGGGTCTGAACCCCGGGATACTGTGCCTGAACCCCGGGATAGTGTGCCTGAACCTCGGGATAGTGTGCCTGAACCCCGGGATACTGTGTCTGAACCCCGGGATACTGCGTCTGAACCACGGGATACTGCGTCTGAACCACGGGATACTGGGTCTGAACCCCGGGATACTGTGTCTGAACCACGGGATACCGGGTCTGAACCCCGGGATACTGTGTCTGAACCCCGGGATACTGTGTCTGAACCCCGGGACACTGTGTCTGAACCCCGGGATACTGTGTCTGAACCCCGGGATACTGTGTCTGAACCCCGAGATACTGTGTCTGAACCCCGAGACACTGTGTCTGAACCCCGAGATACTGTGTCTGAACCCCGAGATACTGTGTCTGAACCCCGAGATACTGTGTCTGAGCCCCGGGATACTGTGTCTGAACCCCGGGATACTGTGTCTGAACCCCGGGATACTGTGTTTGAACCCCGGGATAGTGTGTCTGAACCCCGGGATAGTGTGCCTGAACCCCGGGAAACTGTGTCTGAACCCCGGGAAACTGTGTCTGATCCCCGGGATACTGTGTTTGAACCCCGGGATACTGTGTCTGAACCCCGGGATAGTGTGCCTGAACCCCGGGATACTGTGTCTGAACCCGGGGATACTGGGTCTGAACCACGGGACACTGTGTCTGAACCCCGGGATACTGTGTCTGATCCCCGAGTTAGTGTGTCTGAACCCCGGGATACTGTGTCTGATCCCCGAGTTAGTGTGTCTGAACCCCGGGATACTGAGTCTGAACCCCGGGACACTGTGTCTGAACCCCGGGACACTGTGTCTGAACCCCGGGACACTGTGTCTGAACCCCGGGACACTGTGTCTGAACCCCGGGACACTGTGTCTGAACCCCGGGACACTGTGTCTGAACCCCGGGATACTGTGTCTGAACCCCGGGTCACTGTGTCTGAACCCCGGGACACTGTGTCTGAACCCAGGTATAATGTGTCCGAAGCCCGGGATACTGTGTCTGAACCCCGGGATACTGTGTATGAACCCCGGGATACTGTGTCTGAATCCCGGGACACTGTGTCTGAACCCCGAGATTCTATGGATCAGTCTGAACCCCGGGATACTGTGTCTGAACCCCGGGACACTGTGTCTGAACCCCGGAACACTGTGACTGAACCCCGAGATACTGTGCCTGAACCGCGGGATACTGTGTCTGAACCCCGGGATACTGTGTCTGAACCCCGGGATACTGTGTCCGAAGCCCGGGATACTGTGTCTGAACCCCGGGATACTGTGTATGAACCCCGGGATACTGTGTCTGAATCCCGGGACATTGTGTCTGAAACCCGGGATACTGTGGATCAGTCTGAACCCCGGGATACTGTGTCTGAACCCCGGGATACTGTGTCTGAACCCCGGGACACTGTGTCTGAACCCCGGGATACTGTGTCTGAACCTCGGGATACTGTGTCTGAACCCCGAGATACTGTTTCTGAACCCCGGGATACTGGATCTGAACCCCGGGTTACTGTGTCTGAACCCCGGGATACTGTGTCTGAACCCCGGGATAGTACTGTGCCTGAACCCCGGGATACTGGGTCTGAACCCTGGGACACTGTGTTTGAATCCCGGGATACTGTGTCTGAACCCCGGGATAGTGTGTCTGAACCCCGGGATACTGAGTCTGAACCCCGGGATACTGTGTCTGAACCCCGGGACACTGTGTCTGAACCCCGGGATACTGTGTCTGAACCCCGGGATACTGTGTCTGAATGCCGGGTTAGTGTGTCTGAACCCCGGGATACTGAGTCTGAACCTCGGGACACTGTGTCTGAACCCCGGGATACTGCGTCTGAACCCCGGGATACTGTGTCTGAACCCCGGGATACTGTGTCTGAACCCCGGGACACTGTGTCTGAACCCCGGGACACTGTGTCTGAACCCCGGGACACTGTGACTGAACCCCGGGACACTGTGTCTGAACCCCGGGATACTGTGTCTGAACCCCGGGATACTGTGTCTGAATCCCGGGACACTGTGTCTGAACCCCGGGATACTGTGGATCCGTCTGAACCCCGGGACACTGTGTCTGAACCCCGGAACACTGTGACTGAACCCCGGGATACTGTGTCTGAACCCCGGGATACTGTGTCTGAACCCCGGGATACTGTGTCTGAATCCCGGGATACTGTGTCTGAACCCCGGGATACTGTGTCTGAATGCCGGGTTAGTGTGTCTGAACCCCGGAATACTGAGTCTGAACCCCGGGACACTGTGTCTGAACCCCGGGACACTGTGTCTGAGCCCCGGGATACTGTGTCTGAACCCCGGGATACTGCGTCTGAACCCCGGGACACTGTGTCTGAACCCCGGGACACTGTGTCTGAACCCCGGGATACTGTGTCTGAACCCCGGGATACTGTGTCTGAATCCCGGGACACTGTGTCTGAACCCCGGGATACTGTGGATCCGTCTGAACCCCGGGACACTGTGTCTGAACCCCGGGACACTGTGTCTGAACCCCGGAACACTGTGACTGAACCCCGGGATACTGTGTCTGAACCCCGGGATACTGTGTCTGAACCCCGGGATACTGTGCCTGAACCCCGGGATACTGTGTCTGAACCCGGGGATAGTGTGTCTGAACCCCGGGATACTGTGTCTGAACCCCGGGACATGGTGTCTGAACCCCGGGATACTGTGTCTGAACCAAGGGATACTGGGTCTGAACCCCGGGATACTGTGTCTGAACCCCGGGATAGTGTGCCTGAACCCCGGGATACTGTGTCTGAACCCCGGGATACTGGGTCTGAACCCCAGGATACTGTGTCTGAACCCCGGGACACTGTGTCTGAACCCCGGGATACTGTGTCTGAAGCCCAGGATACTGTGTCTGAACCCCGGGATACTGTGCCTGAACCCCGGGATACTGTGCCTGAACCCCGGGATAGTGTGTCTGAACCTCGGGATACTGTGTCTGAACCCCGGGACACGGTGTGTGAACCCCGGGATACTGTGTCTGAACCCGGGATACTGGGTCTGAACCCCGGGATACTGGGTCTGAACCCCGGGATACTGTGTCTGAACCCCGGGATAATGTGCCTGATCCCCGGGATAGTGTGCCTGAACCCCGGGATACTGTGTTTGAACCCCGGGATACTGGGACTGAAACCCGGGATAGTGTGCCTGAACCCAGGGATAGTGTGCCTGAACCCCGGGATACTGTGTCTGAACCCCGGGATAGTGTGCCTGAACCCCGGGATAGTGTGTCTGAACCCCGGGATACTGTGTCTGAACCCCGGGATACTGTGTCTGAACCCCGAGATACTGTGTCTGAACCCCGGGATACTGTGTCTGAACCCCGGGATACTGTGCCTGAACCCCGGGATACTGTGTCTGAACCCCGGGATACTGGGTCTGAACCCCGGGATACTGGGTCTGAACCCGGGGATACTGTGTCTGAACCCCGGGATACTGTGTCTGAACCACGGGATAGTGTGCCTGAACCCCGGGATAGTGTGTCTGAACCCCGGGATAGTGTGTCTGAACCCCGGGATAGTGTGTCTGAACCCCGGGATAGTGTGTCTGAACCCCGGGATACTGTGTCTGAACCCCGGGATACTGTGTCTGAACCCGGGGATACTGGGTCTGAACCACGGGATACTGTGTCTGAACCCCGGGATAATGTGTCTGAACCCCGGGACACTGTGTCTGAACCCCGGGACACTGTGTCTGAAGCCCGGGACACTGTGTCTGAACCCCGGGACACTGTGTCTGAACCCCGGGACACTGTGTCTGAACCCCGGGATACTGTGGCTGAACCCCGGGATACTGTGTCTGAACCTCGGGATACTGTGTCTGAACCCCGAGATACTGTGTCTGAACCCCGGGATACTGGTTCTGAACCCCGGGATACTGGGTCTGAACCCCGGGATAGTACTGTGCCTGAACCCCGGGATACTGTGTATGAACCCCGGGATACTGTGTCTGAATCCCGGGACATTGTGTCTGAACCCCGGGATACTGTGGATCAGTCTGAACCCCGGGATACTGTGTCTGAACCCCGGGATACTGTGTCTGAACCCTGGGATACTGTGTCTGAACCCCGGAACACTGTGTCTGAACCCTGGCATACTGTGGATCAGTCTGAACCCCGGGATACTGTGTCTGAACCCCGGGATACTGTGTCTGATCCCGGGATACTGTGTCTGAACCCCGGGATACTGTGTCTGAACCCCGGGATACTGTGTCTGAACCCCGGGATACTGTGTCTGAACCCTGGGATATTGTGTCTGAACCCCGGGATACTGTGTCTGAACCCCGGGATACTGTGTCTGAACCCCGGGATACTGTGTCTGAACCCCGGGATACTGTGTCTGAACCCCGGGATACTGTGGATCAGTCTGAACCCCGGGATAGTGTGTCTAAACCCCGGGATAGTGTGTCTGAACCCTGGGATACTGTGTCTGAACCCCGGGATACTGGGTCTGAACCCCGGGATAGTGTGTCTGAACCCCGGGATAGTGTGTCTGAACCCCGGGATACTGTGTCTGAACCCCGGGATAGTGTGTCTGAACCCCGGGATAGTGTGTCTGAACCCCGGGATAGTGTGTCTGAACCCCGGGATAGTGTGTCTGAACCCCGGGATACTGTGTCTGAACCCCGGGATACTGTGTCTGAACCCCGGGACACTGTGTCTGAACACCGGGATACTGGGTCTGAACCCCTGGATACTGGGTCTGAAACCCGGGATACTGTGTCTGAACCCCACGCTATTGTGTCTGAACCCCGGGACACTGTGTCTGAACCCCGGGATACTGTGTCTGAAGCCCAGGATACTGTGTCTGAACCCCGGGATACTGTGCCTGAACCCCGGGATACTGTGCCTGAACCCCGGGATACTGTGCCTGAACCCCGGGATAGTGTGCCTGAACCCCGGGATAGTGTGTCTGAACCCCGGGATACTGTGTCTGAACCCCGGGACACGGTGTGTGAACCCCGGGACACTGTGTCTGAACCACGGGATACTGTGTCTGAACCCCGAGATACTGTGTCTGAACCCCGGGATACTGTGTCTGAACCCCGGGATAATACTGTGCCTGAACCCCGGGATACTGTGTCTGAATCCCGGGATACTGTGTCTGAACCCCGGGATACTGTGTCTGAATGCCGGGTTAGTGTGTCTGAACCCCGGGATACTGTGGATCCGTCTGAACCCCGGGACACTGTGTCTGAAGCCCGGGACACTGTGTCTGAACCCCGGAACACTGTGACTGAACCCCGGGATACTGCAATCTGAACCCCGGGATACTGTGTCTGAACCCCGGGATACTGTGCCTGAACCCCGGGATACTGTGTCTGAACCCGGGGATAGTGTGTCTGAACCCCGGGATACTGTGTTTGAACCCCGGGACACGGTGTCTGAACCCCGGGATACTGTGTCTGAACCAAGGGATACTGGGTCTGAACCCCGGGATACTGTGTCTGAACCCCGGGATACTGTGTCTGAACCCCGGGATACTGTGTCTGAACCCCGGGATAGTGTGCCTGAACCCCGGAATAGTGTGCCTGAACCCCGGGATACTGTGTCTGAACCCCGGGATACTGGGTCTGAACCCCGGGATACTGTGTCTGAACCCCGGGAAACTGTGTCTGAACCCCGGGATACTGTGTCTGAAGCCCAGGATACTGTGTCTGAACCCCGGGATACTGTGCCTGAACCCCGGGATACTGTGCCTGAACCCCGGGATAGTGTGTCTGAACCTCGGGATACTGTGTCTGAACCCCGGGACACGGTGTGTGAACCCCGGGATACTGTGTCTGAACCCGGGATACTGGGTCTGAACCCCGGGATTCTGGGTCTGAACCCCGGGATACTGTGTCTGAACCCCGGGATAGTGTGCCTGAACCCCGGGATAGTGTGCCTGAACCCCGGGATACTGTGTTTGAACCCCGGGATACTGGGACTGAAACCCGGGATAGTGTGCCTGAACCCCGGGATAGTGTGCCTGAACCCCGGGATACTGTGTCTGAACCCCGGGATAGTGTGCCTGAACCCCGGGATAGTGTGCCTGAACCCCGGGATACTGTGTCTGAACACCGGGATACTGTGTCTGAACCCCGGGATACTGTGTCTGAACCCCGGGATACTGTGTCTGAACCCCGGGATAGTGTGTCTGAACCCCGGGATAGTGTGTCTGAACCCGGGGATACTGGGTCTGAACCCCGGGATACAGTGCCTGAACCCCGGGATACAGTGCCTGAACCCCGGGATACTGTGCCTGAACCCCGGGATACTGGGTCTGAACCCCGGGATACTGGGTCTGAACCCGGGGATACTGTGCCTGAACCCCGGGATACTGTGTCTGAACCACGGGATAGTGTGCCTGAACCCCGGGATAGTGTGTCTGAACCCCGGGATAGTGTGTCTGAACCCCGGGATAGTGTGTCTGAACCCCGGGATACTGTGTCCGAACCCGGGGATACTGGGTCCGAACCACGGGATACTGTGTCTGAACCCCGGGATAATGTGTCTGAACCCCGGGACACTGTGTCTGAACCCCGGGACACTGTGTCTGAAGCCCAGGATACTGTGCCTGAACCCCGGGATACTGTGCCTGAACCCCGGGATACTGTGTCTGAACCCCGGGACACTGTGTCTGAACCCCGGGATACTGGGTCTGAACCTGGGATACTGTGTCTGAACCCCGGGATACTGGGTCTAAACCCCGGGATACTGTGTCTGAACCCCGGGATACTGTGTCTGAACCCCGGGATAGTGTGCCTGAACCCCGGGATACTGTGTTTGAACCCCGGGATACTGTGTTTGAGCCCCGGGATACTGTGTTTGAACCCCGGGATAGTGTGCCTGAACCCCGGGATACTGTGTCTGAACCCCGGGATACTGTGTCTGAACCCCGAGATACTGTGTTTGAACCCCGGGATAGTGTATCTGAACCCCGGGATACTGCGTCTGAACCCCGGGATACTGTGTCTGAACCCCGGGATACTGGGTCTGAACCCGGGGATACTGGGACTGAACCCCGGGATACTGTGTCTGAACCACGGGATAGTGTGCCTGAAGCCCAGGATACTGTATCTGAACCCCGGGACACTGTGTCTGAACCCCGGGATACTGTGTCTGAAGCCCAGGATACTGTATCTGAACCCCGGGACACTGTGTCTGAACCCCGGGATACTGTGTCTGAAGCCCAGGATACTGTGTCTGAACCCCGGGATACTGTGCCTGAACCCCGGGATACTGTGTCTGAACCCGGGGATAGTGTGTCTGAACCCCGGGATACTGTGTCTGAACCCCGGGACACGGTGTCTGAACCAAGGGATACTGTGTCTGAACCAAGGGATACTGTGTCTGAACCCCGGGATACTGGGTCTGAACCCCGGGATACTGTGTCTGAACCCCGGGAAAGTGTGCCTGAACCTCGGGATAGTGTGCCTGAACCCCGGGATACTGTGTCTGAACCCCGGGATACTGCGTCTGAACCACGGGATACTGCGTCTGAACCACGGGATACTGCGTCTGAACCCCGGGATACTGTGTCTGAACCCCGGGATACTGTGTCTGAACCCCGAGATACTGTGTCTGAACCCCGGGACACTGTGTCTGAACCCCGAGATACTGTGTCTGAACCCCGAGATACTGTGTCTGAACCCCGAGATACTGTGTCTGAACCCCGGGATACTGTGTCTGAACCCCGGGATACTGTGTCTGAACCCCGGGATGCTGTGTCTGAACCCCGGGATACTGTGTCTGAACCCCGGGATACTGTGTCTGAACCCCGGGATAGTGTGCCTGAACCCCGGGAAACTGTGTCTGAACCCCGGGAAACTGTGTCTGATCCCCGGGATACTGTGTTTGAACCCCGGGATAATGTGTCCGAAGCCCGGGATACTGTGTCTGAACCCCGGGATACTGTGTATGAACCCCGGGATACTGTGTCTGAATCCCGGGACACTGTGTCTGAACCCCGAGATTCTGTGGATCAGTCTGAACCCCGGGATACTGTGTCTGAACCCCGGGATAGTGTGTCTGAACCCCGAGATAGTGTGTCTGAACCCCGGGATACTGTGTCTGAACCCCGGGATAGTGTGTCTGAACCCCGGGATAGTGTGTCTGAACACCGGGATGCTGGGTCTGAACCCCGGGATACTGGGTCTGAACCCCGGGATACTGTGTCTGAACCCCACGCTATTGTGTTTGAACCCCGGGATACTGGGTCTGAACCCCGGGATACTGTGTCTGAAGCCCAGGATACTGTGTCTGAACCCCGGGATACTGTGCCTGAACCCCGGGATACTGTGCCTGAACCCCGGGATATTGTGTCTGAACCCCGGGATACTGTGTCTGAACCCCGGGACACGGTGTGTGAACCCCGGGATACTGTGTCTGAACCACGGGATACTGTGTCTGAACCCCGAGATACTGTGTCTGAACCCCGGGATACTGTGTCTGAACCCCGGGATAATACTGTGCCTGAACCCCGGGATACTGTGTCTGAACCCCGGGATACTGTGTCTGAACCCCGGGATACTGGGTCTGAACCTGGGATACTGTGTCTGAACCCCGGGATACTGGGTCTGAACCCCGGGATACTGTGTCTGAACCCCGGGATACTGTGTCTGAACCCCGGGATAGTGTGCCTGAACCCCGGGATACTGTGTTTGAACCCCGGGATACTGTGTTTGAACCCCGGGATACTGTGTTTGAACCCCGGGATAGTGTGCCTGAACCCCGGGATACTGTGTCTGAACCCCGGGATACTGTGTCTGAACCCCGGGATACTGTGTTTGAACCCCGGGATAGTGTGTCTGAACCCCGGGATACTGCGTCTGAACCCCGGGATACTGTGCCTGAACCCCGGGATACTGTGTCTGAACCCCGGGATACTGGGTCTGAACCCGGGGATACTGTGTCTGAACCACGGGATAGTGTGCCTGAAGCCCAGGATACTGTATCTGAACCCCGGGACACTGTGTCTGAACCCCGGGATACTGTGTCTGAAGCCCAGGATACTGTATCTGAACCCCGGGACACTGTGTCTGAACCCCGGGATACTGTGTCTGAAGCCCAGGATACTGTGTCTGAACCAAGGGATAGTGTGTCTGAACCCCGGGATACTGTGTCTGAACCCCGGGACACGGTGTCTGAACCCCGGGATACTGTGTCTGAACCAAGGGATACTGTGTCTGAACCCCGGGATACTGGGTCTGAACCCCGGGATACTGTGCCTGAACCCCGGGATAGTGTGCCTGAACCTCGGGATAGTGTGCCTGAACCCCGGGATACTGTGTCTGAACCCCGGGATACTGGTTCTGAACCACGGGATACTGCGTCTGAACCACGGGATACTGCGTCTGAACCACGGGATACTGTGTCTGAACCACGGGATACCGGGTCTGAACCCCGGGATACTGTGTCTGAACCCCGGGATACTGTGTCTGAACCCCGGGACACTGTGTCTGAACCCCGGGATACTGTGTCTGAACCCCGGGATACTGTGTCTGAACCCCGAGATACTGTGTCTGAACCCCGAGACACTGTGTCTGAACCCCGAGATACTGTGTCTGAACCCCGAGATACTGTGTCTGAACCCCGAGATACTGTGTCTGAACCCCGGGATACTGTGTCTGAACCCCGGGATACTGTGTTTGAACCCCGGGATAGTGTGTCTGAACCCCGGGATAGTGTGCCTGAACCCCGGGAAACTGTGTCTGAACCCCGGGAAACTGTGTCTGATCCCCGGGATACTGTGTTTGAACCCCGGGATACTGTGTCTGAACCCCGGGATAGTGTGCCTGAACCCCGGGATACTGTGTCTGAACCCGGGGATACTGGGTCTGAACCACGGGACACTGTGTCTGAACCCCGGGATACTGTGTCTGATCCCCGAGTTAGTGTGTCTGAACCCCGGGATACTGTGTCTGATCCCCGAGTTAGTGTGTCTGAACCCCGGGATACTGAGTCTGAACCCCGGGACACTGTGTCTGAACCCCGGGACACTGTGTCTGAACCCCGGGACACTGTGTCTGAACCCCGGGACACTGTGTCTGAACCCCGGGACACTGTGTCTGAACCCCGGGATACTGTGTCTGAACCCCGGGACACTGTGTCTGAACCCCGGGACACTGTGTCTGAACCCAGGTATAATGTGTCCGAAGCCCGGGATACTGTGTCTGAACCCCGGGATACTGTGTATGAACCCCGGGATACTGTGTCTGAATCCCGGGACACTGTGTCTGAACCCCGAGATTCTGTGGATCAGTCTGAACCCCGGGATACTGTGTCTGAACCCCGGGACACTGTGTCTGAACCCCGGAACACTGTGACTGAACCCCGAGATACTGTGCCTGAACCCCGGGATACTGTGTCTGAACCCCGGGATACTGTGTCTGAACCCCGGGATACTGTGTCCGAAGCCCGGGATACTGTGTCTGAACCCCGGGATACTGTGTATGAACCCCGGGATACTGTGTCTGAATCCCGGGACATTGTGTCTGAAACCCGGGATACTGTGGATCAGTCTGAACCCCGGGATACTGTGTCTGAACCCCGGGATACTGTGTCTGAACCCCGGGACACTGTGTCTGAACCCCGGGATACTGTGTCTGAACCTCGGGATACTGTGTCTGAACCCCGAGATACTGTTTCTGAACCCCGGGATACTGGATCTGAACCCCGGGTTACTGTGTCTGAACCCCGGGATACTGTGTCTGAACCCCGGGATAGTACTGTGCCTGAACCCCGGGATACTGGGTCTGAACCCTGGGACACTGTGTTTGAATCCCGGGATACTGTGTCTGAACCCCGGGATAGTGTGTCTGAACCCCGGGATACTGAGTCTGAACCCCGGGATACTGTGTCTGAACCCCGGGACACTGTGTCTGAACCCCGGGATACTGTGTCTGAACCCCGGGATACTGTGTCTGAATGCCGGGTTAGTGTGTCTGAACCCCGGGATACTGAGTCTGAACCTCGGGACACTGTGTCTGAACCCCGGGATACTGCGTCTGAACCCCGGGATACTGTGTCTGAACCCCGGGATACTGGGTCTGAACCCGGGGATACTGTGTCTGAACCACGGGATAGTGTGCCTGAAGCCCAGGATACTGTATCTGAACCCCGGGACACTGTGTCTGAACCCCGGGATACTGTGTCTGAAGCCCAGGATACTGTATCTGAACCCCGGGACACTGTGTCTGAACCCCGGGATACTGTGTCTGAAGCCCAGGATACTGTGTCTGAACCAAGGGATAGTGTGTCTGAACCCCGGGATACTGTGTCTGAACCCCGGGACACGGTGTCTGAACCCCGGGATACTGTGTCTGAACCAAGGGATACTGTGTCTGAACCCCGGGATACTGGGTCTGAACCCCGGGATACTGTGCCTGAACCCCGGGATAGTGTGCCTGAACCTCGGGATAGTGTGCCTGAACCCCGGGATACTGTGTCTGAACCCCGGGATACTGCGTCTGAACCACGGGATACTGCGTCTGAACCACGGGATACTGGGTCTGAACCCCGGGATACTGTGTCTGAACCACGGGATACCGGGTCTGAACCCCGGGATACTGTGTCTGAACCCCGGGATACTGTGTCTGAACCCCGGGACACTGTGTCTGAACCCCGGGATACTGTGTCTGAACCCCGGGATACTGTGTCTGAACCCCGAGATACTGTGTCTGAACCCCGAGACACTGTGTCTGAACCCCGAGATACTGTGTCTGAACCCCGAGATACTGTGTCTGAACCCCGAGATACTGTGTCTGAGCCCCGGGATACTGTGTCTGAACCCCGGGATACTGTGTCTGAACCCCGGGATACTGTGTTTGAACCCCGGGATAGTGTGTCTGAACCCCGGGATAGTGTGCCTGAACCCCGGGAAACTGTGTCTGAACCCCGGGAAACTGTGTCTGATCCCCGGGATACTGTGTTTGAACCCCGGGATACTGTGTCTGAACCCCGGGATAGTGTGCCTGAACCCCGGGATACTGTGTCTGAACCCGGGGATACTGGGTCTGAACCACGGGACACTGTGTCTGAACCCCGGGATACTGTGTCTGATCCCCGAGTTAGTGTGTCTGAACCCCGGGATACTGTGTCTGATCCCCGAGTTAGTGTGTCTGAACCCCGGGATACTGAGTCTGAACCCCGGGACACTGTGTCTGAACCCCGGGACACTGTGTCTGAACCCCGGGACACTGTGTCTGAACCCCGGGACACTGTGTCTGAACCCCGGGACACTGTGTCTGAACCCCGGGACACTGTGTCTGAACCCCGGGATACTGTGTCTGAACCCCGGGTCACTGTGTCTGAACCCCGGGACACTGTGTCTGAACCCAGGTATAATGTGTCCGAAGCCCGGGATACTGTGTCTGAACCCCGGGATACTGTGTATGAACCCCGGGATACTGTGTCTGAATCCCGGGACACTGTGTCTGAACCCCGAGATTCTATGGATCAGTCTGAACCCCGGGATACTGTGTCTGAACCCCGGGACACTGTGTCTGAACCCCGGAACACTGTGACTGAACCCCGAGATACTGTGCCTGAACCGCGGGATACTGTGTCTGAACCCCGGGATACTGTGTCTGAACCCCGGGATACTGTGTCCGAAGCCCGGGATACTGTGTCTGAACCCCGGGATACTGTGTATGAATCCCGGGATACTGTGTCTGAATCCCGGGACATTGTGTCTGAAACCCGGGATACTGTGGATCAGTCTGAACCCCGGGATACTGTGTCTGAACCCCGGGATACTGTGTCTGAACCCCGGGACACTGTGTCTGAACCCCGGGATACTGTGTCTGAACCTCGGGATACTGTGTCTGAACCCCGAGATACTGTTTCTGAACCCCGGGATACTGGATCTGAACCCCGGGTTACTGTGTCTGAACCCCGGGATACTGTGTCTGAACCCCGGGATAGTACTGTGCCTGAACCCCGGGATACTGGGTCTGAACCCTGGGACACTGTGTTTGAATCCCGGGATACTGTGTCTGAACCCCGGGATAGTGTGTCTGAACCCCGGGATACTGAGTCTGAACCCCGGGATACTGTGTCTGAACCCCGGGACACTGTGTCTGAACCCCGGGATACTGTGTCTGAACCCCGGGATACTGTGTCTGAATGCCGGGTTAGTGTGTCTGAACCCCGGGATACTGAGTCTGAACCTCGGGACACTGTGTCTGAACCCCGGGATACTGCGTCTGAACCCCGGGATACTGTGTCTGAACCCCGGGATACTGTGTCTGAACCCCGGGACACTGTGTCTGAACCCCGGGACACTGTGTCTGAACCCCGGGACACTGTGACTGAACCCCGGGACACTGTGTCTGAACCCCGGGATACTGTGTCTGAACCCCGGGATACTGTGTCTGAATCCCGGGACACTGTGTCTGAACCCCGGGATACTGTGGATCCGTCTGAACCCCGGGACACTGTGTCTGAACCCCGGAACACTGTGACTGAACCCCGGGATACTGTGTCTGAACCCCGGGATACTGTGTCTGAACCCCGGGATACTGTGTCTGAATCCCGGGATACTGTGTCTGAACCCCGGGATACTGTGTCTGAATGCCGGGTTAGTGTGTCTGAACCCCGGAATACTGAGTCTGAACCCCGGGACACTGTGTCTGAACCCCGGGACACTGTGTCTGAGCCCCGGGATACTGTGTCTGAACCCCGGGATACTGCGTCTGAACCCCGGGACACTGTGTCTGAACCCCGGGACACTGTGTCTGAACCCCGGGATACTGTGTCTGAACCCCGGGATACTGTGTCTGAATCCCGGGACACTGTGTCTGAACCCCGGGATACTGTGGATCCGTCTGAACCCCGGGACACTGTGTCTGAACCCCGGGACACTGTGTCTGAACCCCGGAACACTGTGACTGAACCCCGGGATACTGTGTCTGAACCCCGGGATACTGTGTCTGAACCCCGGGATACTGTGCCTGAACCCCGGGATACTGTGTCTGAACCCGGGGATAGTGTGTCTGAACCCCGGGATACTGTGTCTGAACCCCGGGACATGGTGTCTGAACCCCGGGATACTGTGTCTGAACCAAGGGATACTGGGTCTGAACCCCGGGATACTGTGTCTGAACCCCGGGATAGTGTGCCTGAACCCCGGGATACTGTGTCTGAACCCCGGGATACTGGGTCTGAACCCCAGGATACTGTGTCTGAACCCCGGGACACTGTGTCTGAACCCCGGGATACTGTGTCTGAAGCCCAGGATACTGTGTCTGAACCCCGGGATACTGTGCCTGAACCCCGGGATACTGTGCCTGAACCCCGGGATAGTGTGTCTGAACCTCGGGATACTGTGTCTGAACCCCGGGACACGGTGTGTGAACCCCGGGATACTGTGTCTGAACCCGGGATACTGGGTCTGAACCCCGGGATACTGGGTCTGAACCCCGGGATACTGTGTCTGAACCCCGGGATAATGTGCCTGATCCCCGGGATAGTGTGCCTGAACCCCGGGATACTGTGTTTGAACCCCGGGATACTGGGACTGAAACCCGGGATAGTGTGCCTGAACCCAGGGATAGTGTGCCTGAACCCCGGGATACTGTGTCTGAACCCCGGGATAGTGTGCCTGAACCCCGGGATAGTGTGTCTGAACCCCGGGATACTGTGTCTGAACCCCGGGATACTGTGTCTGAACCCCGAGATACTGTGTCTGAACCCCGGGATACTGTGTCTGAACCCCGGGATACTGTGCCTGAACCCCGGGATACTGTGTCTGAACCCCGGGATACTGGGTCTGAACCCCGGGATACTGGGTCTGAACCCGGGGATACTGTGTCTGAACCCCGGGATACTGTGTCTGAACCACGGGATAGTGTGCCTGAACCCCGGGATAGTGTGTCTGAACCCCGGGATAGTGTGTCTGAACCCCGGGATAGTGTGTCTGAACCCCGGGATAGTGTGTCTGAACCCCGGGATACTGTGTCTGAACCCCGGGATACTGTGTCTGAACCCGGGGATACTGGGTCTGAACCACGGGATACTGTGTCTGAACCCCGGGATAATGTGTCTGAACCCCGGGACACTGTGTCTGAACCCCGGGACACTGTGTCTGAAGCCCGGGACACTGTGTCTGAACCCCGGGACACTGTGTCTGAACCCCGGGACACTGTGTCTGAACCCCGGGATACTGTGGCTGAACCCCGGGATACTGTGTCTGAACCTCGGGATACTGTGTCTGAACCCCGAGATACTGTGTCTGAACCCCGGGATACTGGTTCTGAACCCCGGGATACTGGGTCTGAACCCCGGGATAGTACTGTGCCTGAACCCCGGGATACTGTGTATGAACCCCGGGATACTGTGTCTGAATCCCGGGACATTGTGTCTGAACCCCGGGATACTGTGGATCAGTCTGAACCCCGGGATACTGTGTCTGAACCCCGGGATACTGTGTCTGAACCCTGGGATACTGTGTCTGAACCCCGGAACACTGTGTCTGAACCCTGGCATACTGTGGATCAGTCTGAACCCCGGGATACTGTGTCTGAACCCCGGGATACTGTGTCTGATCCCGGGATACTGTGTCTGAACCCCGGGATACTGTGTCTGAACCCCGGGATACTGTGTCTGAACCCCGGGATACTGTGTCTGAACCCTGGGATATTGTGTCTGAACCCCGGGATACTGTGTCTGAACCCCGGGATACTGTGTCTGAACCCCGGGATACTGTGTCTGAACCCCGGGATACTGTGTCTGAACCCCGGGATACTGTGGATCAGTCTGAACCCCGGGATAGTGTGTCTAAACCCCGGGATAGTGTGTCTGAACCCTGGGATACTGTGTCTGAACCCCGGGATACTGGGTCTGAACCCCGGGATAGTGTGTCTGAACCCCGGGATAGTGTGTCTGAACCCCGGGATACTGTGTCTGAACCCCGGGATAGTGTGTCTGAACCCCGGGATAGTGTGTCTGAACCCCGGGATAGTGTGTCTGAACCCCGGGATAGTGTGTCTGAACCCCGGGATACTGTGTCTGAACCCCGGGATACTGTGTCTGAACCCCGGGACACTGTGTCTGAACACCGGGATACTGGGTCTGAACCCCTGGATACTGGGTCTGAAACCCGGGATACTGTGTCTGAACCCCACGCTATTGTGTCTGAACCCCGGGACACTGTGTCTGAACCCCGGGATACTGTGTCTGAAGCCCAGGATACTGTGTCTGAACCCCGGGATACTGTGCCTGAACCCCGGGATACTGTGCCTGAACCCCGGGATACTGTGCCTGAACCCCGGGATAGTGTGCCTGAACCCCGGGATAGTGTGTCTGAACCCCGGGATACTGTGTCTGAACCCCGGGACACGGTGTGTGAACCCCGGGACACTGTGTCTGAACCACGGGATACTGTGTCTGAACCCCGAGATACTGTGTCTGAACCCCGGGATACTGTGTCTGAACCCCGGGATAATACTGTGCCTGAACCCCGGGATACTGTGTCAGAATCCCGGGATACTGTGTCTGAACCCCGGGATACTGTGTCTGAATGCCGGGTTAGTGTGTCTGAACCCCGGGATACTGTGGATCCGTCTGAACCCCGGGACACTGTGTCTGAAGCCCGGGACACTGTGTCTGAACCCCGGAACACTGTGACTGAACCCCGGGATACTGCAATCTGAACCCCGGGATACTGTGTCTGAACCCCGGGATACTGTGCCTGAACCCCGGGATACTGTGTCTGAACCCGGGGATAGTGTGTCTGAACCCCGGGATACTGTGTTTGAACCCCGGGACACGGTGTCTGAACCCCGGGATACTGTGTCTGAACCAAGGGATACTGGGTCTGAACCCCGGGATACTGTGTCTGAACCCCGGGATACTGTGTCTGAACCCCGGGATACTGTGTCTGAACCCCGGGATAGTGTGCCTGAACCCCGGAATAGTGTGCCTGAACCCCGGGATACTGTGTCTGAACCCCGGGATACTGGGTCTGAACCCCGGGATACTGTGTCTGAACCCCGGGAAACTGTGTCTGAACCCCGGGATACTGTGTCTGAAGCCCAGGATACTGTGTCTGAACCCCGGGATACTGTGCCTGAACCCCGGGATACTGTGCCTGAACCCCGGGATAGTGTGTCTGAACCTCGGGATACTGTGTCTGAACCCCGGGACACGGTGTGTGAACCCCGGGATACTGTGTCTGAACCCGGGATACTGGGTCTGAACCCCGGGATTCTGGGTCTGAACCCCGGGATACTGTGTCTGAACCCCGGGATAGTGTGCCTGAACCCCGGGATAGTGTGCCTGAACCCCGGGATACTGTGTTTGAACCCCGGGATACTGGGACTGAAACCCGGGATAGTGTGCCTGAACCCCGGGATAGTGTGCCTGAACCCCGGGATACTGTGTCTGAACCCCGGGATAGTGTGCCTGAACCCCGGGATAGTGTGCCTGAACCCCGGGATACTGTGTCTGAACACCGGGATACTGTGTCTGAACCCCGGGATACTGTGTCTGAACCCCGGGATACTGTGTCTGAACCCCGGGATAGTGTGTCTGAACCCCGGGATAGTGTGTCTGAACCCGGGGATACTGGGTCTGAACCCCGGGATACAGTGCCTGAACCCCGGGATACAGTGCCTGAACCCCGGGATACTGTGCCTGAACCCCGGGATACTGGGTCTGAACCCCGGGATACTGGGTCTGAACCCGGGGATACTGTGCCTGAACCCCGGGATACTGTGTCTGAACCACGGGATAGTGTGCCTGAACCCCGGGATAGTGTGTCTGAACCCCGGGATAGTGTGTCTGAACCCCGGGATAGTGTGTCTGAACCCCGGGATACTGTGTCCGAACCCGGGGATACTGGGTCCGAACCACGGGATACTGTGTCTGAACCCCGGGATAATGTGTCTGAACCCCGGGACACTGTGTCTGAACCCCGGGACACTGTGTCTGAAGCCCAGGATACTGTGCCTGAACCCCGGGATACTGTGCCTGAACCCCGGGATACTGTGTCTGAACCCCGGGACACTGTGTCTGAACCCCGGGATAATGTGTCTGAACCCCGGGACACTGTGTCTGAACCCCGGGACACTGTGTCTGAAGCCCAGGATACTGTGCCTGAACCCCGGGATACTGTGCCTGAACCCCGGGATACTGTGTCTGAACCCCGGGACACTGTGTCGGAACCCCGGGACACTGTGTCTGAACCCCGGGATACTGTGGCTGAACCCCGGGATACTGTGTCTGAACCTCGGGATACTGTGTCTGAACCCCGAGATACTGTGTCTGAACCCCGGGATACTGGGTCTGAACCCCGGGATACTGTGTCTGAACCCCGGGATAGTACTGTGCCTGAACCCCGGGATACTGGGTCTGAACCCCGGGATACTGTGTCTGAACCCCGGGATACTGTGTCTGAATCCCGGGATACTGTGGATCAGTCTGAACCCCGGGATACTGTGACTGAACTCCGGGATACTGTGTCTGAACCCCGGGATACTGTGTTTGAACCCCGGGACACTGTGTTTGAACCACGGGATACTGTGTATGAACCCCGGGATACTGTGTCTGAATCCCGGGACATTGTGTCTGAACCCTGGGATACTGTGGATCAGTCTGAACCCCGGGATACTGTGTCTGAACCCCGGGATACTGTGTCTGAACCCTGGGATACTGTGTCTGAACCCCGGAACACTGTGTCTGAACCCTGGCATACTGTGGATCAGTCTGAACCCCGGGATACTGAGTCTGAACCCCGGGATACTGTGTCTGAACCCTGGGATACTGTGTCTGAACCCTGGGATACTGTGTCTGAACCCCGGGAGACTGTGTCTGAACCCCGGGATACTGTGTCTGAACCCCGGGATACTGTGTCTGAACCCCGGGATACTGTGGATCAGTCTGAACCCCGGGATAGTGTGTCTAAACCCCGGGATAGTGTGTCTGAACCCTGGGATACTGTGTCTGAACCCCGGGATACTGTGTCTGAACCCCGGGATAGTGTGTCTGAACCCCGGGATAGTGTGTCTGAACCCCGGGATAGTGTGTCTGAACCCCGGGATAGTGTGTCTGAACCCCGGGATAGTGTGTCTGAACCCCGGGATAGTGTGTCTGAACCCCGGGATACTGTGTCTGAACCCCGGGGCACTGTGTCTGAACACCGGGATGCTGGGTCTGAACCCCGGGATACTGGGTCTGAACCCCGGGATACTGTGTCTGAACCCCACGCTATTGTGTCTGAACCCCGGGATACTGGGTCTGAACCCCGGGATACTGGGTCTGAACCCCGGGATACTGTGTCTGAAGCCCAGGATACTGTGTCTGAACCCCGGGATACTGTGCCTGAACCCCGGGATAGTGTGCCTGAACCCCGGGATAGTGTGTCTGAACCCTGGGATACTGTCTCTGAACCCCGGGACACGGTGTCTGAACCCCGGGATACTGTGTCTGAACCACGGGATACTGTGTCTGAACCCCGAGATACTGTGTCTGAACCCCGGGATACTGTGTCTGAACCCCGGGATAATACTGTGCCTGAACCCCGGGATACTGTGTCTGAACCCCGGGATACTGTGTCTGAACCCCGGGATACTGGGTCTGAACCTGGGATACTGTGTCTGAACCCCGGGATACTGGGTCTAAACCCCGGGATACTGTGTCTGAACCCCGGGATACTGTGTCTGAACCCCGGGATAGTGTGCCTGAACCCCGGGATACTGTGTTTGAACCCCGGGATACTGTGTTTGAGCCCCGGGATACTGTGTTTGAACCCCGGGATAGTGTGCCTGAACCCCGGGATACTGTGTCTGAACCCCGGGATACTGTGTCTGAACCCCGAGATACTGTGTTTGAACCCCGGGATAGTGTGTCTGAACCCCGGGATACTGCGTCTGAACCCCGGGATACTGTGTCTGAACCCCGGGATACTGGGTCTGAACCCGGGGATACTGGGACTGAACCCCGGGATACTGTGTCTGAACCACGGGATAGTGTGCCTGAAGCCCAGGATACTGTATCTGAACCCCGGGACACTGTGTCTGAACCCCGGGATACTGTGTCTGAAGCCCAGGATACTGTATCTGAACCCCGGGACACTGTGTCTGAACCCCGGGATACTGTGTCTGAAGCCCAGGATACTGTGTCTGAACCCCGGGATACTGTGCCTGAACCCCGGGATACTGTGTCTGAACCCGGGGATAGTGTGTCTGAACCCCGGGATACTGTGTCTGAACCCCGGGACACGGTGTCTGAACCAAGGGATACTGTGTCTGAACCAAGGGATACTGTGTCTGAACCCCGGGATACTGGGTCTGAACCCCGGGATACTGTGTCTGAACCCCGGGAAAGTGTGCCTGAACCTCGGGATAGTGTGCCTGAACCCCGGGATACTGTGTCTGAACCCCGGGATACTGCGTCTGAACCACGGGATACTGCGTCTGAACCACGGGATACTGCGTCTGAACCCCGGGATACTGTGTCTGAACCCCGGGATACTGTGTCTGAACCCCGAGATACTGTGTCTGAACCCCGGGACACTGTGTCTGAACCCCGAGATACTGTGTCTGAACCCCGAGATACTGTGTCTGAACCCCGAGATACTGTGTCTGAACCCCGGGATACTGTGTCTGAACCCCGGGATACTGTGTCTGAACCCCGGGATGCTGTGTCTGAACCCCGGGATACTGTGTCTGAACCCCGGGATACTGTGTCTGAACCCCGGGATAGTGTGCCTGAACCCCGGGAAACTGTGTCTGAACCCCGGGAAACTGTGTCTGATCCCCGGGATACTGTGTTTGAACCCCGGGATAATGTGTCCGAAGCCCGGGATACTGTGTCTGAACCCCGGGATACTGTGTATGAACCCCGGGATACTGTGTCTGAATCCCGGGACACTGTGTCTGAACCCCGAGATTCTGTGGATCAGTCTGAACCCCGGGATACTGTGTCTGAACCCCGGGATAGTGTGTCTGAACCCCGAGATAGTGTGTCTGAACCCCGGGATACTGTGTCTGAACCCCGGGATAGTGTGTCTGAACCCCGGGATAGTGTGTCTGAACACCGGGATGCTGGGTCTGAACCCCGGGATACTGGGTCTGAACCCCGGGATACTGTGTCTGAACCCCACGCTATTGTGTTTGAACCCCGGGATACTGGGTCTGAACCCCGGGATACTGTGTCTGAAGCCCAGGATACTGTGTCTGAACCCCGGGATACTGTGCCTGAACCCCGGGATACTGTGCCTGAACCCCGGGATATTGTGTCTGAACCCCGGGATACTGTGTCTGAACCCCGGGACACGGTGTGTGAACCCCGGGATACTGTGTCTGAACCACGGGATACTGTGTCTGAACCCCGAGATACTGTGTCTGAACCCCGGGATACTGTGTCTGAACCCCGGGATAATACTGTGCCTGAACCCCGGGATACTGTGTCTGAACCCCGGGATACTGTGTCTGAACCCCGGGATACTGGGTCTGAACCTGGGATACTGTGTCTGAACCCCGGGATACTGGGTCTGAACCCCGGGATACTGTGTCTGAACCCCGGGATACTGTGTCTGAACCCCGGGATAGTGTGCCTGAACCCCGGGATACTGTGTTTGAACCCCGGGATACTGTGTTTGAACCCCGGGATACTGTGTTTGAACCCCGGGATAGTGTGCCTGAACCCCGGGATACTGTGTCTGAACCCCGGGATACTGTGTCTGAACCCCGGGATACTGTGTTTGAACCCCGGGATAGTGTGTCTGAACCCCGGGATACTGCGTCTGAACCCCGGGATACTGTGCCTGAACCCCGGGATACTGTGTCTGAACCCCGGGATACTGGGTCTGAACCCGGGGATACTGTGTCTGAACCACGGGATAGTGTGCCTGAAGCCCAGGATACTGTATCTGAACCCCGGGACACTGTGTCTGAACCCCGGGATACTGTGTCTGAAGCCCAGGATACTGTATCTGAACCCCGGGACACTGTGTCTGAACCCCGGGATACTGTGTCTGAAGCCCAGGATACTGTGTCTGAACCAAGGGATAGTGTGTCTGAACCCCGGGATACGGTGTCTGAACCCCGGGATACTGTGTCTGAACCAAGGGATACTGTGTCTGAACCCCGGGATACTGGGTCTGAACCCCGGGATACTGTGCCTGAACCCCGGGATAGTGTGCCTGAACCTCGGGATAGTGTGCCTGAACCCCGGGATACTGTGTCTGAACCCCGGGATACTGGTTCTGAACCACGGGATACTGCGTCTGAACCACGGGATACTGCGTCTGAACCACGGGATACTGTGTCTGAACCACGGGATACCGGGTCTGAACCCCGGGATACTGTGTCTGAACCCCGGGATACTGTGTCTGAACCCCGGGACACTGTGTCTGAACCCCGGGATACTGTGTCTGAACCCCGGGATACTGTGTCTGAACCCCGAGATACTGTGTCTGAACCCCGAGACACTGTGTCTGAACCCCGAGATACTGTGTCTGAACCCCGAGATACTGTGTCTGAACCCCGAGATACTGTGTCTGAACCCCGGGATACTGTGTCTGAACCCCGGGATACTGTGTTTGAACCCCGGGATAGTGTGTCTGAACCCCGGGATAGTGTGCCTGAACCCCGGGAAACTGTGTCTGAACCCCGGGAAACTGTGTCTGATCCCCGGGATACTGTGTTTGAACCCCGGGATACTGTGTCTGAACCCCGGGATAGTGTGCCTGAACCCCGGGATACTGTGTCTGAACCCGGGGATACTGGGTCTGAACCACGGGACACTGTGTCTGAACCCCGGGATACTGTGTCTGATCCCCGAGTTAGTGTGTCTGAACCCCGGGATACTGTGTCTGATCCCCGAGTTAGTGTGTCTGAACCCCGGGATACTGAGTCTGAACCCCGGGACACTGTGTCTGAACCCCGGGACACTGTGTCTGAACCCCGGGACACTGTGTCTGAACCCCGGGACACTGTGTCTGAACCCCGGGACACTGTGTCTGAACCCCGGGATACTGTGTCTGAACCCCGGGACACTGTGTCTGAACCCCGGGACACTGTGTCTGAACCCAGGTATAATGTGTCCGAAGCCCGGGATACTGTGTCTGAACCCCGGGATACTGTGTATGAACCCCGGGATACTGTGTCTGAATCCCGGGACACTGTGTCTGAACCCCGAGATTCTGTGGATCAGTCTGAACCCCGGGATACTGTGTCTGAACCCCGGGACACTGTGTCTGAACCCCGGAACACTGTGACTGAACCCCGAGATACTGTGCCTGAACCCCGGGATACTGTGTCTGAACCCCGGGATACTGTGTCTGAACCCCGGGATACTGTGTCCGAAGCCCGGGATACTGTGTCTGAACCCCGGGATACTGTGTATGAACCCCGGGATACTGTGTCTGAATCCCGGGACATTGTGTCTGAAACCCGGGATACTGTGGATCAGTCTGAACCCCGGGATACTGTGTCTGAACCCCGGGATACTGTGTCTGAACCCCGGGACACTGTGTCTGAACCCCGGGATACTGTGTCTGAACCTCGGGATACTGTGTCTGAACCCCGAGATACTGTTTCTGAACCCCGGGATACTGGATCTGAACCCCGGGTTACTGTGTCTGAACCCCGGGATACTGTGTCTGAACCCCGGGATAGTACTGTGCCTGAACCCCGGGATACTGGGTCTGAACCCTGGGACACTGTGTTTGAATCCCGGGATACTGTGTCTGAACCCCGGGATAGTGTGTCTGAACCCCGGGATACTGAGTCTGAACCCCGGGATACTGTGTCTGAACCCCGGGACACTGTGTCTGAACCCCGGGATACTGTGTCTGAACCCCGGGATACTGTGTCTGAATGCCGGGTTAGTGTGTCTGAACCCCGGGATACTGAGTCTGAACCTCGGGACACTGTGTCTGAACCCCGGGATACTGCGTCTGAACCCCGGGATACTGTGTCTGAACCCCGGGATACTGGGTCTGAACCCGGGGATACTGTGTCTGAACCACGGGATAGTGTGCCTGAAGCCCAGGATACTGTATCTGAACCCCGGGACACTGTGTCTGAACCCCGGGATACTGTGTCTGAAGCCCAGGATACTGTATCTGAACCCCGGGACACTGTGTCTGAACCCCGGGATACTGTGTCTGAAGCCCAGGATACTGTGTCTGAACCAAGGGATAGTGTGTCTGAACCCCGGGATACTGTGTCTGAACCCCGGGACACGGTGTCTGAACCCCGGGATACTGTGTCTGAACCAAGGGATACTGTGTCTGAACCCCGGGATACTGGGTCTGAACCCCGGGATACTGTGCCTGAACCCCGGGATAGTGTGCCTGAACCTCGGGATAGTGTGCCTGAACCCCGGGATACTGTGTCTGAACCCCGGGATACTGCGTCTGAACCACGGGATACTGCGTCTGAACCACGGGATACTGGGTCTGAACCCCGGGATACTGTGTC
Source organism: Pristiophorus japonicus (assembly GCF_044704955.1). Classification (NCBI taxonomy): domain Eukaryota; kingdom Metazoa; phylum Chordata; class Chondrichthyes; family Pristiophoridae; genus Pristiophorus; species Pristiophorus japonicus. Next base: position 968,350 of record NW_027251434.1, on the reverse strand, counting down.
TGAACCACGGGATACCGGGTCTGAACCCCGGGATACTGTGTCTGAACCCCGGGATACTGTGTCTGAACCCCGGGACACTGTGTCTGAACCCCGGGATACTGTGTCTGAACCCCGGGATACTGTGTCTGAACCCCGAGATACTGTGTCTGAACCCCGAGACACTGTGTCTGAACCCCGAGATACTGTGTCTGAACCCCGAGATACTGTGTCTGAACCCCGAGATACTGTGTCTGAGCCCCGGGATACTGTGTCTGAACCCCGGGATACTGTGTCTGAACCCCGGGATACTGTGTTTGAACCCCGGGATAGTGTGTCTGAACCCCGGGATAGTGTGCCTGAACCCCGGGAAACTGTGTCTGAACCCCGGGAAACTGTGTCTGATCCCCGGGATACTGTGTTTGAACCCCGGGATACTGTGTCTGAACCCCGGGATAGTGTGCCTGAACCCCGGGATACTGTGTCTGAACCCGGGGATACTGGGTCTGAACCACGGGACACTGTGTCTGAACCCCGGGATACTGTGTCTGATCCCCGAGTTAGTGTGTCTGAACCCCGGGATACTGTGTCTGATCCCCGAGTTAGTGTGTCTGAACCCCGGGATACTGAGTCTGAACCCCGGGACACTGTGTCTGAACCCCGGGACACTGTGTCTGAACCCCGGGACACTGTGTCTGAACCCCGGGACACTGTGTCTGAACCCCGGGACACTGTGTCTGAACCCCGGGACACTGTGTCTGAACCCCGGGATACTGTGTCTGAACCCCGGGTCACTGTGTCTGAACCCCGGGACACTGTGTCTGAACCCAGGTATAATGTGTCCGAAGCCCGGGATACTGTGTCTGAACCCCGGGATACTGTGTATGAACCCCGGGATACTGTGTCTGAATCCCGGGACACTGTGTCTGAACCCCGAGATTCTATGGATCAGTCTGAACCCCGGGATACTGTGTCTGAACCCCGGGACACTGTGTCTGAACCCCGGAACACTGTGACTGAACCCCGAGATACTGTGCCTGAACCGCGGGATACTGTGTCTGAACCCCGGGATACTGTGTCTGAACCCCGGGATACTGTGTCCGAAGCCCGGGATACTGTGTCTGAACCCCGGGATACTGTGTATGAACCCCGGGATACTGTGTCTGAATCCCGGGACATTGTGTCTGAAACCCGGGATACTGTGGATCAGTCTGAACCCCGGGATACTGTGTCTGAACCCCGGGATACTGTGTCTGAACCCCGGGACACTGTGTCTGAACCCCGGGATACTGTGTCTGAACCTCGGGATACTGTGTCTGAACCCCGAGATACTGTTTCTGAACCCCGGGATACTGGATCTGAACCCCGGGTTACTGTGTCTGAACCCCGGGATACTGTGTCTGAACCCCGGGATAGTACTGTGCCTGAACCCCGGGATACTGGGTCTGAACCCTGGGACACTGTGTTTGAATCCCGGGATACTGTGTCTGAACCCCGGGATAGTGTGTCTGAACCCCGGGATACTGAGTCTGAACCCCGGGATACTGTGTCTGAACCCCGGGACACTGTGTCTGAACCCCGGGATACTGTGTCTGAACCCCGGGATACTGTGTCTGAATGCCGGGTTAGTGTGTCTGAACCCCGGGATACTGAGTCTGAACCTCGGGACACTGTGTCTGAACCCCGGGATACTGCGTCTGAACCCCGGGATACTGTGTCTGAACCCCGGGATACTGTGTCTGAACCCCGGGACACTGTGTCTGAACCCCGGGACACTGTGTCTGAACCCCGGGACACTGTGACTGAACCCCGGGACACTGTGTCTGAACCCCGGGATACTGTGTCTGAACCCCGGGATACTGTGTCTGAATCCCGGGACACTGTGTCTGAACCCCGGGATACTGTGGATCCGTCTGAACCCCGGGATACTGTGTCTGAACCCCGAGATACTGTGTCTGAACCCCGGGATACTGTGTCTGAACCCCGGGATACTGTGTCTGAACCCCGGGATACTGTGTCTGAATCCCGGGATACTGTGTCTGAACCCCGGGATACTGTGTCTGAATGCCGGGTTAGTGTGTCTGAACCCCGGAATACTGAGTCTGAACCCCGGGACACTGTGTCTGAACCCCGGGACACTGTGTCTGAGCCCCGGGATACTGTGTCTGAACCCCGGGATACTGCGTCTGAACCCCGGGACACTGTGTCTGAACCCCGGGACACTGTGTCTGAACCCCGGGATACTGTGTCTGAACCCCGGGATACTGTGTCTGAATCCCGGGACACTGTGTCTGAACCCCGGGATACTGTGGATCCGTCTGAACCCCGGGACACTGTGTCTGAACCCCGGGACACTGTGTCTGAACCCCGGAACACTGTGACTGAACCCCGGGATACTGTGTCTGAACCCCGGGATACTGTGTCTGAACCCCGGGATACTGTGTCTGAACCCCGGGATACTGTGTCTGAACCCGGGGATAGTGTGTCTGAACCCCGGGATACTGTGTCTGAACCCCGGGACATGGTGTCTGAACCCCGGGATACTGTGTCTGAACCAAGGGATACTGGGTCTGAACCCCGGGATACTGTGTCTGAACCCCGGGATAGTGTGCCTGAACCCCGGGATACTGTGTCTGAACCCCGGGATACTGGGTCTGAACCCCAGGATACTGTGTCTGAACCCCGGGACACTGTGTCTGAACCCCGGGATACTGTGTCTGAAGCCCAGGATACTGTGTCTGAACCCCGGGATACTGTGCCTGAACCCCGGGATACTGTGCCTGAACCCCGGGATAGTGTGTCTGAACCTCGGGATACTGTGTCTGAACCCCGGGACACGGTGTGTGAACCCCGGGATACTGTGTCTGAACCCGGGATACTGGGTCTGAACCCCGGGATACTGGGTCTGAACCCCGGGATACTGTGTCTGAACCCCGGGATAATGTGCCTGATCCCCGGGATAGTGTGCCTGAACCCCGGGATACTGTGTTTGAACCCCGGGATACTGGGACTGAAACCCGGGATAGTGTGCCTGAACCCAGGGATAGTGTGCCTGAACCCCGGGATACTGTGTCTGAACCCCGGGATAGTGTGCCTGAACCCCGGGATAGTGTGTCTGAACCCCGGGATACTGTGTCTGAACCCCGGGATACTGTGTCTGAACCCCGAGATACTGTGTCTGAACCCCGGGATACTGTGTCTGAACCCCGGGATACTGTGCCTGAACCCCGGGATACTGTGTCTGAACCCCGGGATACTGGGTCTGAACCCCGGGATACTGGGTCTGAACCCGGGGATACTGTGTCTGAACCCCGGGATACTGTGTCTGAACCACGGGATAGTGTGCCTGAACCCCGGGATAGTGTGTCTGAACCCCGGGATAGTGTGTCTGAACCCCGGGATAGTGTGTCTGAACCCCGGGATAGTGTGTCTGAACCCCGGGATACTGTGTCTGAACCCCGGGATACTGTGTCTGAACCCGGGGATACTGGGTCTGAACCACGGGATACTGTGTCTGAACCCCGGGATAATGTGTCTGAACCCCGGGACACTGTGTCTGAACCCCGGGACACTGTGTCTGAAGCCCGGGACACTGTGTCTGAACCCCGGGACACTGTGTCTGAACCCCGGGACACTGTGTCTGAACCCCGGGATACTGTGGCTGAACCCCGGGATACTGTGTCTGAACCTCGGGATACTGTGTCTGAACCCCGAGATACTGTGTCTGAACCCCGGGATACTGGTTCTGAACCCCGGGATACTGGGTCTGAACCCCGGGATAGTACTGTGCCTGAACCCCGGGATACTGTGTATGAACCCCGGGATACTGTGTCTGAATCCCGGGACATTGTGTCTGAACCCCGGGATACTGTGGATCAGTCTGAACCCCGGGATACTGTGTCTGAACCCCGGGATACTGTGTCTGAACCCTGGGATACTGTGTCTGAACCCCGGAACACTGTGTCTGAACCCTGGCATACTGTGGATCAGTCTGAACCCCGGGATACTGTGTCTGAACCCCGGGATACTGTGTCTGATCCCGGGATACTGTGTCTGAACCCCGGGATACTGTGTCTGAACCCCGGGATACTGTGTCTGAACCCCGGGATACTGTGTCTGAACCCTGGGATATTGTGTCTGAACCCCGGGATACTGTGTCTGAACCCCGGGATACTGTGTCTGAACCCCGGGATACTGTGTCTGAACCCCGGGATACTGTGTCTGAACCCCGGGATACTGTGGATCAGTCTGAACCCCGGGATAGTGTGTCTAAACCCCGGGATAGTGTGTCTGAACCCTGGGATACTGTGTCTGAACCCCGGGATACTGGGTCTGAACCCCGGGATAGTGTGTCTGAACCCCGGGATAGTGTGTCTGAACCCCGGGATACTGTGTCTGAACCCCGGGATAGTGTGTCTGAACCCCGGGATAGTGTGTCTGAACCCCGGGATAGTGTGTCTGAACCCCGGGATAGTGTGTCTGAACCCCGGGATACTGTGTCTGAACCCCGGGATACTGTGTCTGAACCCCGGGACACTGTGTCTGAACACCGGGATACTGGGTCTGAACCCCTGGATACTGGGTCTGAAACCCGGGATACTGTGTCTGAACCCCACGCTATTGTGTCTGAACCCCGGGACACTGTGTCTGAACCCCGGGATACTGTGTCTGAAGCCCAGGATACTGTGTCTGAACCCCGGGATACTGTGCCTGAACCCCGGGATACTGTGCCTGAACCCCGGGATACTGTGCCTGAACCCCGGGATAGTGTGCCTGAACCCCGGGATAGTGTGTCTGAACCCCGGGATACTGTGTCTGAACCCCGGGACACGGTGTGTGAACCCCGGGACACTGTGTCTGAACCACGGGATACTGTGTCTGAACCCCGAGATACTGTGTCTGAACCCCGGGATACTGTGTCTGAACCCCGGGATAATACTGTGCCTGAACCCCGGGATACTGTGTCTGAATCCCGGGATACTGTGTCTGAACCCCGGGATACTGTGTCTGAATGCCGGGTTAGTGTGTCTGAACCCCGGAATACTGAGTCTGAACCCCGGGACACTGTGTCTGAACCCCGGGACACTGTGTCTGAGCCCCGGGATACTGTGTCTGAACCCCGGGATACTGCGTCTGAACCCCGGGATACTGTGTCTGAACCCCGGGACACTGTGTCTGAACCCCGGGACACTGTGTCTGAACCCCGGGATACTGTGTCTGAACCCCGGGATACTGTGTCTGAATCCCGGGACACTGTGTCTGAACCCCGGGATACTGTGGATCCGTCTGAACCCCGGGACACTGTGTCTGAACCCCGGGACACTGTGTCTGAACCCCGGGATACTGTGTCTGAACCCCGGGATACTGTGTCTGAACCCCGGGATACTGTGCCTGAACCCCGGGATACTGTGTCTGAACCCGGGGATAGTGTGTCTGAACCCCGGGATACTGTGTCTGAACCCCGGGACATGGTGTCTGAACCCCGGGATACTGTGTCTGAACCAAGGGATACTGGGTCTGAACCCCGGGATACTGTGTCTGAACCCCGGGATAGTGTGCCTGAACCCCGGGATAGTGTGCCTGAACCCCGGGATACTGTGTCTGAACCCCGGGATACTGGGTCTGAACCCCAGGATACTGTGTCTGAACCCCGGGATACTGTGCCTGAACCCCGGGATACTGTGCCTGAACCCCGGGATAGTGTGTCTGAACCTCGGGATACTGTGTCTGAACCCCGGGACACGGTGTGTGAACCCCGGGATACTGTGTCTGAACCCGGGATACTGGGTCTGAACCCCGGGATACTGGGTCTGAACCCCGGGATACTGTGTCTGAACCCCGGGATAATGTGCCTGATCCCCGGGATAGTGTGCCTGAACCCCGGGATACTGTGTTTGAACCCCGGGATACTGGGACTGAAACCCGGGATAGTGTGCCTGAACCCAGGGATAGTGTGCCTGAACCCCGGGATACTGTGTCTGAACCCCGGGATAGTGTGCCTGAACCCCGGGATAGTGTGTCTGAACCCCGGGATACTGTGTCTGAACCCCGGGATACTGTGTCTGAACCCCGAGATACTGTGTCTGAACCCCGGGATACTGTGTCTGAACCCCGGGATACTGTGCCTGAACCCCGGGATACTGTGTCTGAACCCCGGAATACTGGGTCTGAACCCCGGGATACTGGGTCTGAACCCGGGGATACTGGGTCTGAACCCGGGGATACTGTGTCTGAACCCCGGGATACTGTGTCTGAACCACGGGATAGTGTGCCTGAACCCCGGGATAGTGTGTCTGAACCCCGGGATAGTGTGTCTGAACCCCGGGATAGTGTGTCTGAACCCCGGGATAGTGTGTCTGAACCCCGGGATACTGTGTCTGAACCCCGGGATACTGTGTCTGAACCCGGGGATACTGGGTCTGAACCACGGGATACTGTGTCTGAACCCCGGGATAATGTGTCTGAACCCCGGGACACTGTGTCTGAACCCCGGGACACTGTGTCTGAAGCCCGGGACACTGTGTCTGAACCCCGGGACACTGTGTCTGAACCCCGGGATACTGTGGCTGAACCCCGGGATACTGTGTCTGAACCTCGGGATACTGTGTCTGAACCCCGAGATACTGTGTCTGAACCCCGGGATACTGGTTCTGAACCCCGGGATACTGGGTCTGAACCCCGGGATAGTACTGTGCCTGAACCCCGGGATACTGTGTATGAACCCCGGGATACTGTGTCTGAATCCCGGGACATTGTGTCTGAACCCCGGGATACTGTGGATCAGTCTGAACCCCGGGATACTGTGTCTGAACCCCGGGATACTGTGTCTGAACCCTGGGATACTGTGTCTGAACCCCGGAACACTGTGTCTGAACCCTGGCATACTGTGGATCAGTCTGAACCCCGGGATACTGTGTCTGAACCCCGGGATACTGTGTCTGATCCCGGGATACTGTGTCTGAACCCCGGGATACTGTGTCTGAACCCCGGGATACTGTGTCTGAACCCCGGGATACTGTGTCTGAACCCTGGGATATTGTGTCTGAACCCCGGGATACTGTGTCTGAACCCCGGGATACTGTGTCTGAACCCCGGGATACTGTGTCTGATCCCGGGATACTGTGTCTGAACCCCGGGATACTGTGTCTGAACCCCGGGATACTGTGTCTGAACCCCGGGATACTGTGTCTGAACCCTGGGATATTGTGTCTGAACCCCGGGATACTGTGTCTGAACCCCGGGATACTGTGTCTGAACCCCGGGATACTGTGGATCAGTCTGAACCCCGGGATAGTGTGTCTAAACCCCGGGATAGTGTGTCTGAACCCTGGGATACTGTGTCTGAACCCCGGGATAGTGTGTCTGAACCCCGGGATAGTGTGTCTGAACCCCGGGATAATGTGCCTGATCCCCGGGATAGTGTGCCTGAACCCCGGGATACTGTGTTTGAACCCCGGGATACTGTGCCTGAACCCCGGGATACTGTGTCTGAACCCCGGGATACTGGGTCTGAACCCCGGGATACTGGGTCTGAACCCGGGGATACTGTGTCTGAACCCCGGGATACTGTGTCTGAACCACGGGATAGTGTGCCTGAACCCCGGGATAGTGTGTCTGAACCCCGGGATAGTGTGTCTGAACCCCGGGATAGTGTGTCTGAACCCCGGGATAGTGTGTCTGAACCCCGGGATACTGTGTCTGAACCCCGGGATACTGTGTCTGAACCCGGGGATACTGGGTCTGAACCACGGGATACTGTGTCTGAACCCCGGGATAATGTGTCTGAACCCCGGGACACTGTGTCTGAACCCCGGGACACTGTGTCTGAAGCCCGGGACACTGTGTCTGAACCCCGGGACACTGTGTCTGAACCCCGGGACACTGTGTCTGAACCCCGGGATACTGTGGCTGAACCCCGGGATACTGTGTCTGAACCTCGGGATACTGTGTCTGAACCCCGAGATACTGTGTCTGAACCCCGGGATACTGGTTCTGAACCCCGGGATACTGGGTCTGAACCCCGGGATAGTACTGTGCCTGAACCCCGGGATACTGTGTATGAACCCCGGGATACTGTGTCTGAATCCCGGGACATTGTGTCTGAACCCCGGGATACTGTGGATCAGTCTGAACCCCGGGATACTGTGTCTGAACCCCGGGATACTGTGTCTGAACCCTGGGATACTGTGTCTGAACCCCGGAACACTGTGTCTGAACCCTGGCATACTGTGGATCAGTCTGAACCCCGGGATACTGTGTCTGAACCCCGGGATACTGTGTCTGATCCCGGGATACTGTGTCTGAACCCCGGGATACTGTGTCTGAACCCCGGGATACTGTGTCTGAACCCCGGGATACTGTGTCTGAACCCTGGGATATTGTGTCTGAACCCCGGGATACTGTGTCTGAACCCCGGGATACTGTGTCTGAACCCCGGGATACTGTGTCTGATCCCGGGATACTGTGTCTGAACCCCGGGATACTGTGTCTGAACCCCGGGATACTGTGTCTGAACCCCGGGATACTGTGTCTGAACCCTGGGATATTGTGTCTGAACCCCGGGATACTGTGTCTGAACCCCGGGATACTGTGTCTGAACCCCGGGATACTGTGTCTGAACCCCGGGATACTGTGGATCAGTCTGAACCCCGGGATAGTGTGTCTAAACCCCGGGATAGTGTGTCTGAACCCTGGGATACTGTGTCTGAACCCCGGGATACTGGGTCTGAACCCCGGGATAGTGTGTCTGAACCCCGGGATAGTGTGTCTGAACCCCGGGATACTGTGTCTGAACCCCGGGATAGTGTGTCTGAACCCCGGGATAGTGTGTCTGAACCCCGGGATCGTGTGTCTGAACCCCGGGATAGTGTGTCTGAACCCCGGGATAGTGTGTCTGAACCCCGGGATACTGTGTCTGAACCCCGGGATACTGTGTCTGGACCCCGGGACACTGTGTCTGAACACCGGGATACTGGGTCTGAACCCCTGGATACTGGGTCTGAACCCCGGGATACTGTGTCTGAACCCCACGCTATTGTGTCTGAACCCCGGGATACTGTGTCTGAACCCCGGGATACTGTGTCTGAAGCCCAGGATACTGTGTCTGAACCCCGGGATACTGTGCCTGAACCCCGGGATACTGTGCCTGAACCCCGGGATAGTGTGCCTGAACCCCGGGATAGTGTGTCTGAACCCCGGGATACTGTGTCTGAACCCCGGGACACGGTGTGTGAACCCCGGGACACTGTGTCTGAACCACGGGATACTGTGTCTGAACCCCGAGATACTGTGTCTGAACCCCGGGATACTGTGTCTGAACCCCGGGATAATACTGTGCCTGAACCCCGGGATACTGTGTCTGAACCCCGGGATACTGTGTCTGAACCCCGGGATACTGGGTCTGAACCTGGGATACTGTGTCTGAACCCCGGGACACGGTGTGTGAACCCCGGGACACGGTGTGTGAACCCCGGGACACTGTGTCTGAACCACGGGATACTGTGTCTGAACCCCGAGATACTGTGTCTGAACCCCGGGATACTCTGTCTGAACCCCGGGATAATACTGTGCCTGAACCCCGGGATACTGTGTCTGAACCCCGGGATACTGGGTCTGAACCTGGGATACTGTGTCTGAACCCCGGGATACTGGGTCTGAACCCCGGGATACTGTGTCTGAACCCCGGGATACTGTGCCTGAACCCCGGGATAGTGTGCCTGAACCCCGGGATACTGTGTTTGAACCCCGGGATACTGTGTTTGAACCCCGGGATACTGTGTTTGAACCCCGGGATAGTGTGCCTGAACCCCGGGATACTGTGTCTGAACCCCGGGATACTGTGTCTGAACCCCGGGATACTGTGTTTGAACCCCGGGATAGTGTGTCTGAACCCCGGGATACTGCGTCTGAACCCCGGGATACTGTGCCTGAACCCGGGGATACTGTGTCTGAACCCCGGGATACTGGGTCTGAACCCGGGGATACTGGGACTGAACCCCGGGATACTGTGTCTGAACCACGGGATAGTGTGCCTGAAGCCCAGGATACTGTATCTGAACCCCGGGACACTGTCTGAACCCCGGGATACTGTGTCTGAAGCCCAGGATACTGTATCTGAACCCCGGGACACTGTGTCTGAACCCCGGGATACTGTGTCTGAACCCCGGGACACGGTGTCTGAACCCCGGGATACTGTGTCTGAACCAAGTGATACTGTGTCTGAACCCCGGGATACTGGGTCTGAACCCCGGGATACTGTGTCTGAACCCCGAGATAGTGTGGCTGAACCTCGGGATAGTGTGCCTGAACCCCGGGATACTGTGTCTGAACCACGGGATACTGCATCTGAACCACGGGATACTGCGTCTGAACCCCGGGATACTGGGTCTGAACCCCGGGATACTGTGTCTGAACCACGGGATACTGGGTCTGAACCCCGGGATACTGTGTCTGAACCCCGGGATACTGTGTCTGAACCCCGGGATACTGTGTCTGAACCCCGGGATACTGTGTCTGAACCCCGAGAAACTGTGTCTGAACCCCGGGACACTGTGTCTGAACCCCGGGATAGTGTGCCTGAACCCCGGGATACTGTGTCTGAACCCCGGGATACTGGGTCTGAACCCGGGGATACTGGGTCTGAACCACGGGACACTGTGTCTGAACCCCGGGATACTGTGTCTGAACCCCGGGATACTGTGTCTGAACCCGGGGATACTGGGTCTGAACCCCGGGATACTGTGCCTGAACCCCGGGATACTGTGTCTGAACCCCGGGATACTGGGTCTGAACCCGGGGATACTGGGTCTGAACCACGGGACACTGTGTCTGAACCCCGGGATACTGTGTCTGAACCCCGGGATACTGTGTCTGAACCCCGGGACACTGTGTCTGAACCCCGGGATACTGTGTCTGATCCCCGAGTTAGTGTGTCTGAACCCCGGGATACTGAGTCTGAACCCCGGGACACTGTGTCTGAACCCTGGGACACTGTGTCTGAACCCCGGGACACTGTGTCTGAACCCCGGGACACTGTGTCTGAACCCCGGGACACTGTGTCTGAACCCCGGGACACTGTGTCTGAACCCCGGGACACTGTGTCTGAACCCCGGTATAATGTGTCCGAATCCCGGGATACTGTGTCTGAACCCCGGGACACTGTGTCTGAACCCCGGGACACTGTGTCTGAACCCCGGGATACTGGGTCTGAACCCCGGGATAGTACTGTGCCTGAACCCCGGGATACTGTGTATGAACCCCGGGATACTGTGTCTGAATCCCGGGACATTGTGTCTGAACCCCGGGATACTGTGGATTAGTCTGAACCCCGGGATACTGTGTCTGAACCCCGGGATACTGTGTCTGAACCCTGGGATACTGTGTCTGAACCCCGGAACACTGTGTCTGAACCCTGGCATACTGTGGATCAGTCTGAACCCCGGGATACTGTGTCTGAACCCCGGGATACTGTGTCTGATCCCGGGATACTGTGTCTGAACCCCGGGATACTGTGTCTGAACCCCGGGATACTGTGTCTGAACCCCGGGATACTGTGTCTGAACCCTGGGATATTGTGTCTGAACCCCGGGATACTGTGTCTGAACCCCGGGATACTGTGTCTGAACCCCGGGATACTGTGTCTGATCCCGGGATACTGTGTCTGAACCCCGGGATACTGTGTCTGAACCCCGGGATACTGTGTCTGAACCCTGGGATATTGTGTCTGAACCCCGGGATACTGTGTCTGAACCCCGGGATACTGTGTCTGAACCCCGGGATACTGTGTCTGAACCCCGGGATACTGTGGATCAGTCTGAACCCCGGGATAGTGTGTCTAAACCCCGGGATAGTGTGTCTGAACCCTGGGATACTGTGTCTGAACCCCGGGATACTGGGTCTGAACCCCGGGATAGTGTGTCTGAACCCCGGGATAGTGTGTCTGAACCCCGGGATACTGTGTCTGAACCCCGGGATAGTGTGTCTGAACCCCGGGATAGTGTGTCTGAACCCCGGGATAGTGTGTCTGAACCCCGGGATAGTGTGTCTGAACCCCGGGATACTGTGTCTGAACCCCGGGATACTGTGTCTGGACCCCGGGACACTGTGTCTGAACACCGGGATACTGGGTCTGAACCCCTGGATACTGGGTCTGAACCCCGGGATACTGTGTCTGAACCCCACGCTATTGTGTCTGAACCCCGGGATACTGTGTCTGAACCCCGGGATACTGTGTCTGAAGCCCAGGATACTGTGTCTGAACCCCGGGATACTGTGCCTGAACCCCGGGATACTGTGCCTGAACCCCGGGATAGTGTGCCTGAACCCCGGGATAGTGTGTCTGAACCCCGGGATACTGTGTCTGAACCCCGGGACACGGTGTGTGAACCCCGGGACACTGTGTCTGAACCACGGGATACTGTGTCTGAACCCCGAGATACTGTGTCTGAACCCCGGGATACTGTGTCTGAACCCCGGGATAATACTGTGCCTGAACCCCGGGATACTGTGTCTGAACCCCGGGATACTGTGTCTGAACCCCGGGATACTGGGTCTGAACCTGGGATACTGTGTCTGAACCCCGGGATACTGGGTCTGAACCCCAGGATACTGTGTCTGAACCCCTGGATACTGGGTCTGAACCCCGGGATACTGTGTCTGAACCCCACGCTATTGTGTCTGAACCCCGGGATACTGTGTCTGAACCCCGGGATACTGTGTCTGAAGCCCAGGATACTGTGTCTGAACCCCGGGATACTGTGCCTGAACCCCGGGATACTGTGCCTGAACCCCGGGATAGTGTGCCTGAACCCCGGGATAGTGTGTCTGAACCCCGGGATACTGTGTCTGAACCCCGGGACACGGTGTGTGAACCCCGGGACACTGTGTCTGAACCACGGGATACTGTGTCTGAACCCCGAGATACTGTGTCTGAACCCCGGGATACTGTGTCTGAACCCCGGGATAATACTGTGCCTGAACCCCGGGATACTGTGTCTGAACCCCGGGATACTGTGTCTGAACCCCGGGATACTGGGTCTGAACCTGGGATACTGTGTCTGAACCCCGGGGTACTGGGTCTGAACCCCGGGATACTGTGTCTGAACCCCGGGATAGTGTGCCTGAACCCCGGGATACTGTGTTTGAACCCCGGGATACTGTGTTTGAACCCCGGGATACTGTGTTTGAACCCCGGGATAGTGTGCCTGAACCCCGGGATACTGTGTCTGAACCCCGGGATACTGTGTCTGAACCCCGGGATACTGTGTTTGAACCCCGGGATAGTGTGTCTGAACCCCGGGATACTGCGTCTGAACCCCGGGATACTGTGCCTGAACCCGGGGATACTGTGTCTGAACCCCGGGATACTGGGTCTGAACCCGGGGATACTGGGACTGAACCCCGGGATACTGTGTCTGAACCACGGGATAGTGTGCCTGAAGCCCAGGATACTGTATCTGAACCCCGGGACACTGTCTGAACCCCGGGATACTGTGTCTGAAGCCCAGGATACTGTATCTGAACCCCGGGACACTGTGTCTGAACCCCGGGATACTGTGTCTGAACCCCGGGACACGGTGTCTGAACCCCGGGATACTGTGTCTGAACCAAGTGATACTGTGTCTGAACCCCGGGATACTGGGTCTGAACCCCGGGATACTGTGTCTGAACCCCGAGATAGTGTGGCTGAACCTCGGGATAGTGTGCCTGAACCCCGGGATACTGTGTCTGAACCACGGGATACTGCATCTGAACCACGGGATACTGCGTCTGAACCCCGGGATACTGGGTCTGAACCCCGGGATACTGTGTCTGAACCACGGGATACTGGGTCTGAACCCCGGGATACTGTGTCTGAACCCCGGGATACTGTGTCTGAACCCCGGGATACTGTGTCTGAACCCCGGGATACTGTGTCTGAACCCCGAGAAACTGTGTCTGAACCCCGGGACACTGTGTCTGAACCCCGGGATAGTGTGCCTGAACCCCGGGATACTGTGTCTGAACCCCGGGATACTGGGTCTGAACCCGGGGATACTGGGTCTGAACCACGGGACACTGTGTCTGAACCCCGGGATACTGTGTCTGAACCCCGGGATACTGTGTCTGAACCCGGGGATACTGGGTCTGAACCCCGGGATACTGTGCCTGAACCCCGGGATACTGTGTCTGAACCCCGGGATACTGGGTCTGAACCCGGGGATACTGGGTCTGAACCACGGGACACTGTGTCTGAACCCCGGGATACTGTGTCTGAACCCCGGGATACTGTGTCTGAACCCCGGGACACTGTGTCTGAACCCCGGGATACTGTGTCTGATCCCCGAGTTAGTGTGTCTGAACCCCGGGATACTGAGTCTGAACCCCGGGACACTGTGTCTGAACCCTGGGACACTGTGTCTGAACCCCGGGACACTGTGTCTGAACCCCGGGACACTGTGTCTGAACCCCGGGACACTGTGTCTGAACCCCAGGACACTGTGTCTGAACCCCGGGACACTGTGTCTGAACCCCGGTATAATGTGTCCGAATCCCGGGATACTGTGTCTGAACCCCGGGACACTGTGTCTGAACCCCGGGACACTGTGTCTGAACCCCGGGATACTGGGTCTGAACCCCGGGATAGTACTGTGCCTGAACCCCGGGATACTGTGTATGAACCCCGGGATACTGTGTCTGAATCCCGGGACATTGTGTCTGAACCCCGGGATACTGTGGATCAGTCTGAACCCCGGGATACTGTGTCTGAACCCCGGGATACTGTGTCTGAACCCTGGGATACTGTGTCTGAACCCCGGAACACTGTGTCTGAACCCTGGCATACTGTGGATCAGTCTGAACCCCGGGATACTGTGTCTGAACCCCGGGATACTGTGTCTGATCCCGGGATACTGTGTCTGAACCCCGGGATACTGTGTCTGAACCCCGGGATACTGTGTCTGAACCCCGGGATACTGTGTCTGAACCCTGGGATATTGTGTCTGAACCCCGGGATACTGTGTCTGAACCCCGGGATACTGTGTCTGAACCCCGGGATACTGTGTCTGATCCCGGGATACTGTGTCTGAACCCCGGGATACTGTGTCTGAACCCCGGGATACTGTGTCTGAACCCTGGGATATTGTGTCTGAACCCCGGGATACTGTGTCTGAACCCCGGGATACTGTGTCTGAACCCCGGGATACTGTGTCTGAACCCCGGGATACTGTGGATCAGTCTGAACCCCGGGATAGTGTGTCTAAACCCCGGGATAGTGTGTCTGAACCCTGGGATACTGTGTCTGAACCCCGGGATACTGGGTCTGAACCCCGGGATAGTGTGTCTGAACCCCGGGATAGTGTGTCTGAACCCCGGGATACTGTGTCTGAACCCCGGGATAGTGTGTCTGAACCCCGGGATAGTGTGTCTGAACCCCGGGATAGTGTGTCTGAACCCCGGGATAGTGTGTCTGAACCCCGGGATACTGTGTCTGAACCCCGGGATACTGTGTCTGGACCCCGGGACACTGTGTCTGAACACCGGGATACTGGGTCTGAACCCCTGGATACTGGGTCTGAACCCCGGGATACTGTGTCTGAACCCCACGCTATTGTGTCTGAACCCCGGGATACTGTGTCTGAACCCCGGGATACTGTGTCTGAAGCCCAGGATACTGTGTCTGAACCCCGGGATACTGTGCCTGAACCCCGGGATACTGTGCCTGAACCCCGGGATAGTGTGCCTGAACCCCGGGATAGTGTGTCTGAACCCCGGGATACTGTGTCTGAACCCCGGGACACGGTGTGTGAACCCCGGGACACTGTGTCTGAACCACGGGATACTGTGTCTGAACCCCGAGATACTGTGTCTGAACCCCGGGATACTGTGTCTGAACCCCGGGATAATACTGTGCCTGAACCCCGGGATACTGTGTCTGAACCCCGGGATACTGTGTCTGAACCCCGGGATACTGGGTCTGAACCTGGGATACTGTGTCTGAACCCCGGGATACTGGGTCTGAACCCCAGGATACTGTGTCTGAACCCCTGGATACTGGGTCTGAACCCCGGGATACTGTGTCTGAACCCCACGCTATTGTGTCTGAACCCCGGGATACTGTGTCTGAACCCCGGGATACTGTGTCTGAAGCCCAGGATACTGTGTCTGAACCCCGGGATACTGTGCCTGAACCCCGGGATACTGTGCCTGAACCCCGGGATAGTGTGCCTGAACCCCGGGATAGTGTGTCTGAACCCCGGGATACTGTGTCTGAACCCCGGGACACGGTGTGTGAACCCCGGGACACTGTGTCTGAACCACGGGATACTGTGTCTGAACCCCGAGATACTGTGTCTGAACCCCGGGATACTGTGTCTGAACCCCGGGATAATACTGTGCCTGAACCCCGGGATACTGTGTCTGAACCCCGGGATACTGTGTCTGAACCCCGGGATACTGGGTCTGAACCTGGGATACTGTGTCTGAACCCCGGGGTACTGGGTCTGAACCCCGGGATACTGTGTCTGAACCCCGGGATAGTGTGCCTGAACCCCGGGATACTGTGTTTGAACCCCGGGATACTGTGTTTGAACCCCGGGATACTGTGTTTGAACCCCGGGATAGTGTGCCTGAACCCCGGGATACTGTGTCTGAACCCCGGGATACTGTGTCTGAACCCCGGGATACTGTGTTTGAACCCCGGGATAGTGTGTCTGAACCCCGGGATACTGCGTCTGAACCCCGGGATACTGTGCCTGAACCCGGGGATACTGTGTCTGAACCCCGGGATACTGGGTCTGAACCCGGGGATACTGGGACTGAACCCCGGGATACTGTGTCTGAACCACGGGATAGTGTGCCTGAAGCCCAGGATACTGTATCTGAACCCCGGGACACTGTCTGAACCCCGGGATACTGTGTCTGAAGCCCAGGATACTGTATCTGAACCCCGGGACACTGTGTCTGAACCCCGGGATACTGTGTCTGAACCCCGGGACACGGTGTCTGAACCCCGGGATACTGTGTCTGAACCAAGTGATACTGTGTCTGAACCCCGGGATACTGGGTCTGAACCCCGGGATACTGTGTCTGAACCCCGAGATAGTGTGGCTGAACCTCGGGATAGTGTGCCTGAACCCCGGGATACTGTGTCTGAACCACGGGATACTGCGTCTGAACCACGGGATACTGCGTCTGAACCCCGGGATACTGGGTCTGAACCCCGGGATACTGTGTCTGAACCACGGGATACTGGGTCTGAACCCCGGGATACTGTGTCTGAACCCCGGGATACTGTGTCTGAACCCCGGGATACTGTGTCTGAACCCCGAGAAACTGTGTCTGAACCCCGGGACACTGTGTCTGAACCCCGGGATAGTGTGCCTGAACCCCGGGATACTGTGTCTGAACCCCGGGATACTGGGTCTGAACCCGGGGATACTGGGTCTGAACCACGGGACACTGTGTCTGAACCCCGGGATACTGTGTCTGAACCCCGGGATACTGTGTCTGAACCCGGGGATACTGGGTCTGAACCCCGGGATACTGTGCCTGAACCCCGGGATACTGTGTCTGAACCCCGGGATACTGGGTCTGAACCCGGGGATACTGGGTCTGAACCACGGGACACTGTGTCTGAACCCCGGGATACTGTGTCTGAACCAAGTGATACTGTGTCTGAACCCCGGGATACTGGGTCTGAACCCCGGGATACTGTGTCTGAACCCCGAGATAGTGTGGCTGAACCTCGGGATAGTGTGCCTGAACCCCGGGATACTGTGTCTGAACCACGGGATACTGCATCTGAACCACGGGATACTGCGTCTGAACCCCGGGATACTGGGTCTGAACCCCGGGATACTGTGTCTGAACCACGGGATACTGGGTCTGAACCCCGGGATACTGTGTCTGAACCCCGGGATACTGTGTCTGAACCCCGGGATACTGTGTCTGAACCCCGGGATACTGTGTCTGAACCCCGAGAAACTGTGTCTGAACCCCGGGACACTGTGTCTGAACCCCGGGATAGTGTGCCTGAACCCCGGGATACTGTGTCTGAACCCCGGGATACTGGGTCTGAACCCGGGGATACTGGGTCTGAACCACGGGACACTGTGTCTGAACCCCGGGATACTGTGTCTGAACCCCGGGATACTGTGTCTGAACCCGGGGATACTGGGTCTGAACCCCGGGATACTGTGCCTGAACCCCGGGATACTGTGTCTGAACCCCGGGATACTGGGTCTGAACCCGGGGATACTGGGTCTGAACCACGGGACACTGTGTCTGAACCCCGGGATACTGTGTCTGAACCCCGGGATACTGTGTCTGAACCCCGGGACACTGTGTCTGAACCCCGGGATACTGTGTCTGATCCCCGAGTTAGTGTGTCTGAACCCCGGGATACTGAGTCTGAACCCCGGGACACTGTGTCTGAACCCTGGGACACTGTGTCTGAACCCCGGGACACTGTGTCTGAACCCCGGGACACTGTGTCTGAACCCCGGGACACTGTGTCTGAACCCCGGGACACTGTGTCTGAACCCCGGGACACTGTGTCTGAACCCCGGTATAATGTGTCCGAATCCCGGGATACTGTGTCTGAACCCCGGGACACTGTGTCTGAACCCCGGGACACTGTGTCTGAACCCCGGGATACTGGGTCTGAACCCCGGGATAGTACTGTGCCTGAACCCCGGGATACTGTGTATGAACCCCGGGATACTGTGTCTGAATCCCGGGACATTGTGTCTGAACCCCGGGATACTGTGGATCAGTCTGAACCCCGGGATACTGTGTCTGAACCCCGGGATACTGTGTCTGAACCCTGGGATACTGTGTCTGAACCCCGGAACACTGTGTCTGAACCCTGGCATACTGTGGATCAGTCTGAACCCCGGGATACTGTGTCTGAACCCCGGGATACTGTGTCTGATCCCGGGATACTGTGTCTGAACCCCGGGATACTGTGTCTGAACCCCGGGATACTGTGTCTGAACCCCGGGATACTGTGTCTGAACCCTGGGATATTGTGTCTGAACCCCGGGATACTGTGTCTGAACCCCGGGATACTGTGTCTGAACCCCGGGATACTGTGTCTGATCCCGGGATACTGTGTCTGAACCCCGGGATACTGTGTCTGAACCCCGGGATACTGTGTCTGAACCCTGGGATATTGTGTCTGAACCCCGGGATACTGTGTCTGAACCCCGGGATACTGTGTCTGAACCCCGGGATACTGTGTCTGAACCCCGGGATACTGTGGATCAGTCTGAACCCCGGGATAGTGTGTCTAAACCCCGGGATAGTGTGTCTGAACCCTGGGATACTGTGTCTGAACCCCGGGATACTGGGTCTGAACCCCGGGATAGTGTGTCTGAACCCCGGGATAGTGTGTCTGAACCCCGGGATACTGTGTCTGAACCCCGGGATAGTGTGTCTGAACCCCGGGATAGTGTGTCTGAACCCCGGGATAGTGTGTCTGAACCCCGGGATAGTGTGTCTGAACCCCGGGATACTGTGTCTGAACCCCGGGATACTGTGTCTGGACCCCGGGACACTGTGTCTGAACACCGGGATACTGGGTCTGAACCCCTGGATACTGGGTCTGAACCCCGGGATACTGTGTCTGAACCCCACGCTATTGTGTCTGAACCCCGGGATACTGTGTCTGAACCCCGGG
This sequence comes from Pristiophorus japonicus, assembly GCF_044704955.1. Lineage (NCBI taxonomy): Eukaryota > Metazoa > Chordata > Chondrichthyes > Pristiophoridae > Pristiophorus > Pristiophorus japonicus. Next base: position 948,717 of record NW_027251434.1, on the reverse strand, counting down.
ATACTGTGTCTGAAGCCCAGGATACTGTGTCTGAACCCCGGGATACTGTGCCTGAACCCCGGGATACTGTGCCTGAACCCCGGGATAGTGTGCCTGAACCCCGGGATAGTGTGTCTGAACCCCGGGATACTGTGTCTGAACCCCGGGACACGGTGTGTGAACCCCGGGACACTGTGTCTGAACCACGGGATACTGTGTCTGAACCCCGAGATACTGTGTCTGAACCCCGGGATACTGTGTCTGAACCCCGGGATAATACTGTGCCTGAACCCCGGGATACTGTGTCTGAACCCCGGGATACTGTGTCTGAACCCCGGGATACTGGGTCTGAACCTGGGATACTGTGTCTGAACCCCGGGATACTGGGTCTGAACCCCAGGATACTGTGTCTGAACCCCTGGATACTGGGTCTGAACCCCGGGATACTGTGTCTGAACCCCACGCTATTGTGTCTGAACCCCGGGATACTGTGTCTGAACCCCGGGATACTGTGTCTGAAGCCCAGGATACTGTGTCTGAACCCCGGGATACTGTGCCTGAACCCCGGGATACTGTGCCTGAACCCCGGGATAGTGTGCCTGAACCCCGGGATAGTGTGTCTGAACCCCGGGATACTGTGTCTGAACCCCGGGACACGGTGTGTGAACCCCGGGACACTGTGTCTGAACCACGGGATACTGTGTCTGAACCCCGAGATACTGTGTCTGAACCCCGGGATACTGTGTCTGAACCCCGGGATAATACTGTGCCTGAACCCCGGGATACTGTGTCTGAACCCCGGGATACTGTGTCTGAACCCCGGGATACTGGGTCTGAACCTGGGATACTGTGTCTGAACCCCGGGGTACTGGGTCTGAACCCCGGGATACTGTGTCTGAACCCCGGGATAGTGTGCCTGAACCCCGGGATACTGTGTTTGAACCCCGGGATACTGTGTTTGAACCCCGGGATACTGTGTTTGAACCCCGGGATAGTGTGCCTGAACCCCGGGATACTGTGTCTGAACCCCGGGATACTGTGTCTGAACCCCGGGATACTGTGTTTGAACCCCGGGATAGTGTGTCTGAACCCCGGGATACTGCGTCTGAACCCCGGGATACTGTGCCTGAACCCGGGGATACTGTGTCTGAACCCCGGGATACTGGGTCTGAACCCGGGGATACTGGGACTGAACCCCGGGATACTGTGTCTGAACCACGGGATAGTGTGCCTGAAGCCCAGGATACTGTATCTGAACCCCGGGACACTGTCTGAACCCCGGGATACTGTGTCTGAAGCCCAGGATACTGTATCTGAACCCCGGGACACTGTGTCTGAACCCCGGGATACTGTGTCTGAACCCCGGGACACGGTGTCTGAACCCCGGGATACTGTGTCTGAACCAAGTGATACTGTGTCTGAACCCCGGGATACTGGGTCTGAACCCCGGGATACTGTGTCTGAACCCCGAGATAGTGTGGCTGAACCTCGGGATAGTGTGCCTGAACCCCGGGATACTGTGTCTGAACCACGGGATACTGCATCTGAACCACGGGATACTGCGTCTGAACCCCGGGATACTGGGTCTGAACCCCGGGATACTGTGTCTGAACCACGGGATACTGGGTCTGAACCCCGGGATACTGTGTCTGAACCCCGGGATACTGTGTCTGAACCCCGGGATACTGTGTCTGAACCCCGGGATACTGTGTCTGAACCCCGAGAAACTGTGTCTGAACCCCGGGACACTGTGTCTGAACCCCGGGATAGTGTGCCTGAACCCCGGGATACTGTGTCTGAACCCCGGGATACTGGGTCTGAACCCGGGGATACTGGGTCTGAACCACGGGACACTGTGTCTGAACCCCGGGATACTGTGTCTGAACCCCGGGATACTGTGTCTGAACCCGGGGATACTGGGTCTGAACCCCGGGATACTGTGCCTGAACCCCGGGATACTGTGTCTGAACCCCGGGATACTGGGTCTGAACCCGGGGATACTGGGTCTGAACCACGGGACACTGTGTCTGAACCCCGGGATACTGTGTCTGAACCCCGGGATACTGTGTCTGAACCCCGGGACACTGTGTCTGAACCCCGGGATACTGTGTCTGATCCCCGAGTTAGTGTGTCTGAACCCCGGGATACTGAGTCTGAACCCCGGGACACTGTGTCTGAACCCTGGGACACTGTGTCTGAACCCCGGGACACTGTGTCTGAACCCCGGGACACTGTGTCTGAACCCCGGGACACTGTGTCTGAACCCCAGGACACTGTGTCTGAACCCCGGGACACTGTGTCTGAACCCCGGTATAATGTGTCCGAATCCCGGGATACTGTGTCTGAACCCCGGGACACTGTGTCTGAACCCCGGGACACTGTGTCTGAACCCCGGGATACTGGGTCTGAACCCCGGGATAGTACTGTGCCTGAACCCCGGGATACTGTGTATGAACCCCGGGATACTGTGTCTGAATCCCGGGACATTGTGTCTGAACCCCGGGATACTGTGGATCAGTCTGAACCCCGGGATACTGTGTCTGAACCCCGGGATACTGTGTCTGAACCCTGGGATACTGTGTCTGAACCCCGGAACACTGTGTCTGAACCCTGGCATACTGTGGATCAGTCTGAACCCCGGGATACTGTGTCTGAACCCCGGGATACTGTGTCTGATCCCGGGATACTGTGTCTGAACCCCGGGATACTGTGTCTGAACCCCGGGATACTGTGTCTGAACCCCGGGATACTGTGTCTGAACCCTGGGATATTGTGTCTGAACCCCGGGATACTGTGTCTGAACCCCGGGATACTGTGTCTGAACCCCGGGATACTGTGTCTGATCCCGGGATACTGTGTCTGAACCCCGGGATACTGTGTCTGAACCCCGGGATACTGTGTCTGAACCCTGGGATATTGTGTCTGAACCCCGGGATACTGTGTCTGAACCCCGGGATACTGTGTCTGAACCCCGGGATACTGTGTCTGAACCCCGGGATACTGTGGATCAGTCTGAACCCCGGGATAGTGTGTCTAAACCCCGGGATAGTGTGTCTGAACCCTGGGATACTGTGTCTGAACCCCGGGATACTGGGTCTGAACCCCGGGATAGTGTGTCTGAACCCCGGGATAGTGTGTCTGAACCCCGGGATACTGTGTCTGAACCCCGGGATAGTGTGTCTGAACCCCGGGATAGTGTGTCTGAACCCCGGGATAGTGTGTCTGAACCCCGGGATAGTGTGTCTGAACCCCGGGATACTGTGTCTGAACCCCGGGATACTGTGTCTGGACCCCGGGACACTGTGTCTGAACACCGGGATACTGGGTCTGAACCCCTGGATACTGGGTCTGAACCCCGGGATACTGTGTCTGAACCCCACGCTATTGTGTCTGAACCCCGGGATACTGTGTCTGAACCCCGGGATACTGTGTCTGAAGCCCAGGATACTGTGTCTGAACCCCGGGATACTGTGCCTGAACCCCGGGATACTGTGCCTGAACCCCGGGATAGTGTGCCTGAACCCCGGGATAGTGTGTCTGAACCCCGGGATACTGTGTCTGAACCCCGGGACACGGTGTGTGAACCCCGGGACACTGTGTCTGAACCACGGGATACTGTGTCTGAACCCCGAGATACTGTGTCTGAACCCCGGGATACTGTGTCTGAACCCCGGGATAATACTGTGCCTGAACCCCGGGATACTGTGTCTGAACCCCGGGATACTGTGTCTGAACCCCGGGATACTGGGTCTGAACCTGGGATACTGTGTCTGAACCCCGGGATACTGGGTCTGAACCCCAGGATACTGTGTCTGAACCCCTGGATACTGGGTCTGAACCCCGGGATACTGTGTCTGAACCCCACGCTATTGTGTCTGAACCCCGGGATACTGTGTCTGAACCCCGGGATACTGTGTCTGAAGCCCAGGATACTGTGTCTGAACCCCGGGATACTGTGCCTGAACCCCGGGATACTGTGCCTGAACCCCGGGATAGTGTGCCTGAACCCCGGGATAGTGTGTCTGAACCCCGGGATACTGTGTCTGAACCCCGGGACACGGTGTGTGAACCCCGGGACACTGTGTCTGAACCACGGGATACTGTGTCTGAACCCCGAGATACTGTGTCTGAACCCCGGGATACTGTGTCTGAACCCCGGGATAATACTGTGCCTGAACCCCGGGATACTGTGTCTGAACCCCGGGATACTGTGTCTGAACCCCGGGATACTGGGTCTGAACCTGGGATACTGTGTCTGAACCCCGGGGTACTGGGTCTGAACCCCGGGATACTGTGTCTGAACCCCGGGATAGTGTGCCTGAACCCCGGGATACTGTGTTTGAACCCCGGGATACTGTGTTTGAACCCCGGGATACTGTGTTTGAACCCCGGGATAGTGTGCCTGAACCCCGGGATACTGTGTCTGAACCCCGGGATACTGTGTCTGAACCCCGGGATACTGTGTTTGAACCCCGGGATAGTGTGTCTGAACCCCGGGATACTGCGTCTGAACCCCGGGATACTGTGCCTGAACCCGGGGATACTGTGTCTGAACCCCGGGATACTGGGTCTGAACCCGGGGATACTGGGACTGAACCCCGGGATACTGTGTCTGAACCACGGGATAGTGTGCCTGAAGCCCAGGATACTGTATCTGAACCCCGGGACACTGTCTGAACCCCGGGATACTGTGTCTGAAGCCCAGGATACTGTATCTGAACCCCGGGACACTGTGTCTGAACCCCGGGATACTGTGTCTGAACCCCGGGACACGGTGTCTGAACCCCGGGATACTGTGTCTGAACCAAGTGATACTGTGTCTGAACCCCGGGATACTGGGTCTGAACCCCGGGATACTGTGTCTGAACCCCGAGATAGTGTGGCTGAACCTCGGGATAGTGTGCCTGAACCCCGGGATACTGTGTCTGAACCACGGGATACTGCGTCTGAACCACGGGATACTGCGTCTGAACCCCGGGATACTGGGTCTGAACCCCGGGATACTGTGTCTGAACCACGGGATACTGGGTCTGAACCCCGGGATACTGTGTCTGAACCCCGGGATACTGTGTCTGAACCCCGGGATACTGTGTCTGAACCCCGAGAAACTGTGTCTGAACCCCGGGACACTGTGTCTGAACCCCGGGATAGTGTGCCTGAACCCCGGGATACTGTGTCTGAACCCCGGGATACTGGGTCTGAACCCGGGGATACTGGGTCTGAACCACGGGACACTGTGTCTGAACCCCGGGATACTGTGTCTGAACCCCGGGATACTGTGTCTGAACCCGGGGATACTGGGTCTGAACCCCGGGATACTGTGCCTGAACCCCGGGATACTGTGTCTGAACCCCGGGATACTGGGTCTGAACCCGGGGATACTGGGTCTGAACCACGGGACACTGTGTCTGAACCCCGGGATACTGTGTCTGAACCCCGGGATACTGTGTCTGAACCCCGGGACACTGTGTCTGAACCCCGGGATACTGTGTCTGATCCCCGAGTTAGTGTGTCTGAACCCCGGGATACTGAGTCTGAACCCCGGGACACTGTGTCTGAACCCTGGGACACTGTGTCTGAACCCCGGGACACTGTGTCTGAACCCCGGGACACTGTGTCTGAACCCCGGGACACTGTGTCTGAACCCCGGGACACTGTGTCTGAACCCCGGGACACTGTGTCTGAACCCCGGTATAATGTGTCCGAAGCCCGGGATACTGTGTCTGAACCCCGGGACACTGTGTCTGAACCCCGGGACACTGTGTCTGAACCCCGGGATACTGGGTCTGAACCCCGGGATAGTACTGTGCCTGAACCCCGGGATACTGTGTATGAACCCCGGGATACTGTGTCTGAATCCCGGGACATTGTGTCTGAACCCCGGGATACTGTGGATCAGTCTGAACCCCGGGATACTGTGTCTGAACCCCGGGATACTGTGTCTGAACCCTGGGATACTGTGTCTGAACCCCGGAACACTGTGTCTGAACCCTGGCATACTGTGGATCAGTCTGAACCCCGGGATACTGTGTCTGAACCCCGGGATACTGTGTCTGATCCCGGGATACTGTGTCTGAACCCCGGGATACTGTGTCTGAACCCCGGGATACTGTGTCTGAACCCTGGGATATTGTGTCTGAACCCCGGGATACTGTGTCTGAACCCCGGGATACTGTGTCTGAACCCCGGGATACTGTGTCTGATCCCGGGATACTGTGTCTGAACCCCGGGATACTGTGTCTGAACCCCGGGATACTGTGTCTGAACCCTGGGATATTGTGTCTGAACCCCGGGATACTGTGTCTGAACCCCGGGATACTGTGTCTGAACCCCGGGATACTGTGTCTGAACCCCGGGATACTGTGGATCAGTCTGAACCCCGGGATAGTGTGTCTAAACCCCGGGATAGTGTGTCTGAACCCTGGGATACTGTGTCTGAACCCCGGGATACTGGGTCTGAACCCCGGGATAGTGTGTCTGAACCCCGGGATAGTGTGTCTGAACCCCGGGATACTGTGTCTGAACCCCGGGATAGTGTGTCTGAACCCCGGGATAGTGTGTCTGAACCCCGGGATAGTGTGTCTGAACCCCGGGATAGTGTGTCTGAACCCCGGGATACTGTGTCTGAACCCCGGGATACTGTGTCTGGACCCCGGGACACTGTGTCTGAACACCGGGATACTGGGTCTGAACCCCTGGATACTGGGTCTGAACCCCGGGATACTGTGTCTGAACCCCACGCTATTGTGTCTGAACCCCGGGATACTGTGTCTGAACCCCGGGATACTGTGTCTGAAGCCCAGGATACTGTGTCTGAACCCCGGGATACTGTGCCTGAACCCCGGGATACTGTGCCTGAACCCCGGGATAGTGTGCCTGAACCCCGGGATAGTGTGTCTGAACCCCGGGATACTGTGTCTGAACCCCGGGACACGGTGTGTGAACCCCGGGACACTGTGTCTGAACCACGGGATACTGTGTCTGAACCCCGAGATACTGTGTCTGAACCCCGGGATACTGTGTCTGAACCCCGGGATAATACTGTGCCTGAACCCCGGGATACTGTGTCTGAACCCCGGGATACTGTGTCTGAACCCCGGGATACTGGGTCTGAACCTGGGATACTGTGTCTGAACCCCGGGATACTGGGTCTGAACCCCGGGATACTGTGTCTGAACCCCGGGATACTGTGCCTGAACCCCGGGATAGTGTGCCTGAACCCCGGGATACTGTGTTTGAACCCCGGGATACTGTGTTTGAACCCCGGGATACTGTGTTTGAACCCCGGGATAGTGTGCCTGAACCCCGGGATACTGTGTCTGAACCCCGGGATACTGTGTCTGAACCCCGGGATACTGTGTTTGAACCCCGGGATAGTGTGTCTGAACCCCGGGATACTGCGTCTGAACCCCGGGATACTGTGTCTGAACCCCGGGACACGGTGTCTGAACCCCGGGATACTGTGTCTGAACCAAGTGATACTGTGTCTGAACCCCGGGATACTGGGTCTGAACCCCGGGATACTGTGTCTGAACCCCGAGATAGTGCGGCTGAACCTCGGGATAGTGTGCCTGAACCCCGGGATACTGTGTCTGAACCACGGGATACTGCGTCTGAACCACGGGATACTGCGTCTGAACCCCGGGATACTGGGTCTGAACCCCGGGATACTGTGTCTGAACCACGGGATACTGGGTCTGAACCCCGGGATACTGTGTCTGAACCCCGGGATACTGTGTCTGAACCCCGAGAAACTGTGTCTGAACCCCGGGACACTGTGTCTGAACCCCGGGATAGTGTGCCTGAACCCCGGGATACTGTGTCTGAACCCCGGGATACTGGGTCTGAACCCGGGGATACTGGGTCTGAACCACGGGACACTGTGTCTGAACCCCGGGATACTGTGTCTGAACCCCGGGATACTGTGTCTGAACCCGGGGATACTGGGTCTGAACCCCGGGATACTGTGCCTGAACCCCGGGATACTGTGTCTGAACCCCGGGATACTGGGTCTGAACCCGGGGATACTGGGTCTGAACCACGGGACACTGTGTCTGAACCCCGGGATACTGTGTCTGAACCCCGGGATACTGTGTCTGAACCCCGGGACACTGTGTCTGAACCCCGGGATACTGTGTCTGATCCCCGAGTTAGTGTGTCTGAACCCCGGGATACTGAGTCTGAACCCCGGGACACTGTGTCTGAACCCTGGGACACTGTGTCTGAACCCCGGGACACTGTGTCTGAACCCCGGGACACTGTGTCTGAACCCCGGGACACTGTGTCTGAACCCCGGGACACTGTGTCTGAACCCCGGGACACTGTGTCTGAACCCCGGGACACTGTGTCTGAACCCCGGGACACTGTGTCTGAACCCCGGTATAATGTGTCCGAAGCCCGGGATACTGTGTCTGAACCCCGGGACACTGTGTCTGAACCCCGGGACACTGTGTCTGAACCCCGGTATAATGTGTCCGAAGCCCGGGATACTGTGTCTGAACCCCGGGATACTGTGTATGAACCCCGGGATACTGTGTCTGAACCCCGGGATACTGTGCCTGAACCCCGGGATACTGTGCCTGAACCCCGGGATAGTGTGCCTGAACCCCGGGATAGTGTGTCTGAACCCCGGGATACTGTGTCTGAACCCCGGGACACGGTGTGTGAACCCCGGGACACTGTGTCTGAACCACGGGATACTGTGTCTGAACCCCGAGATACTGTGTCTGAACCCCGGGATACTGTGTCTGAACCCCGGGATAATACTGTGCCTGAACCCCGGGATACTGTGTCTGAACCCCGGGATACTGTGTCTGAACCCCGGGATACTGGGTCTGAACCTGGGATACTGTGTCTGAACCCCGGGATACTGGGTCTGAACCCCGGGATACTGTGTCTGAACCCCAGGATACTGTGCGTGAACCCCGGGATAGTGTGCCTGAACCCCGGGATACTGTGTTTGAACCCCGGGATACTGTGTTTGAACCCCGGGATACTGTGTTTGAACCCCGGGATAGTGTGCCTGAACCCCGGGATACTGTGTCTGAACCCCGGGATACTGTGTCTGAACCCCGGGATACTGTGTTTGAACCCCGGGATAGTGTGTCTGAACCCCGGGATACTGCGTCTGAACCCCGGGATACTGTGCCTGAACCCGGGGATACTGTGTCTGAACCCCGGGATACTGGGTCTGAACCCGGGGATACTGGGACTGAACCCCGGGATACTGTGTCTGAACCACGGGATAGTGTGCCTGAAGCCCAGGATACTGTATCTGAACCCCGGGACACTGTCTGAACCCCGGGATACTGTGTCTGAAGCCCAGGATACTGTATCTGAACCCCGGGACACTGTGTCTGAACCCCGGGATACTGTGTCTGAACCCCGGGACACGGTGTCTGAACCCCGGGATACTGTGTCTGAACCAAGTGATACTGTGTCTGAACCCCGGGATACTGGGTCTGAACCCCGGGATACTGTGTCTGAACCCCGAGATAGTGTGGCTGAACCTCGGGATAGTGTGCCTGAACCCCGGGATACTGTGTCTGAACCACGGGATACTGCGTATGAACCACGGGATACTGCGTCTGAACCCCGGGATACTGGGTCTGAACCCCGGGATACTGTGTCTGAACCACGGGATACTGGGTCTGAACCCCGGGATACTGTGTCTGAACCCCGGGATACTGTGTCTGAACCCCGGGACACTGTGTCTGAACCCCGGAATACTGTGTCTGAACCCCGGGATACTGTGTCTGAACCCCGAGATACTGTGTCTGAACCCCGGGACACTGTGTCTGAACCCCGAGATACTGTGTCTGAACCCCGGGATACTGTGTCTGAACCCCGGGATACTGTGTCTGAACCCCGGGATACTGTGTCTGAACCCCGGGATACTGTGTCTGATCCCCGGGATACTGTGTCTGAACCCCGGGATAGTGTGTCTGAACCCCGGGATAGTGTGCCTGAACCCCGGGAAACTGTGTCTGAACCCCGGGAAACTGTGTCTGAACCCCGGGATACTGTGTTTGAACCCCGGGATACTGTGTCTGAACCCCGGGATAGTGTGCCTGAACCCCGGGATACTGTGTCTGAACCCCGGGATACTGGGTCTGAACCCGGGGATACTGGGTCTGAACCACGGGACACTGTGTCTGAACCCCGGGATACTGTGTCTGAACCCCGGGATACTGTGTCTGAACCCGGGGATACTGGGTCTGAACCGCGGGATACTGTGCCTGAACCCCGGGATACTGTGTCTGAACCCCGGGATACTGGGTCTGAACCCGGGGATACTGGGTCTGAACCACGGGACACTGTGTCTGAACCCCGGGATACTGTGTCTGAACCCCGGGATACTGTGTCTGAACCCCGGGACACTGTGTCTGAACCCCGGGATACTGTGTCTGATCCCCGAGTTAGTGTGTCTGAACCCCGGGATACTGAGTCTGAACCCCGGGACACTGTGTCTGAACCCCGGGACACTGTGTCTGAACCCCGGGACACTGTGTCTGAACCCCGGGACACTGTGTCTGAACCCCGGGACACTGTGTCTGAACCCCGGGATACTGTGTCTGAACCCCGGGACACTGTGTCTGAACCCCGGGACACTGTGTCTGAACCCCGGTATAATGTGTCCGAAGCCCGGGATACTGTGTCTGAACCCCGGGACACTGTGTCTGAACCCCGGGACACTGTGTCTGAACCCCGGTATAATGTGTCCGAAGCCCGGGATACTGTGTCTGAACCCCGGGATACTGTGTATGAACCCCGGGATACTGTGTCTGAATCCCGGGACACTGTGTCTGAACCCCGAGATTCTGTGGATCAGTCTGAACCCCGGGATACTGTGTCTGAACCCCGGGACACTGTGTCTGAACCCCGGAACACTGTGACTGAACCCCGAGATACTGTGCCTGAACCCCGGGATACTGTGTCTGAACCCCGGGATACTGTGTCTGAACCCCGGGATACTGTGTCTGAACCCCGGGATACTGTGTATGAACCCCGGGATACTGTGTATGAACCCCGGGATACTGTGTCTGAATCCCGGGACATTGTGTCTGAAACCCGGGATTCTGTGGATCAGTCTGAACCCCGGGATACTGTGTCTGAACCCCGGGATACTGTGTCTGAACCCCGGGACACTGTGTCTGAACCCCGGGATACTGTGTCTGAACCTCGGGATACTGTGTCTGAACCCCGAGATACTGTTTCTGAACCCCGGGATACTGGATCTGAACCCCGGGTTACTGTGTCTGAACCCCGGGATACTGTGTCTGAACCCCGGGATAGTACTGTGCCTGAACCCCGGGATACTGGGTCTGAACCCTGGGATACTGTGTTTGAATCCCGGGATACTGTGTCTGAACCCCGGGATAGTGTGTCTGAACCCCGGGATACTGAGTCTGAACCCCGGGATACTGTGTCTGAACCCCGGGACACTGTGTCTGAACCCCGGGATACTGTGTCTGAACCCCGGGATACTGTGTCTGAACCCCGGGATACTGTGTCTGAACCCCGGGATAATACTGTGCCTGAACCCCGGGATACTGTGTCTGAACCCCGGGATACTGTGTCTGAACCCCGGGATACTGGGTCTGAACCTGGGATACTGTGTCTGAACCCCGGGATACTGGGTCTGAACCCCAGGATACTGTGTCTGAACCCCGGGACACTGTGTCTGAACCCCGGGACACTGTGACTGAACCCCGGGACACTGTGTCTGAACCCCGGGATACTTTGTCTGAACCCCGGGATACTGTGTCTGAATCCCGGGACACTGTGTCTGAACCCCGGGATACTGTGGATCCGTCTGAACCCCGGGACACTGTGTCTGAACCCCGGAACACTGTGACTGAACCCCGGGATACTGTGTCTGAACCCCGGGATACTGTGTCTGAACCCCGGGATACTGTGTCTGAACCCCGGGATACTGTGTCTGAACCCCGGGATACTGTGTCTGAATGCCGGGTTAGTGTGTCTGAACCCCGGGATACTGAGTCTGAACCCCGGGACACTGTGTCTGAACCCCGGGACACTGTGTCTGAACCCCGGGATACTGTGTCTGAGCCCCGGGATACTGTGTCTGAACCCCGGGATACTGCGTCTGAACCCCGGGATACTGTGTCTGAACCCCGGGACACTGTGTCTGAACCCCGGGACACTGTGTCTGAACCCCGGGATACTGTGTCTGAACCCCGGGATACTGTGTCTGAATCCCGGGACACTGTGTCTGAACCCCGGGATACTGTGGATCCGTCTGAACCCCGGGACACTGTGTCTGAACCCCGGGACACTGTGTCTGAACCCCGGAACACTGTGACTGAACCCCGGGATACTGTGTCTGAACCCCGGGATACTGTGTCTGAACCCCGGGATACTGTGCCTGAACCCCGGGATACTGTGTCTGAACCCGGGGATAGTGTGTCTGAACCCCGGGATACTGTGTCTGAACCCCGGGACATGGTGTCTGAACCCCGGGATACTGTGTCTGAACCAAGGGATACTGGGTCTGAACCCCGGGATACTGGGTCTGAACCCCGGGATACTGTGTCTGAACCCCGGGATAGTGTGCCTGAACCCCGGGATAGTGTGTCTGAACCCCGGGATACTGTGTCTGAACCCCGGGATACTGGGTCTGAACCCCGGGATACTGGGTCTGAACCCCAGGATACTGTGTCTGAACCCCGGGACACTGTGTCTGAACCCCGGGATACTGTGTCTGAAGCCCAGGATACTGTGTCTGAACCCCGGGATACTGTGCCTGAACCCCGGGATACTGTGCCTGAACCCCGGGATAGTGTGTCTGAACCTCGGGATACTGTGTCTGAACCCCGGGACACGGTGTGTGAACCCCGGGATACTGTGTCTGAACCCGGGATACTGGGTCTGAACCCCGGGATACTGGGTCTGAACCCCGGGATACTGTGTCTGAACCCCGGGATAGTGTGCCTGATCCCCGGGATAGTGTGCCTGAACCCCGGGATACTGTGTTTGAACCCCGGGATACTGGGACTGAAACCCGGGATAGTGTGCCTGAACCCAGGGATAGTGTGCCTGAACCCCGGGATACTGTGTCTGAACCCCTGGATAGTGTGCCTGAACCCCTGGATAGTGTGCCTGAACCCCGGGATAGTGTGTCTGAACCCCGGGATACTGTGTCTGAACCCCGGGATACTGTGTCTGAACCCCGGGATACTGTGTCTGAACCCCGGGATACTGTGCCTGAACCCCGGGATACTGTGTCTGAACCCCGGGATACTGGGTCTGAACCCCGGGATACTGGGTCTGAACCCGGGGATACTGTGTCTGAACCCCGGGATACTGTGTCTGAACCACGGGATAGTGTGCCTGAACCCCGGGATAGTGTGTCTGAACCCCGGGATAGTGTGTCTGAACCCCGGGATAGTGTGTCTGAACCCCGGGATAGTGTGTCTGAACCCCGGGATACTGTGTCTGAACCCCGGGATACTGTGTCTGAACCCGGGGATACTGGGTCTGAACCACGGGATACTGTGTCTGAACCCCGGGATAATGTGTCTGAACCCCGGGACACTGTGTCTGAACCCCGGGACACTGTGTCTGAACCCCGGGACACTGTGTCTGAACCCCGGGACACTGTGTCTGAACCCCGGGATACTGTGGCTGAACCCCGGGATACTGTGTCTGAACCTCGGGATACTGTGTCTGAACCCCGAGATACTGTGTCTGAACCCCGGGATACTGGGTCTGAACCCCGGGATACTGGGTCTGAACCCCGGGATAGTACTGTGCCTGAACCCCGGGATACTGTGTATGAACCCCGGGATACTGTGTCTGAATCCCGGGACATTGTGTCTGAACCCCGGGATACTGTGGATCAGTCTGAACCCCGGGATACTGTGTCTGAACCCCGGGATACTGTGTCTGAACCCTGGGATACTGTGTCTGAACCCCGGAACACTGTGTCTGAACCCTGGCATACTGTGGATCAGTCTGAACCCCGGGATACTGTGTCTGAACCCCGGGATACTGTGTCTGATCCCGGGATACTGTGTCTGAACACCGGGATACTGTGTCTGAACCCCGGGATACTGTGTCTGAACCCCGGGATACTGTGTCTGAACCCTGGGATATTGTGTCTGAACCCTGGGATATTGTGTCTGAACCCCGGGATACTGTGTCTGAACCCCGGGAGACTGTGTCTGAACCCCGGGATACTGTGTCTGAACCCCGGGATACTGTGTCTGAACCCCGGGATACTGTGGATCAGTCTGAACCCCGGGATAGTGTGTCTAAACCCCGGGATAGTGTGTCTGAACCCTGGGATACTGTGTCTGAACCCCGGGATACTGGGTCTGAACCCCGGGATAGTGTGTCTGAACCCCGGGATAGTGTGTCTGAACCCCGGGATACTGTGTCTGAACCCCGGGATACTGTGTCTGAACCCCGGGATAGTGTGTCTGAACCCCGGGATAGTGTGTCTGAACCCCGGGATAGTGTGTCTGAACCCCGGGATAGTGTGTCTGAACCCCGGGATACTGTGTCTGAACCCCGGGACACTGTGTCTGAACACCGGGATACTGGGTCTGAACCCCTGGATACTGGGTCTGAACCCCGGGATACTGTGTCTGAACCCCACGCTATTGTGTCTGAACCCCGGGATACTGTGTCTGAACCCCGGGATACTGTGTCTGAACCCCGGGATACTGTGCCTGAACCCCGGGATACTGTGCCTGAACCCCGGGATAGTGTGCCTGAACCCCGGGATAGTGTGTCTGAACCCCGGGATACTGTGTCTGAACCCCGGGACACGGTGTGTGAACCCCGGGACACTGTGTCTGAACCACGGGATACTGTGTCTGAACCCCGAGATACTGTGTCTGAACCCCGGGATACTGTGTCTGAACCCCGGGATAATACTGTGCCTGAACCCCGGGATACTGTGTCTGAACCCCGGGATACTGTGTCTGAACCCCGGGATACTGGGTCTGAACCTGGGATACTGTGTCTGAACCCCGGGATACTGGGTCTGAACCCCGGGATACTGTGTCTGAACCCCGGGATACTGTGCCTGAACCCCGGGATACTGTGTTTGAACCCCGGGATACTGTGTTTGAACCCCGGGATACTGTGTTTGAACCCCGGGATAGTGTGCCTGAACCCCGGGATACTGTGTCTGAACCCCGGGATACTGTGTCTGAACCCCGGGATACTGTGTTTGAACCCCGGGATAGTGTGTCTGAACCCCGGGATACTGCGTCTGAACCCCGGGATACTGTGCCTGAACCCGGGGATACTGTGTCTGAACCCCGGGATACTGGGTCTGAACCCGGGGATACTGGGACTGAACCCCGGGATACTGTGTCTGAACCACGGGATAGTGTGCCTGAAGCCCAGGATACTGTATCTGAACCCCGGGACACTGTCTGAACCCCGGGATACTGTGTCTGAACCCCGGGACACTGTGTCTGAACCCCGGGACACTGTGTCTGAACCCCGGGACACTGTGACTGAACCCCGGGACACTGTGTCTGAACCCCGGGATACTGTGTCTGAACCCCGGGATACTGTGTCTGAATCCCGGGACACTGTGTCTGAACCCCGGGATACTGTGGATCCGTCTGAACCCCGGGACACTGTGTCTGAACCCCGGAACACTGTGACTGAACCCCGGGATACTGTGTCTGAACCCCGGGATACTGTGTCTGAACCCCGGGATACTGTGTCTGAACCCCGGGATACTGTGTCTGAACCCCGGGATACTGTGTCTGAACCCCGGGATACTGTGTCCGAATGCCGGGTTAGTGTGTCTGAACCCCGGGATACTGAGTCTGAACCCCGGGACACTGTGTCTGAACCCCGGGACACTGTGTCTGAGCCCCGGGATACTGTGTCTGAACCCCGGGATACTGCGTCTGAACCCCGGGATACTGTGTCTGAACCCCGGGACACTGTGTCTGAACCCCGGGACACTGTGTCTGAACTCCGGGATACTGTGTCTGAACCCCGGGATACTGTGTCTGAATCCCGGGACACTGTGTCTGAACCCCGGGATACTGTGGATCCGTCTGAACCCCGGGACACTGTGTCTGAACCCCGGGACACTGTGTCTGAACCCCGGAACACTGTGACTGAACCCCGGGATACTGTGTCTGAACCCCGGGATACTGTGTCTGAACCCCGGGATACTGTGCCTGAACCCCGGGATACTGTGTCTGAACCCGGGGATAGTGTGTCTGAACCCCGGGATACTGTGTCTGAACCCCGGGACATGGTGTCTGAACCCCGGGATACTGTGTCTGAACCAAGGGATACTGGGTCTGAACCCCGGGATACTGGGTCTGAACCCCGGGATACTGTGTCTGAACCCCGGGATAGTGTGCCTGAACCCCGGGATAGTGTGCCTGAACCCCGGGATACTGTGTCTGAACCCCGGGATACTGGGTCTGAACCCCAGGATACTGTGTCTGAACCCCGGGACACTGTGTCTGAACCCCGGGATACTGTGTCTGAAGCCCAGGATACTGTGTCTGAACCCCGGGATACTGTGCCTGAACCCCGGGATACTGTGCCTGAACCCCGGGATAGTGTGTCTGAACCTCGGGATACTGTGTCTGAACCCCGGGACACGGTGTGTGAACCCCGGGATACTGTGTCTGAACCCGGGATACTGGGTCTGAACCCCGGGATACTGGGTCTGAACCCCGGGATACTGTGTCTGAACCCCGGGATAGTGTGCCTGATCCCCGGGATAGTGTGCCTGAACCCCGGGATACTGTGTTTGAACCCCGGGATACTGGGACTGAAACCCGGGATAGTATGCCTGAACCCAGGGATAGTGTGCCTGAACCCCGGGATACTGTGTCTGAACCCCGGGATAGTGTGTCTGAACCCCGGGATACTGTGTCTGAACCCCGGGATACTGTGTCTGAACCCCGGGATACTGTGTCTGAACCCCGGGATACTGTGTCTGAACCCCGGGATACTGTGCCTGAACCCCGGGATACTGTGTCTGAACCCCGGGATACTGGGTCTGAACCCCGGGATACTGGGTCTGAACCCGGGGATACTGTGTCTGAACCCCGGGATACTGTGTCTGAACCACGGGATAGTGTGCCTGAACCCCGGGATAGTGTGTCTGAACCCCGGGATAGTGTGTCTGAACCCCGGGATAGTGTGTCTGAACCCCGGGATAGTGTGTCTGAACCCCGGGATACTGTGTCTGAACCCGGGGATACTGGGTCTGAACCACGGGATACTGTGTCTGAACCCCGGGATAATGTGTCTGAACCCCGGGACACTGTGTCTGAACCCCGGGACACTGTGTCTGAAGCCCGGGACACTGTGTCTGAACCCCGGGACACTGTGTCTGAACCCCGGGACACTGTGTCTGAACCCCGGGATACTGTGGCTGAACCCCGGGATACTGTGTCTGAACCTCGGGATACTGTGTCTGAACCCCGAGATACTGTGTCTGAACCCCGGGATACTGGGTCTGAACCCCGGGATACTGGGTCTGAACCCCGGGATAGTACTGTGCCTGAACCCCGGGATACTGTGTATGAACCCCGGGATACTGTGTCTGAATCCCGGGACATTGTGTCTGAACCCCGGGATACTGTGGATCAGTCTGAACCCCGGGATACTGTGTCTGAACCCCGGGATACTGTGTCTGAACCCTGGGATACTGTGTCTGAACCCCGGAACACTGTGTCTGAACCCTGGCATACTGTGGATCAGTCTGAACCAAGGGATACTGTGTCTGAACCCCGGGATACTGTGTCTGATCCCGGGATACTGTGTCTGAACCCCGGGATACTGTGTCTGAACCCCGGGATACTGTGTCTGAACCCCGGGATATTGTGTCTGAACCCTGGGATATTGTGTCTGAACCCCGGGATACTGTGTCTGAACCCCGGGAGACTGTGTCTGAACCCCGGGATACTGTGTCTGAACCCCGGGATACTGTGTCTGAACCCCGGGATACTGTGTCTGAACCCCGGGATACTGTGGATCAGTCTGAACCCCGGGATAGTGTGTCTAAACCCCGGGATGGTGTGTCTGAACCCTGGGATACTGTGTCTGAACCCCGGGATACTGGGTCTGAACCCCGGGATAGTGTGTCTGAACCCCGGGATAGTGTGTCTGAACCCCGGGATACTGTGTCTGAACCCCGGGATACTGTGTCTGAACCCCGGGATAGTGTGTCTGAACCCCGGGATAGTGTGTCTGAACCCCGGGATAGTGTGTCTGAACCCCGGGATAGTGTGTCTGAACCCCGGGATACTGTGTCTGAACCCCGGGACACTGTGTCTGAACACCGGGATACTGGGTCTGAACCCCTGGATACTGGGTCTGAACCCCGGGATACTGTGTCTGAACCCCACGCTATTGTGTCTGAACCCCGGGATACTGTGTCTGAACCCCGGGATACTGTGTCTGAAGCCCAGGATACTGTGTCTGAACCCCGGGATACTGTGCCTGAACCCCGGGATACTGTGCCTGAACCCCGGGATAGTGTGCCTGAACCCCGGGATAGTGTGTCTGAACCCCGGGATACTGTGTCTGAACCCCGGGACACGGTGTGTGAACCCCGGGACACTGTGTCTGAACCACGGGATACTGTGTCTGAACCCCGAGATACTGTGTCTGAACCCCGGGATACTGTGTCTGAACCCCGGGATAATACTGTGCCTGAACCCCGGGATACTGTGTCTGAACCCCGGGATACTGGGTCTGAACCTGGGATACTGTGTCTGAACCCCGGGATACTGGGTCTGAACCCCGGGATACTGTGTCTGAACCCCGGGATACTGTGCCTGAACCCCGGGATAGTGTGCCTGAACCCCGGGATACTGTGTTTGAACCCCGGGATACTGTGTTTGAACCCCGGGATACTGTGTTTGAACCCCGGGATAGTGTGCCTGAACCCCGGGATACTGTGTCTGAACCCCGGGATACTGTGTCTGAACCCCGGGATACTGTGTTTGAACCCCGGGATAGTGTGTCTGAACCCCGGGATACTGCGTCTGAACCCCGGGATACTGTGCCTGAACCCGGGGATACTGTGTCTGAACCCCGGGATACTGGGTCTGAACCCGGGGATACTGGGACTGAACCCCGGGATACTGTGTCTGAACCACGGGATAGTGTGCCTGAAGCCCAGGATACTGTATCTGAACCCCGGGACACTGTCTGAACCCCGGGATACTGTGTCTGAAGCCCAGGATACTGTATCTGAACCCCGGGACACTGTGTCTGAACCCCGGGATACTGTGTCTGAAGCCCAGGATACTGTGTCTGAACCCCGGGATACTGTGCCTGAACCCCGGGATACTGTGTCTGAACCCGGGGATAGTGTGTCTGAACCCCGGGATACTGTGTCTGAACCCCGGGACACGGTGTCTGAACCCCGGGATACTGTGTCTGAACCAAGTGATACTGTGTCTGAACCCCGGGATACTGGGTCTGAACCCCGGGATACTGTGTCTGAACCCCGAGATAGTGTGGCTGAACCTCGGGATAGTGTGCCTGAACCCCGGGATACTGTGTCTGAACCACGGGATACTGCGTCTGAACCACAGGATACTGGGTCTGAACCCCGGGATACTGTGTCTGAACCCCGGGATACTGTGTCTGAACCCCGGGATACTGTGTCTGAACCCCGGGACACTGTGTCTGAACCCCGGGATACTGTGTCTGAACCCCGGGATACTGTGTCTGAACCCCGAGATACTGTGTCTGAACCCCGGGACACTGTGTCTGAACCCCGAGATACTGTGTCTGAACCCCGGGATACTGTGTCTGAACCCCGGGATACTGTGTCTGAACCCCGGGATACTGTGTCTGATCCCCGGGATACTGTGTCTGAACCCCGGGATAGTGTGTCTGAACCCCGGGATAGTGTGCCTGAACCCCGGGAAACTGTGTCTGAACCCCGGGAAACTGTGTCTGAACCCCGGGATACTGTGTTTGAACCCCGGGATACTGTGTCTGAACCCCGGGATAGTGTGCCTGAACCCCGGGATACTGTGTCTGAACCCCGGGATACTGGGTCTGAACCCGGGGATACTGGGTCTGAACCACGGGACACTGTGTCTGAACCCCGGGATACTGTGTCTGAACCCCGGGATACTGTGTCTGAACCCGGGGATACTGGGTCTGAACCCCGGGATACTGTGTCTGAACCCCGGGATACTGGGTCTGAACCTGGGATACTGTGTCTGAACCCCGGGATACTGGGTCTGAACCCCGGGATACTGTGTCTGAACCCCGGGATACTGTGCCTGAACCCCGGGATAGTGTGCCTGAACCCCGGGATACTGTGTTTGAACCCCGGGATACTGTGTTTGAACCCCGGGATACTGTGTTTGAACCCCGGGATAGTGTGCCTGAACCCCGGGATACTGTGTCTGAACCCCGGGATACTGTGTCTGAACCCCGGGATACTGTGTTTGAACCCCGGGATAGTGTGTCTGAACCCCGGGATACTGCGTCTGAACCCCGGGATACTGTGCCTGAACCCGGGGATACTGTGTCTGAACCCCGGGATACTGGGTCTGAACCCGGGGATACTGGGACTGAACCCCGGGATACTGTGTCTGAACCACGGGATAGTGTGCCTGAAGCCCAGGATACTGTATCTGAACCCCGGGACACTGTCTGAACCCCGGGATACTGTGTCTGAAGCCCAGGATACTGTATCTGAACCCCGGGACACTGTGTCTGAACCCCGGGATACTGCGTCTGAACCCCGGGATACTGCGTCTGAACCCCGGGATACTGTGTCTGAACCCCGGGACACTGTGTCTGAACCCCGGGACACTGTGTCTGAACCCCGGGACACTGTGACTGAACCCCGGGACACTGTGTCTGAACCCCGGGATACTGTGTCTGAACCCCGGGATACTGTGTCTGAATCCCGGGACACTGTGTCTGAACCCCGGGATACTGTGGATCCGTCTGAACCCCGGGACACTGTGTCTGAACCCCGGAACACTGTGACTGAACCCCGGGATACTGTGTCTGAACCCCGGGATACTGTGTCTGAACCCCGGGATACTGTGTCTGAACCCCGGGATACTGTGTCTGAACCCCGGGATACTGTGTCTGAACCCCGGGATACTGTGTCTGAATGCCGGGTTAGTGTGTCTGAACCCCGGGATACTGAGTCTGAACCCCGGGACACTGTGTCTGAACCCCGGGACACTGTGTCTGAGCCCCGGGATACTGTGTCTGAACCCCGGGATACTGCGTCTGAACCCCGGGATACTGTGTCTGAACCCCGGGACACTGTGTCTGAACCCCGGGACACTGTGTCTGAACCCCGGGACACTGTGTTTGAACCCCGGGATACTGTGTCTGAACCCCGGGATACTGTGTCTGAATCCCGGGACACTGTGTCTGAACCCCGGGATACTGTGGATCCGTCTGAACCCCGGGACACTGTGTCTGAACCCCGGGACACTGTGTCTGAACCCCGGAACACTGTGACTGAACCCCGGGATACTGTGTCTGAACCCCGGGATACTGTGTCTGAACCCCGGGATACTGTGCCTGAATCCCGGGATACTGTGTCTGAACCCGGGGATAGTGTGTCTGAACCCCGGGATACTGTGTCTGAGCCCCGGGACATGGTGTCTGAACCCCGGGATACTGTGTCTGAACCAAGGGATACTGGGTCTGAACCCCGGGATACTGGGTCTGAACCCCGGGATACTGTGTCTGAACCCCGGGATAGTGTGCCTGAACCCCGGGATAGTGTGCCTGAACCCCGGGATACTGTGTCTGAACCCCGGGATACTGGGTCTGAACCCCAGGATACTGTGTCTGAACCCCGGGACACTGTGTCTGAACCCCGGGATACTGTGTCTGAAGCCCAGGATACTGTGTCTGAACCCCGGGATACTGTGCCTGAACCCCGGGATACTGTGCCTGAACCCCGGGATAGTGTGTCTGAACCTCGGGATACTATGTCTGAACCCCGGGACACGGTGTGTGAACCCCGGGATACTGTGTCTGAACCCGGGATACTGGGTCTGAACCCCGGGATACTGGGTCTGAACCCCGGGATACTGTGTCTGAACCCCGGGATAGTGTGCCTGATCCCCGGGATAGTGTGCCTGAACCCCGGGATACTGTGTTTGAACCCCGGGATACTGGGACTGAAACCCGGGATAGTATGCCTGAACCCAGGGATAGTGTGCCTGAACCCCGGGATACTGTGTCTGAACCCCGGGATAGTGTGCCTGAACCCCGGGATAGTGTGTCTGAACCCCGGGATACTGTGTCTGAACCCCGGGATACTGTGTCTGAACCCCGGGATACTGTGCCTGAACCCCGGGATACTGGGTCTGAACCCCGGGATACTGGGTCTGAACCCGGGGATACTGTGTCTGAACCCCGGGATACTGTGCCTGAACCACGGGATAGTGTGCCTGAACCCCGGGATAGTGTGTCTGAACCCCGGGATAGTGTGTCTGAACCCCGGGATAGTGTGTCTGAACCCCGGGATAGTGTGTCTGAACCCCGGGATACTGTGTCTGAACCCGGGGATACTGGGTCTGAACCACGGGATACTGTGTCTGAACCCCGGGATAATGTGTCTGAACCCCGGGACACTGTGTCTGAACCCCGGGACACTGTGTCTGAAGCCCGGGACACTGTGTCTGAACCCCGGGACACTGTGTCTGAACCCCGGGACACTGTGTCTGAACCCCGGGATACTGTGGCTGAACCCCGGGATACTGTGTCTGAACCTCGGGATACTGTGTCTGAACCCCGAGATACTGTGTCTGAACCCCGGGATACTGGGTCTGAACCCCGGGATAGTACTGTGCCTGAACCCCGGGATACTGTGTATGAACCCCGGGATACTGTGTCTGAATCCCGGGACATTGTGTCTGAACCCCGGGATACTGTGGATCAGTCTGAACCCCGGGATACTGTGTCTGAACCCCGGGATACTGTGTCTGAACCCTGGGATACTGTGTCTGAACCCCGGAACACTGTGTCTGAACCCTGGCATACTGTGGATCAGTCTGAACCCCGGGATACTGTGTCTGAACCCCGGGATACTGTGTCTGATCCCGGGATACTGTGTCTGAACCCCGGGATACTGTGTCTGAACCCCGGGATACTGTGTCTGAACCCCGGGATATTGTGTCTGAACCCTGGGATATTGTGTCTGAACCCCGGGATACTGTGTCTGAACCCCGGGAGACTGTGTCTGAACCCCGGGATACTGTGTCTGAACCCCGGGATACTGTGTCTGAACCCCGGGATACTGTGGATCAGTCTGAACCCCGGGATAGTGTGTCTAAACCCCGGGATAGTGTGTCTGAACCCTGGGATACTGTGTCTGAACCCCGGGATAGTGTGTCTGAACCCCGGGATACTGTGTATGAACCCCGGGATACTGTGTCTGAACCCCGGGATACTGTGTCTGAACCCCGGGATAGTGTGTCTGAACCCCGGGATAGTGTGTCTGAACCCCGGGATAGTGTGTCTGAACCCCGGGATAGTGTGTCTGAACCCCGGGATAGTGTGTCTGAACCCCGGGATACTGTGTCTGAACCCCGGGACACTGTGTCTGAACACCGGGATACTGGGTCTGAACCCCTGGATACTGGGTCTGAACCCCGGGATGCTGTGTCTGAACCCCACGCTATTGTGTCTGAACCCCGGGGTACTGTGTCTGAACCCCGGGATACTGTGTCTGAAGCCCAGGATACTGTGTCTGAACCCCGGGATACTGTGCCTGAACCCCGGGATACTGTGCCTGAACCCCGGGATAGTGTGCCTGAACCCCGGGATAGTGTGTCTGAACCCCGGGATACTGTGTCTGAACCCCGGGACACGGTGTGTGAACCCCGGGACACTGTGTCTGAACCACGGGATACTGTGTCTGAACCCCGAGATACTGTGTCTGAACCCCGGGATACTCTGTCTGAACCCCGGGATAATACTGTGCCTGAACCCCGGGATACTGTGTCTGAACCCCGGGATACTGGGTCTGAACCTGGGATACTGTGTCTGAACCCCGGGATACTGGGTCTGAACCCCGGGATACTGTGTCTGAACCCCGGGATACTGTGCCTGAACCCCGGGATAGTGTGCCTGAACCCCGGGATACTGTGTTTGAACCCCGGGATACTGTGTTTGAACCCCGGGATACTGTGTTTGAACCCCGGGATAGTGTGCCTGAACCCCGGGATACTGTGTCTGAACCCCGGGATACTGTGTCTGAACCCCGGGATACTGTGTTTGAACCCCGGGATAGTGTGTCTGAACCCCGGGATACTGCGTCTGAACCCCGGGATACTGTGCCTGAACCCGGGGATACTGTGTCTGAACCCCGGGATACTGGGTCTGAACCCGGGGATACTGGGACTGAACCCCGGGATACTGTGTCTGAACCACGGGATAGTGTGCCTGAAGCCCAGGATACTGTATCTGAACCCCGGGACACTGTCTGAACCCCGGGATACTGTGTCTGAAGCCCAGGATACTGTATCTGAACCCCGGGACACTGTGTCTGAACCCCGGGATACTGTGTCTGAAGCCCAGGATACTGTGTCTGAACCCCGGGATACTGTGCCTGAACCCCGGGATACTGTGTCTGAACCCGGGGATAGTGTGTCTGAACCCCGGGATACTGTGTCTGAACCCCGGGACACGGTGTCTGAACCCCGGGATACTGTGTCTGAACCAAGTGATACTGTGTCTGAACCCCGGGATACTGGGTCTGAACCCCGGGATACTGTGTCTGAACCCCGAGATAGTGTGGCTGAACCTCGGGATAGTGTGCCTGAACCCCGGGATACTGTGTCTGAACCACGGGATACTGCGTCTGAACCACGGGATACTGGGTCTGAACCCCGGGATACTGTGTCTGAACCCCGGGATACTGTGTCTGAACCCCGGGATACTGTGTCTGAACCCCGGGACACTGTGTCTGAACCCCGGGATACTGTGTCTGAACCCCGGGATACTGTGTCTGAACCCCGAGATACTGTGTCTGAACCCCGGGACACTGTGTCTGAACCCCGAGATACTGTGTCTGAACCCCGGGATACTGTGTCTGAACCCCGGGATACTGTGTCTGAACCCCGGGATACTGTGTCTGAACCCCGGGATACTGTGTCTGATCCCCGGGATACTGTGTCTGAACCCCGGGATAGTGTGTCTGAACCCCGGGATAGTGTGCCTGAACCCCGGGAAACTGTGTCTGAACCCCGGGAAACTGTGTCTGAACCCCGGGATACTGTGTTTGAACCCCGGGATACTGTGTCTGAACCCCGGGATAGTGTGCCTGAACCCCGGGATACTGTGTCTGAACCCCGGGATACTGGGTCTGAACCCGGGGATACTGGGTCTGAACCACGGGATAGTGTGCCTGAACCCCGGGATACTGTGTCTGAACCCCGGGACACGGTGTCTGAACCCCGGGATACTGTGTCTGAACCAAGTGATACTGTGTCTGAACCCCGGGATACTGGGTCTGAACCCCGGGATACTGTGTCTGAACCCCGAGATAGTGTGGCTGAACCTCGGGATAGTGTGCCTGAACCCCGGGATACTGTGTCTGAACCACGGGATACTGCGTCTGAACCACAGGATACTGGGTCTGAACCCCGGGATACTGTGTCTGAACCCCGGGATACTGTGTCTGAACCCCGGGATACTGTGTCTGAACCCCGGGACACTGTGTCTGAACCCCGGGATACTGTGTCTGAACCCCGGGATACTGTGTCTGAACCCCGAGATACTGTGTCTGAACCCCGGGACACTGTGTCTGAACCCCGAGATACTGTGTCTGAACCCCGGGATACTGTGTCTGAACCCCGGGATACTGTGTCTGAACCCCGGGATACTGTGTCTGATCCCCGGGATACTGTGTCTGAACCCCGGGATAGTGTGTCTGAACCCCGGGATAGTGTGCCTGAACCCCGGGAAACTGTGTCTGAACCCCGGGAAACTGTGTCTGAACCCCGGGATACTGTGTTTGAACCCCGGGATACTGTGTCTGAACCCCGGGATAGTGTGCCTGAACCCCGGGATACTGTGTCTGAACCCCGGGATACTGGGTCTGAACCCGGGGATACTGGGTCTGAACCACGGGACACTGTGTCTGAACCCCGGGATACTGTGTCTGAACCCCGGGATACTGTGTCTGAACCCGGGGATACTGGGTCTGAACCCCGGGATACTGTGTCTGAACCCCGGGATACTGGGTCTGAACCTGGGATACTGTGTCTGAACCCCGGGATACTGGGTCTGAACCCCGGGATACTGTGTCTGAACCCCGGGATACTGTGCCTGAACCCCGGGATAGTGTGCCTGAACCCCGGGATACTGTGTTTGAACCCCGGGATACTGTGTTTGAACCCCGGGATACTGTGTTTGAACCCCGGGATAGTGTGCCTGAACCCCGGGATACTGTGTCTGAACCCCGGGATACTGTGTCTGAACCCCGGGATACTGTGTTTGAACCCCGGGATAGTGTGTCTGAACCCCGGGATACTGCGTCTGAACCCCGGGATACTGTGCCTGAACCCGGGGATACTGTGTCTGAACCCCGGGATACTGGGTCTGAACCCGGGGATACTGGGACTGAACCCCGGGATACTGTGTCTGAACCACGGGATAGTGTGCCTGAAGCCCAGGATACTGTATCTGAACCCCGGGACACTGTCTGAACCCCGGGATACTGTGTCTGAAGCCCAGGATACTGTATCTGAACCCCGGGACACTGTGTCTGAACCCCGGGATACTGCGTCTGAACCCCGGGATACTGCGTCTGAACCCCGGGATACTGTGTCTGAACCCCGGGACACTGTGTCTGAACCCCGGGACACTGTGTCTGAACCCCGGGACACTGTGACTGAACCCCGGGACACTGTGTCTGAACCCCGGGATACTGTGTCTGAACCCCGGGATACTGTGTCTGAATCCCGGGACACTGTGTCTGAACCCCGGGATACTGTGGATCCGTCTGAACCCCGGGACACTGTGTCTGAACCCCGGAACACTGTGACTGAACCCCGGGATACTGTGTCTGAACCCCGGGATACTGTGTCTGAACCCCGGGATACTGTGTCTGAACCCCGGGATACTGTGTCTGAACCCCGGGATACTGTGTCTGAACCCCGGGATACTGTGTCTGAATGCCGGGTTAGTGTGTCTGAACCCCGGGATACTGAGTCTGAACCCCGGGACACTGTGTCTGAACCCCGGGACACTGTGTCTGAGCCCCGGGATACTGTGTCTGAACCCCGGGATACTGCGTCTGAACCCCGGGATACTGTGTCTGAACCCCGGGACACTGTGTCTGAACCCCGGGACACTGTGTCTGAACCCCGGGACACTGTGTTTGAACCCCGGGATACTGTGTCTGAACCCCGGGATACTGTGTCTGAATCCCGGGACACTGTGTCTGAACCCCGGGATACTGTGGATCCGTCTGAACCCCGGGACACTGTGTCTGAACCCCGGGACACTGTGTCTGAACCCCGGAACACTGTGACTGAACCCCGGGATACTGTGTCTGAACCCCGGGATACTGTGTCTGAACCCCGGGATACTGTGCCTGAATCCCGGGATACTGTGTCTGAACCCGGGGATAGTGTGTCTGAACCCCGGGATACTGTGTCTGAGCCCCGGGACATGGTGTCTGAACCCCGGGATACTGTGTCTGAACCAAGGGATACTGGGTCTGAACCCCGGGATACTGGGTCTGAACCCCGGGATACTGTGTCTGAACCCCGGGATAGTGTGCCTGAACCCCGGGATAGTGTGCCTGAACCCCGGGATACTGTGTCTGAACCCCGGGATACTGGGTCTGAACCCCAGGATACTGTGTCTGAACCCCGGGACACTGTGTCTGAACCCCGGGATACTGTGTCTGAAGCCCAGGATACTGTGTCTGAACCCCGGGATACTGTGCCTGAACCCCGGGATACTGTGCCTGAACCCCGGGATAGTGTGTCTGAACCTCGGGATACTATGTCTGAACCCCGGGACACGGTGTGTGAACCCCGGGATACTGTGTCTGAACCCGGGATACTGGGTCTGAACCCCGGGATACTGGGTCTGAACCCCGGGATACTGTGTCTGAACCCCGGGATAGTGTGCCTGATCCCCGGGATAGTGTGCCTGAACCCCGGGATACTGTGTTTGAACCCCGGGATACTGGGACTGAAACCCGGGATAGTATGCCTGAACCCAGGGATAGTGTGCCTGAACCCCGGGATACTGTGTCTGAACCCCGGGATAGTGTGCCTGAACCCCGGGATAGTGTGTCTGAACCCCGGGATACTGTGTCTGAACCCCGGGATACTGTGTCTGAACCCCGGGATACTGTGCCTGAACCCCGGGATACTGGGTCTGAACCCCGGGATACTGGGTCTGAACCCGGGGATACTGTGTCTGAACCCCGGGATACTGTGCCTGAACCACGGGATAGTGTGCCTGAACCCCGGGATAGTGTGTCTGAACCCCGGGATAGTGTGTCTGAACCCCGGGATAGTGTGTCTGAACCCCGGGATAGTGTGTCTGAACCCCGGGATACTGTGTCTGAACCCGGGGATACTGGGTCTGAACCACGGGATACTGTGTCTGAACCCCGGGATAATGTGTCTGAACCCCGGGACACTGTGTCTGAACCCCGGGACACTGTGTCTGAAGCCCGGGACACTGTGTCTGAACCCCGGGACACTGTGTCTGAACCCCGGGACACTGTGTCTGAACCCCGGGATACTGTGGCTGAACCCCGGGATACTGTGTCTGAACCTCGGGATACTGTGTCTGAACCCCGAGATACTGTGTCTGAACCCCGGGATACTGGGTCTGAACCCCGGGATAGTACTGTGCCTGAACCCCGGGATACTGTGTATGAACCCCGGGATACTGTGTCTGAATCCCGGGACATTGTGTCTGAACCCCGGGATACTGTGGATCAGTCTGAACCCCGGGATACTGTGTCTGAACCCCGGGATACTGTGTCTGAACCCTGGGATACTGTGTCTGAACCCCGGAACACTGTGTCTGAACCCTGGCATACTGTGGATCAGTCTGAACCCCGGGATACTGTGTCTGAACCCCGGGATACTGTGTCTGATCCCGGGATACTGTGTCTGAACCCCGGGATACTGTGTCTGAACCCCGGGATACTGTGTCTGAACCCCGGGATATTGTGTCTGAACCCTGGGATATTGTGTCTGAACCCCGGGATACTGTGTCTGAACCCCGGGAGACTGTGTCTGAACCCCGGGATACTGTGTCTGAACCCCGGGATACTGTGTCTGAACCCCGGGATACTGTGGATCAGTCTGAACCCCGGGATAGTGTGTCTAAACCCCGGGATAGTGTGTCTGAACCCTGGGATACTGTGTCTGAACCCCGGGATAGTGTGTCTGAACCCCGGGATACTGTGTATGAACCCCGGGATACTGTGTCTGAACCCCGGGATACTGTGTCTGAACCCCGGGATAGTGTGTCTGAACCCCGGGATAGTGTGTCTGAACCCCGGGATAGTGTGTCTGAACCCCGGGATAGTGTGTCTGAACCCCGGGATAGTGTGTCTGAACCCCGGGATACTGTGTCTGAACCCCGGGACACTGTGTCTGAACACCGGGATACTGGGTCTGAACCCCTGGATACTGGGTCTGAACCCCGGGATGCTGTGTCTGAACCCCACGCTATTGTGTCTGAACCCCGGGGTACTGTGTCTGAACCCCGGGATACTGTGTCTGAAGCCCAGGATACTGTGTCTGAACCCCGGGATACTGTGCCTGAACCCCGGGATACTGTGCCTGAACCCCGGGATAGTGTGCCTGAACCCCGGGATAGTGTGTCTGAACCCCGGGATACTGTGTCTGAACCCCGGGACACGGTGTGTGAACCCCGGGACACTGTGTCTGAACCACGGGATACTGTGTCTGAACCCCGAGATACTGTGTCTGAACCCCGGGATACTCTGTCTGAACCCCGGGATAATACTGTGCCTGAACCCCGGGATACTGTGTCTGAACCCCGGGATACTGGGTCTGAACCTGGGATACTGTGTCTGAACCCCGGGATACTGGGTCTGAACCCCGGGATACTGTGTCTGAACCCCGGGATACTGTGCCTGAACCCCGGGATAGTGTGCCTGAACCCCGGGATACTGTGTTTGAACCCCGGGATACTGTGTTTGAACCCCGGGATACTGTGTTTGAACCCCGGGATAGTGTGCCTGAACCCCGGGATACTGTGTCTGAACCCCGGGATACTGTGTCTGAACCCCGGGATACTGTGTTTGAACCCCGGGATAGTGTGTCTGAACCCCGGGATACTGCGTCTGAACCCCGGGATACTGTGCCTGAACCCGGGGATACTGTGTCTGAACCCCGGGATACTGGGTCTGAACCCGGGGATACTGGGACTGAACCCCGGGATACTGTGTCTGAACCACGGGATAGTGTGCCTGAAGCCCAGGATACTGTATCTGAACCCCGGGACACTGTCTGAACCCCGGGATACTGTGTCTGAAGCCCAGGATACTGTATCTGAACCCCGGGACACTGTGTCTGAACCCCGGGATACTGTGTCTGAAGCCCAGGATACTGTGTCTGAACCCCGGGATACTGTGCCTGAACCCCGGGATACTGTGTCTGAACCCGGGGATAGTGTGTCTGAACCCCGGGATACTGTGTCTGAACCCCGGGACACGGTGTCTGAACCCCGGGATACTGTGTCTGAACCAAGTGATACTGTGTCTGAACCCCGGGATACTGGGTCTGAACCCCGGGATACTGTGTCTGAACCCCGAGATAGTGTGGCTGAACCTCGGGATAGTGTGCCTGAACCCCGGGATACTGTGTCTGAACCACGGGATACTGCGTCTGAACCACGGGATACTGGGTCTGAACCCCGGGATACTGTGTCTGAACCCCGGGATACTGTGTCTGAACCCCGGGATACTGTGTCTGAACCCCGGGACACTGTGTCTGAACCCCGGGATACTGTGTCTGAACCCCGGGATACTGTGTCTGAACCCCGAGATACTGTGTCTGAACCCCGGGACACTGTGTCTGAACCCCGAGATACTGTGTCTGAACCCCGGGATACTGTGTCTGAACCCCGGGATACTGTGTCTGAACCCCGGGATACTGTGTCTGAACCCCGGGATACTGTGTCTGATCCCCGGGATACTGTGTCTGAACCCCGGGATAGTGTGTCTGAACCCCGGGATAGTGTGCCTGAACCCCGGGAAACTGTGTCTGAACCCCGGGAAACTGTGTCTGAACCCCGGGATACTGTGTTTGAACCCCGGGATACTGTGTCTGAACCCCGGGATAGTGTGCCTGAACCCCGGGATACTGTGTCTGAACCCCGGGATACTGGGTCTGAACCCGGGGATACTGGGTCTGAACCACGGGATAGTGTGCCTGAACCCCGGGATACTGTGTCTGAACCCCGGGACACGGTGTCTGAACCCCGGGATACTGTGTCTGAACCAAGTGATACTGTGTCTGAACCCCGGGATACTGGGTCTGAACCCCGGGATACTGTGTCTGAACCCCGAGATAGTGTGGCTGAACCTCGGGATAGTGTGCCTGAACCCCGGGATACTGTGTCTGAACCACGGGATACTGCGTCTGAACCACAGGATACTGGGTCTGAACCCCGGGATACTGTGTCTGAACCCCGGGATACTGTGTCTGAACCCCGGGATACTGTGTCTGAACCCCGGGACACTGTGTCTGAACCCCGGGATACTGTGTCTGAACCCCGGGATACTGTGTCTGAACCCCGAGATACTGTGTCTGAACCCCGGGACACTGTGTCTGAACCCCGAGATACTGTGTCTGAACCCCGGGATACTGTGTCTGAACCCCGGGATACTGTGTCTGAACCCCGGGATACTGTGTCTGATCCCCGGGATACTGTGTCTGAACCCCGGGATAGTGTGTCTGAACCCCGGGATAGTGTGCCTGAACCCCGGGAAACTGTGTCTGAACCCCGGGAAACTGTGTCTGAACCCCGGGATACTGTGTTTGAACCCCGGGATACTGTGTCTGAACCCCGGGATAGTGTGCCTGAACCCCGGGATACTGTGTCTGAACCCCGGGATACTGGGTCTGAACCCGGGGATACTGGGTCTGAACCACGGGACACTGTGTCTGAACCCCGGGATACTGTGTCTGAACCCCGGGATACTGTGTCTGAACCCGGGGATACTGGGTCTGAACCCCGGGATACTGTGTCTGAACCCCGGGATACTGGGTCTGAACCTGGGATACTGTGTCTGAACCCCGGGATACTGGGTCTGAACCCCGGGATACTGTGTCTGAACCCCGGGATACTGTGCCTGAACCCCGGGATAGTGTGCCTGAACCCCGGGATACTGTGTTTGAACCCCGGGATACTGTGTTTGAACCCCGGGATACTGTGTTTGAACCCCGGGATAGTGTGCCTGAACCCCGGGATACTGTGTCTGAACCCCGGGATACTGTGTCTGAACCCCGGGATACTGTGTTTGAACCCCGGGATAGTGTGTCTGAACCCCGGGATACTGCGTCTGAACCCCGGGATACTGTGCCTGAACCCGGGGATACTGTGTCTGAACCCCGGGATACTGGGTCTGAACCCGGGGATACTGGGACTGAACCCCGGGATACTGTGTCTGAACCACGGGATAGTGTGCCTGAAGCCCAGGATACTGTATCTGAACCCCGGGACACTGTCTGAACCCCGGGATACTGTGTCTGAAGCCCAGGATACTGTATCTGAACCCCGGGACACTGTGTCTGAACCCCGGGATACTGCGTCTGAACCCCGGGATACTGCGTCTGAACCCCGGGATACTGTGTCTGAACCCCGGGACACTGTGTCTGAACCCCGGGACACTGTGTCTGAACCCCGGGACACTGTGACTGAACCCCGGGACACTGTGTCTGAACCCCGGGATACTGTGTCTGAACCCCGGGATACTGTGTCTGAATCCCGGGACACTGTGTCTGAACCCCGGGATACTGTGGATCCGTCTGAACCCCGGGACACTGTGTCTGAACCCCGGAACACTGTGACTGAACCCCGGGATACTGTGTCTGAACCCCGGGATACTGTGTCTGAACCCCGGGATACTGTGTCTGAACCCCGGGATACTGTGTCTGAACCCCGGGATACTGTGTCTGAACCCCGGGATACTGTGTCTGAATGCCGGGTTAGTGTGTCTGAACCCCGGGATACTGAGTCTGAACCCCGGGACACTGTGTCTGAACCCCGGGACACTGTGTCTGAGCCCCGGGATACTGTGTCTGAACCCCGGGATACTGCGTCTGAACCCCGGGATACTGTGTCTGAACCCCGGGACACTGTGTCTGAACCCCGGGACACTGTGTCTGAACCCCGGGACACTGTGTTTGAACCCCGGGATACTGTGTCTGAACCCCGGGATACTGTGTCTGAATCCCGGGACACTGTGTCTGAACCCCGGGATACTGTGGATCCGTCTGAACCCCGGGACACTGTGTCTGAACCCCGGGACACTGTGTCTGAACCCCGGAACACTGTGACTGAACCCCGGGATACTGTGTCTGAACCCCGGGATACTGTGTCTGAACCCCGGGATACTGTGCCTGAATCCCGGGATACTGTGTCTGAACCCGGGGATAGTGTGTCTGAACCCCGGGATACTGTGTCTGAGCCCCGGGACATGGTGTCTGAACCCCGGGATACTGTGTCTGAACCAAGGGATACTGGGTCTGAACCCCGGGATACTGGGTCTGAACCCCGGGATACTGTGTCTGAACCCCGGGATAGTGTGCCTGAACCCCGGGATAGTGTGCCTGAACCCCGGGATACTGTGTCTGAACCCCGGGATACTGGGTCTGAACCCCAGGATACTGTGTCTGAACCCCGGGACACTGTGTCTGAACCCCGGGATACTGTGTCTGAAGCCCAGGATACTGTGTCTGAACCCCGGGATACTGTGCCTGAACCCCGGGATACTGTGCCTGAACCCCGGGATAGTGTGTCTGAACCTCGGGATACTATGTCTGAACCCCGGGACACGGTGTGTGAACCCCGGGATACTGTGTCTGAACCCGGGATACTGGGTCTGAACCCCGGGATACTGGGTCTGAACCCCGGGATACTGTGTCTGAACCCCGGGATAGTGTGCCTGATCCCCGGGATAGTGTGCCTGAACCCCGGGATACTGTGTTTGAACCCCGGGATACTGGGACTGAAACCCGGGATAGTATGCCTGAACCCAGGGATAGTGTGCCTGAACCCCGGGATACTGTGTCTGAACCCCGGGATAGTGTGCCTGAACCCCGGGATAGTGTGTCTGAACCCCGGGATACTGTGTCTGAACCCCGGGATACTGTGTCTGAACCCCGGGATACTGTGCCTGAACCCCGGGATACTGGGTCTGAACCCCGGGATACTGGGTCTGAACCCGGGGATACTGTGTCTGAACCCCGGGATACTGTGCCTGAACCACGGGATAGTGTGCCTGAACCCCGGGATAGTGTGTCTGAACCCCGGGATAGTGTGTCTGAACCCCGGGATAGTGTGTCTGAACCCCGGGATAGTGTGTCTGAACCCCGGGATACTGTGTCTGAACCCGGGGATACTGGGTCTGAACCACGGGATACTGTGTCTGAACCCCGGGATAATGTGTCTGAACCCCGGGACACTGTGTCTGAACCCCGGGACACTGTGTCTGAAGCCCGGGACACTGTGTCTGAACCCCGGGACACTGTGTCTGAACCCCGGGACACTGTGTCTGAACCCCGGGATACTGTGGCTGAACCCCGGGATACTGTGTCTGAACCTCGGGATACTGTGTCTGAACCCCGAGATACTGTGTCTGAACCCCGGGATACTGGGTCTGAACCCCGGGATAGTACTGTGCCTGAACCCCGGGATACTGTGTATGAACCCCGGGATACTGTGTCTGAATCCCGGGACATTGTGTCTGAACCCCGGGATACTGTGGATCAGTCTGAACCCCGGGATACTGTGTCTGAACCCCGGGATACTGTGTCTGAACCCTGGGATACTGTGTCTGAACCCCGGAACACTGTGTCTGAACCCTGGCATACTGTGGATCAGTCTGAACCCCGGGATACTGTGTCTGAACCCCGGGATACTGTGTCTGATCCCGGGATACTGTGTCTGAACCCCGGGATACTGTGTCTGAACCCCGGGATACTGTGTCTGAACCCCGGGATATTGTGTCTGAACCCTGGGATATTGTGTCTGAACCCCGGGATACTGTGTCTGAACCCCGGGAGACTGTGTCTGAACCCCGGGATACTGTGTCTGAACCCCGGGATACTGTGTCTGAACCCCGGGATACTGTGGATCAGTCTGAACCCCGGGATAGTGTGTCTAAACCCCGGGATAGTGTGTCTGAACCCTGGGATACTGTGTCTGAACCCCGGGATAGTGTGTCTGAACCCCGGGATACTGTGTATGAACCCCGGGATACTGTGTCTGAACCCCGGGATACTGTGTCTGAACCCCGGGATAGTGTGTCTGAACCCCGGGATAGTGTGTCTGAACCCCGGGATAGTGTGTCTGAACCCCGGGATAGTGTGTCTGAACCCCGGGATAGTGTGTCTGAACCCCGGGATACTGTGTCTGAACCCCGGGACACTGTGTCTGAACACCGGGATACTGGGTCTGAACCCCTGGATACTGGGTCTGAACCCCGGGATGCTGTGTCTGAACCCCACGCTATTGTGTCTGAACCCCGGGGTACTGTGTCTGAACCCCGGGATACTGTGTCTGAAGCCCAGGATACTGTGTCTGAACCCCGGGATACTGTGCCTGAACCCCGGGATACTGTGCCTGAACCCCGGGATAGTGTGCCTGAACCCCGGGATAGTGTGTCTGAACCCCGGGATACTGTGTCTGAACCCCGGGACACGGTGTGTGAACCCCGGGACACTGTGTCTGAACCACGGGATACTGTGTCTGAACCCCGAGATACTGTGTCTGAACCCCGGGATACTCTGTCTGAACCCCGGGATAATACTGTGCCTGAACCCCGGGATACTGTGTCTGAACCCCGGGATACTGGGTCTGAACCTGGGATACTGTGTCTGAACCCCGGGATACTGGGTCTGAACCCCGGGATACTGTGTCTGAACCCCGGGATACTGTGCCTGAACCCCGGGATAGTGTGCCTGAACCCCGGGATACTGTGTTTGAACCCCGGGATACTGTGTTTGAACCCCGGGATACTGTGTTTGAACCCCGGGATAGTGTGCCTGAACCCCGGGATACTGTGTCTGAACCCCGGGATACTGTGTCTGAACCCCGGGATACTGTGTTTGAACCCCGGGATAGTGTGTCTGAACCCCGGGATACTGCGTCTGAACCCCGGGATACTGTGCCTGAACCCGGGGATACTGTGTCTGAACCCCGGGATACTGGGTCTGAACCCGGGGATACTGGGACTGAACCCCGGGATACTGTGTCTGAACCACGGGATAGTGTGCCTGAAGCCCAGGATACTGTATCTGAACCCCGGGACACTGTCTGAACCCCGGGATACTGTGTCTGAAGCCCAGGATACTGTATCTGAACCCCGGGACACTGTGTCTGAACCCCGGGATACTGTGTCTGAAGCCCAGGATACTGTGTCTGAACCCCGGGATACTGTGCCTGAACCCCGGGATACTGTGTCTGAACCCGGGGATAGTGTGTCTGAACCCCGGGATACTGTGTCTGAACCCCGGGACACGGTGTCTGAACCCCGGGATACTGTGTCTGAACCAAGTGATACTGTGTCTGAACCCCGGGATACTGGGTCTGAACCCCGGGATACTGTGTCTGAACCCCGAGATAGTGTGGCTGAACCTCGGGATAGTGTGCCTGAACCCCGGGATACTGTGTCTGAACCACGGGATACTGCGTCTGAACCACGGGATACTGGGTCTGAACCCCGGGATACTGTGTCTGAACCCCGGGATACTGTGTCTGAACCCCGGGATACTGTGTCTGAACCCCGGGACACTGTGTCTGAACCCCGGGATACTGTGTCTGAACCCCGGGATACTGTGTCTGAACCCCGAGATACTGTGTCTGAACCCCGGGACACTGTGTCTGAACCCCGAGATACTGTGTCTGAACCCCGGGATACTGTGTCTGAACCCCGGGATACTGTGTCTGAACCCCGGGATACTGTGTCTGAACCCCGGGATACTGTGTCTGATCCCCGGGATACTGTGTCTGAACCCCGGGATAGTGTGTCTGAACCCCGGGATAGTGTGCCTGAACCCCGGGAAACTGTGTCTGAACCCCGGGAAACTGTGTCTGAACCCCGGGATACTGTGTTTGAACCCCGGGATACTGTGTCTGAACCCCGGGATAGTGTGCCTGAACCCCGGGATACTGTGTCTGAACCCCGGGATACTGGGTCTGAACCCGGGGATACTGGGTCTGAACCACGGGACACTGTGTCTGAACCCCGGGATACTGTGTCTGAACCCCGGGATACTGTGTCTGAACCCGGGGATACTGGGTCTGAACCCCGGGATACTGTGCCTGAACCCCGGGATACTGTGTCTGAACCCCGGGATACTGGGTCTGAACCCGGGGATACTGGGTCTGAACCACGGGACACTGTGTCTGAACCCCGGGATACTGTGTCTGAACCCCGGGATACTGTGTCTGAACCCCGGGACACTGTGTCTGAACCCCGGGATACTGTGTCTGAACCCGGGGATACTGGGTCTGAACCCCGGGATACTGTGCCTGAACCCCGGGATACTGTGTCTGAACCCCGGGATACTGGGTCTGAACCCGGGGATACTGGGTCTGAACCACGGGACACTGTGTCTGAACCCCGGGATACTGTGTCTGAACCCCGGGATACTGTGTCTGAACCCCGGGACACTGTGTCTGAACCCCGGGATACTGTGTCTGAATCCCGGGACATTGTGTCTGAACCCCGGGATACTGTGGATCAGTCTGAACCCCGGGATACTGTGTCTGAACCCCGGGATACTGTGTCTGAACCCTGGGATACTGTGTCTGAACTCCGGAACACTGTGTCTGAACCCTGGCATACTGTGGATCAGTCTGAACCCCGGGATACTGTGTCTGAACCCCGGGATACTGTGTCTGATCCCGGGATACTGTGTCTGAACCCCGGGATACTGTGTCTGAACCCCGGGATACTGTGTCTGAACCCCGGGATATTGTGTCTGAACCCTGGGATATTGTGTCTGAACCCCGGGATACTGTGTCTGAACCCCGGGAGACTGTGTCTGAACCCCGGGATACTGTGTCTGAACCCCGGGATACTGTGTCTGAACCCCGGGACACTGTGTCTGAACACCGGGATACTGGGTCTGAACCCCTGGATACTGGGTCTGAACCCCGGGATACTGTGTCTGAACCCCACGCTATTGTGTCTGAACCCCGGGATACTGTGTCTGAACCCCGGGATACTGTGTCTGAAGCCCAGGATACTGTGTCTGAACCCCGGGATACTGTGCCTGAACCCCGGGATACTGTGCCTGAACCCCGGGATAGTGTGCCTGAACCCCGGGATAGTGTGTCTGAACCCTGGGATACTGTGTCTGAACCCCGGGACACGGTGTGTGAACCCCGGGACACTGTGTCTGAACCACGGGATACTGTGTCTGAACCCCGAGATACTGTGTCTGAACACCGGGATACTGTGTCTGAACCCCGGGATAATACTGTGCCTGAACCCCGGGATACTGTGTCTGAACCCCGGGATACTGTGTCTGAACCCCGGGATACTGGGTCTGAACCTGGGATACTGTGTCTGAACCCCGGGATACTGGGTCTGAACCCCGGGATACTGTGTCTGAACCCCGGGATACTGTGCCTGAACCCCGGGATAGTGTGCCTGAACCCCGGGATACTGTGTTTGAACCCCGGGATACTGTGTTTGAACCCCGGGATACTGTGTTTGAACCCCGGGATAGTGTGCCTGAACCCCGGGATACTGTGTCTGAACCCCGGGATACTGTGTCTGAACCCCGGGATACTGTGTTTGAACCCCGGGATAGTGTGTCTGAACCCCGGGATACTGCGTCTGAACCCCGGGATACTGTGCCTGAACCCGGGGATACTGTGTCTGAACCCCGGGATACTGGGTCTGAACCCGGGGATACTGGGACTGAACCCCGGGATACTGTGTCTGAACCACGGGATAGTGTGCCTGAAGCCCAGGATACTGTATCTGAACCCCGGGACACTGTCTGAACCCCGGGATACTGTGTCTGAAGCCCAGGATACTGTATCTGAACCCCGGGACACTGTGTCTGAACCCCGGGATACTGTGTCTGAAGCCCAGGATACTGTGTCTGAACCCCGGGATACTGTGCCTGAACCCCGGGATACTGTGTCTGAACCCGGGGATAGTGTGTCTGAACCCCGGGATACTGTGTCTGAACCCCGGGACACGGTGTCTGAACCCCGGGATACTGTGTCTGAACCAAGTGATACTGTGTCTGAACCCCGGGATACTGGGTCTGAACCCCGGGATACTGGGTCTGAACCCCGAGATAGTGTGGCTGAACCTCGGGATAGTGTGCCTGAACCCCGGGATACTGTGTCTGAACCACGGGATACTGCGTCTGAACCACGGGATACTGCGTCTGAACCCCGGGATACTGGGTCTGAACCCCGGGATACTGTGTCTGAACCCCGGGATGCTGTGTCTGAACCCCGGGATACTGTGTCTGAACCCCGGGACACTGTGTCTGAACCCCGGGATACTGTGTCTGAACCCCGGGATACTGTGTCTGAACCCCGGGATACTGTGTCTGAACCCCGGGATACTGTGTCTGAACCCCGAGATACTGTGTCTGAACCCCGGGACACTGTGTCTGAACCCCGAGATGCTGTGTCTGAACCCCGGGATACTGTGTCTGAACCCCGGGATACTGTGTCTGAACCCCGGGATACTGTGTCTGAACCCCGGGATACTGTGTCTGATCCCCGGGATACTGTGTCTGAACCCCGGGATAGTGTGTCTGAACCCCGGGATAGTGTGCCTGAACCCCGGGAAACTGTGTCTGAACCCCGGGAAACTGTGTCTGAACCCCGGGATACTGTGTTTGAACCCCGGGATACTGTGTCTGAACCCCGGGATAGTGTGCCTGAACCCCGGGATACTGTGTCTGAACCCCGGGATACTGGGTCTGAACCCGGGGATACTGGGTCTGAACCACGGGACACTGTGTCTGAACCCCGGGATACTGTGTCTGAACCCCGGGATACTGTGTCTGAACCCGGGGATACTGGGTCTGAACCCCGGGATACTGTGCCTGAACCCCGGGATACTGTGTCTGAACCCCGGGATACTGGGTCTGAACCCGGGGATACTGGGTCTGAACCACGGGACACTGTGTCTGAACCCCGGGATACTGTGTCTGAACCCCGGGATACTGTGTCTGAACCCCGGGACACTGTGTCTGAACCCCGGGATACTGTGTCTGATCCCCGAGTTAGTGTGTCTGAACCCCGGGATACTGAGTCTGAACCCCGGGACACTGTGTCTGAACCCCGGGACACTGTGTCTGAACCCCGGGACACTGTGTCTGAACCCCGGGACACTGTGTCTGAACCCCGGGACACTGTGTCTGAACCCCGGGATACTGTGTCTGAACCCCGGGACACTGTGTCTGAACCCCGGTATAATGTGTCCGAAGCCCGGGATACTGTGTCTGAACCCCGGGATACTGTGTATGAACCCCGGGATACTGTGTCTGAATCCCGGGACACTGTGCCTGAACCCCGAGATTCTGTGGATCAGTCTGAACCCCGGGATACTGTGTCTGAACCCCGGGACACTGTGTCTGAACCCCGGAACACTGTGACTGAACCCCGAGATACTGTGCCTGAACCCCGGGATACTGTGTCTGAACCCCGGGATACTGTGTCCGAAGCCCGGGATACTGTGTCTGAACCCCGGGATACTGTGTATGAACCCCGGGATACTGTGTCTGAATCCCGGGACATTGTGTCTGAAACCCGGGATACTGTGGATCAGTCTGAACCCCGGGATACTGTGTCTGAACCCCGGGATACTGTGTCTGAACCCCGGGACACTGTGTCTGAACCCCGGGATACTGTGTCTGAACCTCGGGATACTGTGTCTGAACCCCGAGATACTGTTTCTGAACCCCGGGATACTGGATCTGAACCCCGGGTTACTGTGTCTGAACCCCGGGATA
Organism: Pristiophorus japonicus; assembly: GCF_044704955.1. NCBI lineage: Eukaryota > Metazoa > Chordata > Chondrichthyes > Pristiophoridae > Pristiophorus > Pristiophorus japonicus. The sequence continues at coordinate 907,534 of NW_027251434.1, read as the reverse complement.
CTGTGTCTGAACCCCGGGATAGTACTGTGCCTGAACCCCGGGATACTGGGTCTGAACCCTGGGATACTGTGTTTGAATCCCGGGATACTGTGTCTGAACCCCGGGATAGTGTGTCTGAACCCCGGGATACTGAGTCTGAACCCCGGGATACTGTGTCTGAACCCCGGGACACTGTGTCTGAACCCCGGGATACTGTGTCTGAACCCCGGGATACTGTGTCTGAATGCCGGGTTAGTGTGTCTGAACCCCGGGATACTGAGTCTGAACCCCGGGACACTGTGTCTGAACCCCGGGACACTGTGTCTGAACCCCGGGATACTGCGTCTGAACCCCGGGATACTGCGTCTGAACCCCGGGATACTGTGTCTGAACCCCGGGACACTGTGTCTGAACCCCGGGACACTGTGTCTGAACCCCGGGACACTGTGACTGAACCCCGGGATACTGTGTCTGAACCCCGGGATACTGTGTCTGAACCCCGGGATACTGTGTCTGAATCCCGGGACACTGTGTCTGAACCCCGGGATACTGTGGATCCGTCTGAACCCCGGGACACTGTGTCTGAACCCCGGAACACTGTGACTGAACCCCGGGATACTGTGTCTGAACCCCGGGATACTGTGCCTGAACCCCGGGATACTGTGTCTGAACCCCGGGATACTGTGTCTGAACCCCGGGATACTGTGTCTGAACCCCGGGATACTGTGCCTGAACCCCGGGATACTGTGTCTGAACCCGGGGATAGTGTGTCTGAACCCCGGGATACTGTGTCTGAACCCCGGGACACGGTGTCTGAACCCCGGGATACTGTGTCTGAACCAAGTGATACTGTGTCTGAACCCCGGGATACTGGGTCTGAACCCCGGGATACTGTGTCTGAACCCCGAGATAGTGTGCCTGAACCTCGGGATAGTGTGCCTGAACCCCGGGATACTGTGTCTGAACCACGGGATACTGCGTCTGAACCCCGGGATACTGGGTCTGAACCCCGGGATACTGTGTCTGAACCACGGGATACTGGGTCTGAACCCCGGGATACTGTGTCTGAACCCCGGGATACTGTGTCTGAACCCCGGGACACTGTGTCTGAACCCCTGGATACTGTGTCTGAACCCCGGGATACTGTGTCTGAACCCCGAGATACTGTGTCTGAACCCCGGGACACTGTGTCTGAACCCCGAGATACTGTGTCTGAACCTCGGGATACTGTGTCTGAACCCCGGGATACTGTGTCTGAACCCCGGGATACTGTGTCTGAACCCCGGGATAGTGTGTCTGAACCCCGGGATAGTGTGCCTGAACCCCGGGAAACTGTGTCTGAACCCCGGGAAACTGTGTCTGAACCCCGGGATACTGTGTTTGAACCCCGGGATACTGTGTCTGAACCCCGGGATAGTGTGCCTGAACCCCGGGATAGTGTGCCTGAACCCCGGGATACTGTGTCTGAACCCCGGGATACTGGGTCTGAACCCGGGGATACTGGGTCTGAACCACGGGACACTGTGTCTGAACCCCGGGATACTGTGTCTGAACCCCGGGATACTGTGTCTGAACCCGGGGATACTGGGTCTGAACCCCGGGATACTGTGCCTGAACCCCGGGATACTGTGTCTGAACCCCGGGATACTGGGTCTGAACCCGGGGATACTGGGTCTGAACCACGGGACACTGTGTCTGAACCCCGGGATACTGTGTCTGAACCCCGGGATACTGTGTCTGAACCCCGGGATACTGTGTCTGAACCCCGGGACACTGTGTCTGAACCCCGGGATACTGTGTCTGATCCCCGGGATACTGAGTCTGAACCCCGGGACACTGTGTCTGAACCCCGGGACACTGTGTCTGAACCCCGGGACACTGTGTCTGAACCCCGGGACACTGTGTCTGAACCCCGGGATACTGTGTCTGAACCCCGGGACACTGTGTCTGAACCCCGGGACACTGTGTCTGAACCCCGGTATAATGTGTCCGAAGCCCGGGATACTGTGTCTGAACCCCGGGATACTGTGTATGAACCCCGGGATACTGTGTCTGAATCCCGGGACACTGTGCCTGAACCCCGAGATTCTGTGGATCAGTCTGAACCCCGGGATACTGTGTCTGAACCCCGGGACACTGTGTCTGAACCCCGGAACACTGTGACTGAACCCCGAGATACTGTGCCTGAACCCCGGGATACTGTGTCTGAACCCCGGGATACTGTGTCCGAAGCCCGGGATACTGTGTCTGAACCCCGGGATACTGTGTATGAACCCCGGGATACTGTGTCTGAATCCCGGGACATTGTGTCTGAAACCCGGGATACTGTGGATCAGTCTGAACCCCGGGATACTGTGTCTGAACCCCGGGATACTGTGTCTGAACCCCGGGACACTGTGTCTGAACCCCGGGATACTGTGTCTGAACCTCGGGATACTGTGTCTGAACCCCGAGATACTGTTTCTGAACCCCGGGATACTGGATCTGAACCCCGGGTTACTGTGTCTGAACCCCGGGATACTGTGTCTGAACCCCGGGATAGTACTGTGCCTGAACCCCGGGATACTGGGTCTGAACCCTGGGATACTGTGTTTGAATCCCGGGATACTGTGTCTGAACCCCGGGATAGTGTGTCTGAACCCCGGGATACTGAGTCTGAACCCCGGGATACTGTGTCTGAACCCCGGGACACTGTGTCTGAACCCCGGGATACTGTGTCTGAACCCCGGGATACTGTGTCTGAATGCCGGGTTAGTGTGTCTGAACCCCGGGATACTGAGTCTGAACCCCGGGACACTGTGTCTGAACCCCGGGACACTGTGTCTGAACCCCGGGATACTGCGTCTGAACCCCGGGATACTGCGTCTGAACCCCGGGACACTGCGTCTGAACCCCGGGATACTGTGGATCCGTCTGAACCCCGGGACACTGTGTCTGAACCCCGGAACACTGTGACTGAACCCCGGGATACTGTGTCTGAACCCCGGGATACTGTGCCTGAACCCCGGGATACTGTGTCTGAACCCCGGGATACTGTGTCTGAACCCCGGGATACTGTGTCTGAACCCCGGGATACTGTGTCTGAACCCCGGGACACTGTGTCTGAACCCTGGCATACTGTGGATCAGTCTGAACCCCGGGATACTGTGTCTGAACCCCGGGATACTGTGTCTGATCCCGGGATACTGTGTCTGAACCCCGGGATACTGTGTCTGAACCCTGGGATACTGTGTCTGAACCCCGGGATACTGTGTCTGAACCCCGGGATACTGTGTCTGAACCCCGGGTTACTGAGTCTGAACCCGGGTATACTGTGTCTGAACCCCGGGATACTGTGCCTGAACCCTGGGACACTGTGTCTGAACCCCGGGATACTGTGTCTGAACCCCGGGATACTGTGTCTGAACCCCGGGTTACTGAGTCTGAACCCCGGTATACTGTGTCCGAAGCCCAGGATACGTTTCTGAACCCCGGGATACGGTGTATGAACCCCAGGATGCTGTGTCCGAAGCCCAGGATACGTTTCTGAACCCCGGGATACGGTGTATGAACCCCAGGATGCTGTGGATCAGTCTGAACCCCGGTATACTGTGTCTGAACCCCGGGACACTGTTTCTGAACCCCGGGACACTGTGTCTGAACCCCGGGATATTGTGTCCGAAGCCCGGGATACTGTGTCTGAACCCCAGGATACTGTGTCTGAACCCCGGGATACTGTGTATGAACCCCGGGATACTGTGTCTGAATCCCGGGACATTGTGTCTGAACCCCGGGATACTGTGGATCAGTCTGAACCCCGGGATACTGTGTCTGAACCCCGGGATACTGTGTCTGAACCCCGGGATACTGTGTCTGATCCCGGGATACTGTGTCTGATCCCGGGATACTGTGTCTGAACCCCGGGATACTGTGTCTGAACCCCGGGATACTGTGTCTGAACCTCGGGATACTGTGTCTGAACCCTGGGATACTGTGTCTGAACCCCGGGATACTGTGTCTGAACCCTGGGACACTGTGTCTGAACCCCGGGGCACTGTGTCTGAACCCTAGGCCGCTGAGACTGAACCCCGGGATACTGTGTCTGAACCCTGGGATACTGTGTCTGAACCCCGGGATACTGTGTCTGAACCCTGGGATACTGTGTCCGAAGCCCAGGATACGTTTCTGAACCCCGGGATACTGTGTATGAACCCCAGGATACTGTGGATCAGTCTGAACCCCGGGATACTGTGTCTGAACCCCAGGATACTGTGTCTGAACCCCGGGATACTGTGTCTGATCCCCGGGACACTGTGTCAGAACCCCGGGATACTGTGGATCAGTCTGAACCCCGGGATACTGTGTCTGAACCCCGGGATACTGTGTCTGAACGCCGGGACACTGTGTCTGATCCCGGGACACTGTGTCTGTACCCCGGGACACTGTGTCTGAACCCCGGGATACTGTGTCTGAACCCCGGGATACTGTGTCTGAATCCCGGGACATTGTGTCTGAACCCCGGGATACTGTGGATCAGTCTGAACCCCGGGATACTGTGTCTGAACCCCGGGATACTGTGTCTGAACCCCGGGACACTGTGTCTGAACCCTGGCATACTGTGGATCAGTCTGAACCCCGGGATACTGTGTCTGAACCCCGGGATACTGTGTCTGATCCCGGGATACTGTGTCTGAACACCGGGACACTGTGTCTGAACACCGGGACACTGTGTCTGAACACCGGGACACTGTGTCTGAACCCCGGGATACTGTGTCTGAACCCTGGGATGCTGTGTCTGAACCCCGGGATACTGTGTCTGAACCCTGGGATACTGTGTCTGAACCCCGGGATACTGTGTCTGAACCCCGGGTTACTGAGTCTGAACCCCTGTATACTGTGTCTGAACCCTAAGCCACTGAGACTGAACCCCGGGATACTGTGTCTGAACCCCGGGATAATGTGTCTGAACCCCGGGATACTGTGTCTGAACCCCGGGATACTGTGTCCGAAGCCCAGGATATGTTTCTGAACCCCGGGGTACTGTGTATGAACCCCGGGATACTGTGGATCAGTCTGAACCCCGGGATACTGTGTCTGAACCCCAGGACACTGTGTCTGAACCCCGGGATACTGTGACTGAACCCCGGGACACTGTGTCAGAACCCCGGGATACTGTGGATCAGTCTGAACCCCGGGATACTGTGTCTGAACCCCGGGATACTGTGTCTGGTCCCGGGATACTGTGTCTGAACCCCGGGACACTGTGTCTGAACCCCAGGATACTGTGTCTGAACTTCGGGATACTGTGTCTGAACCCCGGGATATTGTGTCTGAACCCCGGGATACTGTGTCTGAACCCCGGGGCACTGTGTCTGAACCCCGGGATACTGTGTCTGAACCCCGGGTACTGAGTCTGAACCCCGGTATACTGTGTCTGAACCCCGGGCCACTGAGACTGAACCCCGGGACACTGTGTCTGAACCCCAGGATACTGTGTCTGAACCCCGGGATACTGTGTCTGAATCCCGGTATACTGTGTCTGAACTCAGGGCTACTGTGCCTGAACCCCAGGATACTGTGTCTGAACCCCGGGACACTGAGTCTGAACCCCGGGATACTGGGTCTGAAACCTGGGATACTGTGTCTGAACCCCGGGATACTGTGTCTGAACCCCGGGATAGTGTGCCTGAACCCCGGGATAGTGTGCCTGAACCCCGGGATACTGTGTCTGAACCCCGGGACACTGTGTCTGAACCCCGGGATACTGTGTCTGAACCTCGGGATACTGTGTCTGAACCCCGAGATACTGTTTCTGAACCCCGGGATACTGGGTCTGAACCCCGGGATACTGGGTCTGAACCCCGGGATACTGGGTCTGAACCACGGGATACTGTGTCTGAACCCCGGGATAATGTGTCTGAACCCCGGGATACTGTGGCTGAAGCCCAGGATACTGTGTCTGAACACTGGGATACTGTGCCTGAACCCCGGGATACTGTGCCTGAACCCCGGGATACTGTGTCTGAACCCCGGGACACTGTGTCTGAACCCCGGGACACTGTGTCTGAACCCCGGGACACTGTGGCTGAACCCCGGGACACTGTGTCTGAACCTCGGGATACTGTGTCTGAACCCCGAGATACTGTTTCTGAACCCCGGGATACTGTGTCTGAACCCCGGGATACTGGGTCTGAACCCCGGGATACTGTGTCTGAACCCCGGGATAGTACTGTGCCTGAACCCCGGGATACTGGGTCTGAACCACGGGATACTGTGTTTGAACCCCGGGATACTGTGTCTGAACCCCGGGATAGTGTGTCTGAACCCCAGGATACTGAGTCTGAACCCCGGGATACTGTGTCTGAACCCCGGGATACTGTGTCTGAACCCCGGGATACTGTGTCCGAACCCCGGGATACTGTGTATGAACCCCGGGATACTGTGTATGAACCCCGGGATACTGTGTCTGAATCCCGGGACACTGTGTCTGAACCCCGGGATACTGTGGATCAGTCTGAACCCCGGGATACTGTGTCTGAACCCCGGGACACTGTGTCTGAACCCCGGAACACTGTTTCTGAACCCCGGAACACTGTGTCTGAACCCCGGGATACTGTGTCTGAACCCCGGGATACTGTGTATGAACCCCGGGATACTGTGGATCAGTCTGAACCCCGGGAAACTGTGTCTGAACCCCGGGATACTGTGTCTGAACCCCGGAACACTGTGTCTGAACCCCGGCATTCTGTGGAGCAGTCTGACCCCGGGATACTGTGTCTGAACCCCGGGATACTGTGTCTGATCCCGGTATACTTTTTCTGAACCCAGGGACACTGTGTCTGGACCCCGGTATGCTGTGTCTGAACCCCGGGCCACTGAGACTGAACCCCGGGACACTGTGTCTGAACCCCGGGATACCGTGTCCGAACTCTGGGATACTGTGTCTGAAACCCGGGACTCTGTGTCTGAGCCCCGGGATACTGTGTCTGCACCCCGGGATACTGAGTCTGAACCCCGGGATACTGTGTCTGAACCCCGGGATAATGTGTCTGAACCCGGGATACTGTGTCTGAACCCCAGAGGATACTGTGTCTGAACCCCGGGATAATACTGTGCCTGAACCCCGGGACACTGTGTCTGAACCCTGGGACACTGTGTCTGAACCCCGGGATACTGTTTCTGAACCCCGGGATACTGTTTCTGAACCCCGGGATACTGTGTCTGAACCTCGGGACACTGTGTCTGAACCCCGGGACACTGTGTCTGAATCCCGGGATAATACTGTGTCTGAACCCCGGGACACTGTGTCTGAACCCCGGGATACTGTGTCTGAACCCCGGGATACTGTGTCTGAATCCCGGGATACTGTGTCTGAATCCCGGGATACTGTGTCTGAACCCCGGGACACTGTGTCTGAACCCCGGGATACTGTGTCTGAACCCCGGGACACTGTGTCTGAACCCCGGGACACTGTGTCTGAACCCCGGGACACTGTGTCTGAACCCCGGGATACTGTGTCTGAACCCCGGGACACTGTGTCTGAACCCCGGGACACTGTGTCTGAACCCCGGGACACTGTGTCTGAACCCCGGGACACTGTGTCTGAACCCCGGGACACTGTGTCTGAACCCCGGGACACTGTGTCTGAACCCCAGGACACTGTGGGAGATAATCATTGCCTGGCAGTTTTGTGGCAAGTTTATTTTATTGGCTGATTGCTGCCTGCTGTGCCCTGACTGTGCCGTGTCTCAGTGCCGTGTCTCAGTGCCGTGTCTCAGTGCCGTGTCTCAGTGCCGTGTCTCAGTGCCGTGTCTCAGTGCCGTGTCTCAGTGCCGTGTCTCAGTGCCCTGACTGTGCCGTGTCTCAGTGCCGTGTCTCAGTGCCGTGTCTCAGTGCCGTGTCTCAGTGCCCTGACTGTGCCGTGTCTCAGTGCCGTGTCTCAGTGCCGTGTCTCAGTGCCCTGACTGTGCCGTGTCTCAGTGCCGTGTCTCAGTGCCGTGTCTCAGTGCCGTGTCTCAGTGCCGTGTCTCAGTGCCCTGACTGTGCCGTGTCTCAGTGCCGTGTCTCAGTGCCGTGTCTCAGTGCCGTGTCTCAGTGCCCTGACTGTGCCGTGTCTCAGTGCCGTGTCTCAGTGCCGTGTCTCAGTGCCCTGACTGTGCCGTGTCTCAGTGCCGTGTCTCAGTGCCGTGTCTCAGTGCCGTGTCTCAGTGCCCTGACTGTGCCGTGTCTCAGTGCCGTGTCTCAGTGCCGTGTCTCAGTGCCGTGTCTCAGTGCCGTGCCGTGTCTCAGTGCCGTGTCTCAGTGCCATTCTCAGCGGGAAATTGCAATAACTGTTCCTTCTGTTGTCGTTCAGGTCCTGGGTCAATGTATACTGCGTGGTGAGTCAAGGGGACCTGGGCTTTTATAAAGATGCCAAGAGCCATAAAGCCGGAGCAACGTATAACGGAGAGGCACCCATCACTCTGAGCGAAGCCACTTGCGACATCGCCAGCAATTACAAGAAGAAAAAGTTTGTGTTTAAAATGAGGTGAGTTTGTCAGAGGGACAGGATTGAGGTGGAAGCTATGTTTGCGACAGGTTTATCCCACGGCATGTTATGCTGAAACACACCTGCCCAGGCGTAACCCTGGGTAACCGTTCATTCAGCAACTTTCCAGCTCCCCATGACTTGTTCTCCTCAGGCAGTCCCTCGGAGTCGAGGGTGACTTGGTTCCACGCTAAAAATGAGTTCTCAGGTGACTGAACAGTCTCTGTCACAGGTGTTGTCCATGAGGGTCCTGACAGTCCAGGTCCTGAACTTCATTTACAGGGTGGAAGATGTCTGCGTGACTTCTTTCAACATGGGCTGGCCGTAGCACGGGCTTGACAGAGCAAGGTCTTGGTCCGTAGCAAGGGGCTCCAAGATTGCTGGAGACCAGGCGCGAGTCTAGTACATACCCACAAACATACTCCGACTGTCCTCCTTCCCACAGACCTCTCTCCCTGGGATTGACAGGACGCAGTGCAGGCCCTGTGACCTGCCCAGCTCCTCGCCAGCAAACACCGGCCTCTATCGGCTCGTTCACACCTTGGGAATTTAACAATTGCTGCTCTAGCGACACAAGTTGGCCAGTGCTGCAAACCACATTTAGCACATACAAACACCTTTCTATATCACAAGGATAAATCCTTCACCCCATTCAATGACTGATGCCAGGAACGGGCTGTGAATCTGTACAGAATGCTGACACTCAGCAAGAAGCTTCATTCCAGATTTGACATGAATCATTTCTTGTTCCAATTAATATTTTCCTTTTTCATTGTGACAGGACAAGTGACGGCAATGAGTTCCTGTTCCAGGCCAAGGATGAGGTGAGCCTCACACTGGGAATGTCAGGGCGCGGCAACAGAATTAAACAGTGAAATACAAGCATTTCATTTCAATAAAATAGTGTGAAAAACTTCAGCACAGATGTACCGTGTGTCCCGGGGATCGGAGGATGGAGGGAGTGTCCCGGGGATCGGAGGATGGAGGGAGTGTCCCGGGGATCGGGGGATGGAGGGAGTGTCCCGGGGATCGGAGGATGGAGGGAGTGTCGCGGGGATAGGGGAATGTACGGAGTGTCCCGGGGATCGGAGGATGGAGGGAGTGTCCCGGGGATCGGGGGATGTACGGAGTGTCCCGGGGATCGGGGGATGGAGGGAGTGTCCCGGGGATAGGGGGATGTACGGAGTGTCCCGGGGATCGGGGGATGTACGGAGTGTCCCGGGGATCGGGGGATGTACGGAGTGTCCCGGGGATCGGGGGATGGAGGGAGTGTCCCGGGTATCGGGGGATGGAGGGAGTGTCCCGGAGATCGGGGAATGGAGGGAGTGTCCCGGGGATCGGGGGATGTTCCCAGGGATCGGGGGATGTAGGGAGTGTCCCGGGGATCGGGGGATGTTCCCAAGGATCGGGGGATGTAGGGAGTGTCCCGGGGATCGGGGGATGGAGGGAGTGTCCCGGGGATCGGGGGATGTACGGAGTGTCCCGGGGATCGGAGGATGGAGGGAGTGTCCCGGGGATCGGGGGATGTACAGAGTGTCCCGGGGATCGGGGGATGTACGGAGTGTCCCGGGGATCGGGGGATGCACCGAGTGTCCCGGGGATCGGGGGATGGAGGGAGTGTCCCGGGGATCGGGGGATGTTCCCAGGGATCGGGGGATGTAGGGAGTGTCCCGGGGATCGGGGGATGTTCCCAGGGATCGGGGGATGTAGGGAGTGTCCCAGGGATCGGGGGATGTAGGAGTGTCCCGGGGATCGGGGGGTGGAGGGAGTGTCCCGGGGATCGGGGGATGTACCGAGTATCCCGGGGATCGGGGGATGGAGGGAGTGTCCCGGGGATCGGGGGATGGAAGGAGTGTCCCGGGGATCGGGGGATGTACCGAGTATCCCGGGGATCGGGGGATGTACCGAGTGTCCCGGGGATCGGGGGATGGAGGGAGTGTCCCGGGGATCGGGGGATGTACGGAGTGTTCCGGGGATCGGGGGATGTACGGAGTGTCCCGGGGACCGGGGGATGGAGGGAGTGTCCCGGGGATCGGGGGATGGAGGAGTGTCCCGGGAATCGGGGGATGGAGGGAGTGCCCCGGAAATCGGGGGATGGAGGGAGTGTCCCGGGGATCGGAGGATGGAGGGAGTGTCCCGAGGATCGGAGGATGGAGGGAGTGTCCCGGGGATCGGAGGATGGAGGGAGTGTCCCGGGGATCAGGGGGATGTACGGAGTGTCCCAGGGATCGGGGGATGTACGGAGTGTCCCAGTGATCGGGGGATGGAGGGAGTGTCCCGGGGATCAGGGGATGGAGGGAGTGTCCCGGGGATCGGGGGATGTACCAAGTGTCCCGGGGATCGGGGGATGGAGGGAGTGTCCCGGGGATCGGAGGATGGAGGGATTGTCCCGGGGATCGGGGGATGGAGGGAGTGTCCCATGGATCGGAGGATGGAGGGAGTGTCCCGGGGATCAGGGGATGTGTCCCGGGGATCGGGGGATGTACCGAGTGTCCCGGGGATCGGGAGATGGATGGAGTGTCCCGGGGATCGGAGGATGGAGGGATTGTCCCGGGGATCGGGGGATGTACGGAGTGTCCCGGGGATCAGGGGATGTACGGAGTGTCCCGGGGATCGGGGGATGTACGGAGTGTCCCTGGGATCGGGGGATGTAGGGAGTGTCCCGGGGATCGGGGGATGTTCCCAGGGATCGGGGGATGTACGGAGTGTCCCAGGGATCGGGGGATGTACGGAGTGTCCCAGGGATCGGGGGATGTACGGAGTGTCCCAGGGATCGGGGGATGTTCCCAGGGATCGGGGGATGTAGGGAGTGTCCCAGGGATCCGGGGATGTGTCCCGGGGATCGGGGGATGGAGGGAGTGTCCCGGGGATTACGGGATGTACAGAGTGTCCCGGAGATTGGGGGATGTAGGGAGTGTCCCGGGGATCGGGGGATGTTCCCAGGGATTGGGGGATGTAGGGAGTGTCCCGGGGATCGGGGGATGTACGGAGTGTCCCGGGGATCGGGGGATGGAGGGAGTGTCCCGGGGATCGGGGGATGGAGGGAGTGTCCCGGGGATCGGGGGATGGAGGGAGTGTCCCGGGGATCGGGGGATGGAGGGAGTGTCCCGGGGATCGGCGGATGTGTCCCGGGGATCGGGGGATGTACGGAGTGTCCCGGGGATCGGGGGATGTACGGAGTGTCCCGGGGATCGGGGGATGGAGGGAGTGTTCCGGGGATCGGAGGATGGAGGGAGTGTCCCGGGGATCAGGGGATGTACGGAGTGTCCCGGGGATCGGGGGATGTACGGAGTGTCCCGGGGATCGGGGGATGTACGGAGTGTCCCGGGGATCGGGGGATGGAGGGAGTGTTCCGGGGATCGGAGGATGGAGGGAGTGTCCCGGGGATCAGGGGATGTACGGAGTGTCCCGGGGATCGGGGGATGTACGGAGTGTCCCGGGGATCGGGGGATGGAGGGAGTGTTCCGGGGATCGGAGGATGGAGGGAGTGTCCCGGGGATCAGGGGGATGTACGGAGTGTCCCAGGTATCGGGGGATGTACGGAGTGTCCCAGTGATCGGGGGATGGAGGGAGTGTCCCGGGGATCGGGGGATGTACGGAGTGTCCCGGGGTTCGGGGGATGGAGGGAGTGTCCCGGGGATCGGGGGATGGAGGGAGTGTCCCGGGGTTCGGGGGATGGAGGGAGTGTCCCGGGGATCGGGGGATGGAGGGAGTGTCCCGGGGATCGGGGGATGGAGGGAGTGTCCCGGGGATCGGGTGATGGAGGGAGTGTCCCGGGGATCGGCGGATGTGTCCCGGGGATCGGGGGATGTACGGAGTGTCCCGGGGATCGGGGGATGTACGGAGTGTCCCGGGGATCGGGGGATGTACGGAGTGTCCCGGGGATCGGGGGATGGAGGGAGTGTCCCGGGGATCGGGGGATGGAGGGAGTGTCCCGGGGATCGGAGGATGGAGGGAGTGTCCCGGGGATCGGGGGATGTACGGAGTGTCCCGGGGATCGGGGGATGTACGGAGTGTCCCGGGGATCGGGGGATGTACGGAGTGTCCCGGGGATCGGGGGATGGAGGGAGTGTCCCGGGGATCGGGGGATGGAGGGAGTGTCCCGGGGATCAGGGGATGTACGGAGTGTCCCGGGGATCAGGGGATGTTCCCAGGGATCGGGGGATGTAGGGAGTGTCCCGGGGATCGGGGGATGGAGGGAGTGTCCCGGGGATCGGGGGATGTACGGAGTGTCCCGGGGATCGGGGGATGTACGGAGTGTCCCGGGGATCGGGGGATGGAGGGAGTGTTCCGGGGATCGGAGGATGGAGTGAGTGTCCCGGGGATCGGGGGATGTAGGGAGTGTCCCGGGGATCGGGGGATGGAGGGAGTGTCCCGGGGATCGGGGGATGTACGGAGTGTCCCGGGGATCGGGGGATGGAGGGAGTGTCCCGGGGATCGGGGGATGGAGGGAGTGTCCCGGGGATCAGGGGATGTACGGAGTGTCCCGCGGATCAGGGAATGTTCCCAGGGATCGGGGGATGTAGGGAGTGTCCCGGGGATCGGGGGATGGAGGGAGTGTCCCGGGGATCGGGGGATGTACGGAGTGTTCCGGGGATCGGGGGATGTTCCCAGGGATCGGGGGATGTAGGGAGTGTCCCGGGGATCGGGGGATGTATGGAGTGTCCCAGGGATCAGGGGATGTACAGAGTGTCCCGGGGATCGGGGGATGTACGGAGTGTCCCGGGGATCAGGGGATGTACGGAGTGTCCCGGGGATCAGGGGATGTACGGAGTGTCCCGGGGATCAGGGGATGTACCGAGTGTCCTGGGGATCGGGGGATGGAGGGAATGTCCCGGGGATCGGGGGATGGAGGGAGTGGCCCGGAGATCGGGGGATGTTCCCAGGGATCGGGGTATGTAGGGAGTGTCCCGGGGATCGGGAGATGTTCCCAGGGATCGGGGTATGTAGGGAGTGTCCCGGGGATCGGGGGATGGAGGGAGTGTCCCGGGGATCGGGGGATGTACGGAGTGTTCCGGGGATCGGGGGATGTTCCCAGGGATCGGGGGATGTAGGGAGTGTCCCGGGGATCGGGGGATGTATGGAGTGTCCCAGGGATCAGGGGATGTACAGAGTGTCCCGGGGATCGGGGGATGAACGGAGTGTCCCGGGGATCAGGGGATGTACGGAGTGTCCCGGGGATCGGGGGATGTACGGAGTGTCCCGGGGATCGGGGGATGTACGGAGTGTCCCGGGGATCGGGGGATGGAGGGAGTGTCCCGGGGATCGGGAGATGTAGGGAGTGTCCCGGGGATCGGGGGATGGAGGGAGTGTCCCGGGGATCGGGGGATGTACGGAGTGTCCCGGGGATCGGGGGATGTACGGAGTGTCCCGGGGATCGGGGGATGTACGGAGTGTCCCGGGGATCAGGGGATGTACGGAGTGTCCCGGGGATCGGGGGATGGAGGGAGTGTCCCGGGGATCGGGGGATGTAGGGAGTCTCCCGGGGATTGGGGGATGGAGGGAGTGTCCCGGGGATCGGGGGATGTAGGGAGTCTCCCGGGGATTGGGGGATGGAGGGAGTGTCCCGGGGATCGGGGGATGGAGAGAGTGTCCCGGGGATCGGGGGAAGTGTCCCGGGGATCGGGGGATGTAGGGAGTCTCCCGGGGATTGGGGGATGGAGGGAGTGTCCCGGGGATCGGGGGATGTACGGAGTGTCCCGGGAATCGGTGGATGTACGAAGTTACCCGGGGATCAGGGGATGTGTCCCGGGGATCAGGGGGATGTACGGAGTGTCCCGGGGATCGGGGGATGTACGGAGTGTCCCAGTGATCGGGGGATGGAGGGAGTGTTCCGGGGATCGGGGGATGGAGGGAGTGTCCCGGGGATCGGAGGATGGAGGGATTGTCCCGGGGATCGGGGGATGGAGGGAGTGTCCCGTGGATCGGAGGATGGAGGGAGTGTCCCGGGGATCAGGGGATGTGTCCCGGGGATCGGGGGATGTACCGAGTGTCCCGGGGATCGGGGGATGGAGGGATTGTCCCGGGGATCGGGGGATGTACGGAGTGTCCCGGGGATCGGGGGATGTACGGAGTGTCCCTGGGATCGGGGGATGGAGGGAGTGTCCCGGAGATCGGGGGATGTTCCCAGGGATCGGGGGATGTAGGGAGTGTCCCGGGGATCGGGGGATGTTCCCAGGGATCGGGGGATGTAGGGAGTGTCCCAGGGATCCGGGGATGTGTCCCGGGGATCGGGGGATGGAGGGAGTGTCCCAGGGATCGGGGGATGTACGGAGTGTCCCAGGGATCGGGGGATGTTCCCAGGGATCGGGGGATGTAGGGAGTGTCCCAGGGATCCGGGGATGTGTCCCGGGGATCGGGGGATGGAGGGAGTGTCCCGGGGATTACGGGATGTACAGAGTGTCCCGGAGATTGGGGGATGCAGGGAGTGTCCCGGGGATCGGGGGATGTTCCCAGGGATCGGGGGATGTAGGGAGTGTCCCGGGGATCGGGGGATGTACGGAGTGTCCCGGGGTTCGGGGGATGGAGGGAGTGTCCCGGGGATCGGGGGATGTACGGAGTGTCCCGGGGTTCGGGGGATGGAGGGAGTGTCCCGGGGATCGGGGGATGGAGGGAGTGTCCCGGGGATCGGGGGATGGAGGGAGTGTCCCGGGGATCGGGTGATGGAGGGAGTGTCCCGGGGATCGGGGGATGGAGGGAGTGTCCCGGGGATCGGGGGATGGAGGGAGTGTCCCGGGGATCGGGGGATGGAGGAAGTGTCCCGGGGATCGGGTGATGGAGGGAGTGTCCCGGGGATCGGGGGATGGAGGGAGTGTCCCGGGGATCGGGGGATGGAGGGAGTGTCCCGGGGATCGGGGGATGGAGGGAGTGTCCCGGGGATCAGGGGATGTACGGAGTGTCCCGGGGATCAGGGGATGTTCCCAGGGATCGGGGGATGTAGGGAGTGTCCCGGGGATCGGGGGATGGAGGGAGTGTCCCGGGGATCGGGGGATGGAGGGAGTGTCCCGGGGATCGGGGGATGTGTCCCGGGGATCGGGGGATGTACGGAGTGTCCCGGGGATCGGGGGATGTACGGAGTGTCCCGGGGATCGGGGGATGGAGGGAGTGTCCCGGGGATCGGGGGATGGAGGGAGTGTTCCGGGGATCGGAGGATGGAGGGAGTGTCCCGGGGATCAGGGGATGTACGGAGTGTCCCGGGGATCGGGGGATGTACGGAGTGTCCCGGGGATCGGGGGATGTACGGAGTGTCCCGGGGATCGGGGGATGGAGGGAGTGTTCCGGGGATCGGAGGATGGAGGGAGTGTCCCGGGGATCAGGGGATGTACGGAGTGTCCCGGGGATCGGGGGATGTACGGAGTGTCCCGGGGATCGGGGGATGGAGGGAGTGTCCCGGGGATCGGGGGATGGAGGGAGTGTCCCGGGGATCGGGGGATGGAGGGAGTGTCCCGGGGATCAGGGGATGTACGGAGTGTCCCGGGGATCAGGGGATGTTCCCAGGGATCGGGGGATGTAGGGAGTGTCCCGGGGATCGGGGGATGGAGGGAGTGTCCCGGGGATCGGGGGATGGAGGGAGTGTCCCGGGGATCGGGGGATGTGTCCCGGGGATCGGGGGATGTACGGAGTGTCCCGGGGATCGGGGGATGGAGGGAGTGTCCCGGGGATCGGGGGATGGAGGGAGTGTTCCGGGGATCGGAGGATGGAGGGAGTGTCCCGGGGATCAGGGGATGTACGGAGTGTCCCGGGGATCGGGGGATGTACGGAGTGTCCCGGGGATCGGGGGATGGAGGGAGTGTCTCGGGGATCGGGGGATGGAGGGAGTGTCCCGGGGATCGAGGGATGGAGGGAGTGTCCCGGGGATCAGGGGATGTACGGAGTGTCCCGCGGATCAGGGGATGTTCCCAGGGATCGGGGGATGTAGGGAGTGTCCCGGGGATCGGGGGATGGAGGGAGTGTCCCGGGGATCGGGGGATGTACGGAGTGTTCCGGGGATCGGGGGATGTTCCCAGGGATCGGGGGATGTAGGGAGTGTCCCAGGGATCGGGGGATGTATGGAGTGTCCCAGGGATCAGGGGATGTACAGAGTGTCCCGGGGATCGGGGGATGTACGGAGTGTCCCGGGGATCAGGGGATGTACGGAGTGTCCCGGGGATCATGGGATGTACGGAGTGTCCCGGGGATCAGGGGATGTACCGAGTGTCCCGGGGATCGGGGGATGGAGGGAATGTCCCGGGGATCGGGGGATGGAGGGAGTGGCCCGGAGATCGGGGGATGTTCCCAGGGATCGGGGTATGTAGGGAGTGTCCCGGGGATCGGGAGATGTTCCCAGGGATCGGGGTATGTAGGGAGTGTCCCGGGGATCGGGGGATGAACGGAGTGTCCCGGGGATCGGGGGATGAACGGAGTGTCCCGGGGATCAGGGGATGTACGGAGTGTCCCGGGGATCGGGGGATGTACGGAGTGTCCCGGGGATCGGGGGATGTACGGAGTGTCCCGGGGATCGGGGGATGTACGGAGTGTCCCGGGGATCGGGGGATGGAGGGAGTGTCCCGGGGATCGGGAGATGTAGGGAGTGTCCCGGGGATCGGGGGATGGAGGGAGTGTCCCGGGGATCGGGGGATGTACGGAGTGTCCCGGGGATCGGGGGATGTACGGAGTGTCCCGGGGATCGGGGAATGGAGGGAGTGTCCCAGGGATCGGGGGATGTACGGAGTGTCCCGGGGAGCGGGGGATGTACGGAGTGTCCCGGGGATCGGGGAATGGAGGGAGTGTCCCGGGGATCGGGGGATGTACGGAGTGTCCCGGGGATCGGGGGATGTACGGAGTGTCCCGGGGATCGGGGGATGTAGGGAGTCTCCCGGGGATTGGGGGATGGAGGGAGTGTCCCGGGGATCGGGGGATGTAGGGAGTGTCCCAGGAATCGGTGGATGTACGAAGTGACCCGGGGATCAGGGGATGTGTCCCGGGGATCGGGGGATGTAGGGAGTGTCCCAGGGATCGGAGGATGGAGGGAGTGTCCCAGGGATCGGGGGATGGAGGGAGTGTCCCGGGGATCGGGGAATGGAGGGAGTGTCCCAGGGATCGGAGGATGGAGGGAGTGTCCCAGGGATCGGGGGATGGAGGGAGTGTCCCAGGGATCGGGGAATGGAGGGAGTGTCCCAGGGATCGGAGGATGGAGGGAGTGTCCCAGGGATCGGAGGATGGAGGGAGTGTCCCAGGGATCGGGGGATGGAGGGAGTGTCCCAGGGATCGGAGGATGGAGGGAGTGTCCCAGGGATCGGGGGATGGAGGGAGTGTCCCGTGGATCGGGGAATGGAGGGAGTGTCCCGGGGATCGGGGGATGTAGGGAATGTCCCGGGGATCGGGGGATGTTCCCAGGGATCGGGGGATGTACGGAGTGTCCCGGGGATCGGGGGATGGAGGGAGTGTCCCAGGGATCGGGGGATGTACGGAGTGTCCCGGGGATCGGGGGATGGAGGGAGTGTCCCGGGGATCGGGGGATGTACGGAGTGTCCCGGGGATCGGGGGATGTACGGAGTGTCCCGGGGATCGGGGGATGGAGGGAGTGTCCCGGGGATCGGGGGATGGAGGGAGTGTCCCGGGGATCAGGGGATGTACAGAGTGTCCCGGGAATCGGGGGATGTACGGAGTGTCCCGGGGATCGGGGGATGGAGGGAGGGTCCCGGGGATCGGGGGATGTACGGAGTGTCCCGGGGATCGGGGGATGTACGGAGTGTCCCGGGGATCGGGGGATGGAGGGAGTGTCCCGGGGATCGGGGGATGTACGGAGTGTCCCGGGGATCGGGGGAAGTGTCCCGGGGATCGGGGGATGGAGGGAGTGTCCCGGGGATCGGGGGATGGAGGGAGTGTCCCGGGGATCGGGGGATGGAGGGAGTGTCCCGGGGATCAGGGGATGTACGGAGTGTCCCGGGTATCGGGGGATGTACGGAGTGTCCCGGGGATTGGGGAATGGAGGGAGTGTCCCGGGGATCGGGGGATATAGGGAGTGTCCCAGGATCGGGGGATGTGTCCCGGGGATCGGGGGATGTAGGGAGTGTCCCAGAGATCGGGGGATGTGTCCCGGGGATCGGGGGATGTACGGAGTGTCCCGGGTATCAGGGGATGTGTCCCGGGGATCGGGAGATGTACGGAGTGTCCCGGGGATCGGGGGATGTACGGAGTGTCACGGGGATCAGGGGATGTACGGAGTGTCCCGGGGATCGGGGGATGTACGGAGTGTCACGGGGATCAGGGGATGTACGGAGTGTCCCGGGTATCAGGGGATGTGTCCCGGGGATCGGGAGATGTACGGAGTGTCCCGGGGATCGGGGGATGGAGGGAGTGTCCAGGGGATCGGGGGATGGGGGGAGTGTCCCGGGGATCGGGGGAATGTACGGAGTGTCCCAGGATCGGGGGAAGTGTCCCGGGGATCGGGGGATGTACGGAGTGTCCCGGGGATCAGGGGATGTACGGAGTGTCCCGGGGATCAGGGGATGTACGGAGTGTCCCGGGGATCAGGGGATGTACCGAGTGTCCTGGGGATCGGGGGATGGAGGGAATGTCCCGGGGATCGGGGGATGGAGGGAGTGGCCCGGAGATCGGGGGATGTTCCCAGGGATCGGGGTATGTAGGGAGTGTCCCGGGGATCGGGAGATGTTCCCAGGGATCGGGGTATGTAGGGAGTGTCCCGGGGATCGGGGGATGGAGGGAGTGTCCCGGGGATCGGGGGATGTACGGAGTGTTCCGGGGATCGGGGGATGTTCCCAGGGATCGGGGGATGTAGGGAGTGTCCCGGGGATCGGGGGATGTATGGAGTGTCCCAGGGATCAGGGGATGTACAGAGTGTCCCGGGGATCGGGGGATGAACGGAGTGTCCCGGGGATCAGGGGATGTACGGAGTGTCCCGGGGATCGGGGGATGTACGGAGTGTCCCGGGGATCGGGGGATGTACGGAGTGTCCCGGGGATCGGGGGATGGAGGGAGTGTCCCGGGGATCGGGAGATGTAGGGAGTGTCCCGGGGATCGGGGGATGGAGGGAGTGTCCCGGGGATCGGGGGATGTACGGAGTGTCCCGGGGATCGGGGGATGTACGGAGTGTCCCGGGGATCGGGGGATGTACGGAGTGTCCCGGGGATCAGGGGATGTACGGAGTGTCCCGGGGATCGGGGGATGGAGGGAGTGTCCCGGGGATCGGGGGATGTAGGGAGTCTCCCGGGGATTGGGGGATGGAGGGAGTGTCCCGGGGATCGGGGGATGTAGGGAGTCTCCCGGGGATTGGGGGATGGAGGGAGTGTCCCGGGGATCGGGGGATGGAGAGAGTGTCCCGGGGATCGGGGGAAGTGTCCCGGGGATCGGGGGATGTAGGGAGTCTCCCGGGGATTGGGGGATGGAGGGAGTGTCCCGGGGATCGGGGGATGTACGGAGTGTCCCGGGAATCGGTGGATGTACGAAGTTACCCGGGGATCAGGGGATGTGTCCCGGGGATCAGGGGGATGTACGGAGTGTCCCGGGGATCGGGGGATGTACGGAGTGTCCCAGTGATCGGGGGATGGAGGGAGTGTTCCGGGGATCGGGGGATGGAGGGAGTGTCCCGGGGATCGGAGGATGGAGGGATTGTCCCGGGGATCGGGGGATGGAGGGAGTGTCCCGTGGATCGGAGGATGGAGGGAGTGTCCCGGGGATCAGGGGATGTGTCCCGGGGATCGGGGGATGTACCGAGTGTCCCGGGGATCGGGGGATGGAGGGATTGTCCCGGGGATCGGGGGATGTACGGAGTGTCCCGGGGATCGGGGGATGTACGGAGTGTCCCTGGGATCGGGGGATGGAGGGAGTGTCCCGGAGATCGGGGGATGTTCCCAGGGATCGGGGGATGTAGGGAGTGTCCCGGGGATCGGGGGATGTTCCCAGGGATCGGGGGATGTAGGGAGTGTCCCAGGGATCCGGGGATGTGTCCCGGGGATCGGGGGATGGAGGGAGTGTCCCAGGGATCGGGGGATGTACGGAGTGTCCCAGGGATCGGGGGATGTTCCCAGGGATCGGGGGATGTAGGGAGTGTCCCAGGGATCCGGGGATGTGTCCCGGGGATCGGGGGATGGAGGGAGTGTCCCGGGGATTACGGGATGTACAGAGTGTCCCGGAGATTGGGGGATGCAGGGAGTGTCCCGGGGATCGGGGGATGTTCCCAGGGATCGGGGGATGTAGGGAGTGTCCCGGGGATCGGGGGATGTACGGAGTGTCCCGGGGTTCGGGGGATGGAGGGAGTGTCCCGGGGATCGGGGGATGTACGGAGTGTCCCGGGGTTCGGGGGATGGAGGGAGTGTCCCGGGGATCGGGGGATGGAGGGAGTGTCCCGGGGATCGGGGGATGGAGGGAGTGTCCCGGGGATCGGGTGATGGAGGGAGTGTCCCGGGGATCGGGGGATGGAGGGAGTGTCCCGGGGATCGGGGGATGGAGGGAGTGTCCCGGGGATCGGGGGATGGAGGAAGTGTCCCGGGGATCGGGTGATGGAGGGAGTGTCCCGGGGATCGGGGGATGGAGGGAGTGTCCCGGGGATCGGGGGATGGAGGGAGTGTCCCGGGGATCGGGGGATGGAGGGAGTGTCCCGGGGATCAGGGGATGTACGGAGTGTCCCGGGGATCAGGGGATGTTCCCAGGGATCGGGGGATGTAGGGAGTGTCCCGGGGATCGGGGGATGGAGGGAGTGTCCCGGGGATCGGGGGATGGAGGGAGTGTCCCGGGGATCGGGGGATGTGTCCCGGGGATCGGGGGATGTACGGAGTGTCCCGGGGATCGGGGGATGTACGGAGTGTCCCGGGGATCGGGGGATGGAGGGAGTGTCCCGGGGATCGGGGGATGGAGGGAGTGTTCCGGGGATCGGAGGATGGAGGGAGTGTCCCGGGGATCAGGGGATGTACGGAGTGTCCCGGGGATCGGGGGATGTACGGAGTGTCCCGGGGATCGGGGGATGTACGGAGTGTCCCGGGGATCGGGGGATGGAGGGAGTGTTCCGGGGATCGGAGGATGGAGGGAGTGTCCCGGGGATCAGGGGATGTACGGAGTGTCCCGGGGATCGGGGGATGTACGGAGTGTCCCGGGGATCGGGGGATGGAGGGAGTGTCCCGGGGATCGGGGGATGGAGGGAGTGTCCCGGGGATCGGGGGATGGAGGGAGTGTCCCGGGGATCAGGGGATGTACGGAGTGTCCCGGGGATCAGGGGATGTTCCCAGGGATCGGGGGATGTAGGGAGTGTCCCGGGGATCGGGGGATGGAGGGAGTGTCCCGGGGATCGGGGGATGGAGGGAGTGTCCCGGGGATCGGGGGATGTGTCCCGGGGATCGGGGGATGTACGGAGTGTCCCGGGGATCGGGGGATGGAGGGAGTGTCCCGGGGATCGGGGGATGGAGGGAGTGTTCCGGGGATCGGAGGATGGAGGGAGTGTCCCGGGGATCAGGGGATGTACGGAGTGTCCCGGGGATCGGGGGATGTACGGAGTGTCCCGGGGATCGGGGGATGGAGGGAGTGTCTCGGGGATCGGGGGATGGAGGGAGTGTCCCGGGGATCGAGGGATGGAGGGAGTGTCCCGGGGATCAGGGGATGTACGGAGTGTCCCGCGGATCAGGGGATGTTCCCAGGGATCGGGGGATGTAGGGAGTGTCCCGGGGATCGGGGGATGGAGGGAGTGTCCCGGGGATCGGGGGATGTACGGAGTGTTCCGGGGATCGGGGGATGTTCCCAGGGATCGGGGGATGTAGGGAGTGTCCCAGGGATCGGGGGATGTATGGAGTGTCCCAGGGATCAGGGGATGTACAGAGTGTCCCGGGGATCGGGGGATGTACGGAGTGTCCCGGGGATCAGGGGATGTACGGAGTGTCCCGGGGATCATGGGATGTACGGAGTGTCCCGGGGATCAGGGGATGTACCGAGTGTCCCGGGGATCGGGGGATGGAGGGAATGTCCCGGGGATCGGGGGATGGAGGGAGTGGCCCGGAGATCGGGGGATGTTCCCAGGGATCGGGGTATGTAGGGAGTGTCCCGGGGATCGGGAGATGTTCCCAGGGATCGGGGTATGTAGGGAGTGTCCCGGGGATCGGGGGATGAACGGAGTGTCCCGGGGATCGGGGGATGAACGGAGTGTCCCGGGGATCAGGGGATGTACGGAGTGTCCCGGGGATCGGGGGATGTACGGAGTGTCCCGGGGATCGGGGGATGTACGGAGTGTCCCGGGGATCGGGGGATGTACGGAGTGTCCCGGGGATCGGGGGATGGAGGGAGTGTCCCGGGGATCGGGAGATGTAGGGAGTGTCCCGGGGATCGGGGGATGGAGGGAGTGTCCCGGGGATCGGGGGATGTACGGAGTGTCCCGGGGATCGGGGGATGTACGGAGTGTCCCGGGGATCGGGGAATGGAGGGAGTGTCCCAGGGATCGGGGGATGTACGGAGTGTCCCGGGGAGCGGGGGATGTACGGAGTGTCCCGGGGATCGGGGAATGGAGGGAGTGTCCCGGGGATCGGGGGATGTACGGAGTGTCCCGGGGATCGGGGGATGTACGGAGTGTCCCGGGGATCGGGGGATGTAGGGAGTCTCCCGGGGATTGGGGGATGGAGGGAGTGTCCCGGGGATCGGGGGATGTAGGGAGTGTCCCAGGAATCGGTGGATGTACGAAGTGACCCGGGGATCAGGGGATGTGTCCCGGGGATCGGGGGATGTAGGGAGTGTCCCAGGGATCGGAGGATGGAGGGAGTGTCCCAGGGATCGGGGGATGGAGGGAGTGTCCCGGGGATCGGGGAATGGAGGGAGTGTCCCAGGGATCGGAGGATGGAGGGAGTGTCCCAGGGATCGGGGGATGGAGGGAGTGTCCCAGGGATCGGGGAATGGAGGGAGTGTCCCAGGGATCGGAGGATGGAGGGAGTGTCCCAGGGATCGGAGGATGGAGGGAGTGTCCCAGGGATCGGGGGATGGAGGGAGTGTCCCAGGGATCGGAGGATGGAGGGAGTGTCCCAGGGATCGGGGGATGGAGGGAGTGTCCCGTGGATCGGGGAATGGAGGGAGTGTCCCGGGGATCGGGGGATGTAGGGAATGTCCCGGGGATCGGGGGATGTTCCCAGGGATCGGGGGATGTACGGAGTGTCCCGGGGATCGGGGGATGGAGGGAGTGTCCCAGGGATCGGGGGATGTACGGAGTGTCCCGGGGATCGGGGGATGGAGGGAGTGTCCCGGGGATCGGGGGATGTACGGAGTGTCCCGGGGATCGGGGGATGTACGGAGTGTCCCGGGGATCGGGGGATGGAGGGAGTGTCCCGGGGATCGGGGGATGGAGGGAGTGTCCCGGGGATCAGGGGATGTACAGAGTGTCCCGGGAATCGGGGGATGTACGGAGTGTCCCGGGGATCGGGGGATGGAGGGAGGGTCCCGGGGATCGGGGGATGTACGGAGTGTCCCGGGGATCGGGGGATGTACGGAGTGTCCCGGGGATCGGGGGATGGAGGGAGTGTCCCGGGGATCGGGGGATGTACGGAGTGTCCCGGGGATCGGGGGAAGTGTCCCGGGGATCGGGGGATGGAGGGAGTGTCCCGGGGATCGGGGGATGGAGGGAGTGTCCCGGGGATCGGGGGATGGAGGGAGTGTCCCGGGGATCAGGGGATGTACGGAGTGTCCCGGGTATCGGGGGATGTACGGAGTGTCCCGGGGATTGGGGAATGGAGGGAGTGTCCCGGGGATCGGGGGATATAGGGAGTGTCCCAGGATCGGGGGATGTGTCCCGGGGATCGGGGGATGTAGGGAGTGTCCCAGAGATCGGGGGATGTGTCCCGGGGATCGGGGGATGTACGGAGTGTCCCGGGTATCAGGGGATGTGTCCCGGGGATCGGGAGATGTACGGAGTGTCCCGGGGATCGGGGGATGTACGGAGTGTCACGGGGATCAGGGGATGTACGGAGTGTCCCGGGGATCGGGGGATGTACGGAGTGTCACGGGGATCAGGGGATGTACGGAGTGTCCCGGGTATCAGGGGATGTGTCCCGGGGATCGGGAGATGTACGGAGTGTCCCGGGGATCGGGGGATGGAGGGAGTGTCCAGGGGATCGGGGGATGGGGGGAGTGTCCCGGGGATCGGGGGAATGTACGGAGTGTCCCAGGATCGGGGGAAGTGTCCCGGGGATCGGGGGATGTAGGGAGTGTCCGGGGATCGGGGCTGGGGGATGTCCTGGGGGATGTACTGGGGGATGTCCTGGGGGATGTACTGGGGGATGTACTGGCTACAGGTGAGGTGCTGGAGGACTCCTAATGTTGTACCTTTGTATAGAAAGCAAGAAAGGGATAGACTGAGTAATTACAGTTCAGCCTAACCTCAGTGCTGGGAAAAGTATTGAAAACAATTATGAGGGACAGGATATAGTATGTTCCCTTAAATAAAAACATAGAAACATAGAAAATAGGTGCAGGAGTAGGCCATTCGGCCCTTCGAGCCTGCACCACCGTTCAATGAGTCCATGGCTGAACATGCAACTTCAGTACCCCATTCCTGCTTTCTCGCCATACCCTTTGATCCTCCTAGTAATAAGGACG
Organism: Pristiophorus japonicus; assembly: GCF_044704955.1. Taxonomy (NCBI): domain Eukaryota; kingdom Metazoa; phylum Chordata; class Chondrichthyes; family Pristiophoridae; genus Pristiophorus; species Pristiophorus japonicus. The sequence goes on along the minus strand of NW_027251434.1, from coordinate 882,489 downwards.
ACATCTAACTCCCTTTTGAATATATTTAGTGAATTGACCTCAACAACTTTCTGTGGTAGAGAATTCCACAGGTTCACCACTCTCTGGGTGAAGAAGTTTCTCCTCATCTCGGTCCTAAATGGCTTACCCCTTATCCTGAGACTGTGACCCCTGGTTCTGGACTTCCCCAACATCGGGAACATTCTTCCTGCATCTAAACCCGTCAGAATTTTAAACGTTTCTATGAGGTCTCCTCTCATTCTTCTGAACTCCAGTGAATACAAGCCCAGTTGATCCAGTCTTTCTTGATAGGTCAGTCCCGCCATCCCGGGAATCAGTCTGGTGAACCTTTGCTGCACTCCCTCAATAGCAAGAATGTCCTTCCTCAGATTAGGAGACCAAAAGTACACAATACTCCAGATGTGGCCTCACCAAGGCCCTGTACAACTGTAGTAACACCTCCCTGGCCCTGTACTCAAATCCCCTCGCTATGAAGGCCAACATGCCATTTGCTTTCTTAACCGCCTCCTGTACCTGGATGCCAACCTTCAATGACTGATGTACCATGACACCCAGGTCTCGTTGCACCTCCCCTTTTCCTAATCTGTCACCATTCAGATAATAGTCTGTCACTCTGTTTTTACCACCAAAGTGGATAACCTCACATTTATCCACATTATACTTCATCTGCCATGCATTTGCCCACTCACCTAACCTATCTAAGTCACTCTGCAGCCTCATAGCATCCTCCTCGCAGCTCACACTGCACCCAACTTAGTGTCTTCTGCAAATTTGGAGATACTACATTTAATCCCCTCGTCTAAATCATTAATGTACAATGTAAACAGCTGGGGCCCCAGCACAGAACCTTGCGGTACCCCACTAGTCACTGCCTGCCATTCTGAAAAGTCCCCATTTACTCCTACTCTTTGCTTCCTTTCTGCCAACCAGTTCTCAATCCACGTCAGCACACTACCCCCAATCCCATGTGCTTTAACTTTGCACATTAATCTCTTGTGTGGGACCTTGTCGAAAGCCTTCTGAAAGTCCAAATATACCACATCAACTGGTTCTCCCTTGTCCACTCTACTGGATACATCCTCAAAAATTCCAGAAGATTTGTCAAGCATGATTTCCCTTTCACAAATCCATGCTGACTTGGACCTATCATGTCACCTCTTTCCAAATGCGCTGCAATGACATCCTTAATAATTGATTCCATCATTTTACCCACGACCGATGTCAGGCTGACTGGTTATAATTCCCTGTTTTTTTCTCTCCCTCCTTTTTTAAAAAGTGGGGTTACATTGGCTACCCTCCACTCCATAGGAACTGATCCAGAGTCAATGGAATGTTGGAAAATGACTGTCAATGCATCCGCTATTTCCAAGGCCACCTCCTTAAGTACTCTGGGATGCAGTCCATCAGGCCCTGGGGATTTATCGGCCTTCAATCCCATCAATTTCCCCAACACAAAAAGGGTGGGGCTAACAAATCTCGAGCCCCCTGGATGTCAAGGGTCATACAGGGTAAGATAAAGAAAACAAGGGAGGCTTATGACAGATACCGAGAACTCAACAATGCAGAGACTCTGGAGGAGTATAAGAAGTGCAGGGGTGCAATTAAAAAAAATATCAAGAAAGCAAAGAGAGAGCATGAGAGAACGTTGGCAAGTAAAATCAGGGGAAACCCAAAGATGTTTTATAAATACATTAAGAGCAAGAGGATAACTAGAGAAAGATTGGGGCCTATTAGAGACCATAAAGGAAATCTGTGTGTGGAGGCAGAAGACGTGGGTATGATTCTTAATGAATACTTTGCATCTGTTTTCACAAAAGAGAGGGGCGATGCAGACTTTGCAATGAGGGAGGAGTGTGAAATATTAGATGAGATAAACATAGTGAGCGAGGAAGTATTAAGGGGCTTAGCAGCTTTGAAAGTGGATAAATCCCCAGGCCCAGATGAAATGTATCCCAGGCTGTTAAGAGAAGCAAAAGAGGAAATAGCAGAGGCTCTGACCATCATTTTCCAACCTCTCTGGCTACAGGTGTGGTGCCAGAGGACTGGACGACTGCTAATGTTGTACCTTTGTTTAAAAAGGGAGAAAGGGATAGACCGAGTAATTGCAGGCCAGTCAGCCTAACCTCAGTGGTAGGAAAATTATTGGAAAAAATTCTGAGGGACAAGATAAATCTTCATTTAGAAAGACACGGATTAATCAAGGACAGTCAGCATGGATTTGTTAAGGGAAGGTCGTGTCTGACTAACTTGATTGCATTTTTTGAGGAGGTAACAAGGGTTGATGAGGATAGTGTGTATGATGTAGTATATATGGATTTTAGCAAAGCTTTTGATAAGATCACACATGGCAGACTGTTCACAAAAGTAAAAGCCCATGGGATCCAGGGCAAAGTGGCAAGTTGGATCCAAAATTGGCTCAGAGGTAGGAAGCAAAGGGTAATGGTCGATGGATGTTTTTGTGACTGGAAGGCTGTATCCAGTGGGGTTCCACAGGGCTCAGTACTGGGTCCCTTGCTTTTTGCGTTATATATCAATGACTTGGACTTGAATGTTGAGATATGATTAAGAAGTTTGCAGATGACACGACAATAAGCTGTGTGGTTGATAATGAATAAAGCTGCAGACTGCAGGAAGATATCAATGTACTGGTCAGGTGGGCAGAACTGTGGCAAATGGAATTCGATAAGGTGGTTAAGAAGGCATACGGGATACTTGCCTTTATTAGTCGAGGCATAGAATGAATACAAGAGCAGGGAGGTTATGCTTGAACTGTATAAAACACTGGTTAGGCCACAGCTGGAGTACTGCGTGCAGTTCTGGTCACCACATTACAGGAAAGATGTGATTGCACTGGAGATGGTGCAGAGGAGATTTACGAGGATGTTGCCTGGACTGGAGAATTTTGGTTATGAGGAAAGATTGGAGATGCTGGGTCTGTTTTCTTTGGAACAGAGGAGGCTGAGGGGAGACCTGATTGAGGTGTATAAAATGATGAGGGGCCTGGATAGAGTGGATAGGACGGACCTGTTTCCCTTGGCAGAGGGGTCAACAACCAGGGGGCATAGATTTAAAGTAATTGGGGAGAGGTTTAGAGGAGAGATGAGGGGAAATTTCTTCACCCAGAGGGTGGTGGGGGTCTGGAACTCACTGCCTGAAAGGGTGGTCGAGGCAGAAAGCCTCACCACATTTAAAAAAGACTTGGATGTGCACCTGAAGTGCCGTAGGCTACAGGGCTACGGACCGAGAGCTGGAAAGTGGGATTAGGCTGGATGGCTCTTGGTCGGCCGGCACAGACACGATGGGCCGAAATGACCTCCTTCCGTGCTGTAAATTTCCATGCTTTGATGATAAATCTTCATTTAGAAAGACACGTCAAGGACAGTTCAGCATTGATTTGTTAACACAAGGTTGTGTCTGACTAACTTGATTTAATTTTGAACTTGATTGACCAGGAACAGCACACAGCATCGATTGAATGACACACTGCATTGAGCAACATTGTGGGCGCCAGAGACCCGATTATTGGCCACAATGCGATTTGCGCCTATGTGTGTGCAGAGCTGGGTGTGTGTATACACGACGAGCTCAATCTTCCCAACACCCTTCGAAAAATTCTCAGTATAGTTTGCCGAGTCAATTATTTCTTGCTTTTTGAGTTGAGCAGGTTATATTGTGCAGTCAGCCCCTTGGGAAGTTTAAATAATTGTAAATTGTGTGAAATAATTGTTTGAGGAGGAGTGGGAGCACTGGGAATGGATCTATCCCTTATTTAGAGATTTCTTGAGGAATTTAGGGTGGACTGGCGTTATGGAGGTGGAACGTGTTGTCTCCCCAATGATCGGGAAGTATTTCCAGTGAGGGCCCAGTTTGTGCTGTCAGTCTGTGGTGTGCAGTCAATGATGTGTGGACACTGGGTGGGAGCAGAGAGCAGCTCCGAGAGAATGTCCCCCCCCCCCGCCCCCCCCCCGCCCCATGGTCAGACAAGCTGCTGGTGGCCAACCGAGGCTCATGCATGAACAATGGCCGCAGCAAAAAGCACGAGTTGCAGGAAAGAAGGGTAGAACCGGTGGTGGAGAATTGCAGGTCACAATGGAGTCGGTGACAGAAGTTATCCAGTGACAGTTCTGGATGCTCTACATTGGGCTATTGCTGGACAATTAGGTATTGGATGTAGCCTGTGAATTGTGTGAGAAACCTGTTCTTATGTGATGATGGTTTTATAAAATGTATTAAATGTGGTGAAAGTTGTTGCCTCTTCAATGTGCTCCATTTCAGGAGGAGATGAACGATTGGATCAAGAGTGTTACCACCGCCATTGCAGAACATGCACAAATCGCTCAGCAAAGTGGCCAGCTGCCTCCGACTACCTCCTCCACTGATGAAGGCAATCCCAAACGGGACAGTGACCGAAGGTTCAGTCTCTTTGGAAAGAAGAAATGAGGACAAGAGATGCCATTGTCTTTCTGTCGTGCAGAATGGAACCTTGCTTTCGGATAGTTGGATTCTCAGCTGGTGATGTAGAAATTGTTTCATCTTGAACCTGAGCAACCGATGTTTTGAATTTTACAATTGAAACATGCTGGACAGTTGCAGGTGCGTCTTTTCAGTGGGTTTATGAAGATTTTCTATTAAAATACTCCAGATTTTTGTTATTTGTTCATGAATCCAATCGGCTGTTGGCTGGAACTGTCTGACCTGATGGTGTGGGGCCGAGACCCGGTAAGATGTGTCAAATCCAACACTTTGCCCTATGGTAGGGTTCAGGGTTGAGTTGCCTTCAGTATCCCAGTTCCAGACTCTGTGGCTTTAACTCCCATATGTTCAGCTTCATTCTGATTTAAGGATAAGTGAATGTGACCTCCTCACCCATCAACTCACCTTCTGTTTATTAAAGAAATGACATATATCGCGTCTTTCGCGTTTTAATCTTCTTTACAATTGATGAACCCTCCGAAGTGACACTTGATGTTTATTTAGCATCTGTATAAGCCATCGATGGTGATAAGTGTTTGATAGGTAGTGCTGTTAACGGGAATCCTCGCACAACATTGAAATGTAAAGTTCCTCATTTTAAATGTGGTTTCTGGTATTGTGACAGCCAATGTCCCTTCACAGGACAAGCTGAATTTTTTAGCAATTTATCAAAATAGCTGTGGTCTTCCTGAAAGAGTTAAAGTTGGAAGTTGAAGGTCTAACGCCGTGTTGAGGGGCTTTGGCTGAATGAAGGGAATAATGCTTTAATACTTAGCTCAGACTGTGTGTCTCGGGTTTGTGGCAGCTCGTCACTGACATTCCTCACAGTTGCTGTCTTGAAAAGAGAAAAAGAAATGTAATAAATATGTGGCTAAGAATGCAGTGACATCACATCTGATTACATAGAGGTGACAACACGGAAACGGGCCATTCAGTCCAACAAGTCCGTGTCAGCATTTCCCCTCCACTTTAGCAAATCGCCCTAATCACATGTGCCCGCCCTGTCCCTCCCTCAAACACCTATTGGCCTTGCTTAAACTAAAGAAGGCGGAGAATAAGCAAGACGCTGAAATGGTTTAAACCAATCAATCTAATGTGACCCTGACCCCAATGTAATCATTTCGTTTGGTGATAATGGGAAACAATGTCCTCAAACCCATCTCTATCCTTGGGGAGGTAAACAGGGAAAGTGACTGAGAGTGAGGGGCTAGGTTTCCTCTGGCCTGCACCTATTGCAAGAAGGGCCACACGCCCCTTACCCCAGCTCCTGCCCCATTTGTGTTCCAGACCCACATCTGGTTGTGGCGGTTATTACAATCCCAGTGCCCTTTTTGGGACAATCCCGGTTCAGGTGTATTTCTCAGGAGTTCACTCTCAACTTAAGGTTGAGGTAGCCAAATCCTAAAGACACAGAATGGGTCTGAAGGTTGGTCTATCTCTCCCCAAAGGAAAGGAACAACCTGAGAATGTTACTGTCCCCCAGATAGCACGTTTTAGCAAGTTTCAGCCAGATTATAATGTCCCGGATATTGTAAGGGTCCGGGGGGCCTCTCCTCGCTAATGTGCTTCTTCAGCAAAAGAGTGCACGGAGATGTGGTTCGCCAGTTAGTGATACAGAAGACCATGAGAGACAGTTCTACAATCTATCGAGGTTTATTAATGAATCGATCTGCAATTTAAAGCTGGTGAGACCATCAGGACATCCATCAATTATCAAGGTAGCATTGACCTTCAATCCCCGAACAGTCGAAGACTATAGAGCTGGCACAATGCCCTGCCCTGCTCTGATAGTCCATAGATGCTTCAGCGAGTCTGAACAGGCCTAAGCGAATCTAAAAATCCTCATCCCAGCTCTCAGTATTTATACCTTTCTCGGTTGTTTTACCCCAGCGTTTCTTGTTGATCAAGTTAATTAACGCTAGGTATATTTTAGCTGACTTTTGCATCCAGCTAACCACTGTATGACCATTATGAGGTTACCTTGTGAGGGTCAAAGGGCAGATGCAATGGGCTTCTCCAGGGTCATATGGCCCTTCAAGGCCAGGGTCAGACATGGACAGACTTCCCTGCACCTGACACAGGATGGCACGTGATGTCACTGAGCTAGCGATTCCATTTCCTCCTTTGCTGCAGTCATATGTCATGTGCTGAGATTGTCCATAAAACTGGGCAGTCTGTTTAGCACGGGGACCTTTCACCAACATCTGCAGAGCTTTAGGACCAATGGCTGGCCACAGATAGGACCAAAGCTTTAAAGCTTTTCGTTGTAGTAGAGCAGGACTGGGGGCAGGGACTGAGGATTCTGTTTAGACGCCAAGGAACGGAGTAGGAATAGGACCCTCAACCCCATATGCCACCACCACCCCTCACCATTGTCCTGAATATATTGGCCACATCAGAACTACCTGCGTCTCACAGAGCAGCTGTTGCACCCAGTCAATTTATTGGGAAGGCAATGACCCGTGCTGTCGGAGTGTCTGCAGCCATGCTCCAGTGCAGTGATGGACCCGTGCATTGCACTGTCGGAGTGTCTGCAGCCATGCTCCAGTGCAGTGATGGACCCCTGCATTGTACCATCGGAGTGTCTGCAGCCATGCTCCAGTGCAGTGATGGACCCGTGCATTGTACTATCGGAGAGTCTGCAGCCATGCTCCAGTGCAGTGATGGACCCGTGCATTGTACCGTCGGCGTGCCTGCAGCCATGCTCCAGTGCAGTGATGGACCCGTGCATTGTACTGTCGGAGAGTCTGCAGCCATGCTCCAGTGCAGTGATGGACCCCTGCATTATACCATCGGAGTGTCTGCAGCCATGCTCCAGTGCAGTGATGGACCCGTGCATTGTACCATTGGAGTGTCTGCAGCCATGCTCCAGTGCAGTGATGGACCCGTGCATTGTACTATCGGAGTGTCTGCAGCCATGCTCCAGTGCAGTGATGGACCCATGCATTGTACCATCAGAGTGTCTGCAGCCATGCTCCAGTGCAGTGATGGACCCATGCATTGTACTATCGGAGTGTCTGCAGCCATGCTCCAGTGCAGTGATGGACCCGTGCATTGTACTGTCGGAGTGTCTGCAGCCATGCTCCAGTGGCAGGATTCCCGAAAGGCCATGGTGTCCTTGCTGGCCCCTATGCCGGCACGGAGGACCCATATATGAATGCAAAAGCTTCAACCCAATTGATGTTCAGCTCATGCACTGGATGCTGCATTTAATGCCTGATTCCCAGGCGTTTATGTTACACAGTGTTTGGCAATGTTTGCCAATCCGGGATTGGCTTCTGAGATCCTAGGATACCCACCACTGCCTTGGCTCATGACCTCTCTGTGGTGTCTCTGTGCACCAGCCGAGCATGGGTAATGATCTGGCCTGTGACTCCAGTAGAGGAAGAATGAGGATCCCAGGGGGTGAGTCCTTCAATATAGCCTAGCCCAAGAGTCCTGGCTCAACACCGCCTGCTCTGAGAGTTTTGGGAGAACAAGGAAGTGATTTGAGTTGTTAATGTGACACCCAGTCGCTTCATGGCCCTGCGGTGTGAAGCAGTTCCATGCTGCCTTGACCCAGACAATGCAAGCAATGTGCCATAGCACGTTGAGCCCCAGTCACCAGAGCATCTGCAACATTTTCTGAGATCCAGACAATCCAAAGGCAGAGACGAGATTCCTCTCCATTTTCAGCCTTCCTGGGCTCTAAAATCAGGGCAAATTATGAGAGAAGCCATTCCTGCTGGTTTTCCAGCCTGATTCCAGGAGTTCCAACTCCATTCTGCACCTTCCTGTGCTCCACCGCCAAGACTGATATATTCAAATGAGGGCCAGTTAAGCTCGCGATGCACCATAGGAACTTCAGTTAATCTGGCGAGATTTAACGAAGCAAAACGTTCTGAAGGTTCGAATGAGCTTTTAGAAAGTTTTTTTTGCTGGTTTGTTTCCATAGACAGCACAAGATTTGCCTCGAACTGCCTGAGCGACTGTAACATGCCGTAGACAGAGCCGAGTCATCTCACAACCAACAACTTGCGTTTATACCGGGGGAGAAATTCGGGAGCGCCCATTTGCGGCGCTAACTTTTAATAGTTGGAAAAGTTATCTAACTTAAAAAAATGTTGGGGTTGCTCTCCAGGGAGATAGTGGAGCCTGAATCAAGCTCTGACCCGTGCTGGAGCACAAGAGGCAGCAGGCCGGGCGGGAGGTGTGTAGCGCTGCACAATGGGCCGTGTTGGGAGGCTCCTCCCTCCCTTAAAGGGAAGGGCCATCGCTGCGGGTTATGCAACATTAAAACATACCCGGTCCCCGGCGGCAGTCGCGATCGACCAGACCAGCCCCAGGCTCTGCAGCAGAGTGCCGGGCTGATCGATCGCGGGCAAGAAAAAGCACAAACAATTGAAAGAGAGGATTGAGATTATTTTTTTTTACTTACTGCGGCCACCTGGCCTTTAAGCATCGCCCTCCCCCACCGCCCCCCCCCCCCCCCCCCCGAAGTGCCCGGCCTGCTGAGCCACACCTCCTGCGGCTGCTGGTGTTTTCGCCCAGCGATGCTACAGGGGCAGAACCAAAGTTCGAGTCCGGGGTAATGCATGGCGATGATGTCGCGATCTCTGGGCAAAGGAGATCGAGGCGCAACGTACTGCCGTCGTAAACCTGCGGGACTCGATCTGCTCACCGAGCACGGTCTGTAAGTGCTTAGTGCCCCATTATCGACCTTGCAGGTGATAACAGGAGGTGCTAAGGAGGCAATTTTCTAGGCCTTAGTGCCTTTAACACAGTAAAACTGAACAGGTTAGGTCAAAGCCATATTCAATCGCAACTTAAGCAACTAACAGGACGATGAGGCTCCATGAACATCACAAATAGCAGAGCTCAGCACATGAGTGCAAAGGTCGAGACTGAAATGGTCGCAGCCATCTTCGGCCAGAAGTACTAAGTAGATGATCCATCTCGGCCTCCTCCCGAGGTCCTCACCACCACAGAAGCCAGTCACTTCGATTCACTCCACGTGATATCAAGAAATGGCTGAGCGCACTGAATACAGCAAAGGCTATGGGCCCCGACAACAACCCGGCCGTCGTGCTGAAGACTTGTGCTCCAGAACTAGCCGCGCCTCTAGCCAAGCTGTTCCAGTACAGCTTCAACACTGGCAGCTATCCGACAATGTGGAAAACTGCCCAGGTATGTCCTGTCCACAAAAAACAGAACAAATCCAATCCGGCCAATTACCGCCCCATCAGTCTACTCTCAATCATCAGCAAAGTGATGGAAGGTGTCACCGACAGTGCTATCAAGCGGCACTCACTCACCAATAACCTGCTCACCGATGCCCAGTTTGGGTTCCATCAGGACCACTCGGCTCCAAACCTCATTACAGCCTTGGTCCAAACATGGACAAAAGAGCTGAATTCCAGAGGTATGGGGAGAGTGGCTGCCCTTGACATCAAGGCAGCATTTGACCGAGTGTGGCATCAAGGAGCCCGAGTAAAACTGAAGTCAATGGGAATCAGGGGGAAAACGCTCCACTGACTGGAGTCAATCATCTCAGCCCCAGGACATCGCTGCAGGGGTTCCTCAGGGCAGTGTCCTAGGCCCAACCATCTTCAGCTGCTTCATCAATGACCTTCCCTCCATCATAAGCTCAGAAGTGGGGATGTTCGCTGAGGATTGCACAGTGTTCTGTTCCATTCGCAACTCCTCAGATAATGGAGCAGTCCGTGCCCGCGTGCAGCAAGACCTGGACAACATGCTGGGGATGGCATTGACCAGAAACTCAACTGGACCAGCCATATAAATACTGTAGCTACAAGAGCAGGTCAGAGGCTGGTTATTCTGCGGCAAGTGTCTCACCTCCTGATTCCCCAAAGCCTTTCCACCAGCTACAAGGCACAAGTCATGAGTGTGATGGAATACTCCGCACTTGCCTGTGTGAGTTCAGCTGGAACAACACTCAAGAAGCTCGACACCATCCAATCGATATCCCATCCACCACCTTACACAGCCACTCCTGTAGTGTCTACGCTAGAAACTCGCCAAGGCTTCTTTGGCAGAACCTCCCAAACCCGTGACCACCCAAAAGGACAAGATCAGCAGTGCATGGGAACACCATCAACTCCAAGTTCCCCTCCAAGTCACACATCATCCCGACTTCAACATATATCGGTCGTTCCTGCATCATCACTGGGTCAAAATTCAGGAACTCCCCCGCTAACAGCACTGTGGGAGCACTTTCATCACACGGACTGCAGCGGTTCAAGAAGGCCTTCTCGAGGGGCAATTAGGGATGGGCAATAAATGCCTGTCTTGCCAGTGACACCCACATCCTGAAGAATTATTTTAAAAATAAGGCACGCAATCGATTCATTGGTCTACAGCAAAAGATGGACCTATTCAGTTCAACCAAACAATCATTTGCCTCTTTATTAGTAATTACTGAACTCTCGCAATGCTGCACCTTCTGCTGCTCTATGTACCCGATCTATATCATTCCTTATCAATGGAGCAACACATCCGACTCTCATTACAGGAACTTCTGGGCAAAATATCTCACACCCTCTCAGCTTTAGCACTGCTCCATACTCTGCTCGCAGACATTATTCTGAGATGGTGATAATATCAATAATCTCACTGGTAGTATATCCCTCTATCCCCAGTACTGTACTGTAGCTCTTTTTCGATTGGCACGGACATGATAAGCCGAATGGCCTCCATCTGTGTCGCAATACTTCTATGATTCTATGACTATTTAAATAGGCAAGGATCAGACAGCACATTGGGATTCGCTCCACTCACAGCTGAGTGCTGGTTTCATACAGAAAACATTCTCCCAACGTTCTCCTTTAAGATGAAGAAATTAATATTGAAATTAAAAGGAAGTAATCAAATTCCACACTGGGTGCACACTGGACAGACCCACCAGGGGGCGGCAGTGGTACACAGTGGGATACAGTGGTAGACAGTGGGATACAGTGGTACACAGTGGTACACAGTGGGATACAGTGGTACACAGTGGGATACAGTGGTACACAATGGGATACAGTGGTACACAGTGGGATACAGTGGTACATCGTGGGATACAGTGGTACACAGTGGTATACAGTGGTATACAGTGGTACACAGTGGGATACAGTGGTACACAGTGGGATACAGTAGTACACAGTGGGATACAGTGGTACACAGTGGGATACAGTGGTACACAGTGGGATACAGTGGTACATCGTGGGATACAGTGGTACACAGTGGGATACAGTGGTACACAGTGGGATACAGTGGTACACAGTGGGATACAGTGGTACATCGTGGGATACAGTGGTATACAGTGGTACACAGTGGGATACAGTGGTACACAGCGGGATACAGTGGTATACAGTGTTACACAATGTTACACAGTTGGATGCAGTGGGATACAGTGGTACACAGTGGTATACAGTGTTACACAGTGGTACACAGTGGGATACAGTGGTACACAGTGGTATACAGTGGTACACTGTGGGATACAGTGGTACACCGTGGGATACAGTGGTACACAGTGGGATACAGTGGTACACAGTGGTATACAGTGGTACACAGTGGGATACAGTGGTACTCAGTGGTATACAGTGGTACACAGTGGTATACAGTGGTACACAGTGGTATACAGTGGTACACAGTGGGATACAGTGGTACTCAGTGGTATACAGTGTTACACAGTGGTACACAGTGGTACACAGTGGGATACAGTGGTACACAGTGGGATACAGTGGTATACAGTGTTACACAATGTTACACAGTGGGATACAGTGGTACACAATGTTACACAGTGGGATACAGTGGTACACAGTGGTATACAGTCGGGAGGGAGTGGCCCTGGGAGTCCTCAATATTGACTCTGGACACCATGAAGTCTCATGGCTTCAGGTCAAACATGGGCAAGGAAACCTCCTGCTGATTACCACCTACTGCCCTCCCTCAGCTGATGAATCAGTACCACTCCATGTTAAACACCACTTGGAAGAAGCACTGAGAGTAGCAAGGGCCCAGAATGTACTCTGGGCGGGGGAACTGCAATGTCCATCACCAAGATTCGCTCGGTAGCACCACTACCCACTACTGACCGAGCTGGCTGAGTCCTGAAGAACATAGCTGGCAGACTGGGCCTGCAACAGGTGGAGAGAGAACCAGCACCAGGGAAACACCGACTTGACTTTGTCCTCACCAATCTACCCGTCGCAGCGTTGGTAGCAGTGACCACCGCACAGTCATCTCCGCATACTGGAGACGAAGTTCCGTCTTCACACTGAGGACATCCTCCATCGTGTTGTGTGGCACTACCACCGTGCTAATTGGGATAGATTCAGAACAGATCTAGCAGCTCAAAACTGGGCATCCATGAGGTGCTGTGAGCCATCAGCAGCAGCAGCTTTGTAACCTCATGGCCCGGCATATCCCTCACTCTACCAGTACCATCAGGCCAGGGGACCAACCCTGGTTCAATGAGGAGTGCAGAAGAACATGCCAGGAGCAGCACCAGGCGTACCGATAAATGAGTCGCCAACCTGGGGAAGCTGCAACACAGGACTACATGCATGCTAAACAGCGGAAGCAGCATGCTGTAGACAGAGCTAGGCGATTCACCACAATCAACGGATCAGATCAAAGTTCTGCAGCCCTTCCATAACCAGTTGTGAACGGTGGTGGACAATTGAACAACCAACTGGAGAACATAAGAATATAAGAAATAGGAGCAGGAGTAGAACATTTATTTGGTCCTTCGAGCCTTTCAATAAGATCACGGCTGATCTTCAACCTCAACTCCACTTTCCTGCACTATCCCCATATCTCCCTCGATTCCTTTAACATTCAAAAATCTATTGCTCTCTGCCTTGAATATACTCAAGGACTGAGCCTCCACAGCCCTCTGGGGCAGAGAATTCCAAAGATTCACCACCCTCTGAGTGAAGAAATTTCTCCTCATCTCAGTCCTAAATGGCCGACCCCTTATCCTGAGACTGTGACCCCCTGGTTCAAGACTCCCCAGCCAGAGGAAATATCCTCCCTGCATCTACCCGGTCAAGCCCTGTAAAAATTTTGTATGTTTCAATGAGATCACCTCTCATTCTTCTAAACTCTAGAGACTATAGGCCTAGTCTACTCAATCTCTCCTCATAGGACAATCTCCCCATCCCAGGGATCAGTCTGGTGAACCTTTGTTACACTCCCTCTATGACAAGTATATCCTTCCTTAGGTAAGGAGACCCGAACTGTGCACAATACTCCAGGTGTGGTCTCACCAGGGCCCAAAATAATTGCAGTAATACGTCTTTACTCTGAGACTCAAATCCTCTTGTAATAAAGGCCAACTTTCTTAATTCATATTAACGTTCAGTGATTTGTGTACAAGGACACCCAGGTCCCTCTGAATAGCAACATTTTCCAATACTCTGCTTTTCTATGTTTCCGACCAAAGTGGAGAACTTCACATTTCCCCACATTATATTCCATTTGCCATGTTCTTGCCCACTCACTCAGTCTGTCTATATCCCCTTGAAGTCTCTTTGCATCCTCCTCACAACTTACATTCCCACCAAGCTTTGTATCATCAGTAAACTTAGATATATTACATTTAGTCCCCTCATCCAAATCATTGACATGGATTGTGAACATCTGAGGCCCAAGCACTGATCTTTGCAGCACCCCACTAGTTACAATATGCCAACCCGAAAATGATCTGTTTATTCCTACTCTCTGTTCTCTGTCCGTTAACCAATCCTCAATCCATGCTGGTATATTACCCCCAATCCCATGCGCCCTAATTTTGTTCAATAACCTCTTGTGTGAAACATAGAAACAAAGAAACATAGAAAATAGATGCAGGAGTAGGCCATTTGGCCCTTCGAGCCTGTACCGCCATTCAACAAGATCATGGCTCATCATTCACCTCAGTACCCCTTTCCTGCTTTCTCTCCATACCCGCTTGATCCCTTTAGCCGCAACGGCCATATCTAACTCCCTCTTGAATATATCCAATGAACTGGCATCAACAACTCTCTGTGGCAGGGAATTCCACAGGTTAACAATTCTCTTGAGTGAAGAAGTTTCTCCTCATCTCCATCCTAAATGGCTTACCCCTTATCCTTAGACTGTGTCCCCTGGTTCTGGACTTCCCCAACATCGGGAACATTCTTCTCCAACTAACTTGTCCAATCCCGTCAGAATTTTATATGTTTCTATGAGATCCCCTCTCATCCTTCTAAACTCCAGTGAATACAGGCCCAGTTGATCCAGTCTCTCCTCGTATGTCAGTCCTGCCATCCCAGGAATCAGTCTGGTGAACCTTCGCTGCACTCCCTCAACAGCAAGAACATCCTTCCTCAGATAAGGAGACCAAACTGAACACGATATTCCAGGTGAGGCCTCACCAAGGCCCTATACAACTGCAGTAAGACCTCCCTGCTCCTATACTCAAAACCCTAGCTATGAAGGCCAACATACCATTTGCCTTCTTCACCGCCTGCTGTATCTGCATGCCAACTTTCAATGACTGATGTACCATGACACCCAGATCTCGTTGCACCTCCCCTTTTCCTAATCTGCCGCCATTCAGATAATATTCTGTCTTCGTGTTTTTGCCCCCAAAGTGGTAAACCTCACATTTATCCATATTATACTGCATCTGCCATGCATTTGCCCACTCACCTAACCTGTTGAATCATCCTCACAGCTCACACTGCCATCTAGTTTAGTGTCATCTGCAAACTTGGAGATATTACACTCAATTCCTTCATCCAAATCATTTGATGTATATTGTAAATAGCTGGGGTCCCAGCACTGAGCCCTGCGGTACCCCACTAGTCACTGCCTGCCATTCTGAAAAGGACCCGTTTATCCCGACTCTCTGCTTCCTGTCTGCCAACCAGTTCTCTATCCACGTCAGTACATTACCCCCAATACCATGTGCTTTGATTTTGCACACCAATCTCTTGTGTGGGACCTTGTCAAAAGCCTTTTGAAAGTCCAAATACACCACATCCACTGGTTCTCCCTTGTCCACACTACTAGTTACATCCTCAAAAAATTCCAGAAGATTTGTCAGGCAAGATTTCCCTTTCATAAATCCATGCTGACTTGGACCGATCATGTCACTGCTTTCCAGATGCGCTGCTATTTCATCCTTAATAATTGATTCCAACATTTTCCTCACTACTGATGTCAGGCTAACCGGTCTATAATTACCCGTTTTCTCTCTCTCTCCCTTTTTAAAAAGTGATGTTACATTAGCTACCCTCCAGTCCATAGGAACTGATCCAGAGTCGATAGAGTGTTGGAAAATTATCACCAATGCATCCACTATTTCGAGGGCCACTTCCTTAAATACTCTGGGATGCAGACTATCAGACCCCGGGGATTTATCGGCCTTCAATCCCATCAATTTCCCTAACACAATTTCCTGCCTAATAAGGATATCCTTCAGTTCCTTCTTCTCACTAGACCCACTGTCCCCTAGTACATTCGGAAGGTTATTTGTGTCTTCCTTCGTGAAGACAGAACCAAAGTATTTGTTCAACTGGTCTGCCATTTCTTTGTTCTCCATTATAAATTCCCCTGAATCTGACTGCAAGGGACCTATGTTTGTTTTCACTAATCTTTTTCTCTTCACATATCTATAGGAGCTTTTGCAGACAGTTTTTATGTTCCCTGCAAGCTTCCTCTCGTACTCTATTTCCCCCCTCTTAATTAAACCCTTAGTCCTTCTCTGCTGAATTCTAAATTTCTCCCAGTCCTCAGGTTTGCTGCTTTTTCTGGCCAATTTATGTGCCTCTTCCTTGGATTTAACACTATCCTTAATTTCCCTTGTTAGCCACGGTTGAGCCACCTTCCTCATTTTATTTTTACTCCAGACAGGGATATACAATTGCTGAAGTTCATCCATGTGATTTTTAAATGTTTGCCATTGCCTATCCACCGTCAACCCTGTCAGTATCATTCGCCAGTCTATTCTAACCAATTCACGTCTCATACCATTGAAGTTACCTTTCCTTACCCTAGTCTCCGAATTAACTGTGTCACTCTCCATCTTAATAAAGAATTCCACCATATTATGGTCACTCTTCCCCAAGGGGCCTTGCACAACAAGATTGCTAATTAATCCTCTCTCATTACACATCACCCAGTCTAGAATGGCCAGCCCTCTAGTTGGTTCCTCGACATATTGGTCCAGAAATCCATCCCTATTACACTCCAGGAAATCCTCCTCCACCGTATTGCTACCAGTTTGGTTAGCCCAATCTATATGTAGATTAAAGTCGCCCATGATAACTGCTGTACCTTTATTGCACGCATCCCTAATTTCTTGTTTGATGCTGTCCCCAACCTCACTACTACTGTTTGGTGGTCTGTACACAACTCCCACTGGCGTTTTCAGCCCTTTGGTATTCCGCAGCTCCACCCATACCGATTCCACATCATCCAAGCTAATGTCCTTCCTTACTATTGTGTTAATCTCCTCTTGAACCAGCAACGCCACCCCACCTCCTTTTCCTTTCTGTCTATCTTTCCTGAATGTTGAATACCCCTGGATGTTGAGTTCCCAGCCGTGGTCACCCTGGAGCCATGTCTCCGTGATGCCAATAACATCATATCCGTTAACTGCTATCTGTGCAGTTAATTCATCCACCTTATCGAATGCCTTTTGGAAATCCAAATACACCTCATCCACTGGTCTCCCCCTTTTACTATTCTGCTCGTTACAACCTCAAAAAACAGATTTGTCAAACATGATTTCCCTTTCATAAATCCGTGTTGACTGTGGCCAGTCCTATTGTTATTTTCTAAGTGCCCTGTTACCACGTCCTTAATAATAGATTTGAGCATTTACCCTACTACTGATGTCAGGCTATAGTTACCCATTTTCTCTCTCCCTCTTTTCCTAAATAGCGAGGTTACATTTGCTACCTGTGACATCACAGGAAAGCACATAAGTGATTGGTTGGTCAATATTTCTCTTTTTCTAAACTTGGACACTGCTTTAAATTAAGAGCTGGGATTAACAACTAAAGATAGAAATTGATATTTCCTAACTTGAAAACTTAATTAATGAAATAAAATACTTTAGAGCTGGCAGGGCAGGCGATGTATTGCAGCTGCAACATGTGGGAGCTGGTGTACACCAGTGTGATCCCCAGCGACCACATCTGCAGTAAGTGTCGGCGGCTCGAGGAATTCAGCTCCGAGTTGATGAGCTGGAGTCCGAGCTTCAGACATTGCGATCCATCAGAGAGCGGGAGAGTTACCTTGTCACTGTGTTCCAGCAGGCAGTCACACCCCGTAGGTTAAATACTTCAAATTTGGTCCATGGTCAGGGACAGGAGGGTGTGACTACGAGTGAGGCAGGTCTGGGGACCCAGGATGTAGTGAGGGAGGAGCCTCAGCCCTTGCTCTTGTCCGACAGGTTCGAGGATCTTGCTCCCCATGTGGATGGGAGCAGCGACTGCAGGGAGGATGAGCAAACTGACCACAGCGCCGTGGTACAGGGAACTGTTCAAGTGGGTGGAGTAAAAATAAATGTGATAGTTGTCTGGGACAGTATCATTAGAGGGGTAGATACTATTCTCTGCAGCAGAAAGCGTGAGTCCTGAGGCTGTGTTGCCTGCCTGGTGCCAGGGTTAAACATATCTCCTCTGGGCTGAAGAGGAAGTTGGAGTGGGAGGGGGAAGATTCAGTTGTCGTGGTCCACGTGGGTATCAACGACATAGGCAGAACAAAGAAAGAGGTTCTGCTGAGGGAGTATGAGCAACTAGGAGCTAAATTAAAAAGCAGAACCACCAAGGTAATAATCTCTGGATTACTAGCTGAGCCACGATTGGCATGGGGTAAATAAGATCAGAGACATTAATGCATGGCTCAAAGACTGGTGTGTGAGAAATGGGTTTCGATTCATGGGGTACTGGCACCAGCACTGGGATAAGAGGGAGCTGTTCCATCGGGACGGGCTTCACTTGAACCAGGCTGGGACCAGTGTCCTGGCAAATCGAATAACTCGGGCTGTAGATAGGGCTTTAAATTAAATAGTGAGAAGGGAGGGTTCAAGTGAGCAGAAATGTAAAAAGTCAAAGAGAAAGGAGAAGGCAATCGAGCCAGGTAGCGATGGGGGAAAACGCTAACCAGAGTGTGACAGGAGGGGACAGAGCGTATAAACGTAAGAGTGCATCATAAGTAGAGTCAGAGTCGGGAAAAATGGTAAAAAGACCAAATTAAAAGCTCTGTATCTGAATGCACGCAGCATTCGGAACAAGATAGATGAGTTGACGGCACAAATAGGAATAAATGGGTATGACCTGATAGTCATTACAGAGACGTGGTTGCAAGGTGGCCAGGACTGGGAACTGAATATTCAGGGGTATTTGCCTCTTCGGAATGACAAGCAGAAAGGAAAAGGAGATGGGGTAGCTCTGTTAACAAAGGATGAGATCAGTGCTGTAGTGAGAAATTATATTAGCTCAGAAGATCAAGATGTCGAATCAGTTTGGGGGAAGATAAGAAATAATAAGGGGAATAAGTCTCTGGTGGGAGTGGTCTACAGGCCCCCTAACAGTAGCTACACTGTAGCACAGAGTATAAATCAAGAGATAATGGAGGCCTGTAAGAATCATGGGTGATTTTAATATTCATAATCAAATTGGCAAAGGTAGCCTTGAGGATTTACAGTAGAGGAAGAGGATAACATACTGGACATCCCTAGGAAACTAATATTGAATCAGGGCCAGGGACTCACCAAACTTAATGTAAGTAAAATAATAGTAATGAAGAAAATAATGGCACCAATGAGAGACAAACCCCAGGACTAGATGGTTTCCAGCCCAGGGGTTTAAAGGAGTAGGTGAGAATATTGCAGAAGCCCTCACTATAATCTCCCAAAGTTCTCTCAATTCAGGAACTGTTCCTTTCGATTGGACGATTGCCTGTGTCACTCCGCTATTTAAGAAAGATGTGAGAGAGAAACCAGGGAATTATAGACCAATTAGCCTAACATCTGTTGTCGAGAAATTACTAGAGTTTATAATTAAGGATAGAGTGACCTTGAAAATGTTCAACTGATCAGAGAGAGCCAGTGTGGGTTTGTACAGGATGGGTGGTTAAAGCAGTGTACAGGGGAATGTTATGGAAACTCAAGGCCAACAATGTAACAGTCACCAAGAAATCAAATGGGAATTCTAAAGGAACTCTTTTACACAGAGCGTGGTGAGAATGTGGAACTCGCTACCACAGGGAGTGAATAGTATCGGTACATTTAAGGGAAGGCAAGATAAGCATGAGGGAGAAGGGAATAGAGGGTTATGCTGATAGAGTTAGATGAGGAAAGATGGGAGGAGGCTCGAGTGGAGCATAACCGCCGGCATGGACTGGTGGAGTCAAAGGGCCTGTTTCTGTGCTGTATATCCGATGTCATTCTATGTATTTATATGGACTTCCAGAGTGCATTTGAAAAGGTCCCTCATGTTAGCTAAAGTTGAAGCTCGTGGAATTGAGGGCATATTATTGACCAGGTTAGGAAATTGGCTGAGCGGCAGGAGACAGAGAGTAGGGATAAAGGGATAATAGTACTTTAATTGGCAGGATGGGACGAGTGGTGTTCTGCAGGGATCTATGTTGGGGCCTCAACTATTCACCATATTTATTAACGACTTCGATGATGGGCTCGAGAGCCACATATCCAAGTTTGGCAATGACACAAGGATAGGCGGCATTGTAGCAGTGTAGATGGAAGCATAAAACTACAAAGAGATATTAATAGATTAAGCGAATGGGGAAACTGGCAAATGGATTTCAATGTAAGGTCATTGGATCTAAAAAAGAAAAGAATAGAGTACTTTCTAAATTGTGAAAAGCTAGAAACTGGAGGTCCAAATAGACCTGGGGTTCAGGTACAAAAATCATGAAACTGTCATGGGCAAGTACAAAAAATAATTGTGTGGAATGGGCCTATACTCTCTGAATTTCGAACTTGGCACGATGCTGAGCTCTTTTTCCCCGCCTTCGCCTCTGTGCCCACTTCTTCGGCCAGGGGTCTTCCCTCTGCACAGCTGACCCTTTCTCCCGTGTTCAGAATTCTCACTCTACCTGGACCCCTCCCTCTGGCCTCTTACCCTCTCTAGATCTGTTCATTGCAAACAGTTTCAATGTCTCTGCTCCCCTCACTCACTCCAACCTCCTTCCCTCTGAACTTGCAGCACTCCGCTCGCTCAGATCCAACCCCAACCTTGTCATCAAACCTGCTGACAAGGGTGGTGCTGTTGTTGTTTGGCGAACTGACCTCTACCTTGCAGAGACTGATCACCAACTCTCTGACACCTCCTCCTACCTCCCCCGGACCATGACCCCATGACTGAACATTAAGCCATAATTTCCCAGACAGTCACTGACCTCATCTCCTCTGGAGATCTTCCCTCCACAGCCACCAGCCTCATAGTTCCCCAACCCCGCACAGCCTGCTTCTACCTCCTTCCCAAGATCCACAAACAGGACTGCCCCGGTAGATCCATCGTTTCAGCCTGTTCCTGCCCCACTGAACTTATTCCTTCCTATCTCGACTCTATTTTTTCTCCCCTTGTCCAGTATCTTCCCACATGCATCCGCGACTCCTCCGACGCCCTCTGTCACTTTAACAGTTTCCAGTTTCCCGGCCCCAACCGTCTCCTTTTCACCATGAACATCCAATCCCTCTACACTTCCATCCCCCACCAGGACGGCCTGAGGGCGCTCCGCTTCATCCTCGAGCAGAGGCCCAACCAGTCCCCATCCCCCACCCTCCTCTGCCTGGCTGAACTTGTTCTCACATTGAACAACTTCTCCTTTAACTCCATTCACTTCTTCCAAATTAAGGTGTTGCTATGGAAACCCACATGGGTCCGAGCTATGCCTGCCTTTTCGTGGGATATGTGGAACGTTCTTTGTTCCAGTCCTACTCGGGTCCCCTCCCTCACCTCTTTTTCCGGTACATTGATGACTGTATCGATGCTGTTTCCTGCTCTCGCCCTGAACTAGAAAATTTCATTCACTTTGCATCAAATTTCCACCCTTCCCCCACCTTCACATGGTCCATCTCCGACTCTCCCCTTCCTTTCCTCGACTTCTCTGTCTCCATCTCTGGGGTAGGATTTCAACCAGATTCCACTATAAGCCCACTGACTCCCACAGCTACCTGGCCTACACTTCCTCCCAGCCCGCTTCCTGTAAGGACTCCATTCCATTCTCCCAGTTTCTCCGTCTCCGTCACATCTGCTCTGACGATGCCACCTTCCACACTAGTGTCTCTGACATGTCTTCCTTTTTCCTCAACCGAGGATTCCCCTCCGCCGTGGTTAACATGGCCCTCGCCCGTGTCCGTTCTATTTCCCGCACCTCTGCTCTCAGCCCTTCCCCTCCCTCTCAGAACCATGACAGGGTTCCCCTTGTCCTCACCTTTCACCCCACCAGCCTCCACGTTCCATGGATCATCCTCCGCCATTTCCGCCACCTCCAGCGTGATTCCACCACCAATCACGTCTTCCCCTCCCCTCCCCCCTCAGCGTTCCGCAGGGACCGCTCCTTCCCCGATACCCTGGTCCATTCCGCAGTTACCCCCAGCACCCCTCCCCTTCCCACGGCATCTTCCCGTGCAAGCGCTGGAGATGCAACACCTGCCCTTTTACCCCCTCCCTTCCCACTGTCCAGGGCCCCAAACACTCCTTCCCGGTGAAACAGGGATTTACTTGTACTGCTTTCAATGTAGTATTCTGTATTCGCTGCTCACGATGTGGTGGTCTCTACACTGGGGAGACCAAGCGTAGATTGGGTGACCGCTTTGTGGAACACCTCCGTTCAGTCCGCGAGCTTCCGGTCACTTTAATTCTCCGCTCCACTCCCACTCTGACCTCTCCGTCCTCAGCCTCCTGCACTTTCCAATGCAGCTCAACGCAAGCTGGAGGGACAGCACCTCATCTTTTGTTTAGACACTTTACAGCCTTCTGGATGCAACATCGAGTTCAACAATTTCAGAGTGTAACCTCTCCCAATCTTTGGCTCCCTTCCTCCCCTTCCTCCCCTCAGAGCCTGTTTCTTTTTTCCTCTTGTCTCTAATGGCAACAGGTCATTATAGAAACATAGAAAATAGGTGCAGGAGTAGGCCATTCAGCTCTTCGAGCCTTCACCGCCATTCAATAAGATAATGGCTGATCATTCCCTCAGTACCCCTTTCCTGCTTTCTCTCCATACCCTTGATCCCCTTTAGCCGTAAGGGCCATATCTAACTCCCTCTTGAATAGAGCCAATGAACTGGCATCAACAACTCTCTGCGGCAGGGAATTCCACAGGTTAACAACTCTCTGAGTGAAGAAGTTTCTCCTCATCTCAGTCCTAAATGGCCTACCCCTTATCCTAAGACTATGTCCCCTGGTTCTGGACTTCTCCAACATCGGGAACATTCTTCCCACATCTAACCCATCAGAGTCTTATACGTTTCTATGAGATCCCCTCTCATCCTTCTAAACTCCAGTGAATAAAGGCCCAGTTGATCCAGTCTCTCCTCATATGTCAGTCCAGCCATCCCGGGAATCAGTCTGGTGAACCTTCGATGCACTCCCTCAATAGCAAGAACGTCCTTCCTCAGATTAGGAGACCAAAACTGAACACAATATTCCAGGTGAGGCCTCACTAAGGCCCTGTACAACTGCAGCAAGACCTCCCTGCTCCTATACTCAAATCCCCTAGCTATGAAGGCCAACATACCATTTGCCTTCTTCACCGCCTGCTATACCTACATGCCCACTTTCAGTGACTGATGAACCATGACACCCAGGTCTCGTTGCACCTCCCTTTTCCTAATCTGCCGCCATTCAGATAATATTCTACTTCGTGTTTTTGCCCCCAAAATGGATAACCTCACATTTATCCACATTATACTGCATCTGCCATGCATTTGCCAATTCACCTAACCTGTCCAAGTCACTCTGCAGCCTCTTAGCATCCTCCTCACAGCTCACACCGCCACCCAGTTTAGTGTCATCCGCAAAATTGGAGATATTACATTCAATTCCTTCATCTAAATCGTTAATATATATTGTAAAGAGCTGGAGTCCTAGCACTGAGCCCTGCGGCACTCCACTAGTCACTGCCTGCCATTCTGAAAAGGACCCGTTTATCCTAACTCTCTGCTTCCTGTCTGCCAACCAGTTCTCTATCCACATCAGTACATTACCCCCAATACCATGCGCTTTGATTTTGCACACCAATCTCTTGTGCGGGACCTTGTCAAAAGCCTTTTGAAAGTCCAAATACACCACATCCACTGGTTCTCCCTTGTCCACTCTACTAGTTACATACTCACAAAATTCCAGAAGATTTGTCAAGCTTGATTTCCCTTTCATAAATCCATGCTGACTTGGACCGATCCTGTCACTGCTTTCCAAATGCGCTGCTATTTCATCCTTAATGATTGATTCCAACATTTTCCCCACTACTGATGTCAGGGTAACCGGTCTATAATTACTCGTTTTCTCGCTCCCTCCTTTTTAAAAAGTGCTGTTACATTAGCTGCCCTCCAGTCCATGGGAACTGATCCAGAGTCGATAGAGTGTTGGAAAATTATCACCAATGCATCCACTATTTCTAGGGCCACTTCCTTAAGTACTCTGAGATGCAGACTATCAGGCCCCAGGGATTTATCAGCCTTCAATCCCATCAATTTCCCGAACACAATTTCCCGCCTAATAAGGATATCCTTCAGTTCCTCCTTCTCACTTGGCCCACTGTCCCCTAGTATATTCGGAAGGTTATTTGTGTCTTCCTTCGTGAAGACAGAACCAAAGTATTTGTTCAATTGGTCTGCCATTTCTTTCTTCCCCATTATAAATTCACCTGAATTCACTAATCTTTTTCTCATCACATATCTATGGAAGCTTTTGCAGTCAGTTTTTATGATCCCCGTAAGCTTACTCTCATACTCTATTTTACCCCTGTACTGAATTCTAAATTTCTCCCAGTCCTCAGGCTTGTTGCTTTTTCTGGCCAATTTATATGCCTCTTGGATCTAACACTATCCTTAATTTCCCTTGTTAGCCACGGTTGAGCTACCTTCCCCATTTTATTTTTACTCCAGACAGGGATGTACAATTGTTGAAGTTTATCCATGTGATCTTTAAATGTTTGCCATTGCCTATCCACCGTCAACCCTTTAAGTATCATTTGCCAGTCTATTCTAGCCAATTCACGTCTCAAACCATCGAAGTTACCTTTCCTTAAGTTCAGGACCCTAGTTTCCGAATTAACTGTGTCACTCTCCATCTTAATAAAGAATTCTACCATATTATGGTCACTCTTCTCCAAGGGGCCTCGCACAACAAGATTGTTAATTAGTTCTTTCTCATTACACATCACCCAGTCTAGGATGGCCAGCCCTCGAGTTGGTTCCTCGACATATTGGTCCAGAAAACCATCCCTAATACACTCCAGGAAATCCTCCTCCACCGCATTGCTACCAGTTTGGTTAGCCCAATCAATATGTAGATTAAAGTCGCCCATGATAACTGCTGTACCTTTATTGCACACATCCCTTATTTCTTGTTTGATGCTGTCCCCAACCTCACTACTACTGTTTGGTGGCCTGTACACAACTCCCACTAGCGTTTTCTGCCCTTTGGAATTCTGTAGCTCCACCCATACCGATTCCACATCATCCAAACCAATGTCCTTCCTTACTGTTGCATTAATTTCCTCTTTAACCAACAATGCCACCCCGCCTCCTTTTCCTCTCTGTCTATCCTTCCTAAATGTTGAGTACCCTGGATGCTGAGTTCCCAGCCTTGGTCACCCTGGAGTCATGTCTCCGTGATGCCAATTACATCGTATCCATTAACTGCCATCTGTGCAGTTAATTCATCCACCTTATTCCGAATACTCCTCGCATTGAGGCACAGAGCCTTCAGGCTTTTCTTTTTAACACACTTTGCCCCTTTAGAATTTTTCTGCAATGTGGCCCTTTTTGTTTTTCGCCTTGGGTTTCTGTGCCCTCCACTTTTACTATTCTTCTTTCTATCTTTTGCTTCTGCCTCCATTTTATTTCCCTCTGTCTCCCTGCAAAGGTTCCCATCCCCCTGCCATATTAGTTTAACTCCTCCCCAACAGCACGAGCAAACACTCCCCCTCAGACATTGGTTCCAGTCCTGCCCAGGTCCCGTCCGGTTTGTACTGGTCCCACCTCCCCCAGAACTGGTTCCAATGTCCCTGGAATTTGAATCCCTCCCTTCTGCACCTCTGCTCAAGCCACGTATTCATCTGAGCTATCCTGCGATTCCTACTCTGACTAGCACGTGGCACTGGTAGCAATCCTGAGATTACTACTTTTGAGGTTTTTAATTTAGCTCCTAGCTCCTTAAATTCGTCTCGTAAGACCTCATCCTGTTTTTTACCTATATCGTTGGTACCTATGTGCACCACGACAACTGGCTGTTCACCCTCCCTTTTCAGAATGTCCTGCACCTGCTCCGAGACATCCTTGACCCTTGCACCAGGGAGGCAACATCCTGGAGTCTCGGTTGCGGCCGCAGAAAGATCGATTAGCCCACCATTCCCACCCTAGCTCAACTAATGTTATTCTAACTCCCGTCATTAACATTTGAATTTGGGCCATCATCCCTTTTGTCTCTCTAATCTCTCCTATCTATCACAGACCTTCACTTTTGTTCTTTCTTCCCCTCCCCCTTTCAGTACGTGTTCAGAATCGGTTCTTTCCAAACACTCTCCAGTTCTGACGAAGGGTCATCGACCCGAAACATTAACTCTGCTTTCTCTCTACAGATGCTGCCTGACCCGCTGAGATTTCCAGCATTTTCTGTTTTTATTCCAGGTCTCAGCATCCGCAGTATCTTGCTTTTCTATACTCTCTGGAGTTTAGAAGAATGAGAGGTGATCTCATTGAACCATATAAGATTCTGAAGGGGATTGATCGGGTAGATGCTGAAAGTCTGTTTCCCCCGGCTCGAGTGTCTCGAACCAGGGGGCACAGTCTCAGAATAAGGGGTTAGCCATTTAAGACTGAGATAAGGAGTGTTTTTTCATTCAGAGGGTTGTGAATCCTCGGAATTCTCTGCCCCAGAGATCTGTGGATGCTGAATCGTTGCGTATATTCAAGGCTGAGATAGATTGATCTTTGGAGTCCAGGGGAAATCGAGGGATATGGGGACCAGGCGGGAAAGTGGAGTTGAGGTCGATGATGAGCCGTGATCTTATTGAATGGCGGAGCAGTCTCGAGGGGCCGCATGGCCTACTCCTGCTCCCAATTCTTATGTTCTTATAATCAAAAAGGCTAATAGAATGCTGGTCTTTATATCTAGAGGACTAGAATACAAGGGGGTAGAAGTTATGCTGCAGCTGTATAAAACCCTGGTTAGACCACACCTAGAGTAACCGGAGTCCAGGTTTCATTCTGGTAAACTTATACTGTACAACTTCCAAGGCCAATATATCCTTCCTAAGGTGTAGTACCCCATCTTAGGAAATCTTTTCCCAGATCGGCCATGAATGACAGAACAGGCTCAAGGGGCTCAATGGCGTACTCCTATGTCCCTAAGGGGTGATTTAATTGAGGTGTTTAACATGATTAAAGGAGTTAATGAGGCACATAGGGGCACCACACCTTCGGAAAGATATATTGGCCTTGGAGGGAGAGCAATGTAGATTAACCAGAATTATTCTGGACTGTAAAGGTTCAATTACGAGGAGAAATTACACAAACTAGGGTTATATTCCCCCAAATTTAAAAGATTAAGGGTTAGTATCATTCAAGTTTTCAAGACAGTAAGGAGAAACTGACAGGATAGATAGAGAGGAAGTATTTCTGCTGGTTGGGGAGTCTAGGACTAGGGGGCATCATCTGAAAATTAAAGCCAGGCCTTTCAGGAGTGAAGTTAGGAAACACTTGTACATGCAAAGGGTGGTAGACATTTGGAAATCTCTTCCGCAAACAATTGATGATGGTCCCATGGAAGTGATGTGATCCCATAGAGGTCATGTGATCCCATGGAGGTCATGTGAGCCCATGCAGGTCATGTGATCCCATGGAGGTCATGTGAGCCCATGCAGGTCATGTGATCCCATGGAGGTCATGTGTTCCCATGGAGGTCATGTGAGCCCATGCAGGTCATGTGATCCCATGGAGGCTCTCGTCTGGCCAACAGTCAATGATAATCCTGTATATTTTCACTCACCATCCTCCAATGCAAGTCTCTGTTGGAAGTTTTCCATTAAATATCTTTTTGTTTTCTCCTTTTTCCATCTTGCAAACGTTCAATTCTGTAATGTTTCAATCCTTAAAATCCCCAATGTACTGAGACCACATTGTGACTCGAGGTTGTTGATGTACGAATGCTGTGAAACCCTCGAGTAGATTTGTTCTTTTATTATTACCACAGAAACGTTTAACAATCAGTTATAAACTGCAGCCAGCAAATGGATGTTCTGTGGTGGGCTGTATAGATCTGAAATAGTAATTCTGATGAATTTGAAGAGCACATAGTTGAATGTGATTCTCTGCGTATCTATAAAGTACGGGTACACGATATGCCTTGCATCCGTGTAACACTTGCTGACAGACCAATTGGAAGCACTGCAGCCAATCCCGTATCATACAACAACATGCATTTATATAGTGCCTTTGACCGCAGTAAAATGTCCCCAGACCTTTAACAAGAACACTAACAATAGAAATTTGTCACCGAGCCACAGAAGCCGCTATGAGGACAGCTGAACAAAAGTTTGGTCAAAGAGGTAGGTTTGAGGAGCATCTTGAAGGAGAAGAGGCCGAGAGGTTTAGGCAGAGAATTCCAGAGCGTAGGGCCCAGGCAGCTGAAGACACGGCCACCAATGGTGGAGTGATTAAAATGGGATGTGCAAGAGGGCAGAATTAGAGCAGTGCAGCTATCTTGGAGGTTGTAGGGCTAGAGGAGGTTAGAGAGATAGTGAGGTGTGGGGCCATGGAGGGATTTAAAAACAAGGATGAGAATTTTAAAATCAAGGCGTTGCCAGACCGGGAGCCAATGTAGGTCAGCGAGCACAGGGGGTGATGGGTGAGCGGGACTCGGTGCGAGTTAGGACACGGGGCAGTGAGCACAGGGAGTGATGGGTGAGTGGGACTCGGTGCGAGTTAGGACACGGGGCAGTGAGCACAGGGGGTGATGGGTGAGTGGGACTCGGTGCGAGTTAGGACACGGACAGCGAGCACAGGGAGTGATGGGTGAGCGGGACTGGGTGCGAGTTAGGACACGGACAGCGAGCACAGGGGGTGATGGGTGAGTGGGACTGGGTGCGAGTTAGGACACGGGGCAGTGAGCACAGGGAGTGATGGGTGAGCGGGACTGGGTGCGAGTTAGGACACGGACAGCGAGCACAGGGGGTGATGGGTGAGTGGGACTGGGTGCGAGTTAGGACACGGGGCAGTGAGCACAGGGGGTGATGGGTGAGCGGGACTTGGTGCGAGTTAGGACACGGGGCAGTGAGCACAGGGGTGATGGGTGAGCGGGACTTGATGCGAGTTAGGACACGGGGCAGCGAGCACAGGGGGTGATGGGTGAGCGGGACTCGGTGCGAGTTAGGACACGGGGCAGTGAGCACAGGGGGTGATGGGTGAGCGGGACTGGGTGCGAGTTAGGACACGGACAGCGAGCACAGGGAGTGATGGGTGAGCGGGACTGGGTGCGAGTTAGGACACGGACAGCGAGCACAGGGGGTGATGGGTGAGTGGGACTCGGTGCGAGTTAGGACACGGGGCAGTGAGCACAGGGGGTGATGGGTGAGTGGGACTCGGTGCGAGTTAGGACACGGGGCAGTGAGCACAGGGGGTGATGGGTGAGCGGGACTTGGTGCGAGTTAGGACACGGGGCAGTGAGCACAGGGGGTGATGGGTGAGCGGGACTTGATGCGAGTTAGGACACGGGGCAGCGAGCACAGGGGGTGATGGGTGAGCGGGACTCGGTGCGAGTTAGGACACGGGGCAGTGAGCACAGGGGGTGATGGGTGAGCGGGACTTGGTGCGAGTTAGGACACGGGGCAGTGAGCACGGGGTGATGGGTGAGCGGGACTCGGTGCGAGTTAGGACACGGGGCAGCAACATTTTGGATGATCTCAAGGTCACGTAGGGTAGAAGATGGGAGACCGGCCAGGAGTGCATTGGAACATTCAAGTACCTTGCCATCCCATATTGTACCTTACCATACCATACCATAATTTCCCATACTGTACCGTACTTTACCATACTGTACTATACCATACCTTACCATAACATACTGTACTGTACCATGCCATACCATACCTTACCATACCATGCTGAACCATACCATACCATAAGGAGCGCGGCAAAAATAACCAACTTACAACAAAGGGCTGACGAGACGTGATGGACTGCTCCTAAACAAACTGAAAGCTCGAGCAGTAAGTGATCAGTCAGTGAGTTGGACCAGGTTTCAGTGTGTTTACCTTAGTGTACATGGGCAGTATTCTAGGGTAGTGTCTGCTCTCACTGCCTCAATTCCAACACTAGAACTGCGGCTCAAATGAAAAGCTATCTTTGGGTTCTTCCCTGTTCTAGATTTGTTCTGCTCTATCACACTAATATTCACACTCCAGTGCCTAAAGTGACCCAACTCTTGGGCATTATGCCTTGATATGTCACTCCTTTCTGTCTGCTTGCTAATGTCCAATGAAACAAGCTTGTATAAAGTGGAAGTGCTATAAATAATTCAGTCCAGAAGCCTGCCGTGCTTTATTCTTGATGTAAACGCCACGTAGCTTGGAAATCATTGTGTAATGATTTATAAAATGCATGAGAATCACGTGCAATCTCAGACTGTATATTATAAATCGGTGCATGTTTACTGCCCAACTGCAACTCAATGTAAATGATCTGTTGGGTTTGGGATGTAAGTAATTGTATAGTTTGAAGGGAATAAAATGTAGAATTATATCATGAATAATAAGCCAAACTCTGAACTCCTGCCTCTGTACAGTATTCGCAGCAGACCTCATTGCGAAATGTCAAACTGCAAAGATATATATTAATAAAAGTTTTGAAAGATTAGTTTGGGTTATAATTTATTCCCATTGTCTACAGTACCAGTGATATTTGAAGCTGATGTTAGGAATGTGTGTGATTGCTGGTGATAAATTGCTCTGATTGGTTGTTTTATTTTCTATTCAGATACGGATTGATAGGCAGAATTCTACACACAATAAATCACAATTACAGCTCCTGCTAATAAAAACACCCACAACATTTGATCTGTGCTCGCTATACACATCTTTATTTAACATTGACAGAGAATAAAGCAAATAACGTGGGCCAATGTTCCAGACCCTTCAGGCACAGGCCTGCCGTCAGTACCAGGACCAGCAGGGGTCACATGCAGACTGTCTGCCGAGCACAGCCCCTCCCTCCCCAGACAAGGCCACTGAAACAGAAGGTGATGGGGCTGGGTATAGGAAGATCCCACGACCGACCATTGGTCAATGGGGTTTCAAAGAGGAGGCTTTGTTTTTTCAGTCAGCAAATTCTTAGCAAGCCGCCTGACAAAGAGACTTGCGGGGACAGGACTGATCTTTCAGGGGGGTTGGGGCAGCTAGCCCACCCGTTTTTAGACGGATTTTCCAGCCTCCACAGAATGTGGATGGATCGATTGCTATTCCAGTGGTAATGATGGCGTGCCCCTGTGGGGGAGGTTCCTGGGGCCCTGGGCCCAGTGGGGGAGGTTCCTGGGGCCCAGTGGGGGAGGTTCCTGGGGCCCTGGGCCCAGTGGGGGAGGTTCCTGGGGTCAGTGGGGGAGGTTCCTGAGGTCAGTGGGGGAGGTTCCTGGGGCCCCAGTGGGGGAGAGTCCTGGGGTCAGTGGGGGAGGTTCCTGGGGCCCAGTGGGGGAGGTTCCTGGGGCCCAGTGGGGGAGGTTCCTGGGGCCCAGTGGGGGAGGTTCCTGGGGCCCAGTGGGGGAGGTTCCTGGGGCCCAGTGGGGGAGGTTCCTGGGGTCAGTGGGGGAGGTTCCTGGGGCCCAGTGGGGGAGGTTCCTGGGGCCCAGTGGGGGAGGTTCCTGGGGCCCTGGGCCCAGTGGGGGAGGTTCCTGGGGTCAGTGGGGGAGGTTCCTGAGGTCAGTGGGGGAGGTTCCTGGGGCCCCAGTGGGGGAGAGTCCTGGGGTCAGTGGGGGAGGTTCCTGGGGCCCAGTGGGGGAGGTTCCTGGGGCCCAGTGGGGGAGGTTCCTGGGGCCCAGTGGGGGAGGTTCCTGGGGCCCAGTGGGGGAGGTTCCTGGGGCCCAGTGGGGGAGGTTCCTGGGGCCCAGTGGGGCAGGTTCCTGGGGCCCCAGTGGGGGAGATTCCTGGGGTCAGTGGGGGAGGTTCCTGGGGCCCAGTGGGGGAGGTTCCTGGGGCCCAGTGGGGGAGGTTCCTGGGGCCCAGTGGGGGAGGTTCCTGGGGCCCACTGGGGGAGGTTCCTGGGCCCCAGTGCGGGAGGTTCCTGGGGCCCCAGTGGGGGAGATTCCTGGGGTCAGTGGGGGAGGTTCCTGGGGCCCAGTGGGGGAGGTTCCTGGGGTCAGTGGGGGAGGTTCCTGGGGCCCAGTGGGGGAGGTTCCTGGGGTCAATGGGGGAGGTTCCTGGGGCCTAGTGCGGGAGGTTCCAAGGGCCCCAGTGGGAGACGTTCCTGGGGGCGGTGGGGGAGGTTCCTGGGGCCCAGTGGGAGAGGTTCCTGGGGTCAGTGGGGGAGGTTCCTAGGGCCCCAGTGGGAGACGTTCCTGGGGGCGGTGGGGGAGGTTCCTGGGGCCCAGTGGGGGAGGTTCCTGGGGTCAGTGGGGGAGGTTCCTGGGGCCCCAGTGGGAGAGGTTCCTGGGGCCCAGTGGGGGATGTTCCTGGGGTCAGTGGGGGAGGTTCCTCGGGTCAGTGGGGGAGATTCCTGGGGTCAGTGGGGGAGGTTCCTGGGGCCCCAGTGGGAGAGGTTCCTGGGGTACAGTGGGGGAGGTTCCTGGGGCCCCAGTGGGAGAGGTTCCTGGGGCCTCAGTGGGGGAGGTTCCTGGGGCCCCAGTAAGAGAGGTTCCTGGGGTCAGTGGGGGAGGTTCCTGGGGTCAATGGGGGAGGTTCCTGGGGTACAGTGGGGGAGATTCCTGGGGCCCATTGGGGGAGGTTCCTGTGGCGTCAGTGGGGGAGGTTCCTGGGGCCCAGTGGGGGAGGTTCCTGGGGCCCAGTGGGGGAGGTTCCTGGGGCCCATTGGGGGAGGTTCCTGTGGCGTCAGTGGGGGAGGTTCCTGGGGCCCATTGGGGGAGGTTCCTGGGAGGTCAGTGGGGGAGGTTCCTGGGGCCCCAGTGGGAGAGGTTCCTGGGGCCCAGTGTGGGAGGTTCCTGGGGCCCAGTGTGGGAGGTTCCTGGGGCCCAGTGGGGGAGGTTCCTGGGGCCCAGTGGGAGAGGTTCCTGGGGCCCCAGTGGGGGAGGTTCCTGGGGCCCAGTGGGGGAGGTTCCTGGGGCCCAGTGGGGGAGGTTCCTGGGGTCAGTGGGGGAGGTTCCTGGGGCCCAGTGGGGGAGGTTCCTGGGGTCAATGGGGGAGGTTTCTGGGGCCCAGTGCGGGAGGTTCCTGGATTCAGTGGGGGAGGTTCCTGGGGCCCCAGTGGGAGAGGTTCCTGGGGCCCAGTGGGGGAGGTTCCAAGGGCCCCAGTGGGAGAGGTTCCTGGGGTCAGTGGGGGAGGTTCCTAGGGCCCCAGTGGGAGAGGTTCCTGGGGGCAGTGGGGGAGGTTCCTGGGGTACAGTGGGGGAGATTCCTGGGTCAGTGGGGGAGGTTCCTGGGGTCAGTGGGGGAGGTTCCTGGGGCCCCAGTGGTGGAGGTTCCTGGGGCCCCAGTGGGAGAGGTTCCTGGGGTCAGTGGGGGAGGTTCCTGGGGTCAATGGGGGAGGTTCCTGGGGCCCCAGTGGGAGAGGTTCCTGGGGTACAGTGGGGGAGATTCCTGGGGTCAGTGGGGGAGGTTCCTGGGGCCCCAGTGGGAGAGGTTCCTGGGGCCCCAGTGGGAGAGGTTCCTGGGGCCCCAGTGGGAGAGGTTCCTGGGGCCCAGTGGGGGAGGTTCCTGGGGCCCCAGTGGGAGAGGTTCCTTGCGCCCAGTGGGGGAGGTTCCTGGGGCCCAGTGGGGGAGGTTCCTGGGGCCCCAGTGAGAGAGGTTCCTGGGGCCCCAGTGGGAGAGGTTCCTGGGGCCCAGTGGGGAAGGTTCCTGGGGCCCAGTGGGGGAGGTTCCTGGGGCCCCAGTGGGAGAGGTTCGTGGGGTACAGTGGGGGAGGTTCCTGGGGCCCCAGTGGGAGAGGTTTCTGGGGCCCAGTGGGGGAGGTTCCTGGGTTCAGTGGGGGAGGTTCCTGGGGCCCCTGTGGGAGAGGTTCCTGGGGTCAGTGGGGGAGGTTCCTGGGGCCCCAATGGGGGAGGTACCTGGGGCCCAGTGGGGGAGGTTCCTGGGGTCAGTGGGGGAGGTTCCTGAGGCCCCAGTGGGAGACGTTCCTGATGCCCCAGTGGGAGAGGTTCCTGATGCCCCAGTGGGAGAGGTTCCTGGGGCCCAGTGGGGGAGGTCCCTGGGGCCCCATTGGGAGAGGTTTCTGGGGCCCCAGTGGGGGAGGTTCCTGGGGTCAGTGGGGGAGGTTCCTGGGGTACAGTGGGGGAGATTCCTGGGGTCAGTGGGGGAGGTTCCTGGGGCCCCAATGGGGGAGGTACCTGGGGACCAGTGGGGGAGGTTCCTGATGCCCCAGTGGGAGAGGTTCCTGATGCCCCAGTGGGAGAGGTTCCTGATGCCCCAGTGGGAGAGGTTCCTGATGCCCCAGTGGGAGAGGTTCCTGGGGCCCAGTGGGGGAGGTTCCTGGGGCGCCAGTGGGAGAGGTTCCTGGGGCCCAGTGGGGGAGGTTCCTGGGGTAAAGTGGGGGAGGTTCCTGGGGCCCCAGTGGGAGAGGTTCCTGGGGTCAGTGGGAGAGGTTCCTGGGGTCAGTGGGGGAGGTTCCTGGGGCCCCAGTGGGAGAGGTTCCTGGGGCCCCAGTGGGAGAGGTTCCTGGGGCCCCAGTGGGAGAGGTTCCTGGGGCCCCAGTGGGAGAGGTTCCTGGGGTCAGTGGGGGAGGTTCCTGGGGCCCCAGTGGGGGAGGTTCCTGGGGCCCCAGTGGGAGAGGATCCTGGGGCCCCAGTGGGAGAGGTTCCTGGGGCCCCAGTGGGAGAGGTTCCTGGGGTCAGTGGGGGAGGTTCCTGGGACCCCAGTGGGAGAGGTTCCTGGGGCCCCAGTGGGAGAGGTTCCTGGGGCCCAGTGTGGGAGGTTCCTGGGGCCCAGTGTGGGAGGTTCCTGGGGCCCAGTGGGGGAGGTTCCTGGGGCCCAGTGGGAGAGGTTCCTGGGGCCCCAGTGGGGGAGGTTCCTGGGGCCCAGTGGGGGAGGTTCCTGGGGCCCAGTGGGGGAGGTTCCTGGGGTCAGTGGGGGAGGTTCCTGGGGCCCAGTGGGGGAGGTTCCTGGGGTCAATGGGGGAGGTTTCTGGGGCCCAGTGCGGGAGGTTCCTGGATTCAGTGGGGGAGGTTCCTGGGGCCCCAGTGGGAGAGGTTCCTGGGGCCCAGTGGGGGAGGTTCCAAGGGCCCCAGTGGGAGAGGTTCCTGGGGTCAGTGGGGGAGGTTCCTAGGGCCCCAGTGGGAGAGGTTCCTGGGGGCAGTGGGGGAGGTTCCTGGGGTACAGTGGGGGAGATTCCTGGGTCAGTGGGGGAGGTTCCTGGGGTCAGTGGGGGAGGTTCCTGGGGCCCCAGTGGTGGAGGTTCCTGGGGCCCCAGTGGGAGAGGTTCCTGGGGTCAGTGGGGGAGGTTCCTGGGGTCAATGGGGGAGGTTCCTGGGGCCCCAGTGGGAGAGGTTCCTGGGGTACAGTGGGGGAGATTCCTGGGGTCAGTGGGGGAGGTTCCTTGGGCCCCAGTGGGAGAGGTTCCTGGGGCCCCAGTGGGAGAGGTTCCTGGGGCCCCAGTGGGAGAGGTTCCTGGGGCCCAGTGGGGGAGGTTCCTGGGGCCCCAGTGGGAGAGGTTCCTTGCGCCCAGTGGGGGAGGTTCCTGGGGCCCAGTGGGGGAGGTTCCTGGGGCCCCAGTGAGAGAGGTTCCTGGGGCCCCAGTGGGAGAGGTTCCTGGGGCCCAGTGGGGGAGGTTCCTGGGGCCCAGTGGGGGAGGTTCCTGGGGCCCCAGTGGGAGAGGTTCGTGGGGTACAGTGGGGGAGGTTCCTGGGGCCCCAGTGGGAGAGGTTTCTGGGGCCCAGTGGGGGAGGTTCCTGGGTTCAGTGGGGGAGGTTCCTGGGGCCCCTGTGGGAGAGGTTCCTGGGGTCAGTGGGGGAGGTTCCTGGGGCCCCAATGGGGGAGGTACCTGGGGCCCAGTGGGGGAGGTTCCTGGGGTCAGTGGGGGAGGTTCCTGAGGCCCCAGTGGGAGACGTTCCTGATGCCCCAGTGGGAGAGGTTCCTGATGCCCCAGTGGGAGAGGTTCCTGGGGCCCAGTGGGGGAGGTCCCTGGGGCCCCATTGGGAGAGGTTTCTGGGGCCCCAGTGGGGGAGGTTCCTGGGGTCAGTGGGGGAGGTTCCTGGGGTACAGTGGGGGAGATTCCTGGGGTCAGTGGGGGAGGTTCCTGGGGCCCCAATGGGGGAGGTACCTGGGGACCAGTGGGGGAGGTTCCTGATGCCCCAGTGGGAGAGGTTCCTGATGCCCCAGTGGGAGAGGTTCCTGATGCCCCAGTGGGAGAGGTTCCTGATGCCCCAGTGGGAGAGGTTCCTGGGGCCCAGTGGGGGAGGTTCCTGGGGCGCCAGTGGGAGAGGTTCCTGGGGCCCAGTGGGGGAGGTTCCTGGGGTAAAGTGGGGGAGGTTCCTGGGGCCCCAGTGGGAGAGGTTCCTGGGGTCAGTGGGAGAGGTTCCTGGGGTCAGTGGGGGAGGTTCCTGGGGCCCCAGTGGGAGAGGTTCCTGGGGCCCCAGTGGGAGAGGTTCCTGGGGCCCCAGTGGGAGAGGTTCCTGGGGCCCCAGTGGGAGAGGTTCCTGGGGTCAGTGGGGGAGGTTCCTGGGGCCCCAGTGGGGGAGGTTCCTGGGGCCCCAGTGGGAGAGGATCCTGGGGCCCCAGTGGGAGAGGTTCCTGGGGCCCCAGTGGGAGAGGTTCCTGGGGTCAGTGGGGGAGGTTCCTGGGACCCCAGTGGGAGAGGTTCCTGGGGCCCCAGTGGGAGAGGTTCCTGGGGCCCCAGTGGGAGAGGTTCCTGGGGTCAGTGGGGGAGGTTCCTGGGGCCCCAGTGGGGGAGGTTCCTGGGGCCCCAGTGGGAGAGGATCCTGGGGCCCCAGTGGGAGAGGTTCCTGGGGCCCCAGTGGGAGAGGTTCCTGGGGCCCCAGTGGGAGAGGTTCCTGGGGCCCCAGTGGGAGAGGTTCCTGGGGTCAGTGGGGGAGGTTCCTGGGACCCCAGTGGGAGAGGTTCCTGGGGCCCCAGTGGGGGAGGTTCCTGGGGCCCAGTGGGGGAGGTTCCTGAGGTCAGTGGGGGAGGTTCCTGGGGCCCAGTGGGGGACGTTCCTGGGGCCCCAGTGGGAGAGGTTCCTCGGGTACAGTGGGGGAGGTTCCTGGGGCCCCAGTGGGAGAGGTTCCTGGGGTCCAGTGGGGGAGGTTCCTGGGGCCTCAATGGGGCAGGTACCTGGGGCCCAGTGGGGGAGGTTCCTGGGGTCAGTGGGGGAGGTTCCTGGGGCCCCAGTGGGAGAGGTTCCTGGGGCCCAGTGGGGGAGGTTCCTGGGGCCCCAGTGGGAGAGGTTCCTGGGGCCCAGTGAGGGAGGTTCCTGGGGTCAGTAGGGGAGGTTCCTGGGGTCAGTGGGGGAGGTTCCTGGGGCCCCAATGGGGGAGGTACCTGGGGCCCAGTGGGGGAGGTTCCTGGGGTCAGTGGGGGAGGTTCATGGGGCCCCAGTGGGAGAGGTTCCTGGGGCCCCAGTGGGAGAGGTTCCTGGGGCCCCAGTGGGAGAGGATCCTGGGGCCCAGTGGGGGAGGTTCCTGGGGTCCCAGTGGGAGAGGTACCTGGGGTCAGTGGGGGAGGTTCCTGGGGTGCAGTGGGGGAGGTTCCTGGGGTACAGTGGGGGAGATTTCTGGGGTCAGTGGGGGAGGTTCCTGGGGCCCCAGTGGGAGAGGTTCCTGGGGTACAGTGTGGGAGGTTCCTGGGTCCCCAGTGGGAGAGGTTCCTGGGGCCCCAGTGGGAGAGGTTCCTGGGGCCCAGTGGGGGAGGTTCCTGGGGCCCAGTGGTGTAGGTTCCTGGGGTACAGTGGGGGAGGTTCCTGGGGCCTCAGTGGGAGAGGTTCCTGGGGTCAGTGGGAGAGGTTCCTGGGGAACAGTGGGGGAGATTCCTGGTGTCAGTGGGGGAGGTTCCTGGGGTCCCAATGGGGGAGGTACCTGGGGCCCAGTGGGGGAGGTTCCTGGGGTCAGTGGGGGAGGTTCCTGGGGCCCCAGTGGGAGAGGTTCCTGGGGCCCCAGTGGGGGAGGTTCCTGGGGCCCAGTGGGGGAGGTTCCTGGGGCCCAGTGGGGGAGGGTCCTGGGACCCCAGTGGGGGAGCTTCCTGGGGCCCCAGTGGGAGAGGTTCCTGGGGCCCAGTGGTGGAGGTTCCTGGGGCCCCAGTGTGGGAGAATCCTGAGGTCAGTGGGGGAGGTTCCTGGGGCCCCAGTGGGAGAGGTTCCTGGGGCCCAGTGGGGGAGGTTCCTGGGGCCCCAGTGGGAGAGGTTCCTGGGGTACAGTGGGGGAGGTTCCTGGGGCCCCAGTGGGAGAGGATCCTGGGGCCCAGTGGGGGAGGTTCCTGGGGCCCCATTGGGAGAGGTTCCTGGGCCCCAGTGGGGGAGGTTCCTGGGGTCAGTGGGGGAGGTTCCTGGGGTACAGTGGGGGAGATTCCTGGGGTCAGTGGGGGAGGTTCCTGGGGCCCCAGTGGGAGAGGTTCCTGGGGCCCAGTGGGGGAGGTTCCTGGGGCCCCTATGGGAGAGGTTCCTGGGGTCAGTGGGGGAGGTTCCTGGGGCCCCAATGGGGGAGGTACCTGGGGCCCCAATGGGGGAGGTACCTGGGGCCCAGTGGGGGAGGTTCCTGGGGCCAAGTGGGGGAGGTTCCTGGGGCCCCAGTGGGAGAGGTTCGTGGGGCCCAGTGGGGGAGGTTCCTGGGGTCAGTGGGAGAGGTTCCTGGGGTACAGTGGGGGAGATTCCTGGCGTCAGTGGGGGAGGTTCCTGGGGCCCCAATGGGGGAGGTTCCTTGGGCCCCAATGGGGGAGGTACCTGGGGCCCAGTGGGGGAGGTTCCTGGGGTCAGTGGGGGAGGTTCCTGGGACCCCACTGGGAGAGGTTCCTGGGGCCCAGTGGGGGAGGTTCCTGGGGCCCAATGGGGGAGGTTCCTGGGGCCCAGTGGGGGAGGTTCCTGGGGCCCCAGTGAGAGATTCCTGGGGTCAGTGGGAGAGGTTCCTGGGGTACAGTGGGGGAGATTCCTGGTGTCAGCGGGGGAGGTTCCTGGGGTCCCAATGGAGGAGGTACCTGGGGCCCAGTGGGGGAGGTTCCTGGCACACCAGTGGGAGAGGTTCCTGGGGCCCCATTGGGAGAGGTTCCTGGGGCCCAGTGGGGGAGGGTCCAGGGGCCCCAGTGGGGGAGGTTCCTGGGGCCCCAGTGGGAGAGGTTCCTGGGGCCCAGTGGGGGAGGTACCTGGGGCCCCAGTGGGGGAGGGTCCAGGGGCCCCAGTGGGGGAGGTTCCTGGGGCCCCAGTGGGGGAGGTTCCTGGGGCCCAGTGGGGGAGGTTCCTGGGGCCCCAGTGGGAGAGGTTCCTGGGGCCCCAATGGGGGAGGTACCTGGGGCCCAGTAGGCGAGGTTCCTGGGGTCAATGGGGGAGGTTCCTGGGGCCCCAGTGGGAGAGGTTCCTGGGGTCAGTGGGAGATGTTCCTGGGGTACAGTGGGGGAGATTCCTGGCGTCAGTGGGGGAGGTACCTGGGGCCCAGTGGGGGAGGTTCCTGGGGTCAGTGGGGGAGGTTCCTGGGGCCCAGTGGGGGAGGTTCCTGGGGTCAGTGGGGGAGGTTCCTGGGGCCCCAGTGGGAGAGGTTCCTGGGGCCACAGTGGGAGAGGTTCCTGGGGCCCAGTGGGGGAGGTTCCTGGGGCCCCAGTGGGAGAGGTTCCTGGGGCCCCAGTGGGAGAGGTTCCTGGGGCCCAGTGGGGGAGGTTCCTGGGGCCCAGTGGGGGAGGTTCCTGAGGTCAGTGGGGGAGGTTCCTGGGGCCCAGTGGGGGACGTTCCTGGGGCCCCAGTGGGAGAGGTTCCTCGGGTACAGTGGGGGAGGTTCCTGGGGCCCCAGTGGGAGAGGTTCCTGGGGTCCAGTGGGGGAGGTTCCTGGGGCCTCAATGGGGGAGGTACCTGGGGCCCAGTGGGGGAGGTTCCTGGGGTCAGTGGGGGAGGTTCCTGGGGCCCCAGTGGGAGAGGTTCCTGGGGCCACAGTGGGAGAGGTTCCTGGGGCCCAGTGGGGGAGGTTCCTGGGGCCCCAGTGGGAGAGGTTCCTGGGGCCCCAGTGGGAGAGGTTCCTGGGGCCCAGTGGGGGAGGTTCCTGGGGCCCAGTGGGGGAGGTTCCTGAGGTCAGTGGGGGAGTTTCCTGGGGCCCAGTGGGGGACGTTCCTGGGGCCCCAGTGGGAGAGGTTCCTGGGGTCCAGTGGGGGAGGTTCCTGGGGCCTCAATGGGGGAGGTACCTGGGGCCCAGTGGGAGAGGTTCCTGGGGCCCCAGTGGGAGACGTTCCTGGGGCCCCAGTGGGAGAGGATCCTGGGGCCCAGTGGGGGAGGTTCCTGGGGTCCCAGTGGGAGAGGTTCATGGGGCCCCAGTGGGAGACGTTCCTGGGGCCCCAGTGGGTGAGGTTCCTGGGGCCCAGTGGGGAAGGTTCCTGGGGCCTCAATGGGGGAGGTACCTGGGGCCCAGTGTGGGAGGTTCCTGGGGTCAGTGGGGGAGGTTCCTGGGGCCCCAGTGGGAGAGGTTCCTGGGGCTCAGTGGGGGAGGTTCCTGGGGCCCCAGTGGGTGAGGTTCCTGGGGCCCAGTGAGGGAGGTTCCTGGGGTCAGTGGGGGAGGTTCCTGGGGTCAGTGGGGGAGGTTCCTGGGGCCCCAATGGGGGAGGTACCTGGGGCCCAGTGGGAGAGGTTCCTGGGGCCCCAGTGGGAGAGGTTCATGGGGCCCCAGTGGGAGACGTTCCTGGGGCCCCAGTGGGAGAGGATCCTGGGGCCCAGTGGGGGAGGTTCCTGGGGTCCCAGTGGGAGAGGTACCTGGGGTCAGTGGGGGAGGTTCCTGGGGTGCAGTGGGGGAGGTTCCTGGGGTACAGTGGGGGAGATTTCTGGGGTCAGTGGGGGAGGTTCCTGGGGCCCCAGTGGGAGAGGTTCCTGGGGTACAGTGTGGGAGGTTCCTGGGTCCCCAGTGGGAGAGGTTCCTGGGGCCCCAGTGGGGGAGGTTCCTGGGGCCCAGTGGGGGAGGTTCCTGGGGCCCAGTGGTGTAGGTTCCTGGGGTACAGTGGGGGAGGTTCCTGGGGCCTCAGTGGGAGAGGTTCCTGGGGTCAGTGGGAGAGGTTCCTGGGGAACAGTGGGGGAGATTCCTGGTGTCAGTGGGGGAGGTTCCTGGGGTCCCAATGGGGGAGGTACCTGGGGCCCAGTGGGGGAGGTTCCTGGGGTCAGTGGGGGAGGTTCCTGGGGCCCCAGTGGGAGAGGTTCCTGGGGCCCCAGTGGGAGAGGTTCCTGGGCCCCAGTGGGGGAGGTTCCTGGGGTCAGTGGGGGAGGTTCCTGGGGTACAGTGGGGGAGATTCCTGGGGTCAGTGGGGGAGGTTCCTGGGGCCCCAGTGGGAGAGGTTCCTGGGGCCCAGTGGGGGAGGTTCCTGGGGCCCCTGTGGGAGAGGTTCCTGGGGCCCCAATGGGGGAGGTACCTGGGACCCCAATGGGGGAGGTACCTGGGGCCCAGTGGAGGAGGTTCCTGGGGCCAAGTGGGGGAGGTTCCTGGGGCCCCAGTGGGAGAGGTTCGTGGGGCCCAGTGGGGGAGGTTCCTGGGGTCAGTGGGAGAGGTTCCTGGGGTACAGTGGGAGAGGTTCCTGGGGTCAGTGGGGGAGGTTCCTGGGGCCCCAATGGGGGAGGTACCTGGGGCCCCAATGGGGGAGGTACCTGGGGCCCAGTGGGGGAGGTACCTGGGGCCCAGTGGGGGAGGTTCCTGGGGTCAGTGGGGGAGGTTCCTGGGACCCCACTGGGAGAGGTTCCTGGGGCCCCAGTGGGAGAGGTTCCTGGGGTCAGTGGGGGAGGTTCCTGGGGCCCCAGTGGGAGAGGTTCCTGGGGCCCCAGTGGGAGAGGTTCCTGGGCCCCAGTGGGGGAGGTTCCTGGGGTCAGTGGGGGAGGTTCCTGGGGTACAGTGGGGGAGATTCCTGGGGTCAGTGGGGGAGGTTCCTGGGGCCCCAGTGGGAGAGGTTCCTGGGGCCCAGTGGGGGAGGTTCCTGGGGCCCCTGTGGGAGAGGTTCCTGGGGCCCCAATGGGGGAGGTACCTGGGACCCCAATGGGGGAGGTACCTGGGGCCCAGTGGAGGAGGTTCCTGGGGCCAAGTGGGGGAGGTTCCTGGGGCCCCAGTGGGAGAGGTTCGTGGGGCCCAGTGGGGGAGGTTCCTGGGGTCAGTGGGAGAGGTTCCTGGGGTACAGTGGGGGAGATTCCTGGCGTCAGTGGGGGAGGTTCCTGGGGCCCCAATGGGGGAGGTACCTGGGGCCCCAATGGGGGAGGTACCTGGGGCCCAGTGGGGGAGGTACCTGGGGCCCAGTGGGGGAGGTTCCTGGGGTCAGTGGGGGAGGTTCCTGGGACCCCAGTGGGAGAGGTTCCTGGGGCCCAGTGGGGGAGGTTCCTGGGGCCCAATGGGGGAGGTTCCTGGGGCCCAGTGGGGGAGGTTCCTGGGGCCCCAGTGAGAGATTCCTGGGGTCAGTGGGAGAGGTTCCTGGGGTACAGTGGGGGAGATTCCTGGTGTCAGCGGGGGAGGTTCCTGGGGTCCCAATGGAGGAGGTACCTGGGGCCCAGTGGGGGAGGTACCTGGGGCCCCAGTGGGGGAGGGTCCTGAGGTCTGTGGGGGAGGTTCCTGGGGCCCAGTGGGGGAGGTTCCTGGGGCCCAGTGGGGGAGGTTCCTGGGGCCCCAGTGGGAGAGCTTCCTGGGGCCCCAATGGGGGAGGTACCTGGGGCCCAGTAGGCGAGGTTCCTGGGGTCAATGGGGGAGGTTCCTGGGGCCCCAGTGGGAGAGGTTCCTGGGGTCAGTGGGAGATGTTCCTGGGGTACAGTGGGGGAGGTACCTGGGGCCCAGTGGGGGAGGTTCCTGGGGTCAGTGGGGGAGGTTCCTGGGGCCCCAGTGGGAGAGGTTCCTGGGGCCACAGTGGGAGAGGTTCCTGGGGCCCAGTGGGGGAGGTTCCTGGGGCCTCACTGGGGGAGGGTCCTGAGGTCTGTGGGGGAGGTTCCTGGGGCCCAGTGGGGGAGGTTCCTGGGGTCAGTTGGGGAGGTTCCTGGGGTCAGTGGGGGTGGTCCCTGGGGC
This sequence comes from Pristiophorus japonicus, assembly GCF_044704955.1. Classification (NCBI taxonomy): domain Eukaryota; kingdom Metazoa; phylum Chordata; class Chondrichthyes; family Pristiophoridae; genus Pristiophorus; species Pristiophorus japonicus. The sequence goes on along the minus strand of NW_027251434.1, from coordinate 839,512 downwards.
CCCAATGGGGTAGGTACCTGGGGCCCCAGTGGGAGAGGTTCCTGGGGTCAGTGGGAGAGGTTCCTGGGGTACAGTGGGGGAGGTTCCTGGGGCCCAGTGGGAGAGGTTCCTGGGACCCAGTGGGAGAGGTTCCTGGGACCCCAGTGGGAGAGGTTCCTGGGGCCCCAGTGGGAGAGGTTCCTGGGGCCCAGTGGGGGAGGTTCCTGGGGCCCAGTGGGGGAGGTTCCTGGGGCCCCAGTGCGGGAGGTTCCTGAGGTCAGTGGGGGAGGTTCCTGGGGCCCAGTGGGGACGTTCCTGGGGCCCCAGTGGGAGAGGTTCCTCGGGTACAGTGGGGGAGGTTCCTGGGGCCCCAGTGGGGACGTTCCTGGGGCCCCAGTGGGAGAGTTTCCTGGGGCTCAGTGGGGGAGGTTCCTGGGGTCAGTGGAGGAGGTTCCTGGGGCCCAGTGGGGGAGGTTCCTGGGGTCAGTGGGGGAGGTGTCTGGGGCCCCAGTGGGGGAGGTTCCTGGGGTCAATGGGGGAGGTACATGGGGCCCAGTGTGGGAGATTTCTGTGGTCAGTGGGGGAGGTTCCTGGGGCCCCAGTGGGAGAGGTTCCTGGGGTACAGTGGGGGAGGTTCCTGGGTCCCCAGTGGGAGAGGTTCCTGGGGCCCCAGTGGGAGAGGTTACTGGGTCCCAGTGGGGTAGGTTCCTGTGTTCAGTGGGGGAGGTTCCTGGGGCCCCAGTGGGAGAGGTTCCTGGGGCCCCAGTGGGAGAGGTTCCTGGGGCCCAGTGGGGGAGGTTCCTGGGGCCCCAGTGGGAGAGGTTCCTGGGGCCCAGTGGGGGAGGTTCCTGGGGCCCCAGTGGGAGAGGTTCCTGGGGCCCAGTGGGGGAGGTTCCTGGGGCCCCAGTGGGGGAGGTTCCTGGGGTCAGTGGGGGAGGTTCCTGGGGTACAGTGCGGGAGGTTCCTGGGGTCAGTGGGGGAGGTTCCTGGGGTCAGTGGGGGAGGTTCCTGGGCCCCAGTGGGGGAGGTTCCTGGGGTCAGTGGGGGAGGTTCCTGGGGTACAGTGGGGGAGATTCCTGGGGTCAGTGGGGGAGGTTCCTGGGGTCAGTGGGGGAGGTTCCTGGGGCCCCAATGCGGGAGGTACCTGGGGCCCAGTGGGGGAGGTTCCTGGGGTCAGTGGGGGAGGTTCCTGGGGCCCCAGTGGGAGAGGTTCCTGGGGCCCAGTGGGGGAGGTTCCTGGGTTCAGTGGGGGAGGTTCCTGGGGCCCCTGTGGGAGAGGTTCCAGGGGTCAGTGGGGGAGGTTCCTGGGGCCCCAATGGGGGAGGTACCTGGGGCCCCAATGGGGGAGGTACCTGGGGCCCAGTGGGGGAGGTTCCTGGGGTCAGTGGGGGAGGTTCCTGGGGCCCCAGTGGGAGAGGTTCCTGGGGCCCCAGTGGGAGAGGTTCCTGGGGCCAGTGGGGGAGGTTCCTGGGGTACAGTGGGGGAGGTTCCTGGGGCCCCAGTGGGAGAGGTCCCTGGGGTCAGTGGGAGAAGTTCCTGGGGTACAGTGGGGGAGATTCCTGGCGTCAGTGGGGGAGGTTCCTGGGGCCCCAATGGGGGAGGTACGTGGGGCCCAGTGGGGGAGGTTCCTGGGGTCAGTGCGGGAGGTTCCTGGGACCCCAGTGGGAGAGCTTCCTGGGGCCCCAGTGGGAGAGGTTCCTGGGGCCCAGTGGGGGAGGTTCCTGGGGTCAGTGGGTGAGGTTCCTGGGGCCCCAATGGGGGAGGTACCTGGGGCCCAGTGGGGGAGGTTCCTGGGGTCAGTGGGGGAGGTTCCTGGGGCCCCAATGGGGGAGGTACCTGGGGCCCAGTGGGGGAGGTTCCTGGGGTCAGTGGGGGAGGTTCATGGGGCCCCAGTGGGAGAGGTTCCTGGGGCCCCAGTGGGAGAGGTTCCTGGGGCCCAGTGGTAGAGGTTCCTGATCCCAGTGGGGGAGGTTCCTGGGGCCCCAGTGGGAGAGGTACCTGGGGTCAGTGGGGGAGGTTCCTGGGGTCAGTGGGGGAGGTTCCTGGGGTCAGTGGGGGAGGTTCCTGGGGCCCCAGTGGGAGAGGTTCCTGGGGTCAGTGGGGGAGGTTCCTGGGGTACAGTGGGGGAGGTTCCTGGGGTAGTGTGGGGGAGATTCCTGGGGTCAGTGGGGGAGATTCCTGCGGCCCCAGTGGGAGAGGTTCCTGGGGCCCCAGTGGGAGAGGTTCCTGGGGCCCAGTGGGGGAGGTTACTGGGGCCCAGTGGGGGAGGTTCTTGGGGTCAGTGGGGGAGGTTCCTGGGGCCCCAGTGGGAGAGGTTCCTGGGGCCCCAGTGGGGGAGGTTCCTGGGGCCCCAGTGGGGGAGGTTCCTGGGGCCCCAGTGGGGGAGGTACCTGGGGCCCAGTGGGGGAGGTTCCTGGGGCCCCAGTGGGGGAGGGTCCTGAGGTCAGTGGGGGAGGTTCCTGGGGCCCAGTGGGGGAGGTTCCTGGGGCCCCAGTGGGGGAGGTACCTGGGGCCTAGTAGGCGAGGTTCCTGGGGTCAGTGGGGGAGGTTCCTGGGGCCCCAGTGGGAGAGGTTCCTGGGGTCAGTGGGAGAGGTTCCTGGGGTACAGAGGGGGAGATTACTGGCGTCAGTGGGGGAGGTTCCTGGGGCCCCAATGGGGGAGGTACCTGGGGCCCAGTGGGGGAGGTTCCTGGGGTCAGTGGGGGAGGTTCCTGGGGCCCCAGTGGGAGAGGTTCCTGGGGCCCCAGTGGGAGAGGTTTCTGTGGCCCAGTGGGGGAGGTTCCTGGGGCCCCATTGGGAGAGGTTCCTGGGGCCCCAGTGGGGGAGGTTCCTGGGGCCAGTGGGGGAGGTTTCTGGGGTACAGTGGGGGAGATTCCTGGGGTCAGTGGGTGAGGTTCCTGGGGTCAGTGGGGGAGGTTCCTGGGGCCCCAATGGGGGAGGTACCTGGGGTCAGTGGGGGAGGTTCCTGAGGCCCCAGTGGGAGAGGTTCCTGGGGTACAGTGGGGGAGGTTCCTGGCGCCCCAGTGGGAGAGGTTCCTGGGGCCCAGTGGGGGAGGTTCCTGGGTTCAGTGGGGGAGGTTCCTGCGGCCCCTGTGGGAGAGGTTCCAGGGGTCAGTGGGGGAGGTTCCTGGGGCCCCAATGGGGGAGGTACCTGGGGCCCCAATGGGGGAGGTACCTGGGGCCCAGTGGGGGAGGTTCCTGGGGTCAGTGGGGAGATTCCTGGGGCCCCAGTGGGTGAGGTTCCTGGGGCCCAGTGGGAGAGGTTCGTGGGGTACAGTGGGGGAGGTTCCTGGGGCCCCATTGGGAGAGGTTCCTGGGGCCCCAGTGGGGGAGGTTCCTGGGGCCAGTGGGGGAGGTTTCTGGGGTACAGTGGGGGAGATTCCTGGGGTCAGTGGGGGAGGTTCCTGGGGTCAGTGGGGGAGGTTCCTGGGGCCCCTGTGGGAGAGGTTCCTGGGGCCCAGTGGGGGAGGTTCCTGGGGTCAGTGGGGGAGGTTCCTGGGGCCCCTGTGGGAGAGGTTCCTGGGTTCAGTGGGGGAGGTTACTGGGGCCCAGTGGGGGAGGTTCCTGGGGTCAGTGGGGGAGGTTCCTGAGGCCCCAGTGGGAGACGTTCCTGGGGCCCCAATGGGGGAGGTTCCTGGGGCCCAGTGGGGGAGGGTCCTGGGGCCCCAGTGGGGGAGGTTCCTGGGGCCCCAGTGGGAGAGGTTCCTGGGGCCCAGTGGGGGAGGTACCTGGGGCCCCAGTGGGGGAGGGTCCTGAGGTCTGTGGGGGAGGTTCCTGGGGCCCAGTGGGGGAGGTTCCTGGGGCCCCAGTGGGAGAGCTTCCTGGGGCCCCAATGGGGGAGGTACCTGGGGCCCAGTAGGCGAGGTTCCTGGGGTCAATGGGGGAGGTTCCTGGGGCCCCAGTGGGAGAGGTTCCTGGGGTCAGTGGGAGATGTTCCTGGGGTACAGTGGGGGAGATTCCTGGCGTCAGTGGGGGAGGTACCTGGGGCCCAGTTGGGGAGGTTCCTGGGGTCAGTGGGGGAGGTTCCTGGGGCCCCAGTTGGAGAGGTTCCTGGGGCCACAGTGGGAAAGGTTCCTGGGGCCCAGTGGGGGAGGTTCCTGGGGCCTCACTGGGGGAGGGTCCTGAGGTCTGTGGGGGAGGTTCCTGGGGCCCAGTGGGGGAGGTTCCTGGGGTCAGTTGGGGAGGTTCCTGGGGTCAGTGGGGGAGATTCCTGGGGTCAGTGGGGGAGGTTCCTGGGGCCCCAATGGGGTAGGTACCTGGGGCCCCAGTGGGAGAGGTTCCTGGGGCCCCAGTGGGAGAGGTTCCTGGGGCCCAGTGGGGGAGGGTCCTGGGGCCCCAGTGGGGGAGATTCCTGAGGTCAGTGGGGGAGGTTCCTGGGGCCCCAGTGGGAGAGGTTCCTGGGGTCAGTGGGAGATGTTCCTGGGGTACAGTGGGGGAGATTCCTGGCGTCAGTGGGGGAGGTACCTGGGGCCCAGTGGGAGAGGTTCCTGGGACCCAGTGGGAGAGGTTCCTGGGACCCCAGTGGGAGAGGTTCCTGGGGCCCCAGTGGGAGAGGTTCCTGGGGCCCCAATGGGAGAGGTTCCTGGGGCCCAGTGGGGGAGGTTCCTGGGGTCAGTGGGGGAGGTTCCTGGGGTCAATGGGGGAGGTTCCTGGGGTACAGTGGGGTAGATTCCTGGGGTCAGTGGGGGAGGTTCCTGGGGTCAGTGGGGGAGGTTCCTGGGGTCAGTGGGGGAGGTTCCTGGGGTCAATGGGGGAGGTTCCTGGGGTACAGTGGGGTAGATTCCTGGGGTCAGTGGGGGAGGTTCCTGGGGTACAGTGGGGGAGGATCCTGGGGCCCCAGTGGGAGAGGTTCCTGGGGTCAGTGGGAGAGGTTCCTGGGGCCCCAGTGGGAGAGGTTCCTGGGGTCAGTGGGGGAGGTTCCTGGGGTACAGTGGGGGAGGATCCTGGGGCCCCAGTGGGAGAGGTTCCTGGGGTCAGTGGGAGAGGTTCCTGGGGTACAGTGGGGGAGATTCCTGGTGTCAGTGGGGGAGGTTCCTGGGGTCCCAATGGGGGAGGTACCTGGGGCCCAGTGGGGGAGGTTCCTGGGGTCAGTGGGGGAGGTTCCTGGGGCCCCAGTGGGAGAGGTTCCTGGGGCCCCAGTGGGAGAGGTTCCTGGGGCCCAGTGGGGGAGGGTCCTGGGGCCCCAGTGGGGGAGATTCCTGAGGTCAGTGGGGGAGGTTCCTGGAGCCAAGTGGGGGAGGTTCCTGAGGACCCAGTGGGAGAGGTTCCTTGGGTACAGTGGGGGAGGTTCCTGGGGCCCCAGTGGGAGAGGTTCCTGGGGCCCAGTGGGGAAGGTTCCTGGGGCCCCAGTGGGAGAGATTCCTGTGGCCCAGTGGGGGAGGTTCCTGGGGTCAGTGGGGGAGATTCCTGGGGCCCCAATGGGGGAGGTACCTGGGGCCCAGTGGGGGAGGTTCCTGGGGTCAGTGGGGAAGGTTCCTGGGGCCCCAGTGGGAGAGGTTCCTGGGGCCCCAATGGGAGAGGTTCCTGGGGCCCAGTGGGGGAGGTTCCTGGGGCCCCATTGGGAGAGGTTCCTGGGGCCCAGTGGGGGAGGTTCTTGGGGTGAGTGGGTGAGGTTCCTGGGGTACAGTGGGGGAGGTTCTTGGGGTGAGTGGGTGAGATTCCTGGGGCCCAGTGGGGGATGTTCCTGGGGCCCAGTGGGGGAGGTTCCTGGGGTCAGTGGGGGAGGTTCCTGGGGCCCCAGTGGGAGAGTTTCCTGGGGCCCAGTGGGAGAGGTTCCTGATGCCAGTGGGGGAGGTTCCTGGGGCCCCAGTGGGGGTGGTACCTGGGGCCCAGTGGGGGAGGTTCCTGGGGTCAGTGGGGGAGGCTCCTGAAGCCCCAGTGGGAGAGATTCCTGGGGCCCCAGTAGGAGAGGTTCCTGGGGCCCAGTGGGGGAGGTTCCTGGGGCCCCAGTGAGAGAGTTTCCTGGGGCCCCAGTGAGAGAGTTTCCTGGGGCCCAGTGGGAGAGATTCCTGGGGCCCAATGGGAGAGGTTCCTGGGGCCCAGTGGGGGAGGTTCCTGGGGCCCCAGTGGGGCAGGTTCCTGAGGTCAGTAGGGGAGGTTCCTGGGGCCCAGTGGGGGAGGTTCCTGGGGCCCCAGTGGGAGAGGTTCCTGGGGCCCCAGTGGGGGAGGTTCCTGGGGCCCCAGTGGGAGAGGTTCCTGGGGCCCAGTGGGGGAGGTTCCTGGGGCCCAGTGGGGGAGGTTCCTGGGGTCAATGGGGGAGGTTCCTGGGGTACAGTGGGGGAGATTCCTGGTGTCAGTGGGGGAGGTTCCTGTGGCCCCAGTGGGAGAGTTTCCTGGGGCCCAGTGGGGGAGGTTCCTGGGGCCCCAGTGGGAGAGGTTCCTGGGGCCCTGTGGCGGAGGTTCCTGGGGCCCAGTGGGGGAGGTTCCTGGGGCCCCAGTGGGAGAGGTTCCTGGGGCTCAGTGGGGGAGGTTCCTGGGGCCCCAGTGGGTGAGGTTCCTGGGGCCACAGTGGGGCAGGTTCCTGATGTCAGTGGGGGAGGTTCCTGGGGCCCAGTGGGAGAGGTTCCTGGGGCCCAGTGGGGGAGGTTCCTGGGGCCACAGTGGGGCAGGTTCCTGATGTCAGTGGGGGAGGTTCCTGGGGCCCAGTGGGGGAGGTTCCTGGGGCCCAGTGGGGGAGGTTCGTGGGGCCCCAGTGGGAGAGGTTCCTGGGGCCCTGTGGCGGAGGTTCCTGGGGTCAGTGGGGGAGGTTCCTGGGGCCCCAGTGGGAGAGTTTCCTGGGGCCCAGTGGGGGAGGTTCCTGGGGCCCCAGTGGGAGAGGTTCCTGGGGCCCTGTGGCGGAGGTTCCTGGGGTCAGTGGGGGAGGTTCCTGGGGTCAGTGGGGGAGGTTCCTGGGGTACAGTGGGGGAGGTTCCTGGGACCCCAATGGGGGAGGTACCTGGGGCCCAGTGGGGGAGGTTCCTGGGGCCCCAGTGGGAGAGGTTCCTGGGGCCCCAATGGGGGAGGTACCTGGAGCCCAGTGTGGGAGGTTCCTGGGGTCAGTGGGGGAGGTTCCTGGGGCCCCAGTGGGAGAGGTTCCTGGGGTCAGTGGGGGAGGTACCTGGGGTACAGTGGGGGAGATTCCTGGGGTCAGTGGGGGAGGTTCCTGGGGCCCCAGTGGGAGAGGTTCCTGGGGCCCCAATGGGAGAGGTTCCTGGGGCCCAGTGGGGGAGGTTCCTGGGGCCCAGTGGGGGAGGTTCCTGGGGTCAGTGGGGGAGGTTCCTGAGACCCCAGTGGGAGAGGTTCCTGGGGCCCCAGTGGGAGAGGTTCATGGGGCCCAGTGGGGGAGGTTCCTGGGGCCCAGTGGGGGAGGTTCCTGAGGTCAGTGGGGGAGGTTCCTGGGGCCCAGTGGGGGACGTTCCTGGCGCCCCAGTGGGAGAGGTTCCTGGGGTACAGTGGGGGAGGTTCCTGGGGCCCCAGTGGGAGAGGTTCCTGGGGTCCAGTGGTTGGCCTTTATTGCAAGGAGGATGGAGTATAAAAGCAGAGAAGTCCTGCTACAGTTATACAGTATTGGTGAGGCCACACCTGGAGTATTGCGCACAGTTCTGGTCTCCTTATTTAAGGAGGGATATACTTGCATAGGCGGCTGTTTAGGGAAGGTTCATTAGGTTGATTCCGGAGATGAGGGGGTTGACTTATGAAGATAGGTTGAGTAGGTTGGGCCTCTACTCATTGGAGTTCAGAATAATGAGAGGTGATCTTATCGAAACATATAAGATAATGAGGGGGCTCGACAAGTTGGATGCAGAGAGGATATTTCCACTCATAGGAGAAACTAAAACTAGGGGACATAGTCTCAGAATAAGGGGCCGTCCATTTAAAATTGAGATGAGGAGGAATTTCTTCTCTCAGAGGGTTGTAAATCTGTGGAATTCTCTGCCCCAGAGAGTTGTGGAAGCTGGGTTATTGAAAATATTTAAGATGGAGATAGACAGATCTTTGAGCGATAAGGGAGTGAAGGGTTATGGGGAGCAGGCGGGGAAGTGGAGCTGAGTCCATGATCAGATCAGCCATGATCTTATTAAATGGTGGGGCAGGCTCGAGGGGCTGTATTGCCTACTCCTGTTCCTATTTCTGATGGTCTTAGGGAGGGAGTTTCAGAGCTTAGGGCCCAAACAGTTGAAGACACGGCCACCGATGGTCGATAATGAGGGATGTTCACGAGGGCAGAGTGCAGAGTTGGGCTCCACACTGAGGTTTTAGCGAGGGCGCAGTGCAGGTTTGCGAGGATGCTGCCTGGTGTGAGGAAATACAAATACAAAACTTTCTTCAAAAACTGCCTCTTGTTCCATTCGAACAATTATGGGGGCAATATGATAACAGAACAGTTTAACATTCTGAAAGGATGGGACAGAATAAAGAAACAGATAGTTTTCAGTAATTGAGGGGTTTAGAAAGAGGGGCCACAGATAGAAGATGAAATGTAAAAGATGGACAGGAGAAACTTCTTGCAGAGAGTTGTGAGGACGTGGATTTAGGTCCAGCATTAATGAGTGACGCAAAGACTGTGATAGATTCACAGAGACCACTAACAGCTCTAATCTACAAGGAGGCTCCTCAACAGAAACTCTCATCATGTGACTTGACACCTGACCGCTTATTGTTCATACAGCAGCAGTTGCATTACATCAGTAGTCCACTAGGTGGAGCTCTATAACACTTCTCTCTCCTTAATGAAGAAGTAATCATAACAAAATAAGCATTATACATAACTTGCATGGTATACACAACAAAAGATATGGACTTATTATTCCATATTTACAAATCAAACTTAATCGCTGGTTTTCTGTTTTGAAGAGGATACCTTCACTCTTGAACAAAACTTTCCAAACTTGGTGTCGAACTTAGACTCATTCTCGGCTGATCCTGAGGAAAGTTTTCCTCCAAGGGATGACCTTGATCTACATTTGAACTCTCTACAACTTCAGACTGTTTGTCTGCCTGACTCAGACTCAGATTTAAATTCTGACTTTCTCTTGAACTTGTTTCTCGTACATCTGAAGTAGGATTTGTTACTGGTACTGGACTTGTAACAAGACTATGTGACTCAACAGAGATAATTGAATCATTCCAACTTTCAACTCCTTTTACATCTGCAGGTAAAATATGATCAATGTGAACAAACCTAACCTGTCCATGATCAAACATCTTGACCAAATATTTGCGAGGACCACATATCTTCACCACTCTTCCTGGTAACCACTTTAACCATTTATGGTGATGGTTCTTCACTCTCATTGTTGGAGCGGATTTTTGGACATATATTTGATTGTATACGGGACCAAACATTTGTTTTATTTTCCCCTTTAAATGAATTTTGTAAGGGATAATACTGTTGCATGCTTTAAACAGTTGGACTTTAAGGCATGCTGGCCTTGAGTTAATTGGAATGTGAGATAATGAACACTGGAGAGTTAAGTGCTAGGTATGTTTGTTTAAACCAGTGTCAAAAGACCTGCACTTGTTTATACTGTCCTGTCACAATGCAGGATGGTTAATATCAAAAGCTTAGCCTTCGATAGTAACACCTTTGTAGTGCTAAAGCATGTGTTGTAAAGTGACGTAATTTGTAAGATAAAAGGACTTCACTGCAGATACCAATTTGAGAAGATGGTTCAAAGACAGGGGTCTTTAACACTTCTCCCAAAGCTTTGTCTCCGATTTAATAAACCTCTCTTTATATATTATACAGTCTCGGAAATATTTTTCCACAACAAAATGGCGTCACGACAGGATACTGTATGGTCAGACGTGATCATTTAAGACAGTATCTGGAATCTGGTGTCAGAGACTGAAAAGAGAGGTGTAAAATTCTGACGGCGTTAGACAGGTTAGATGCAGGAGGAATGTTCCCAATGTTGGGGAAGTCCAGAACCAGGGGACACAGTCTAAGGATAAGGGGTAAGCCATTTAGGACCGAGATGAGGAGAAACTTCTTCACCCAGAGAGTGAACCTGTGGAATTCTCTACCACAGAAAGTTGTTGAGGCCAATTCACTAAATATATTCAAAAAGGAGTTAGATGTCGTCCTTACTACTCGGGGGATCAAGGGGTATGGCGAGAAAGCAGGAATGGGGTTCTGAAGTTGCATGTTCAGCCATGAACTCATTGAATGGCGGTGCAGGCTCGAAGGACCGAATGGCCTACTCCTGCACCTATTTTCTATGTTTCTATGTTTCTATGTTTCTATGTTTCTATCCTCCGCCTGCTCCATGATGACATGCAAGCCGTGATCCTGACTAATGGATCCACCACAGACCCAATCCATATCCAGACCGGTGTCAAGCCGGGCTGCGTCATCGCGCCAACCCGCTTCTCAATCTTCCTCGCTGCAATGCTCCACCTCACAGTCAACAAGCTCCCCGCTGGAGTGGAACTAAACTACAGAACCAGTGGGAACCTGTTCAACATTCATCGTCTCCTGGCCAGATCCACGACTGTCACATCCTCTGTCGTCGAGCTACAGTACGCTTGCAGCTGTGCACATACAGACTGAACTCCAAGTCATAGTCAACAGCTTCACCTGAGGTGTATGAAAGCATGGGCCTTACACTAAACATCCGTAAATCAAAGGTCCTCCACCAACCTGACCCCACCACACAGCACTGCCCCCCAATCATCAAGATCCACGGCGCGGACCTGCAACGTGGACCACTTTCCATACCTTGGGAGCCTATTATAAGCAAAGGCAGGCAACACCGCCTCCAGTGTATCAGTGCAGCCTTTGGCCACCTGAGGAAGAGAGTGTTCGAAGACCTGGCCCTCAAATCTGGCACCAAGCTCATGGTCTACAGGGCTGCAGTGATACCCGCTCTCTTGTATGGCTCAGAGACATGGACCATGTACAGTAGACACCTCAAATCGCTAGAGAAATACCACCAACGATGTCTCTGCAAGATCCTGCAAAACCTCTGGGAGGACAGACGCACCAACATCAGCGTCCTCGACCAGGCCAACATCCCCAGCATCGAAGCACTGACCATACTTGACCTGCTCCGTAGGGCGGGCCACATTGTTTGCATGCCTGACACAAGACTCCCAAAGCAAGTGCTCTACTCGGAACTCCTACATGGCAAACTAGCCCCAGGTAGGAAGAGGCAATGTTACAAGGACACCCTCAAAGCCTCTTTGATAAAGTGCAACATCCCCACAGACACCTGGGAGTCCCTGGCCAAAGACCACCCTGAGTGGAGGAAGAACATCTGGGAGGGTGTTGAGCACCTCGAGTCTCGTCCTGAGAGCATGCAGAAAGCAAGCGCAGGCAGCGGAAGGAGAGTGTGGCAAACCAGACTCCCCACCCACCCTTTCCTTCAACCACTGTCTGTCCCACCTGTGACAGAGACTGAGGTTTTCATATTGGACTGTTCAGTCCCCTAAAAACTCTGAGTGTGGAAGTGTAAATGTGGATTCTTTTCCCTCAATCTGGTTCAGCGAATTCACTGAGTCGAATACCGTTACTGCTTATAACAAAGCAGACTTTATTACCGGCCGGGACTTCTCAGACAGAAGGAATGCTCTCTTGATAGAACGCACCCACTTCCTACGGACAAGTGAAGTTACATTGTAAAGGCACAACGGTTATACATTTTCAGTACAAGATACAATCAGAGTGACATTCAGTTCAGCCTATCCCCTTTGATCCCTCCTTCCCTTTGTCCACTCATGAGCCGACATCTGTATGGGCTGTTTTTACACAAAGGAGCCTTTCAGAGTCTTACTCGCCCTTTATTGTTTCAAGTTTACTGGTGTGACTTAGCAAGACCTTGAAGCCAGCCTGTTAGATGTATCAATGTTGTAACATTTGCAGTCTGAGATTCTTAAGGCTATTCCTCCATGAATCCTTTGTTCAATTCCACTGTCCCTATACATTTTCCCACATTCTCAACTTCAATGTCTGTATACATTTTCTCACATTCTCAACTTCAATGTCTGTATACATTCTCATTCCCCCCTTTTATCATTCCATGAGAACCCTTAGGATTATTCTAGGAGTATCGCATTCAGCCGTTCGCACTCTCTTTCCTGATCCTCCTTGTCGAGTAGGTCTTTAGCTTGCTGGATCATAACCCAGGAGCCCTTGACCACAAGAGGGTTTGCTAACCTTGCCATCATGACTTTACAACAAAAGTTAAAGCAACCAACAATCAAGCAACAGGTAATTATTACTACGATGAGAATAATTGCCCCATGCATTAGCTAGGATCCCCAAGATCCACCTAATAGCCAATCAAACAAGCTAGATCCTCCTGCTGGCGTGGATAACTTCTTCACCTCCCTTCTTATGTGATCAGCGAGATTGGTTATGTTTTCTGAACTATCGGGAATGTAAGTGCAACATTCAGATCCTATGGTTAGCTATCTGTTCCAATACCCTCTCTAGGTTCTGTGCTTCATCCATGATGTGTCCTATCCCGAATGGGAACATCATGACTCCAAAGAACCTTTCGGCGGGGGTGATGGCTGGCTTGTATCGGCTGGAGGCATGTACTTCCGCCAGGGTACGTATTTGCCGCACAAATGGCACCACATATCCCAGATAGCAGGACCCTGTCCATCGCCTGGGCAACCAGGGGTATGCCCTATGACCGCACACAAAATACGTGCCGTTAAAAGCTGCTTTCTGATATATTGCTTCCGGGTCCCAAGACTGGGCCCACAGACCTCCACCTGTTTTATTCGGAAGGTGAGAGAGGATGGTGACTCGTGCACCTGTGGTGATGTTGAGACTGTGTGGGCAATTGCTGTACCCTACGATATGTCCCTTGCTACTGGTGTCATTTCGGGTTAGACATATGTCCCCGGTTGGCCTCCCAACCCCCGAGGTATTGGTCAGGGCTAAGAATGGGGGTTCCTTTTCACGGTCGTAGGTAGGTTGGAACGTTTGACTAATGGGGTATCCAGCACTCTCCCACTTGGTGACGTCCCGTGGTCCCCCACGTGGTAACGGTATGATACTCCTCCTGCCCTCTGTGATCCCTCTTTTGACCCGTCTTTCATCTCTCGTATTTGCATTGGCCCCCCTCCTCTCAGGGTAGTCTGGCTCAGAAGCCACTTGACAGTCTCAGTTAGGGTCAGTGGAATGGGGCGCAAAGGAATTCCCCCTTTGGAATGTATAGGGATATGTGAACACACCCAGCAACTAGAAAAGTTCCCATTTCGCGCATAAACATAAGACATGTACAAAAAGGTGTTTACATGGAGCTCTCGCTTCAGTCTCCCCTCCCATGTGCCACACCTGACATACACTAACGCTACTATACAGACTGTGGCACACAGACACAGTTTCATCTTATCGCTCTAGGTTAACAATTACTCGGGAACAAAATGTTTCTTGTAGCGTCTCTATGGACAAGGATAAATAGTCTGAATATTTTGCTGATTCAAAGAGTTCGGTTTTCTCGTCTCTCTTCTCAGGTCACTGTCGGTGTAGCTGGTTGTCTATCACTACGGGTAGAAGTTCAAACTGTTCTCCTCGGGACTCACTCGTTTAATCAGGACGTTGCTAGAGAGGACCTTGTTCAGCTATGGAGAAGAGGAAGTCTGGATCAGAAACAGGAGTTAGAATAACCAGTAAAATAGGTTCGTTAGAGGGTGATGAGCTTGCAGTGGTGCAGGTGAACCCAGGCACCCCTCCCCTCAACCTTGGCTGCAGTGGGGGTAGTGAGTAACACCTGAAAAGGCCCCTCCCATCGTGGCTCTAATCCCTTCCGAATCCATACTTCCCTGGTGCCACGAGAGACGATTTGGGTAAAACTGGGAGGTCGAGGTGAGCCTCTCGAACCTGGAGCCTTTCAGAGTCTTACTCGCCCTTTATTGTTTCAAGTTTACTGGTGTGACTTAGCAAGACCTTGAAGCCAGCCTGTTAGATGTATCAATGTTGTAACATTTGCAGTCTGAGATTCTTAAGGCTATTCCTCCATGAATCCTTTGTTCAATTCCACTGTCCCTATACATTTTCCCACATTCTCAACTTTAATGTCTGTATACATTTTCCCACATTCTCAACTTCAATGTCTGTATACATTCTCATTAGCAAGTCTTCGATTTCGAAGGGCTGCCTATGATGATGATGATGATGTACAATTGTAGCAAGACGTCTCTACTCTTGTACTCCAACCCCCTTGCAATAAAGGCCAACATGCCATTTGCCTTCCTAATTGCATGCTATACCTACATGCTAACTCTGTGTTTCCGGTGCCTCACCCTGTGTAGATCCCACTTCTATAGAACAACAAAATCTCTCTGAACGCCAACATTTAATAGTTCCGCACCATTTAAAAAATACTCTATTTTTCTATTCTTCCTGCTAAAGTGAATAACCTTATATGTCCCCACATTAGACTCCATCTGCCTCCTATTGCCCACTCACTTGACCAGTCTATATCCCTTTACAGGTGCTTTGTGTCCTCCTCATAACTTACTTTCCTACCTATCTTTATATTGTCAGCAAACTTGGATACGTTGCATTTAGTTCCTTCATCTAAGTCATTAATATAAATTGTAAATAGCTGAGGCTCAGCCACTGATAGCCTCGGTCTCTTCGGGAGTGTACCATCATTTCCAGACTGGAAATCCTGGGCTCCATTCTCAGCGCACAGCTCTGGCCAATTGTGTTGCCAGGAGGCTCTTTGGCAGGCTTGCCATTGCACCTCGCAATTCAGTGTGTATGTAGTGTCTCAGCGTCCCACTGCTGGGGTGATCCAGTGTCCCAGTGTTCCAGTGCTGGGGGTGTTTCAGTGTTCCAGTGTCCTAGTGTTTCACAGTCCCAGTGTTGCAGTGTCCCAGTGCTGGGCATATCCTAGTGGTGCCAGTGCTGGGGGTGTTGCAGTGTCCAAGTTTCCCAGTGTTGAGGCTGTTCCAGAGTCGCAGTATCCCAGTGCTGCAGGTGTTCCAGTGTCCCAGTATCCGAGTGATGGGCATGTCCCAGTGCCCCAGTGTTCCTGGGCCCCAGTGTCCCAGTGTTGAGGTGTCCCAGTGTCCCAGTGCTGGGCGTGTTTGTGTGTTTATGTGTGTGTATATGTGTGTATTTTCGTTCTTGCTCGTGTCCCAGTGCCCAGTGTACCAATGTCCCAGTATCCCATTGTCCCAGTGCTGGGGTGTTCCAGTGTCCCAGTGTTCCAGTGATGGGGGTGTCCCAGTGTTCCAGTGCTAGGCATTTCTCAGTTCCCCAGTGTCCCGGTGTTGGGGCTTTCCTAGTGATCCAGTGCTCAAAAGGGAGTTAGATATGGCCCTTACGGCTTAAGGGATCTGGGGATATGGAGAGAAGGCAGGAGTGGGGTACTGAAGTTGCATGATCAGCCGTGATCATATTGAATGGTGGTGCAGGCTCGAAGGGCCGAATGGCCTGCTCCTGCACCTCTTTTCTATTTCTATGTTTCTATGTCCCAGTGCTGGGGGTGTCCCAGGGCCCCAGTGTTTCAGAATTCATGTTCCAGTATTCCTGTGTTTGTGTCTCAGTGTTCCAGAATTCAAGTTCCAGTATCCCAGTGTCCCAGTTCTCCAGCATCCCAGTGTTCCAGTGTCCTAGTTCTGGGGGTGTTGCAGTGTTCCAGTATTCCAATATCCCAGTGTTCCTGTGACGCAGTGTTCCAGTGTCCCAGCTCTGGGGGTGTTGCAGTGTCCTGATGTTCCGGTGTCCCAGTGCTGGGGGTGTTCCAGTGTTCCAGTGCTGGGGTGCCCTGGTGTTCCAGTGTCCCAGTGTCCCGGTGCTGGGGGTGTCCCGGTGTTCCAGCGCTAGGGGTGCCCCAGTGTTCCATTGTTCCAGTGTCCCAGCTTTCCAGTTTTCCAGTTGCCAATGTCTCAGTGCTGGGGGTGTTCCAGTGTTCCAGTGCTGGGGGTGTTCCAGTGTCCCAGTGCTGGGGTGTTCCAGTACCCCAGTGCTAGGGGTGTCCCAGTTTCCGTGTTCCAGCGCTAGGGGTATCCCAGTGTTCCAATGTCCTAGTCTTGCAGTGTCCCAGTTTTCCAGTTCCCAGTGTTCCAGTGGTCGAGCGCTATGGGTGTTCCAGTGTCCCCATGTTCCAATGTTCCAGTGGCCTAGTGTTTCAGTGGCCCAGTTTTACATTGCTGGGGATGTCCCTGTGTACCAGTGTACCAGTGTTCCCGTTCTGGGATGCCCCAGTGTCCCAATTTTCCAGTGTCTG
This sequence comes from Pristiophorus japonicus, assembly GCF_044704955.1. Lineage (NCBI taxonomy): Eukaryota > Metazoa > Chordata > Chondrichthyes > Pristiophoridae > Pristiophorus > Pristiophorus japonicus. Next base: position 823,358 of record NW_027251434.1, on the reverse strand, counting down.
GGTGTTCGTGTCTCAGTGTTCCAGTGCTGGGGTGTCCCAGTGTCCCAATTTTCCAGTGTCTGGGTATTCCAGTGTCCCAGCCAGTGCTGGGTGACCCAGTGTTGCAGGTTTCCAGTGTTCCAGTGCTGGGGATGTCCCTGTGTCCCAGTGTTCCAGTGTCCCGAGGTTCCAGTGTTCCAGTGCTGGGGATTGTCCATGTGTTCCAGTTTCCAAGTTTACCAATGCAGGGGCGTTCCAGTGTTCCAGTGCTGGGCATGCCCCAGTGTTCCATTGTCCCAGTGTCCCAGTGCTGGGGGTGTTCCAGTGTCCCAGTATCCCAGTACTGGGGATATCCGTGTGTTTGTGTTTGTGTGTGTATATATGTGCGTGTGTGTTCGTGTACGTGTTCATGTCCCAATGTCCCAGTGTTCTAGTGTCCCAGTGTCCCAGTTTTGACGGTGTCCCAGTGTCCCTGTGCCCAGTAATACATTGTCCCAATGTCCCAGTACTGGGGGTGTTCCAGTGTTCCAGCGCCCCAGTATCCCAGTTCGGGGCATGTTCCAATGTTCCATAGTCCCAACATTCCAGTGTTCCAGTGGCCTAGTGCTGGGCATGTCCCAATGTTCCAGTGTCCTAGTGCTGGGGGTGTTCCAGTGTCCCAGTGCTGCGGTGATCCAGTGTCCCAGTGTTCCAGTGCTGGGCATGTCCATGTATTGTGTGTGTGTTCGTGCTCGTGTCCCAGTGCAAAGTGTGCCAATGTTCCAGTTTTCCATGTGTCCCAGTGTCGCGGTTTTGCAGTGTTCCAGTGCTGGGGATGTCCCAGTGCTGGGGGTGATCCAGTGTTCCAGTACTGGGCATGTCCGTGTGTTTGTGTGTGGGTGTATATGTGTGTGCTTGCTCATGTTCCAGTGTTCCAGTATCTCAGTGTCCCATTGCTCCAGTTTTCAGTGACCTGGTGTTCCAGTGTCCCAGTGTCATGGTTTTGCAGTGTTCCAGTGCTGGGGTGTTCCAGTGTCCCAGTGCTGGGGGTGCCCCAGTTTCTGTGCTCCAGCACTAGGGTATCCCAGTGTTCCAATGGCCTAGTCTTGCAGTGTCCCAGTTTTCCAGTTCCTAGTGTTCCAGTGGTTGAGCGCTAGGGGTGTTCCAGTGTCCCCATGTTCCAATGTTCCAGTGTTTCAGTGACCCATTTTTACATTGCTGGGGATGTCCCTGTGCACCAGTGTACCAGTGTTCCCATTCTGGGGTGTCCCAGTGTCCCAATTTTCCAGTGTCTGGGTGTTCGTGTCCCAGTGTTCCAGTGCTGGGGTTGTCCCTGTGTCCCAGTGTTCCAGTGTTCCAGTGCCGGGCTTGCCCCAGTGTCGCAGTGTTCCATTGTCCCAGTGCCCCAGTGCTGGGGGTGTTCCAGTGTCCCAGTATCCCAGTATCCCAGTACTGCGGGTATCCATGTGTTTCTGTTTGGGTGTGTGTGTATATATGTGTGTGCGTTCGTGTGTGTGCTCATGTCCCAGTGTTCCAGTATCCCAGTGTTCCAGTGTCCCAGTTTTGGGGGTGCTCCAGTGTCCCGGTGTCCCAGTGTTCCACTGCCCCAGTATCCCAGTGATGGACGTGTTCCAATGTTCCATAGTCCCAACATTCCAGTGCTCCAGTGTCCTAGTGCTGGGCATGTCCCAATGTCCCAGTGTCCTAGTGCTGGGGGTGTTCCAGTGTCCCAGTGCTGTGGTGATCCATTGTCCCAGTGTTCCAGTGCTGGGCATGCCCATGCGTTGTGTGTGTGTTTGCGCTTGTGTCCCAGTGCAAAGTGCGCCAATGTTCCAGTGCCACGGTTTTGCAGTGTCCCAGTGCTGGGGGTGATCCAGTGTTCCAGTGCTGGGCATGTCTGTGTGTTTGTGTGTGTGTATATGTGTGTGCTTACTCATGTTCCAGTGTTCCAGTTTTTCAGTGTCCCAGTGCTCCAGTTTTGCAGTGTCCCAGTGTCGTGGCTTTGCAGTGTCCCAGTGCTGGGGTGTTCCAGTGCCCCAGTGCTGGGGTGTTCCAGTGTCCCAGTGCTGGGGGTGTCCCAGTTACCCAGTGCTGGGGATGTTGCAGTGTCCCAGTGTTCCTGTGCTGGGGCTGTTCCAGTGGCCCAATGCGGGTGGGGGGGGGGGTGTTGTAGTGTCCCAGTTACCCAGTGTGGGGGTTGTTCCAGTGTCCCGGTGCTGTGGGTGTCCCAGTGCTCCAGTGTTCCAGTGCTGGGGTTCCAGTGTCCCAGTTTCCCAGTGCTGGGGTTGTCCATGTGTTCCAGTTTCCCAGTTACCAATGCAGGGGTGCTCCAGTGTTCCAGTGCCGGGCTTGCCCCAGTGTCCCAGTGTTCCATTGTCCCAGTGCCCCAGTGCTGGGGGTGTCCCAGTGTCCCAGTATCCCAGTATCCCAGTACTGCGGGTATCCATGTGTTTCTGTTTGTGTGTGTGTGTATATATGTGTGTGTGTTCGTGTGTGTGCTCATGTCCCAGTGTTCCAGTATCCCAGTGTTCCAGTGTCCCAGTTTTGGGGGTGCTCCATTGTCCCGGTGTCCCAGTGTTCCACTGCCCCAGTATCCCAGTGATGGGCGTGTTCCAATGTTCCATAGTCCCAACATTCCAGTGCTCCAGTGTCCTAGTGCTGGGCATGTCCCAATGTCCCAGTGTCCTAGTGCTGGGGGTGTTCCAGTGTCCCAGTGCTGTGGTGATCCATTGTCCCAGTGTTCCAGTGCTGGGCATGCCCATGCGTTGTGTGTGTGTCTGCGCTTGTGTCCCAGTGCAAAGTGCGCCAATGTTCCAGTGCTCCAGTTTTCCATGTGTCCCAGTGCCACGGTTTTGCAGTGTCCCAGTGCTGGGGGTGATCCAGTGTTCCAGTGCTGGGCATGTCTGTGTGTTTGTGTGTGTGTATATGTGTGTGCTTACTCATGTTCCAGTGTTCCAGTTTTTCAGTGTCCCAGTGCTCCAGTTTTGCAGTGTCCCAGTGTCGTGGCTTTGCAGTGTCCCAGTGCTGGGGTGTTCCAGTGCCCCAGTGCTGGGGTGTTCCAGTGTCCCAGTGCTGGGGGTGTCCCAGTTACCCAGTGCTGGGGATGTTGCAGTGTCCCAGTTTCCCAGTGCTGAGGGTGTTGCAGTGCCCCAGTTACCCAGTGCTGGGGTTGTTCCAGTGTCCCGGTGATGTGGTTGTCCCAGTGCTCCAGTGTCCCAGTGCTGGGGTTCCAGTGTCCCAGTTTCCCAGTGCTGGGGTTGTTCCAGTGTCCAGTGTCCCAATGCTAGGGGTGTTCCAGTGTCCCAGTGTTCCTGTGCTGGGGCTGTTCCAGTGGCCCAATGCGGGTGGGGGGGGGGGGTGTTGTAGTGTCCCAGTTACCCAGTGCGGGGGTTGTTCCAGTGTCCCGGTGCTGTGGGTGTCCCAGTGCTCCAGTGTTCCAGTGCTGGGGTTCCAGTGTCCCAGTTTCCCAGTGCTGGGGTTGTTTCAGTGTATGTGTCCCAGTGCTGAGGAGTTCTGGTGCCCCAGTGCTGGGGGTGTCCCAGTGTCCCAGTGCTGTGGGTGTCCCTATGTTCCAGTGTCCCAGTGCTGGGGGTGTCCCCGTGTTCCTCTGTTCAGTGTCCCAGTATCCTAGTGTTCCAGTGTCCCAGTACTGGGGATATCCGTGTGTTTGTGTTTGTGTGTGTATATATGTGCGTGTGTGTTCGTGTACGTGTTCATGTCCCAATGTCCCAGTGTTCCAGTGTCCCAGTTTTGACGGTGTCCCAGTGTCCCTGTGCCCAGTGTTACATTGTCCCAATGTCCCAGTACTGGGGGTGTTCCAGTGTTCCAGCGCCCCAGTATCCCAGTGCTGGGCGTGTTCCAATGTTCCATAGTCCCAACATTCCAGTGTTCCAGTGGCCTAGTGCTGGGCATGTCCCAATGTTCCAGTGCCCCAGTGCTGTGGTGATCCAGTGTCCCAGTGATCCAGTGCTGGGCATGCCCATGTGTTGTGTGTGTGTTCGTGCTCGTGTCCCAGTGCAAAGTGTGCCAATGTTCCAGTGCTCCAGTTTTCCGTGTGTCCCAGTGTCGCAGTTTTGCAGTGTCCCAGTGCTGGGGGTGTCCCAGTGCTGGGGGTGATCCAGTGTTCCAGTACTGGGCATGTCCGTGTGTTTGTGTGTGGGTGTATATGTGTGTGCTTGCTCATGTTCCAGTGTTCCAGTATCTCAGTGTCCCAGTGCTCCAGTTTTCAGTGTCCTGGTGTTCCAGTGTCCCAGTGTCATGGTTTTGCAGTGTCCCAGTGCTGGGGGTGTTCCAGTGTCCCAGTGCTGGGGGTGTTCCAATGCCTGAGTGTTCCAGTGCTGGGGTGTTCCAGTGTCCCAGTGCTGGGGGTGTCCCAGTTTCCGTGCTCCAGCACTAGGGTATCCCAGTGTTCCAATGGCCTAGTCTTGCAGTGCCCCAGTTTTCCAGTTCCTAGTGTTCCAGTGGTTGAGCGCTAAGGGTGTTCCAGTGTCCCCATGTTCCAATGTTCCAGTGTTTCAGTGGCCCATTTTTACATTGCTGGGGATGTCCCTGTGCAAAAGTGTATCAGTGTTCCCGTTCTGGGGTGTCCCAGTGTCCCAATTTTCCAGTGTCTGGGTGTTCGTGTCCAGGTGTTCCAGTGCTGGGGTGACCCAGTGTTGCCGTTTTCCAGTGTCCCAGTGTTCCAGTGTCCCGATGTTCCAGTGCTGGGGTTGTCCATGTGTTCCAGTTTCCAAGTTACCAATGCAGGGGTGCTCCAGTATTCCAGTGCCGGGCGTGCCCCAGTGTTCCATTGTCCCAGTGCCCCAGTGCTGGGTGTGTTCCAGTGTCCCAGTATCCCAGTATCCCAGTACTGCGGGTATCCGTGTGTTTGTGTGTGTGTATATATGTGTGTGTTCGTGTGTGTGCACATGTCCCAGTATTCCAGTATCCCAGTGTTCCAGTGTCCCAGTTTTGGGGGTGCGCCAGTGTCCCGGTGTCCCAGTATCCCTGTGCCCAGTGTTCCACTGCCCCAGTATCCCAGTGCTGGGCGTGTTCCAATGTTCCATAGTCCCAACATTCCAGTGCTCCAGTGTCCTAGTGCTGTGGTGATTCATTGTCCCAGTGTTCCAGTGCTGGGCATGCCCATGCGTTGTGTGTGTGTTCGCGCTTGTGTCCCAGTGCAAAGTGTGCCAATGTTCCAGTGCTCCAGTTTTCCATGTGTCCCAGTGCCACGGTTTTGCAGTGTCCCAGTGCTGGGGTGTCCCAGTGCTGGGGGTGATCCAGTGTTCCAGTGCTGGGCATGTCCGTGTGTTTGTGTGTGTGTGTGTATATGTGTGTGCTTACTCATGTTCCAGTGTTCCAGTTTTGCAGTGTCCCAGTGTCGTGGTTTTGCAGTGTCCCAGTCCTGGGGGTGTCCCAGTTTCCCAGTGCTGGGGATGTTGCAGTGTCCCAATGTCCCAGTGCTGAGGGTGTTGCAGTGCCCCAGTTACCCAGTGCTGGGGTTGTTCCAGTGTCCCGGTGCTGTAGGTGTCCCAGTGCTCCAGTGTCGGGGTTCCAGTGTCCCAGTTTCCCAGTGCTGGGTTGTTCCAGTGTCCAGTGTCCCAATGCTAGGGGTGTTCCAGTGTCCCAGTGTTATGTGCTGGGGCTGTTCCAGTGGCCCAATGCTGGTGGGGGGGGGGGGGGGTTGTTGTAGTGTCCCAGTTTCCCAGTGCTGGGGTTGTTCCAGTGTCCAGTGTCCCAATGCTACGGGTGTTCCAGTGTCTGTGTCCCAGTGCTGAGGAGTTCTGGTGTCCCAGTGCTGGTGGTGCCCCAGTGTCCCAGTGCTGGGGGTGTCCCTATGTTCCAGTGTCCCAGTGCTGGGGGTGTCCCCGTGTTCCACTGTTCAATGTCCCAGTATCCTAGTGTTCCAGTGTCTCAGTTCTGGGGGTGTTGCAGTGTTCCAGCGTTCAAATATCCCAGCATTCCGGTTGCCAAGTGTCCCAGTGCTGCGGCTGTTCCAGTGTTCCAGTGCCCCAGTGCTGGGGTTGTTCCAGTGTCCCAGTGCTGGGGTGTCCCAGTTTCCCAGTATCCCAGTGTCCCAGTCCCAGTACTGGGGGTATCTGTGTTTGTGTTTGTGTGTGTATATATGTGTGTGTGTGCGTGTACGTGCTCACGTCCCAGTGTTCCAGTATCCCAGTGTTCCAGTGGCCCAGTTCTGCGGGCGTTCCAGTGTTCCAGTTTCCAGTGCCCCGGTGTTCCAGTGTCCCTGTGCTCAGTGTTCCATTGTCCCAGTGTCCCAATATCCCAGTACTGTGGGTGTCCCAGTGTTCCAGTTTCCAAGTACAGGGGTGTTCCTGTGCCCCAGTATCCCAGTGCTGGGACTATTCCAATGTTCCATATTCCCAACGTCCTAGTGTCCCAGTGCCGGGCATGTTCCAGTGTCCTAGTGCTGGGGGTGTTCCAGTGTCCTAGTGCCGGGGATGTTCCAGTGTCCCAGTGCTGGGGGTGATCCAGTGTCTCAGTGTCCCGGTGTTCCAGTGTCCTCGTGCTGGGGTGTCCCAGTGTTCCAGTGTCCCAGTGCTGGGGGTGTCCCAGTGGCTGTGTTCCAGCGCTAGGGGTGTCCCAGTGTTCCAGTGTCCTGGTTTTCCAGTACCTAGTGTTCCAGTGGTCCAGCGCTAGGCGTGTTCCAATGTTCCAATGTCCCAGTGTCCCAGTTTCCCAGTGGCCCAGTTTTACATTGCTGGGGGTTTCCCTGTCTTCCAGTGTACCAGTGTTCCCGTTCTGGTGTGTTCCAGTGTCCCAATTTCCCAGTGTCTGGGTGTTCCAGTGACTCAGTGTTCCAGTGCTGGGTGCTGGGCGTCCCAGTGTTGCAATTTCCCAGTTTTCCAGTGTTCCAGTGCTAGGGTGTTCCAGTGCCCTGAGGTTCCAGTGCTCCCGTGCTAGGGGTGTCCCTGTGTTCCAGTCTCCCAGCACTCCAGTGTCCCATTGCTAGGGATGTCCCAGTGTTCCAGTTTCCCAGTGTCCAGTGCAGGGGTGTTTCAGTATCCCCGTGCTGGGGGTGTTCCAGTGCCCAGGCGCTGGGGATGATCAAGTGTCCCGGTGCTGGGGGTGTTCCAGTGTTGGGCATACCCCAGTGTCCCAGTGTTCTATTGTCCCAGTTTCCCAGTGCTGAGGTTGTTCCAGTGTCCCAGTGCTGGGGTGTTCCAGTTTCCCAGTATCCCAGTGTCCCAGTCTCAGTACTGGAGGTATCCGTGTGTTTGTGTTTGTGTGTGTATATATGTGTGTGTGTGTGCGTGTATGTGCTCACGTCCCAGTGTTCCAGTATCCCAGTGTTCCAGTGGCCCAGTTCTGCGGGCGTTCCAGTTTCCAGTGCCCCGGTGTTCCAGTGTCCCTGTGCTCAGTGTTCCATTGTCCCAGTGTCCCAATATCCCAGTACTGTGGGTGTCCCAGTGTTCCAGTTTCCAAGTACAGGGGTGTTCCAGTGCCCCAGTATCCCAGTGCTGGGACTGTTCCAATGTTCCATATTCCCAACGTCCTAGTGTCCCAGTGCTGGGCATGTTCCAGTGTCCTAGTGCTGGGGGTGTTCCAGTGTCCTAGTGCCAGGGATGTTCCAGTGTCCCAGTGCTGGGGGTGATCCAGTGTCTCAGTGTCCCGGTGTTCCAGTGTCCTCGTGCTGGGGTGTCCCAGTGTTCCAGTGTCCCAGTGCTGGGGGTGTCCCAGTGGCTGTGTTCCAGCGCTAGGGGCGTCCCAGTGTTCCAGTGTCCTGGTTTTCCAGTACCTAGTGTTCCAGTGGTCCAGCGCTAGGCGTGTCCCAATGTTCCAATGTCCCAGTGTCCCAGTTTCCCAGTGGCCCAGTTTTACGTTGCTGGGGGTTTCCCTGTCTTCCAGTGTACCAGTGTTCCCGTTCTGGTGTGTTCCAGTGTCCCAATTTCCCAGTGTCTGGGTGTTCCAGTGACTCAGTGTTCCAGTGCTGGGTGCTGGGTGTCCCAGTGTTACAATTTCCCAGTTTTCCAGTGTTCCAGTGCTAGGGTGTTCCAGTGCCCTGAGGTTCCAGTGCTCCAGTGCTAGGGGTGTCCCTGTGTTCCAGTCTCCCAGCACTCCAGTGTCCCATTGCTAGGGATGTCCCAGTGTTCCAGTTTCCCAGTGTCCAGTGCAGGGGTGTTTCAGTATCCCCGTGCTGGGGGTGTTCCAGTGCCCAGGCGCTGGGGATGATCAAGTGTCCCGGTGCTGGGGGTGTTCCAGTGTTGGGCATACCCCAGTGTCCCAGTGTTCTATTGTCCCAGTTTCCCAGTGCTGAGGTTGTTCCAGTGTCCCAGTGCTGGGGTGTTCCAGTTTCCCAGTATCCCAGTGTATCAGTCTCAGTACTGGAGGTATCCGTGTGTTTGTGTTTGTGTGTGTATATGTGTGTGTGTGTGTGCGTGTACGTGCTCACGTCCCAGTGTTCCAGTATCGCAGTGTCCCAGTTCTGCGGGCGTTCCAGTGTTCCAGTTTCCCAGTGTCCCGGTGTTCCAGTGTCCCTGTGCTCAGTGTTCCATTGTCCCAGTGTCCCAATATCCCAGTACTGTGGGTGTCCCAGTGTTCCAGTATCCAAGTGCAGGGGTGTTCCAGTGCCCCAGTATGCCAGTGCTGGGACTGTTCCAATGTTCCATAGTCCCAACGTCCTAGTGTCCCAGTGCTGGGCATGTTCCAGTGTCCTAGTGCCGGGGGTGTTCCAGTGTCCCAGTGCTGGGGGTGATCCAGTGTCCAAGTGTTCCAGTGTTGGGCATGTCCGCGTGTGTGTGCGTGTGTGTATATGTGTGTGTGTTCGTGCTCGTGTCCCAGTGCTGGGGTGTTCCAGTGCCCCAGTGCTGGGGGTGTTCCAGTGATGGGGTGTCCTAGTGTCCCAGTGTTCCAGTGCCGGGTGTGTTCCAATGGCTCAGTGTTCCAGCGTCCCAGTGCGGGGGTGGGGGGGGGGGTTTGCTGTGTCCCAGGTTCCCAGTGCTGGCGCTGTTCCAGTATCCCAGTGTTGCGGGTGGTCCAGTGCTGTGGCTGCCCCAGTGCTTCAGTGTCCCAGTGCTAGGGTTGTTCCAGTGTCCCAGTGCTGGGGGTGTTCCAGTGCCTTAATATCACAGTGCTGGGGATGTTCCAATGTTCCAGTGCTCCAGCGTCCCAGTGCCCCAGTGCTGGGTTATTCCAGTGTCCCAGTGCTGGGGGTGTTCCAGTGCCTCAGTATCCCAGTGCTGGGGATGTCCCAATGTCCCATAGTCCTAGTGCTCCAGTGTCCCAGCGCTGGGGTTGTTCCAGTGTTCCAGTGCTGGCCGCGTCCCAGTGTTGGGGTGTCCCAGTGCCGGGGCTGTACCAGTGTCCCAGTGCTGGGGGTGTCCCAGTGTTCCATTGTCCCAGTGCAGGGATTTCCAGTGCCCCAGTGCTTGGGGTGTTCCAGTGTACCAGTGCTTGTGGTGTTCGAGTGCCCCAGTGCTGGGGTGTTCCAGTTTCCCAGTATTCCAGTGTCCCAGTACTGCGGGTGTTTGTGTGTGTCTATATGTGTGTGTGCCTGTGTTCATGTGCATATCCCAGTGCCCAGTGTTCCATTATCCCAGCGCCCCAATGTCCTAGTACTGGGGGTGTTCCAGTGTCTCAGTATCCGAGTTTTCCAGTTTCCCAGTGTCCCAGTTCTGGGGGTGTCCCTGTGTCCCAGTGTTCCATTGCCCCAGTGTCCTAATGTCCCAGTTCTGGGGGTGTTCCAGTGTCCCACTGTCCCAGTTTCCCAGTCCTAGGGTGTTCCAGGGTCACAATTTCCCAGTGCAGAGATGTTCCAGTGTCCCGGTATCCCAGTTTTCCAGTTTCCCAGTGTCCCGGTTTCCCAGTGTCCCAGTTCTGGGGGTGTTCCAGTGTCCCACTGTCCCAGTTTCCCAGTGCTAGGGTGTTCCAGGGTCACAATTTCCCAGTGCAGAGGTGTTCCAATGTCCCAGTGCTGGGGGTGTTCCAGTGTCCCCGTGCTGGGGTGTTCCACATTCCCAGTGTCACTGTACTGGGGGTGTTTGTATGTGTGCATATATGTGTGTGTGTGTGTTCGTGTTCCTGTCCCATTGCCCAGTGCCCCAGTGCTCCAGTGCTGCAGTGCTCCACTGTTCCAGTTTCCCAATGGCCCAGTGTTACAGTGATCCAGTGTCCCAGTGCTGGGGATGTTCCAGTATTCCAGTTGTCCAGGTTCCCAGTGCAGGAGTGTTCCAGTGTTCCAGTTTCCCAGTGCAGGGGTGTTCCACGAGTGTCCCAGTGCTGGGGTGTCCCAATCTCCCAGTGCTGGGCGTGTCCCAGTGACCCGGTGCTGGGTTAGTCGCAGTGTCCCAGTGCTGGTGGTGTTCACGTGTCCCAGTGCTGAGGATGTGCGAGTGTCCCAGTGTCCTAGTGCTGGGCATATCCCAGTTTCCCAGTGTCCCGGTGCTGGTGTTGTCCCACTGTCCCAGTGCTCAAAAGGGAGTTAGATGTGGCCCTTACGGCTAAAGGGATCAGGGGGTATGGAGAGAAGGCAGGAGTGGGGTACTGAAGTGCATGATCAGCCATGGTATTGAATGGTGGTGCAGGCTCGAAGGGCCGAATGGCCTGCTCCTGCACCTATTTTCTATGTTTCTATGTTTCTGTTTCCAGTGCTGGGGATGTTCCAGTGTTCCAGTGCCTAAGTGTCCCATTGATCCAATGTCCCATTCATCCAGTGTCCCAGTGTTCCAGTATACCAGTGGCCCAGTTCTCCAGTGTCCCAGTGTTCCAATGTCCCAGTGTTCCAATGTCCCAGTTCTTGGGGTGTCGCAGGGTACCGGTGTTCCAGTATCCCGGTGTTCCAGTGTCACAGTGTTCCAGTTTCCCAGTGGTCCATTGTTAAATTGCTGGGTGTGCCCCAGTGGTCCAATGTCCCGGTGTTCCAGTGTCCCCATTGTCCAGTGTCCCAGGTTTCCAGTGACCCAGTATTCGTGTCCCAGTTTCCCAGTGGCCAATATTACAGTGCTGGAGGTGTCCCAGTATTCCAGTGTTCCAGTGATGGGGTGTCCCAGTATTCCAGTGCTGGGGATGTCCCAGTGTTCCATTGTCCCAGTGTTCTGGTGTCCCCGTTTCCCAGTGTCAGGGTGTTCCAGTGTCCCAGTGCTGGGGTGTTCCAATGTTCCAGTATCCCAGTGTTCCGATACTGGTGTGTTCCAGTTTCCCAGCAGCCCAATGTTACATTGCTGGGGGTGTCCCAATAGTTCAGTATCCCGATGTTCCAGTGTCCCAATTGCCCAGTGCCTGGGCGTTCCAGTGCTGGGGTGTTCCAGTTTCCCAGTGGCCCAGTGTCACAGAGCTGGGGGTGCCCCTGTGTTCCAGTGTCCCAGTGTTCCAGTGCTAGGGGTCCCTGTGTTCCATTGTCCCAGTGTTCCTATATCCCAATACCGAGGGTGTTCCAGTTTCCCAGTGCACAGGTGTCCGAGTGTCCCGGTGCTAGGGGTGTTCCAGTTTCCCAGTGTTCCATTGTACCAGTATCCCAGTGCTGGGGTGTTCCAGTATTCCAGTATCCCAGTGTTCCAATGCTGGGGTGTGCCAGTGTTCTAGTTTCCCAGTGGCCCAATGTTACATTGCTGGGGATGCCCCAGTGGTCCAGTGTCCCGGTGTTCCAGTGTCGCAATTTCCAAGTGCATCGTGTTCGTGTTCCAGTGCTGGGCTGTCCATGTGTTCCAGTGTCCCAGTGTTCTAGTGCTGGGGATCCCTGTGTCCCAGTGTTCTAGTGCTGGGGATCCCTGTATCCAGGTGTTCCATTGTCCCAGTGTTCCAATGTCCCAGTGTCCCAATGCCGGGGGTAATCCAGTGTCCCTGTGTCCCAGTTTCCCAGTGCTGGGGGTGTCCGTATGCTTGTGTGTTTGTGTGTATATATGTGTGTGTTCATATTCTTGCTCATGCCCCAGTGTTCCAGTATCCCAGTGTTCCAGTGTTCCAGTGACCCAGTGTTCCAGTGCCGGGGTGTTCCAGTTTCCCAATATCCCAGTGTTCCAGTGCTCCAGAGTCCGAGTCCCAGAGTCCCAGTGTCCCAGTACGGGGGTGTTCCAGTGTCCCAGCTTCCCAGTGCTGGGGGTGGTCCAGTGCCCCAGTGTCCCAGTGCTGGGGGTGTTCCAGTGTCCATGTGTCCCAGTTTCCCAGTGCTGGGAATGTTCCAGTGTCGCGGTGTCCCAGTTTCCCAGTGCTTGTGTGTTTGTGTGTATATGTGTGTGTGTTCGTATTCGTGCTCATGATCCAGTGTTCCGGTATCCCAGTGTTTCAGTGTCCCAGTGTTCCAGTGCTGTGGTGTTCCAGTTTCCCAGTATCACAGTGTTCCAGAGTCCCAGTGTTCCATTGTCCCAGTGCTGGGGGTGAGCCAGTGCCCCAGTGCTGGGGTGTTCCAATGTTCCAGTGCCCCAGTGTCCCAGTGTCCTGGTGCTGGGTTAGTCCCAGTCTCCCAGTGCGTGTGGTGTTCGAGTGCCCCAGTGTCGGGGGTTCCAGTGTTGCAGTGTTCCAGTGTCCCGGTGCTAAGCGTATCTCAGATTCCCAGTGCTGGGGTGTCCCAGTGTTCCAGGGTCGGAGTGTTCTGGTGTCCCAGTACTCGGCATGTTCCAGTATCCCAGTGCTTGTTGTGTTCAAGTGTCCCAGTGTCCCAGTGCTGGGCGTGTTCCAGTGTCCCAGTGCTGGGGATGTTCGAGTGTCCCAGTGTCCTAATACTGGGCATGTCCCAGTTTCCCAGTGTCCCGGTGGTTGGGTTGTCCCCGTGCTCAAAAGGGAGTTAGATGTGGTCCTTACGGCTAAAGGGATCAGGGTGTGTGGAGAGAAGGCAGGAGTGAGGTACTGAAGTTGCATGATCAGCCATGATCATATTGAATGGTGGTGCAGGCTTGAAGGCCGAATGGCCTACTCCTGCACCTATTTTCTATGTTTCTGTGTCCCAGTGTCCCAGTGCTGGGGGTGTCCCAGTGTTCCAGGGCCACAGTGTTCTAGTGTCCCATTGATCCAGTGTTCCAGAGTTCCAGTGTTCCAGTATACCAGTGTCCTAGTTCTCCAGCGCCCCGGTGTTCCAATATCCCAGTTCTGGGGGTGTTGTAGTGTTCCAGTTCTGGGGGTGTCACAGTGCTCCAGTGTACCAATGTTCCAGTGTCTCAGTTCCGGGGTTGTCCCCGTGTTCCAGTGTCCAGTGTTGCAGTGACCCAGTGTTGCAGTGTCCCAGTGTTCCAATGTTCCAGTTTCCCAGCGGCCAGTGTTCTAGTGTTCTAGCGTCCCGGTGTTCCAGTGCTCTGGTGCTCTAGTGCTGGGGATGTTCCAGTGTCCCTGTGTTCCATTGTCCCATTGTCCCAGTGGCCCAATGTTCCAATACTGGGGGTGTTCCAGTGTTCGCGTGCTCCAGTGTCCCGGTGCTCCAGTGTCCCGGTGCTCCAGTGTCCCGGTGCTCCAGTGTCCCGGTGTTCCAGTGTCCCAGTGCTGGGTGGCCCAGTGTCCCAGTGTTGGGGGTGATCCAGTGTCCCAGTGTTTGTGGTGTTCGAGTGCCCCAGTGCTGGGGGTGTTCCAGTGTCCCAGCTTCCCAGTGCTAGGGTGTTCCGGTGTCCCAGTGCTAGGGATGATCCAATGTTCCAGTGGCTCAGTGTTCCAGCGTCCCAATGTTACAGTGTCCCAGTGTCCCGGTGGGGTAGTCCCAGTGTCCCAGTGTGTGTGATGTTCGAGTGTCCCAGTGTTGGGGGGTCCAGTGTTGCAGTGTTCCTGGGTCCCATTGCTGGATGTATCCCAGATTCCCAGTGTTTGTTGTGTTCGAGTGCCCCAGTGCCCCAGTGCTGGGGTGTCCCACTGTCCCTGTGTCCCAGTGTCCCAGAGCTGGGGATATTCCAGTATTCCAGTGTCGCAGTGCTGGGCGTGTCCCAGTTTCCCAGTGTCCCGGTGCTGGGGTTGTCCCAGTGCTCAAAAGGGAGTTAGATGTGGTCCTTACGACTAAAGGGATCAGGGGGTATGGAGAGAAGGCAGGAATGGGGTACTGAAGTGCATGATCAGCCATGATCATATTGAATTGTGGTGCAGGCTCAAAGGGCTGAATGGCCTACTCCTGCACCTATTTTCTATGTTTCTGCATTTCTGTGTCCCAGTGTCCCAGTGCTGGGGGTGGCCCATTGAACCAGTGTTCCAGAGTTCCAGTGTTCCAGTATACCAGTATCCTAGTTCTCCAGTGTCCTAGTTCTCCAGTGCCCCGGTGTTCCAGTGTCCCAGTTCTGCGGGAGGCTCAGTGTCGCAGTGTTCCAGTGCACCAATGTTCCAGTGTCTCAGTTCTGCGGTTGTTCCAGTGTTGCAGTGTCCCAGCGTTGCAGTGCCCCAGCATTGCATTGTCCCAGTGTTGCAGTGTTCCAGTTTCCCAACGGCCAGTGCCCCAGTGCTGGGGATGTTCCAGTGTCCCTGTGTTCCATTGTTCCATTGTTCCATTGTCCCAGTGTTCTAGTACTGGGGTTGTCCCGGTGTTCGAGTGTCCCGGTGTTCGAGTGTTCCAGTGCTGGGATGTTCCAGTGCTGGGGTGTTTCAGTGATCCAGTGCACCAGTGCTTGGGGTGTTCAAGTGTCCTGGTGCTGGGGGTGTACCAATGTCCCAGTGTTCCTGTGCTGGGGGTTTTCCAGTGTTCCTGTGCTGGCGTGTTCCAGTGTCCCAGTTTTCCAGTGTCCCAGTGCTGCGGGTGTCACAGTGTTCCAGGGCCAGAGTGTTCAAGAGTCCCAGTGTCCCAATGCTGGGCATGTCCCAGTGTCCCAGTGCTGAAAAGGGAGTTAGATGTGGCCCCTATGGCTTAAGGGAGCAGGGGGTATGGAGAAAAGGCAGGAGTGGGGTACTGAAGTGCATGATCAGCCATGATCATATTGAATGGTGGTGCTCCCAGTGTCTGCTCCTGCACCTATTCTCTATGTTTCTATGTCCCAGTGCTGGGGGTGTCCTAGTGCTCCAGTGATCCAGCATCCCAGTGTTCAAGTGTCCCAGTGCTGCAGCTGTCCCAGTGTTCCAGTGTCCCAGTGTACCAGCGTTCCAGTGTACCAGCGCTGCAGCTTTTCCAGTTTTGCAATGCCCCAGTGTCCATGTGCTGCGGGTGTCCCAGTGTTGCAGTGCCCCAGTGTTGCAGTGTCCCGGTGTTCTAGTGTCCCAATTTTCCAGTGTCCGGGTGTTCCAGTGGCCCAGTGTTACAGTGCTAGGGGTGCCCCAGTGAAGCAGTGTTCCAGTGTTCCATTGTCCCAATGTCCCAGTAGTGCAGGTGTTCCAGCATCCCAGTGTCCCAGTTTCCCAGTGCTGGGGGTGTTCCAGTGTCCCAGTGCTGGGTGTGCCCCAGTGTTCCATTGTCCAGTGTTCCAGTGCTTGTGGTGCCCCAGTGTCCCAGTATCCCTGTGTCCCAGTGCTGGGGGTGTCCCAGGGCAGGGGTGTCTGTGTGTCTGTGTGTTTGCGTGTGTGTGTGTGTGTGTTCGTTCGTGTTTGTGCTGAATTCCCAGTGTGCCAATGTGCCAGTGTCCCAGTTTCCAGTGTTCCAGTGTCTCAGTTCTGGGGATGTTCCAGTGTCCCAGTATTCCAGTGACCCAGTATTCCAGTGTCCCAGTGATGGGGCGCCCCATTGTCCCAGTGATCCAGTGTCCCAGTGTTCCATTGTCCAAGTGCTGGGGGTGTTCCAATGATCCAGAATCCCAGTGACCCAGTGTTCCAGCGACTCAGTGTTCTAGTGTCCCAGTGCTGGGCATGCCCCAGTGTCCCGGTGCTGGGGTTGTCCCAGTGCTTGTGGTGCCCGTGTGTCCCAGTGTTGTGGGGGGTCCAGCATTCCAGTATCCCAGTGCTGGGCGTTTCCCAGTGCTGGAGGGTCCCAATGTTCCAGTATTCCTGGGCTAGAGTGTCCCAGTGTTCCAGTGCTGGGCATGTCCCAGTGTCCTGGTGCTGGGGTTGTCTCAGTGTCCCAGTGCTCAAAAGGGAGTTAGATGTGGCCCTTACGACTAAAGGGATCGGGGGTATGGAGAAAAGTCAGGAGTGGGGTACTGAAGTTGCATGATCAGCCATAATCATATTGAATGGTGTGCAGGCTCGAATGATGTTTCTGCATCCCAATGTCCCGGTGCTGCGGGTGTCCCATTGATCCAGTGTCCCAGAGTTCCAGTATACCAGTGTCCTAGTTCTTCAGTATCCCGATGTTCCAGTGTCCCAGTTCCTAGTGTTCCGGTCCAGCACTCGGGATGTTCCAATGTTCCAGTGTCCCAGTGGCCCAGTTTTACATTGCTGGGGGTGTCCCTGTCTTCTAGTGTACCGGTGTTCCCGTTCTGGTGTGTTCCAATGTCCACATTTTCCAGTGTCTGGGTGTTCCAGTGTCCCAGTGTTCCAGTGCTGGGGTGTCCCACTGTTGCAGTTTCCCAGTGATCCAGAGTTCAAGTGTTCCAGTATACCAGTGTCCTAGTTCTCCAGCGCCCCGGTGTTCCAGTATCCCATTGTTCCAATATCCCAGTTCTGGGAGTCTCCCAGTGTTCCAGTATCTGTGTTCCAGTATCTGTGTTCCAGTATCTGTGTTCCAGTTTCTCAGTGTTCCAGTTTCTCAGTGTTTCAGTATCTCAGTGTTCCAGTGTCCCAGTGGCCCAGTTTTACATTGCTGGGGGTGCCCCCATCTTCTAGTGTACCGGTGTTCCCGTTCTGGTGTGTTCCAATGTCCACATTTTCCAGTGTCTGGGTGTTCCAGTGTCCCAGTGTTCCAGTGCTGGGGTGTCCCACTGTTGCAGTTTCCCAGTGATCCAGAGTTCAAGTGTTCCAGTATACCAGTGTCCTAGTTCTCCAGCGCCCCGGTGTTCCAGTATCCCATTGTTCCAATATCCCAGTTCTGGGAGTCTCCCAGTGTTCCAGTATCTGTGTTCCAGTATCTGTGTTCCAGTATCTGTGTTCCAGTTTCTCAGTGTTCCAGTTTCTCAGTGTTTCAGTATCTCAGTGTTCCAGTGTCTCAGTGTCCCAGTGGCCCAGTGCTAGGGGTGATCCATTGTCCCAGTGTCCCAGTGTTGGAGGCGTTTCCAATGTTCCAGTGGCCCAGTGTTCTAGTGTCCCAGTGCTGGTCATGTCCTAGTGTCCCGGTGCTGGGGTTGTCGCAGTGTCCCAGTGTGGGCACGAGCCAGTGCTGGGCATGTCCCAGTGTCCCAGTGCTGGGGTTGTCCCAGTGTCCCAGTGCTTGTGGTGTTCGTGTGACCCAGTGTTCGGGGTTTCCAGTGTTTCAGTTTCCCAGTGCTGGGGTGTCCCAATGTTCCAGTGCTCCAGGACCAGAGTGTTCCAGTGTCCCAGTGTCCCAGTGCTGGACGTGTTCCAGTGTCCCAGTGTGTGTGGTGTTTGAGTGTCCCAGTGCTGGGCATTCCCCAGTGTTCTAGTGCTGGGCATGTCCCAGTGTCCCAGTGTCCTGGTGCTGGGATTGTCTCAGTGTCCCAGTGCTCAAAAGGGAGTTAGATGTGGCCCTTACTTAAAGGGATCAGGGGGTATGGAGAGAAGGTAGGAGTGGGGTACTGAAGTTGCATGATCAGCCAATGAATGGTGGTGCAGTGCCCCAGCACTGCGGTGCTCCAGTGCTGCGGTGCCCGAGTGTCCCATTGTCCCAGTGTCCCATTGTCCCGGTGCTAGAGTTGTCCCAGTGTCCCAGTGCTGGGCATGTCCCATTGTTCCAGAGCCCCAGTGTCCCAGTGATGTGGTGTCCCAGTGCTGGGTGTGTCCCAGTGTCCCGACATGCTGGCCGTGATCCTTACCAACGGATCCATCACAGACCCAATCCACGTCTGGACCGGGGTCAAACAGAGCAGCATCATCGCTCCAACCCTCTTCTCAATATTCCACGCTGCCATGCTCCACCTCATAGCCAACAAGCTCCCCGCTGGAGTGGAACTTATCTACAGAACCAGTGGGAACCTGTTCAACCTTTGCCGTCTCCAGGCCTGGTCCAAGGTCACCCCAACCTCTGTCGTTGAGCTACAGTATGCGGACGACGCCTGCGTCTGCGCACATACAGAGGCTGAACTCCAGGATATAGTCAATGTATTCACTGAGGCGTATGAAAGCATGGGCCTTACGCTTAACAGCTATAAGACAAAGATCCTCCACCAGCCTGTCCTTGCCGCACAGCACTGCCCCCCAATCATCAAGATCCACAGCGCAGCCCTTGACAACGTGGACCATTTCCCATACTTCGGGAGTCTCCTATCAACAAGAGCAGATATTGATGCGGAGATTCAACACCGCCTCCAGTGCGCCAGTGCAGCCTTCGGCCGCCTGAGGAAAAGAGTGTTCGAAGACCAGGCCCTCAAACCTGCCATCAAGCTCATGGTCTACAGGGCTGTAGTAATACCCGCCCTCCTGTATGGATCAGAGGCATGGATGATGTACAGAAGACACCTCAAGTCGCTGGAGATATATCACCAACGATGCCTACACAAGATCCTACAAATGCTCTGGGAGGACAGAAGCACCAACATCAGCGACCTCATTCAGGCCAACATTCCCAGCATTGAAACACTGACCACACTCGATCAGCTCCGCTGGGCAGGCCACATAGTTCGCATGCCAGACATGAGACTCCCTAAGCAATTGCTTTATGCTGAGCTCCTTCACGGCAAACTAGTCAAAGGTGGGCAGTGGAAATATTACAAGGACACCCTCAAAGCCTCCCTGGTAAAGTGCGACATCCCCACCAACACCTGGGAGTCCCTGGCCGAAGACTGCCCTAGGTGGAGAAAGTGCATCCGGGAGGGCGTTGAGCTCTTCGAATCTCAATGCCCAAAGCGTGAAGAGGTTAAACGCAGGCAGCGGAAGGAGTGTGTGGCAAACCAACCCTTCCCTCGGCGACTATCTGTCCCACCTGTGACAGGGTCTGTGGCTCTTGTATCGGACTGTTCAGCCGCCAGAGAACTCACTTCAGGAGTGGAGGTGGGTCTTCCTCGATTCCGAGGGACTGCCTATGATGGTTCCAGTGTCCCAGTGCCGGAGGTGTTTGTGTGTTCATGTGTGTCTATGTTCGTCTTCATTTTCGAGTTCATGTTCGTCTTTGTGTTCGTCTTTGGTCTCTTCAGCCATCCGGTCCGGCCCAACGACGGGCTGTACCTGCCCTCGGTCCCTGCCAAAGACTGCTCTACCTGCATCTAAGTAGGGGCAGACTCGGACATCAGCGAAGGGAGTAACCTACTACTGACTTACATTTTAGACTTTTAATTAACTTTCAATAAACTTTTAATCTACTTTGAAACTTTTAATCAACTTGAGAAACATTTTAAACAGTTTGGGAAAACTTTTAAACAACTTGGAGAATTTTTCTTTTGAAATCTCTGGAGAAACTTAAATAACTTTGGCATACTTTGGAAGAAACTTTTAAAACATCCCTCGGAACTCCAGCAGACAGGTGGCCTTCCTAATGCCTGCCCCCAACCAAGCCTCGGGCCAGCTACCATCAAGTGCACTACTTGACGCTGAGCTTGCGGCCAACATCTCGACGTAGGCAATTAGGCTTATACAGCAGTGCCTGGTCTCCAGTCGTCTTGGAACCCCTTTCCCACTGGACCAAACCTTGCTCAGCTAAGCCCGTGTGGTAGCTGGTGTGCAATGACCACCCCACGATAAAAGAACTCACGCACAGGTATCTTCCACTCCTCTAACATGAAGTTCAGGACCTGGAACGTCAGGACCCTCATGGACAACTCCAACAGCGACAGGCCGGAACGCCGCACTACCATAGTTGCCCGGGAACTTAGACGTTTTGACATTGACATCGCCGCCCTAAGCGAGACCCGGCAGGCAGAGGAAGGCCAGCTCAAGGAACAAGGTGGAGGTTACACCTTTTTCTGGAACGGGAAACCAGAGGAAGAACGCCGCCTTCACGGAGTCGGCTTCGCCGTCAAAAGTGAGCTGGTCGACCGCCTCAAAGACTCCACCTGTGGGATTAACGAACACCTCGTGACTCTTCGTCTTATCCTATCCCCGAACCAATCCGCCACAGTCATCAGTGCGTCCGCCCCATCACTCGATGCAATGGACGAGACCAAAGAAGGTTTTTATTCCAACCTCGAAACATCTCTGCCCCGCGTCCCCGTGGGCAACAAATTGATCCTCCGAGGTGACTTCAACGCCAGGGTCGGCAAGGACACTGTAGTGTCTCTGCACCTTGTTACAAACTCACACGAGGCATGGATATATCAGACACTCTGTGACCTTCACTTTATTTCCAGGACTGAAGAGTGCTGATCCTGGGTGGGACCTCCCCTTTTATACCTGGAAGTCCAGGTGAGGAGCTCACTCCCTGTGGATGTGCATTACAAGGGTACAGGTACAGTATGCATGAGTTACAGTTACATACTTATAGTCATTGCAAGATGGTGAAATACATGACATCACCTCCCCCCTTAGGTCTTTTAGTTTCAGAGGTTAAGTCTATCGGGTGGTCGGCGCTCTCTCGTGGAGCGCCGCAGTTGTGACTCTGGTGGCTGAGCCTCAGCACGTGTCTGTCACTTGCGGTAATTCCGGCCTGTCCGGGCTGGCCGCAGGGTCTGTGCGTGCTGAGGGCTGTCTTTGTTGCTTGTGCGCTGGCAGTGGTGTGGGTGCTAGCTCATCATGCTCTTCTTCCAGTTCCTCCATGTCTGCACTGAACCTTGTCTTTACTTGGTCCAAGTGTTTGCGGCATATCTGCCCATTGTTTAGTCTGACCACCATGATCCTGTTTCCTTCTTTGCCAATTACGGAGCCCTCAAGCCATTTGGGTCCCAAAGCATGGTGAAGAACAAATACCAGGTCATCTATTTCTATACACCTCCCCCTTGAGCCTCGATCATGGAGCTCGGTTTGGGACTGGCGCTTGCCCTCAACAATGTCTGCCAGGGCTGGGTGAATGAGGGACAGCCGCGTCTTGAGCGTGCGTTTCATGAGGAGTTCCACTGGCGGGACTCCCGTGAGCGAGTGCGGCTGGGACCTGTAGGCCAGCAGGAGGCTCGATAGGTGGTACTGAAGGGAGGGTCCTTGGATGTGTAGCATGCCCTGTTTTATGACTTGGACCACACGTTCCACCTGGCCATTGGAGGCCGGCTTGAACGGCGCTGTCCGGACGTGTTTGATCCCATTGCCCGACATAAACTCCTGGAATTCATGGCTGGTGAAATACGGCCCATTGTCGCTGACCAGGATGTCCGGCAAGCCGTGGGTCGCGAAAACCGTACGCAGACTCTCCACGGTGATGGATGTCGTGCACGAGTTCAATATGATGCACTCGATCCACTTCGAGTTCGCATCGACAACGATCAGGAACATTTTCCCCATGAACGGGCCCGCATAGTCCACGTGAATATGTGACCATGGCCTGGTGGGCCAGGGCCATGGGCTGAGTGGGACCTCTCTGGGAACATTGCCCAGCTGGGCACATGTCATGCACCTGCGAATCCAGTGTTCCAGGTCTGAGTCAATCCCTGACCACACGTGTGACTGGGCAATGACCTTCATTAACACGATGCCAGGGTGCTCGCTGTGGAGTTCCCTGATGAACGCTTCCCTTCCTTTCTGGGGCATGACTACCCGGCTCCCCCATAACAGGCAGTGGGCTTGGACGGAGAGTTCATCCATCCGTCTCTGAAACAGTCTGACCTCCTCAGGGCACGCCCTGTGTGCGGGCGCCCAATCCCCAGTCAGAACACATTTCTTTATCAGGGATAGGAGGGGGTCCCTGTTGGTCCAGAGTTTGATCTGTTGGGCTGTGATGGGGAAGCCTGTGGTGTCAAAAGCCTCAACGGCCATGACCATCTCGGCGCTCTGCTCTGACGCCCCCTCGGTGGTGGCCAGTGAGAGCCTGCTGAGCGCGTCAGCGAAATTTCGGTGCCTGGCCGGTGCTGTATGGTGTAGTCATACGCAGCCAGCGTGTGGGCCCATCGCTGTATGCGAGCTGACGCATTAGCATTGACAGCCTTGCTGTCGGACAACAGGAATGTTAACGGCTTGTGGTCCGTCGCTAGCTCGAACCGTCTACCGAAAAGGTACTGGTGCATCTTTTCCACACCGTACACACACGCGAGTGCTTCCTTCTCAACCATGCCGTATCCACACTCTGCCTGGGAGAGAGACCTGGAGGCGTAAGCCACCGGTTTGAGTCGGCCGGCATCGTTACCCTGCTGCAAAACACACCCAACCCCGCAGGATGATGCATCGTATGTTAAAACCAGTTTTTTACAGGGGTCATCCAAAGTCAACAGTTTGTTGGAACACAGCAGGTTCCTCGCCTTATTGAAAGCCCGTTCTTGACAATCCCCCCAAGACCATTCACAACCTTTACGGAGGAGCGTGTGTAATGGCTCCAACAATGTGTTTACGTTCGGCAGGAAGTTCCCAAAATAGTTCAAGAGTCCCAGGAATGATCGCAACTCCGACGTGTTGCCGGGCCTGGGCGCCCGGCGAATCGCCTCAGTTTTTGATTCAGTGAGCCGGATCCCATCTGCGGCAAACCTCCTGCCCAGGAACTCGACTTCTGGGGCCAAAAACACGCACTTGGCCTTTTTCAGCCGCAGGCCTACCCGTTCCAATCGGCGTAGCACCTCCTCCAGGTTACGGAGGTGTTCCTCAGTGTCTCGACCCGTTGTAAGGATGTCGTCTTGGAACACGATCGTTCCAGGGATGGACATGAGCAAGCTTTCCATGTTTCGCTGAAAGATAGCTGCCGCCGAACGAATGCCAAACGGGCACCTATTGTAAACAAATAATCCCTTGTGTATTGTGATGGTGGTCAGAAACTTGGATTCTTCAGCCAGTTCCAGAGTTTTAGGCTGAAGTGAGGTCCAGCTTCGTGAACAGCTTACCACCTGCCAGTGTGGCAAAAAGGTCCTCCGCTCTCGGGAGCGGGTATTGGTCTTGCAGCGACACTCGGACACCACAAATCCTGACCGAGCCATCTGCTTTAAGGACAGGAACAATGGGACTTGCCCAGTCGCTGAATTCAATGGGCGAAATTATGCCCTCTCTGAGCAGCCTGTCCAGTTCACTTTCAATGTTTCACGCATCACGTACGGCACCGCTCTGGTTTTGTGGTGCACTGGTCTGGCGTCCGGAGTGATGCGTATCACTACTTTGGTGCTCTTGAACGTTCCGACACCAGGTTGAAAGAGTGACTCGAATTTTTGCAATACCTGCGAGCATGAACTTCGCTCCACAGATGAAATGGTGTGCACAGCTCCCCATTTCCAATTCATCTCAGCTAGCCAACTCCTCCCCAAGAGCGCGGGGCCATTTCCCGGAACAATCCAGAGTGGCAGCCGGTTCTGTGATCCATTATGCGTTACCACCAAGTTTGCACTGCCCAGCACTGGGATGATCTCTTTGGTATATGTCCGTAGCTGCGTCACAATGCATTCCAATTTGGGCCTGCTAGCTCTGTGTGGCCATAGTCTCTCAAATTGTTGGGTACTCATGAGGGACTGGCTAGCTCCGGTATCCAGCTCCATGTGCACCGGGATGCCATTCAGTAAGACTTTCATCATCATGGGTGGCGTTTTGGTGTATGAGCTGTGGATATCGGCCAATGAACTCTCTGAACTTCAGCATCCATGGTTGTTCCCCAGGCCTTATCCTGCATTTCAGACCCCTCATCTGGTTCATCTGTCTCGCAGACTAGCCTCGCTATTGCCTTTTTGCACATCCTAGCCAGGTTTCCTTGGCATTACAAATCCTACAGGTGTAAAATTGGAACCTGCAGCTTTTGGCAGTGTGTCTTCCCCCATATCTCCAACGTGAGCTGTGATTGCTGTTAACAAAAGGGCTATTCCCAGGCATTCTTCTCTGATGGCTCGTTTGGCTGTTTCTAAGCACTCTGATGGAGGGTGTTAATCGTCCCATCACAGGATGCATTGTTCCTCGTGATGGCGTGAATTGCTGATCCCCTTTCCATTGTCCCTGTTGCAGGCCCACCCTGGAGCTAGTTGCTGCCTGGACGGTGTCGAATTGCCCTTGCCTGCCTGCCTGGACAGTGTCGAATTGCCCATGCCTGCCTGTGGGGTTCTGTGTCCTTTTTACTACATTAACTCCCTGGTTCATCGCAACATTGAAACCAGGGCTGTGTGCATAGATTAGCTTGGTCTCCTCTTCCCCTGCCATGAAAGTCTGAGCTATCAATGCTGCCCCTTCTAAAGTCAAATCCTTAGTCTTTATGAGCTTCCTGAAAATGCTGGCATGATTAATGCCCTCGATGAAAAAGTCCCTTAACATCTCCCTCCTGCAGGCATCGGAGAACTTACAGAGACTGGCCAAGCGCCGCAGTTCCGCCATGAAGTCCGAGATGTTTTGATCCTCCCGACGCCGGTGAGAGTAGAACTGGTGCCGGGCCATGTGTACGCTACTCGCCGGCTTGAGATGCTCACTGATCAGCTGGCTGAGCTCTTCGAACGACTTGTCCGCTGGCTTTTGGGGTGCGAGCAGGTCTTTCATCAGCGCATACATCTGTGGACCACAGCTGGTGAGTAGATGCGCCCTCCGCTAGTCAGCCGCTGTCTCTTCCAGCCAGTCCTTTGTGACAAAGCTCTGCTGGAGTCTTTCCACAAAGTCGTCCCAGGCCTCACCCACACAGTAACGTTCCTCTGTGCCACCGGTGGCCATCCTCGTGGTTCGGTGATTCCCGTTTCTCGTCGCCAAATGTAGTGTCTCTGCACCTTGTTACAAACTCACACGAGGCATAGGTATATCAGACACGGTCACTCTGTGACATTCACTTTATTTCCAGGACTGAAGATTGCTGATCCTGGGTGGGACCTCCCCTTTTATACCTGGAAGCCCAGGTGAGGAGCTCACTCCCTGTGGTCAGGGTGTGCATTACAAGGGTACAGGTACAGTATGCATGAGTTACAGTTACATACTTATTGTCATTGCAAGATGGTGAAATACATGACAGACACAGTCCTCTGGTGAGGTGTGATTGGCAGAGAGGGGGTAGGGAAAGCCAACTCCAGCGGTATCCTACTCCTGACAAAATGTCCAGAACATGAACTTCTCATCACCAACACCCTGTTCCACCAGAGGGACAAATACAAGGCATCGTGGCAATGCCCTCGCTCCAAACACTGGCACCTGCTCGATTATGTCATTGTCCGAGCCGGGGATCGCAAGGATGTGCGCATCACCCGCACCATGACAGGAGCTGACGACTGCTGGACGGAACATCACCTAATCCGATCCATTATCGACATTAACATAGTCCCAAAACAGAGGGGACAGCAGAAGCAGTGCCGCAAAAAAGTCAATGCCAGGGCAGTTAAAGACCCAGCTGAGAGAGCCCTATACAGCCAGCGCCTCACAGCTAATCTGGCGTGCCTTGATGACCCTGGGATGCTGAATGCCCACAGCACTTAGTCTGCCCTCCAGGCCTCCATAACCAGTGCCTGCGAAGAGATACTTGGTCACTCAACCAGGAAACATCAGGACTGGTTTGAAAAATGATCAGGATATCCAAGAACTAATAGATCACAAACGCAGAGCATTTCTGATCCTAAAACAACAACCCAGGTCAGGAGCAGCAAAGCAGCATTACAGACGGCTTAAGGCTGAGGTCCTACAAAAAACCCAGGACCTAAAGAACAGGTGGTGGATGGAGAAAGCACAGGAGATACAGCAGCTGGCCGATAACCATGATGTGCGAGGATTCTTCATGGCAGTCGTGGCCACCTACGGCCCAAATTCGCAAGGCCACATGCCACTCCTGGCCAAGAATAGGGAAACATTCAAGGACACCGAGCCTGTCAGGGCCCGCTGGAAGGAGCACTTTGACGATCTCCTCAATCGAGACTCTGCCTTTGACTCGAGTGTTCGCGACTCCATCCCGCAGCATGCGACCCGCCACCACCTCAGTGAGACCCCAACGTTGCACGAGTAGGCAAAGCCATAAAACAGCTCAAGAACAACTAGGCTACGGGAGCGGATGGAATCCCTGCTGAGGCACTAAAATATGGTGGAGAGGCGCTGTTGGCGCGGATACATGACCTCATCTCTCTCATCTGGAGGGAGGAGAGCATGCCGGGAGATCTCAGAGATACAGTGATCGTGACCATCTTTAAAAAAGGGGACAAGTCCGACTGTGGCAACTACAGAGGAATCTCCCTGTTATCAGCCACTGGGAAAGTCATCGCTAGTGTCCTCCTCAACCATCTTCCCACTGTGGCTGAGGAGCTCCTCCCGGAGTCATAGTGCGGATTTCATCCCCTATGGGGTACAACGGACAAGATTTTGCAGTGTGACAGCTGCAGGAAAAATGCAGGGAGCAGCACCAGCCCTTATACATGGCCTTCTTCGAGCTTACAAAGGTCACTGTCAACCGCGAGGATCTGTGGAGCATCCTCCTCCGTTTCGGATGCCCCCAAAAGTTTGTCAGCATCTTTTGCCTGCTCCACGACAACATCCGGGCCGTGATCCTTACCAATGGATCCATTACAGACCCAATCCAGGTCCGGACTGGGGTCAAACAGGGCTGCACCATCACCCCAACCCTCTTCTCAATCTTCCTCGCTGCTATGCTCCACCTCAGAGTCAACAAGCTCCCCGCTGTAGTGGAACTAAACTACAGAACCAGTGGGAACCTGTTCAACCTTCGTCATCTCCAGGCCAGGTCCAAGACCACCCCAACTTCTGTCGTCGAGCTACAGTACGCGGACGACGCCTGCGTCTGCGCACATGGAGGCTGAACTCCAGGAGATAGTCGATGTATTTACTGAGGTGTATGAAAGCATGGGCCTTATGCTAAACATCCGTAAGACAAAGGTCCTCCACCAACCTGTCCTCGCCGCACAGCACTGCCCCCCAGTCATCAAGATCCACGGCGCGGCCCTGGACAATGTGGAACATTTCCCATACCTGGGGAGCCTCTTATCAACAAAAGCAGACTTTGACGATGAGGTTCAACACCGCCTCCAGTGCACCAGTACAGCCTTCGGCCGCCTGAGGAAAAGAGTGTTCGAAGACCAGGCCCTCAAATCTACCACCAAGCTCATGGTCGACAGGGCTGTAGTAATACTGCCCTCCTGTATGGCTCAGAGGCATGGACCATGTACAGTAGACACCTCCAGTCACTGGAGATATATCACCAACAATGTCTCCGCAAGATCCTGCAAATCCCCTGGGAGGACAGGCGCACCAACATTAGCATCCTTAACCAGGCCAACATCCCCAGCATTTAAGTGCTGACCACACTTGATGAGCTCCACTAGGCAGGCCACATTGTTCGCATGCCAGACACGAGACTCCCAAACGCAAGCGCTCTACTCTGAGCTCCTTCACGGCAAACGAGCCCCAGGTGGGCAGCGGAAACGTTACAAGGACACCCTCAAAGCCTCCCTGATAAAATGCAACAACCCCACTGACACCTGGGAGTCCCTGGCCAAAGACCGTACTAAGTGGAGAAAGTGCATCCAGGAAGGCGCTGAGCACCTCGAGTCTCATCGCCGAGAGCATGCAGAAAACAAGCGCAGGCAACGAAAAGAGCGTGCGGCAAACCAGTCCCACCCTCCCCTTCCCTCAACGACTGACTGTCCCACCTGCGACAGGGACTGTGGCTCTCGTATTGCACTGTGCAGTCACCTAAGGACTCACTTCAGAAGTGGAAGCAAGTCTTCTTCGATTCCAAGGAACTGCCTAAGATGATGTTTGTGTATTGGTGTGTTACATAGAAAATAGGTGCAGGAGTAGGCCATTCGGCCCTTCGAGCCTGCACTGCCATTCAATAAGATCATGGCTGATCATTCCCTCAGTACCCCTTTCCTGCTTTAACAACTCTTTGCGGCGGGGAATTCCACAGGTTAACAACTCTGAGTGAAGAAGTTTCTCCTCATCTCAGTCCTAAATGGCCTACCCCTTATCCTTAGACTGTGTCCCCTGGTTCTGGACTTCCCCAACATCGGGAACATTCTTCCCGCATCGAACCTGTCCAGTCCCATCAGGATCTTACACGTTTCTATGAGATCCCCTCTCATCCATCTAAACTCCAGTGAATACAGGCCCAGTCGATCCAGTCTCTCCTCATATGACAGTCCAGCCATCCGTGGAATCAGTCTGGTGAACCTTCGCTGCACTTCCTTAATAGCAAGAACGTTCTTCCTCAGATTAGGAGACCAAAACTGAAAATAATATTCCAGGTGAGGCCTCACTAAGGTCCTGTACAACTGCAGTAAAACCTCCCTGCTCCTATATTCAAATCCCCTAGCTATGAAGGCCAACATACCATTTGCCTTCTTCACCGCCTGCTGTACCTGCATGCCAACTTTCAGTGACTGATGAACCATGACACCCATGTCTTGTTGCACCTCCCCTTTTCCTAATCTGCCGCCATTCAGATAATATTCTGCCTTCGTGTTTTTGCCCCCAAAATGGATAACCTCAGATTTATCCACATTATACTGCAGCTGCCATGCATTTGCCCACTCACCTAACCTGTCCAAGTCACCCTGCAACCTCTTAGCGTCCTCCTCACAGCTCACACCGCCACCCAGTTGGAGATATTACACTCAATTCCTTCATCAAAATCGTTAATGTATATTGTAAAGAGCTGGGGTCCCAGCACTGAGCCCTGCGGCACTCCACTAGTCACTGCCTCCCATTCTGAAAAGGACCCGTTTATCCCGACTCTGCTTCCTGTCTGCCAACCAGTTCTCTATCCACGTCAGTACATTACCCCCAATACCATGTGCTTTGATTTTGCACACTAACCGCTTGTGCGGGACCTTGTCAAAAGCCTTTTAAAAGTCCAAATACACAACATCCACTGGTTCTCCCTTGTCCACTCTACTAGTTACATTCTCAAAAAATTCCAGAAGATTCGTCTAGCATGATTTCCCTTTCATAAATCCATGCTGACTTGGACCGATCCTGTCACTGCTTTCCAAATGCGCTGCTATTTCATCCTTAATGATTGATTCCAACATTTTCCCCACTACTGATGTCAGGCTAACCGGTCTATAATTACCCGTTTTCTCTCTCCATCCTTTTTAAAAAGTGCTGTTACATTAGCTACCCTCCAGTCCATAGGAATTGATCCAGAGTCGATAGACTGTTGGAAAATGATCAATGTATCCACTATTTCTAAGGCCACTTCCTTAAGTACTCTGGGATGTAGACTATCAGGCCCCAGGGATTTATCAGCCTTCAATCCCATCAATTTCCCGAACACAATTTCCCGCCGAATAAGGATATTCTTCAGTTCCTCCTTCTCCCTCGACCCTCTGTCCCCAGTACATTCAGAAGGTTATTTGTATCTTCCTTCAATGAAGACAGAACCGAAGTATTTGTTCAATTGGTCTGCCATTTTTTTGTTCTCCATTATAAATTCACCTGAATCTGACTGCAAGGGACCTACGTTAGTCTTCACTAATCTTTTTCTCTTCACATATTTATAGAAGTTTTGCAGTCAGTTTTTATGTTCCCTGCAAGCTTCCTCTCATACTCTATTTCCCCCCTCTTATTTAAACCCTTAGTCCTCCTCTGTTGAATTCTAAATTTCTCCCAGTCCTCAGGTTTGTTGCTTTTTCTGGCCAATTTATATGCCTCTTCCATGGATCTAACACTCTCCTTAATTTCCTTTGTTAGCCACGGTTGAGCCACCTTCCCCGTTTTATTTTTACTCCAGACAGGGATGTACAATTGCTGAAGTTCATGCATGTGATCTTTAAATGTTTGCCATTGCCTATCCACCATCAACCCTTTAAGTATCATTCGCCAGTCTATTCTAGCCAATTCACGCCTCATACTGTCGAAGTTACCATTCCTTAAGTTCAGGACCCTAGTTTCCAAATTAACTGTGTCACTCTCCATCTTAATAAAGAATTCTACCATATTATGGTCACTCTTCCCCAAGGGGCCTCGCACAACAAGATTGCTAATTAGTCCCTTCTCATTACACATCACCCAGTCTAGGATGGCCAGCTCTCTAGTTGGTTCCTCGACATATTGGTCTGGAAAACCATCCCTAATACACTCCAGGAAATCCTCCTCCATCGCATTGCTACCAGTTTGGTTAGCCCAATCAATATGTACATTAAAGTCGCCCATGATAACTGCTGTACCTTTATTGCACACATCCCTTATTTCTTGTTTGATGCTGTCCCCAACCTCACTACTACTGTTTCATGGTCTATACACAACTCCCACTAGCGTTTTCTGTCCTTTGGAATTCCGCAGCTCCACCCATACCGATTCCACATCATCCAGGCTAATGTCCTTCCTTACTATTGCATTAATTTCCTCTTTAACCAGAAATGCCATCCCGCCTCCTTTTCCTCTCTGCCTATCCTTCCTAAATGTTGAATACCCCTGGATGTTGAGTTCCAAGCCTTGGTCACCCTGGAGCCATGTCTCCGTGATGCCAATTACATCATATCCGTTAACTGCTATCTGCGCAGTTAATTCGTCCACCTTATTCTGAATACTCCTCACATTGAGGCACAGAGCCTTCAGGTTTGTCTTTTTAATACACTTTTCCCCTTTAGAATTTTGCTGTAATGTGGCCCTTTTTGTTTTTTTGCCTTGGGTTTCTCTGCCCACCACTTTTACTATTCTCCTTTCTATCTTTAGCTTCTGCCTCCATTTTATTTCCCTCTGTCTCCCTGCATAGGTTCCCATCCCCCTGCCATATTAGTTTAACTCCTCCCCATCAGCACTCGCAAACATTCCCCCCAGGACATTGGTTCCAGTCCTGCCCAGGTGCAGACCGTCCAGTTTGTACTGGTCCCACCTCCCCCAGAACCGGTTCCAATGTCCCAGGAATTTGAATCCCTCCCTTCTGCACCACTCCTCAAGCCACGTATTCATCTGAGCTATCCTGCGATTCCTACTCTGACTAGCACGTGGCACTGGTAGCAATCCTTAGATTACTACCTTTTGAGGTCCTACTTTTTAATTTAGCTCCGAGCTCCCTAAATTCGGCTTGTAGGACCTCATCCCATTTTTTACCTATATCATTGCTACCTATATGTACCACGACAGCTGGCTGTTCACCCTTCCCTCCAGAATGCCCTGTAGCCACTGTGAGACATCCTTGATCCTTGCACCAGGGAGGCAACATACCATCCTGGAGTCTCATTTGCGGCTGCAGAAGCGCCTATCTATTCCCCTTACAATAGAATCCCCTATCACTATCGCTCTCCCACTTTTTCCTGCCCTCCTGTGCAGCAGAGCCACCCATGGTGCCGTGGACTTGGCTGCTGCTGCCTTCCCCTGATGGGCCATCTTCCCCAACAGTACCCAAGGTGGTGTATTTGTTTTGGAGGGAGGTGACCGCAGGAAAGAGTGAGTGAGACAGAGAGAGAGTGAGTGAGACAGAGAGAGAGTGAGTGAGACAGAGAGAGAGTGAGTGAGACAGAGAGTGAGTGAGACAGAGAGAGAGTGAGTGAGACAGAGAGAGAGTGAGTGAGACAGAGAGAGAGTGAGTGAGACAGAGAGTGAGTGAGACAGAGAGAGAGTGAGTGAGACAGAGAGAGAGTGAGTGAGACAGAGAGAGAGTGAGTGAGACAGAGAGTGAGTGAGACAGAGAGAGAGTGAGTGAGACAGAGAGAGAGTGAGTGAGACAGAGAGAGAGTGAGTGAGACAGAGAGTGAGTGAGACAGAGAGAGAGTGAGTGAGACAGAGAGTGAGTGAGAGACAGACAGAGAGAGAGAGAGACAGTGTGTACGAGAGAGAGATTGAGACAGAGAGAGGGCGAGAGACAGTGTGTACGAGAGAGAGATTGAGACAGAGAGAGAGAGAGAGACGGAGAGAGAGAGAAGTTTTTAACTACTTAGCAGCCTTTTGCCGCTTTGCTAATTCTCAGGGTTTATATTTAATTCACACGAGGAGACTCTGGTTCAGATTATAACAAATGCTTTTAATACAGGTATATTGAGTAAAAACAACAGATTTATCAAGTAAATTATGTTCTGTTACAAAAAGTAATACTGAACAAACTATAGTCACAGCCTTATTCTCAATCGCATCCTCTCCAGAGACTGTGGGGCCACTCCATATTTTCTTTGTTATTCTGTGGATTCTTTCCTCCTGTTGTCTAGATTCGCAGTCCCTTCCCAGTACTAGAGTTGCTTTCTTTAGACCCTTTTTGTGCCAACATGGCAAGGTCAAAAATATCTCATGATTTCCATGTCTGAGCTTTGAAATCTTGAAAAGGGCCTGCTCCATCTCCGATGCAAGTCCTCGATTCTCCTTACCTCCCACCAGCCCAAACATTCCCAGGGTACACTGCCTTTGTCGAGCTATGCAGAGCATCCGATGAACCTTGTTCATCTGTACTAAAGTTCTACACGTTGCCCTGGTTACTTATGATGGTTCATTTACCATGATGCATTGCTTCTCAGCCTTTCTCCATTTTAAAACCCATTTTTTATGTTATACTGCCATTTTCTATCATTTTTAAGCGAGTTTTACATACAATCAATGTAAAGGAATATAAAGGAAGTTACACATAAAGGTTATTCTTTAATTGATGACGTGTAAAATAAGCTTCTTAATTCTAACTTTTAATATCTGTCAATAGACACTATATTACAACATAGAGGGCGGAGAGAGAGAGAAAGAGAATGAAGAGGCAAAGAGAGAGACAGGGAGAGAGCGAATGAAGAGGCGGAGAGAGAGACAGGGAGAGAGAAGAGAGGGAGAATGAAGAGGCGGAGAGAGAGAGACAGGGAGAGAGAGAGAGAGAGAGAATGAAGAGCTGGAGAGAGAGGGAGAATGAAGAGGCGGAGAGAGAGAGACAGGGAGAGAGAGAGAGATTGACAGAGGTGGAGAGAGGCAGAGAGAAAGAGAGAATGAAGAGGCAGAGAGAGAGAGACAGGGAGAGAGAGAGAGATTGACAGAGGTAGAGAGAGAGAGAATGAAGAGGCATAGAGAGAGAGAATGACAGAGGCAGAGTCAGAGAAAGAGATAGAGGTGTAAACTCTTCACACGGAGGTCAATATGGGATCCATTGGCCGACAACATTGTGAACGTGCGATGTGCAGGGTGGGGAGTGCGCAATGCGGGTCTACAGGGTGAGCAAATTCATTTGAGGGGAAGCTATATAAGGGAGGAACGTAAGAACATAAGAAATAAGAGCAGGAGTCGGCCATTCGGCCCCTCGAGCCTGCTCCGCCATTCAATAAGATCATGGCTGATCCGATCTTGGACTCAGCTCCACTTCCCCGCCTGCTCCCCATAACCCTTCACTCCTTTATTGCTCAAAAATCTGTCTATCTCCGCCTTAAATATATTCAATGACCCAGCCTCCACAGCTCTCTGGGGCAGATAATTCCACAGATTTACAACCCTCAGAGAGAAGAAATTCCTCCTCATCTCAGTTTTAAATGGGCGGCCCCTTATTCTAAGTCTGTCATGTATTCAACTATCATTGTAACCCATGTATAAGCTGACCTAAGTTGTACACCTTGAGAACATTGACCACAAGGAGGTGAACTTGTGGGAGACACTCCTAACCTGGACTTTCAGGTATAAAAGGGGAAGCTCCACCCACCTTCATCACTTGAGGTCCTGGTAATAAAGGTAGCTGGTCACAGAGTGACCTTCTCTCAAGTATGGGTCTCGTGTGCATTTATACTGCATAGGAAGGACATAACAAAGTCTTTGTCCCCTAGTTCTAGATTTCCCCACGAGGGGAAACATCCTCTCTGCATCCACGTTGTCCAGCCCCCTCACAATCTTATACGTTCCCCTCTCATTCTTCTGAATTCCAATGAATAGATATCCAACAAGGGGGAGATTGACTATAATGGTTCCAGGGATGAGGGACTTCAGTGACGTGGGGAGACTGGAGAAGCTGGGGTTGTTATCCTTGGAGCAGAGAAGGTCACTGTGGGTCTACAGGGTGGGTAATGTGGGTCTTGCGGCGACATCGTTGGTGATATTTCTCCAGCGACTTGAGGTGTCTGCTGTACATGGTCCACGTCTTGAGCCATACAGGAGGGTGGATATCATTCCAGCCCTGTAGACCCTGAGCTTGGTGCCAGATTTGAGGTCGTGGTCTTAGAACACTCTCTTCCTCAGGCGGCCGAAGGCTGTGCTGGTGCACTGGAGGCAGTGTTAGATCTCGTTGTCGATGTCTGCCCTTGCTGATAATAGGCTCCTGAGGTATGGAAAGTGGTCCACGTTGTCTAGGGCTGCGCCGTGGATGACTGTGGGGTAGTGCTGTGTGGCGGGTACAGGCTGGTGGAGGATCTTTGTCTTACGGATGTTTGGTCTACAGGGTGGGTAATGTGGGGTCTATAAGATGGTCAATAGGAGTCTACAGATTGGTCAGTGCTTCAATGCTGGGGATGTTGGCCTGGTTGAGGACACTAATGTTGGTGCATCTGTCCTCCCAGTGGATTTGTAGGATCTTGCGGAGGCACTGTTGGTGGTATTTCTCCAGCGACTTGAGGTGTCTACTGTACATGGTCCATATCTCTGAGCCATACAGGAGGGCGGGTATTACTACAGCTCTGTAGATCATGAGCTTGGTGTCAGATTTGAGGGCCTGGTCTTCAAACACTCCTTTCCTCAGGAGGCTGAAGGCTGCACTGGCGCACTGGAGGTGGTGTTGAATTTCCTCATCAATGTTTGCTCTTGTTGATAACGACTCAACGACTATGTCTCACCTGTGGCAGGGACTGTGGCTCTCATATTGGACTGTTCAGTCACCTAAGGACTCATTCTAAGAGTGGAAGCAAGTCTTCCTCGATTCCGAGGGACTGCCTATGATGATGACAGATTGGTCACTTTGGGGTCTATAAGATGGTCAATAGTTGGTTGACCCTAGAATGGTCAGTGTGTGACCTACAGGGTGGTCAGTGCGCCTGTGCAGCTTTCGGCTGCCTGAGGAAAAGAGTGTTCGAAGACCAGGCCCTCAAATCCACCACCAAGCTCATGGTCTGCAGGGCTGTAGTGATACCGGCTCTCCTGTATGGCTCAGAGACATGAACCATGTAGAGCAGACACCTCAAGTCGCTGGAAAAATGATGTATCCACACGATCCTACAAATCCCCTGGGAGGACAGACGCACCAATGTTAGCGTCCTCGATCAGGCCAACATCCCGAGCATTGAAGCACCGACCACACTTAATCAGCTCCGTTGGGCGGGCCACATCGTTCGCATGCCAGACACGAGACTCCCAAAACAAGCGCTCCACTCAGAACTCCTTCATGGCAAAGGAGCCCCAGGTGGGCAGAAGAGACATTACAAGGACACCCTCAAAGCCTCCCTGATGAAGTGTCACATCTTCACCGGCATCAGGGAGTCCCCGGCCAAAGACCAGTCCACCCTAAATGGAGGAAGTGGATCACTGTGTGATCTACAGGATGTTCAGAGTAGCCTCCTTAATCGAGCCGACCCACAGCTTGGCGATGGGAAAGAGGCGGACGGTGAACTTGTCCTTGAAGGTATGCAGGCAGGAGTAGGTGTCCAGGTTGTAGAAGGAGATCTCCCCTCCCTCATAGTTCAGGTGGACGCCCAGTTTGCTCAGCTCGACGATGATAATGGAGGTTCCCAGGGTGCGTAGCACGTGCTTCGGGGGCCTCATGTTCCACAGCATCAGAGTCCAGTAGCCGTCCTGGGGGGTGGGGCGGCCCCAGCAGTTCATGGCCACGTTCTGCTTGGCCAGGCCCACGCTCCACACCGAGCCAGCGCTCACTCCCACCTCCCAGTACTTGCAACTTCTCGAGAATCCCTCCGACCCCAGCACGGACCAGCTGCCCGCGTTCTTCTTCCAGGAGAGGGACCTGCTCTCCAGCGATCGTTCCCAGCGCACACTCGTCCCGTCCTTGGACAGCGTGAAGCGTGGGTCGGCGGCAAATCGGTCAAACGTCACCGTCACTGCGAAAACATAAAGACAGAAAGCCAGGGTCAGTTCCCTCGCAACATATCTACCTCAGTCTCTGGCACTCCAAGTGTGGTCAACCTGTATAAAACTCTGCTTCACTGGAGTATTGGGTCCAATTCTGGGCACCGCACGTTGGGAAGGATGTGAGGTCCTTGGAGAAAATATCTACGAGAATGGTTCCAGGGATGAGGGACTTCAGTGACATGGAGAGACTGGAGAAGCTGGGATTGCTCTCCTTGGTGCACAGAAGTGTTCAAAACCATGAGGGATCTGGACAGAGTCGACGGAGAGAAACT
This sequence comes from Pristiophorus japonicus, assembly GCF_044704955.1. Classification (NCBI taxonomy): domain Eukaryota; kingdom Metazoa; phylum Chordata; class Chondrichthyes; family Pristiophoridae; genus Pristiophorus; species Pristiophorus japonicus. The sequence continues at coordinate 787,341 of NW_027251434.1, read as the reverse complement.
GTTCCCATTAGCGGAAGAATAGGAGAACCAGAGGACACAGATTTAAGGCAGAAGAACCAAAGGCGACATGAGGAAAAACCTATTTTACGCAGCGAGTGGTTAGGATCTGGAATGTGCTGCCTGAGAGGGTGGTGGAGGCAGACTCAATCGTGGCTTTCAAACGGGAGTTGGATAAGTATCTGAAGGAAAAAAAAATGCAGGGCTACGGGGAAAGGGCGGGAGCGTGGGACTGGCTGAGGTGATCTTGCAGAGAGCCGGCACGGGCTCGACGGGTCGAATGACCTCCTGTGCTGTAACCGTTCTCTGATTCTTGGAATTGCCCGGTCAGTGTCCTTGTCCTGGATTCCTCCACTACAGAAATATTTTCTCTGTATCTAATTAACGAATCCTTTTAAAGATTTTTTAACAGCTCAGACCCCCTCGATCTTCCAATTTTCAAGGAATACAAATCATGTTTATAAGATCATAGATAGGAACATGCTGGCCATTGAGCCCCTTGAGCTTGGATTATGTCATGGATGATTGGTAACTAAACTCCCTCCACCCTCCGTGGTTCGAGACTCCTCAATACTCTTGCCGATCATCATCACCATTGGCAGTTCCTGGAAATCGAGGAAAAGTACATAAGAACTTAAGAAATAGGAGCAGGAGTAGGTCATGCGGGCCCTCGGACCTGCTCCACCTTTTAATACGATCATGGCTGATCCGCTCATGGACTCAGCTCCATCATTATCATGCGGTCCCTTGAACGAGGATGACTTGCTTCCATGAGCTCACAGGTGTTTTGATGAAGGACCCGATGTTCCAGTTCTGCACTCCAATTGAGGGGGCAGAAGATGCCAGTGGCAAGGGTTAACCAGGACGACTGGAGACTGCTCTGCTGCACGGACCTAGTGTGCACACATATCGCAGTGTGGGCTGGGCCCGTGCTGCCCCTGGGCCCTCGGCTCTTCTGGCCCTGGGCCCTCTACCCTCATTCACTGCATTTCTGCCACGATCTCTCGCTGCTCCTCCTCTCCGACCTTCCCACTCCTCTCTACCTGGGCCCTGCCGATGTTCCTGCCCACCCTCCAAACTGGCGACCGGGGTTTTGATGACTTCACCCATCTCAAAATTGTCGCACACTTGGAGCAGCTCGCGCTGGAGGTTGAAGTGGTACGCCGCTCCAGTTCTTTTATAGCCCGACGTGCGGAGCTGTTCTCTTGCAGGTCGGAGGGCCACGATGTCCCAGGCTCACTTCCCCGCCCGCTCCTCATAACACCTTCATCCGTATCATTTAAGAAACTGTCTATTTCTGTCTTAAATTTATTCAATGTCCCAGCTTCCACAGCTCTCTGAGGCAGCGAATTCCACAGACTTACAACCCTCAGAGAGAAGAAATTTCTCCTCATCTCTGCTTTAAATGGGCGGCCCCTTATTCTAAGATCATGCCCCCTAGTTCTCCATGTTTCTAGTAATGTTTCTATTACTACTAGGGGGATCAAGGGGTATGGTGAGAAAGCAGGAATGGGGTACTGAAGTTGCATGTTCAGCCATGAACTCATTGAATGGCGGTGCAGGCTAGAAGGGCCGAATGGCCTACTCCTGCACCTATTTTCTATGTTTCTATGTTTCTATGTCTATGTTTCTAGTCTCCCCCATCAGTGGAAACATCTTTGCATCCACCTTGTCGAGCCCCCTCAGAATCTTATATGTTTCGATAAGATTCTCATTCTTCTGAATTCCAATGAGCAGAGGCCCAACCTACTCAATCTATCCTCATAAGTCAACCCCCTCATCGCTGGAATAAACCTAGTGAATGAATCTTCTCTGAACTGCCTCCAAAGCAAGTATATCATTTCTTAAATATGGAAACCAAAACTGCACGCAGTATTCCAGGTGTGGCCTCACCAATACCCTGTACAACTGTAGCAAGACTTCCCTGCTTTTATACTCCATCCCCTTTGCAATAAAGGCCAAGATTTCCTTGGCCTTCCTGATCACTTGCTGTAGCTGCATACTATCTTGGGTGACTGTACAGTCCGATGTGGTAATTCATACCCTTGCCAACATCCTCCCGACAATTACATTCAGTCGATATCAGCCTTACGGAGAGGCAGTTCCAGGTCCGCACTGCTCTCTGTATCCGGTGCTTCCTGATTTTCCTGATTAGCCTAGCTCTAATTTTAAAGTCGTACCCAGCCATTGTGGAAAACTCCCATCGGGAGCCGAAATTGCCCACCGCTGAAAACCTCACTCTCCGCTATACTTAACGGAGAGATGGATTAATTTGAATAATTTTACTTCTGAAGTCAATAGCTTTATGTTTCCCAAAGGTATTAAGGGATTATGGGCGGGTGAATGGAGTTAGGTCGCAGATCAGCCGTGGTCTCATTGAATGGCAGGGCAAGCTTGAGGGGCTGAATGGCCTCCTCCTGTTCCTGTGTAACCGGCTCGAGGGGCTGAATGGGCATCCTGTTCCTGTGTAACAGGCTCGAGGCGCTGAATGGGCATCCTGTTCCTGTGTAACCGGCTCGAGGGGCTGAATGGGCATCCTGTTCCTGTGTAACCGGCTCGAGGGGCTGAATGGGCATCCTGTTCCTGTGTAACCGGCTCGAGGGGCTGAATGGGCATCCTGTTCCTGTGTAACAGGCTCGAGGGACTGAATGGGCATCCTGTTCCTGTGTAACAGGCTTGAGGGGCTGAATGGCCTCCTCCTGTTCCTGCGTAACAGGCTCGAGGGACTGAATGGGCCTCCTCCTGTTCCTGTGTAACAGGCTCGAAGGGCTGAATGGCCTCCTCCTGTTCCTGTGTAACCGGCTCGAGGGGCTGAATGGGCCTGTTGTTCCTGTGTAACAGGCTCGAGGGGCTGAATGGGCATCCTGTTCCTGAGTAACAGGCTCGAGGGGCTGAATGGGCATCCTGTTCCTGTGTAACAGGCTCGAGGGGCTGAATGGGCCTCCTGTTCCTGTGTAACCGGCTCGAGGGGCTGAATGGGCATCCTGTTCCTGTGTAACAGGCTCGAGGCGCTGAATGGGCATCCTGTTCCTGTGTAACCGGCTCGAGGGGCTGAATGGGCATCCTGTTCCTGTGTAACCGGCTCGAGGGGCTGAATGGGCATCCTGTTCCTGTGTAACCGGCTCGAGGGGCTGAATGGGCATCCTGTTCCTGTGTAACAGGCTCGAGGGACTGAATGGGCATCCTGTTCCTGTGTAACAGGCTTGAGGGGCTGAATGGCCTCCTCCTGTTCCTGCGTAACAGGCTCGAGGGACTGAATGGGCCTCCTCCTGTTCCTGTGTAACAGGCTCGAAGGGCTGAATGGCCTCCTCCTGTTCCTGTGTAACCGGCTCGAGGGGCTGAATGGGCCTGTTGTTCCTGTGTAACAGGCTCGAGGGGCTGAATGGGCATCCTGTTCCTGAGTAACAGGCTCGAGGGGCTGAATGGGCATCCTGTTCCTGTGTAACAGGCTCGAGGGGCTGAATGGGCCTCCTGTTCCTGTGTAACCGGCTCGAAGGGCTGAATGGGCATCCTGTTCCTGTGTAACAGGCTTGAGGGGCTGAATGGGCCTCCTGTTCCTGTGTAACAGGCTCGAAGGGCTGAATGGGCATCCTGTTCCTGTGTAGCAGGCTCGAGGGGCTGAATGGGCATCCTGTTCCTGTGTAACAGGCTTGAGGGGCTGAATGGGCCTCCTCCTGTTCCTGTGTAACAGGCTCGAGGGGCTGAATGGGACTCCTGTTCCAGTGTAACAGGCTCGAGGGGCTGAATGGGCCTCCTCCTGTTCCTGTGTAACAGGCTCGAGGGGCTGAATGGGCCTCCTGTTCCTGTGTAACAGGCTCGAGGGGCCGAATGGGCCTCCTGTTACTCTGTTCCTAACAAAAGTCTCATCAACGTAACCTGTACCAATAATTTAACTCCTTCACGCCCCAGTATATTTCTCGGTAAGCTGCGTTTCCCTCTTAGAAGGCCACTATAGACCTCCTGAGGGCCGGTGCCCAGAATAGCTGATATATTAAAACATAAGAACATATTTAAGAACGAGGAGCAGGAGTAGACCATTCGGCCCCTCGAGCCTGCTCAGCCATTTAATACGATCATGGCTGATCCGATCATGGACTCAGCTCCACTTCCCCGCCTGCACCCCATATCCCCTTATCGTTTAAGAAACTGCCTATTTCTGTCTTAAATATATTCAATGTCCCAGCTTCCACAGCTCCCTGAGGCAGCGAATTCCATAGATTTACAACCCTCTGAGAGAAGAAATTTCTCCTCATCTCAGTTTTAAATGGGCAGCCCCTAATTCGAACATCGTGCCCTCTAGTTCTAGTCTCCCCCATCAGTGGAAACATCCTCTCTGCATCCACCTTGTCAAACCCCCACATAATCTTATACGTTTTGATAAGATCACCTCTCATTCTTCTGAACTCCAATGAGTAGAGGCCCAACCTGCTCAACCTTTCCTCATAAGTCAACCCCCTCATCCCCAGAATCAACCGAGTGAACCTTCTCTGAACTGCCTCCAAAGCAAGTATATCCTTTCGTAAATATGGAAACCAAAACTGTACGCAGTATTCCAGCTGTGGCCTCACCAATACCCTGTATAACTGTAGCAAGACTTCTCTGCTTTTAAACTCCATCCCTTTGCAATAAAGGCCAATATCCCATTGGCCTTCCTGATCACTTGCTGTACCTGCATACTATCCTTTTGTGTTTCATGCACAAGTACCCCCAGGTCCCGCTGTACTGCAGCACTTTGCAATCTTTCTCCATTTAACTAATAGCTTACTCTTTGATTTTTTTCTGCCAAAGTACATGACCTCACACTTTCCAACATTATACTGCATCTGCCAAATTTTTGTACACTCACTTAGCCTGTCTATGTCCTTTTGCAGATTTTTTGTGTCCTCCTCACACATTGCTTTTCCTCCGAATGTTGTATCGTCAGCAATGTTCGGTGTTTAGGAATGCAGTGCGCATGCCCCTGAATCTATTTTCACAGTCCACTTTAGCCAACTCTGCCCTCATAACTTCATAGTCTCCTTTATTTAAGCTTAGTACGCTGGTTAGAGATCCAACTTTCTCGCCCTCCATCTGAATTTGAAATTCAATCATGTTACGATCACTCATTCCAAGGGGATCTTTTACTAGGAGATTGTTTATTAATCCTGTCTCATTACACAGGACCAGATCTAAGATAGCCTGCCCTCTGGTTGGTTTCGTTACATACTGCTCAAGGAACCCGTCCCTTACGAACTCTTCCTCAAGGCTACCCTGACCAATTTGATTTGTCCAATCAATATGGAGGTTAAAATCACTCGTGATTATTGCTGTTCCCTTTTTACAAGCCCCCACTATTTCCTGGTTTATGCTCCGACCAACAGAGTTGTTATTGTTAGGGGGCCTATAGACTATGGCCACCAGTGACTTTTTTCCCTTATTATTCCTTATCTCCACCCAAACTATTTCAACACCCTTATCATTTGAGCCAATATAGTTTCTTCCTATTGCAGTGATTCCATCCTTTATCAATAGAGCTACCCCACCTCCTTTTCTTTTCTGTCTGTCCTTCCGGATTGTCAAGTACCCCTGAATATTTAATTCCCAGTCCTGGTCACCTTGCAACCACGTCTCTGTAACGTCAACTCATCTATCTTGTTACAAATGCTACGTGCATTTAGACAAAGTGCCTTTAACTTTATTTTTTTACCCTTTTTTCCTGCTTGTTTCCTCTTTCCTTCCAACTCACTTTCTTTATTTTTGCTTTCTAATTCCAGCTTTACTCCCCTCCCTACTGAATCTAGTTTCAGGTTCCCATCCCCCTGCCAAGCTAGTTTGAACCCTCCCCAACAGCACCAGCAGCCCCACACCCCACAAGGATATTGGTCCCGGCTGTTTGAGGTGTAACCCGTCCGGCTTGTACAGGTCCCAACTCCCCCAGGAGCGATCCCAATGCCTCAGGAAACTAAAGCCCTCCCGCCTGCACCATCTCTCCAGCCACGTATTGATCTGCTCGATCCTCCTATTCTCAGATTCGCTGATCGAGCAAAACATTGTAAACACAGCTTGGGCCCGTGACATCTCGCTGACTGAGCTCATGATCCACACGTCTCACCTCTACAAGCAATGATCTTCCTCCACTCTGGAAATAATATCAAAGGAGGGTAACATTTAGAAGTGACTGTTTGTAAACCTGGAGTTCGATTAGCTTTGAAGCCACATTGCATGTTAGAGCGACCATGAAACTTCGTGACTCCAGTTGTTAAATAAACTAAAATGCATCGCTTTCCCGACTATCTTCCCTGGGAGGCACATGATTGAACGATGATGGAGTTGATGAATAATGATAGCAGCCAATTTCATACAAATTTAAACTTTCATTGCTTTCGCGCCTGCCCAGACCTCAGAACTTACCAAAGGGTCTCACAGCCAATGACATAAGTGTTGTGTATCTGTAAAGCATGCACTCCCATGTTCCGCCACCAGGGAGTGCATCCCCTGAAGTCCCAAGGGATCCCAGCATCCCTTGGGAACACTGTATATAAGCCGGCCCCTAAGGCCTGTTACTCACTCTGGAGTGTCTTAATAAAGACTGAGGTCACTGTTGCTTTAACCTCCCTGTGTGCAGTCTCATCTGTGTTAGGAACACAACAACTGGCGACGAGTATACGAATCCAACGCAAAGATGCAGCAAACTGTGGGCATCCTGGAGAAGTTCTCGGAGGGTGAGGACTGGGAAGCCTATGTCAAATGGCTAGACCAGTATTTTGTAGCCAACGAGCTGGACGGAGAAGGAAGCGCTGCAAAAAGGAGAGCGGTCCTCCTCACAGTCTGCGGGGCACCGACCTACAGTCTCACGAAGAATCTTCTGGCTCCGGTGAAACCCACAGATAGATCATGTGAGGAGCTGTGTACACTGGTTTGGGAGCATCTTAACCCGAGGGAGAGCGTGCTGATGGCGAGGTATCGGTTCTACACGTGCCAGCGATCTGAAGGTCAAGAAGTGGCGAGCTACGTTGCCGAGCTAAGACAACTTGCAGGACAATGTGAGTTTGATGGCAAATGCTCAGAGACTTTTTTGTACTGGGCATTGGCCACGAGATCATCCTACGAAAACTTTTGACTGTAGAGACACCGACCCTCAGTAAGGCCATTGCGATAGCACAGGCGTTTATGTCCACCAGTGATAACACCAAACAAATCTCTCAGCACACAAGTGCTAGCAATGTTCATAAATTAACTGGAACTGTGCTTGCGAGCAGGCCTCAGGTGATCCAGATGACTCAGAGTCGCAACAAAGGATGAATGCAAGGCAATTCACACCTTGTTGGCATTGTGGAGGCTTCCATTCAGCCTATTCATGCCACTTTAAAGAGTATGTTTGCAAGAGCTGTGGAACAATGGCACCTCCAACGAGCTTGCAGACAAGCTGCAAGCTCTGCAAATTTGCTAACCACCACATGGCAGAGGAAGATCAGTCCATGGTGGATCAAAGCAATTTCGAGCCTCAGAGAGAGGAGGCAAATGCTGAAGTACACGGGGTGCACACATTTTCGATGAAATGTCCACCTATAATGCTAAATGTAAAATTGAATGGCTTACCCGTAGCCATGGAACTGGACACTGGCGCGAGCCAATCCATCATGAGTAAAAAGATGTTTGAGAGACTGTGGTGCAACAAGGCACTCAGACCAGCCCTGAGCCCCATCCACACGAAACTGAGAACGTACACCAAAGAGCTTATCACTGTCCTGGGCAGCGCCATGGTCAAGGTCACCTACGAGAGCACGGTGCACAAACTGCCACTCTGGATTGTCCCGGGCGGTGGCCCCACATTGCTTGGAAGGAGCTGGCTGGGCAAAGTCCGCTGGAACTGGAATGACATCAGAGCGCTATCACATGTCGATGGGGCCTCATGTACCCAGGTTCTTAACAAATTTTCTTCCCTTTTTGAGCCAGGCATTGGAAACTTTTCCGGGGCGAAGGTGCGGATCCACTTGGTCCCAGAGACACGACCCATTCACCACAAGGCGCGAGCGGTACCTCACATGTTGAGGGAGAGAGTGGAAATCGAGCTGGACAGGCTGCAACGCGAGGGCATCATCTCCCCAGTGGAATTCAGTGAGTGGGCCAGCCCGATTGTTCCAGTACTCAAAAGTGATGGCATGGTCAGGATTTGCGACGATTATAAAGTAACTATTAATTGTTTCTCTCCGCAATAAAGTGGATGAATTAACTGTGCAAATAGATGTTAACAAATATGATGTGATTGGGATTACGGAGACGTGGCTCCAGGATGATCAGGGCTGGGAACTCAACATCCAGGGGTATTCAACATTCAGGAAAGATAGAATAAAAGGAAAAGGAGGTGGGGTAGCATTGCTGGTTAAGGAGCAAATTAAGGCAATAGTTCGGAAGGACATTAGCTTGGATGATGTGGAATCTATATGGGTAGAGCTGCAGAATACCAAAGGACAAAAAACGTTAGTGGGAGTTGTGTACAGACCTCCAAACAGTAGTAGTGATGTTGGGGAGGGCATCAAACATGAAATTAGGGGTGCGTGCAATAAAGGTGCAGCAGTTATAATGGGTGACTTTAATATGCACATAGATTGGGTTAACCAAACTGGAAGCAATACGGTAGAGGAGGATTTCCTGGAGTGCATAAGGGATGGTTTTTTAGACCAATATGTCGAGGAACTAACTAACGGGGAGGCCATCTTAGACTGGGTGTTGTGTAATGAGAGAGGATTAATTAGCAATCTCGTTGTGCGAGGCCCCTTGGGGAAGAGTGACCATAATATGGTGGAATTCTGCATTAGGATGGAGAATGAAACAGTTAATTCAGAGACCATGGTCCAGAACTTAAAGAAGGGTAACTTTGAAGGTATGAGGCGTGAATTGGCTAGGATAGATTGGCGAATGATACTGAAGGGGTTGACTGTGGATGGGCAATGGCAGACATTTAGAGACCGCATGGATGAACTACAACAATTGTACATTCCTGTCTGTCGTAAAAATAAAAAAGGGAAGGTGGCTCAACCGTGGCTATCAAGGGAAATCAGGGATAGCATTAAAGCCAAGGAAGTGGCATACAAATTGGCCAGAAATAGCAGAGAACCCGGGGACTGGGAGAAATTTAGAACTCAGCAGAGGAGGACAAAGGGTTTGATTAGGGCAGGGAAAATGGAGTACGAGAAGAAGCTTGCAGGGAACATTAAGACGGATTGCAAAAGTTTCTATCGATATGTAAAGAGAAAAAGGTTAGTAAAGACAAACGTAGGTCCCCTGCAGTCAGAATCAGGGGAAGTCATAACGGGGAACAAAGAAATGGCGGACCAATTGAACAAGTACTTTGGTTCGGTATTCACTGAGGAGGACACAAACAACCTTCCGGATATAAAAGGGGTCGGAGGGTCTAGTAAGGAGGAGGAACTGAGGGAAATCCTTATTAGTCGGGAAATTGTGTTGGGGAAATTGATGGGATTGAAGGCCGATAAATCCCCAGGGCCTGATGGACTGCATCCCAGAGTACTTAAGGAGGTGGCCTTGGAAATAGTGGATGCATTGACAGTCATTTTCCAACATTCCATTGACTCTGGATCAGTTCCTATGGAGTGGAGGGTAGCCAATGTAACCCCACTTTTTAAAAAAGGAGGGAGAGAGAAAACAGGGAATTACAGACCGGTCAGCCTGACATCGGTAGTGGGTAAAATGATGGAATCAATTATTAAGGATGTCATCGCAGTGCATTTGGAAAGAGGTAATATGATAGGTCCAAGTCAGCATGGATTTGTGAAAGGGAAATCATGCTTGACAAATCTTCTGGAATTTTTTGAGGATGTTTCCAGTAGAGTGGACAAAGGAGAACCAGTCGATGTGGTATATTTGGACTTTCAGAAGGCTTTCGACAAGGTCCCACACAAGAGATTAATTTGCAAAGTTAAAGCACATGGGATTGGGGGTAGTGTGCTGACATGGATTAAGAACTGATTGTCAGACAGGAAGCAAAGAGTAGGAGTAAATGGGGACTTTTCAGAATGGCAGGCAGTGACTAGTGCGGTACCGCAAGGTTCTGTGCTGGGGCCCCAGCTGTTTACACTGTACATTAATGATTTAGACGAGGGGATTAAATGTAGTATCTCCAAATTTGCGGATGACACTAAGTTGGGTGGCAGTGTGAGCTGCAAGGAGGATTCTATGAGGCTGCAGAGCGACTTGGATAGGTTAGGTGAGTGGACAAATGCATGGCAGATGAAGTATATTGTGAATAAATGTGAGGTTATCCACTTTGGTGGTAAAAACAGAGAGACAGACTATTATCTGAATGGTGACAGATTAGGAAAAGGAGAGGTGCAACGAGACCTGGGTGTCATAGTACATCAGTCATTGAAGGTTGGCATGCAGGTACAGCAGGCGGTTAAGAAAGCAAATGGCATGTTGGCCTTCATAGCGAGGGGATTTGAGTACAAGGGCAGGGAGGTGTTGCTACAATTGTACAGGGCCTTGGTGAGGCCACACCTGGAGTATTGTGTACAGTTTTGGTCTACTAACCTGAGGAAGGACATTCTTGCTATTGAGGGAGTGCAGCGAAGGTTCACCAGACTGATTCCCGGGATGGCGGGACTGACCTATCAAGAAAGACTGGATCAACTGGGCTTGTATTCACTGGAGTTCAGAAGAATGAGAGGGGACCTCATAGAAACGTTTAAAATTCTGACGGGGTTAGACAGGTTAGATGCAGGAAGAATGTTCCCAATGTTGGGGAAGTCCAGAACCAGGGGACACAGTCTAAGGATAAGGGGTAAGCCATTTAGGACCGAGATGAGGAGGAATTTCTTCACCCAGAGAGTGGTGAACCTGTGGAATTCTCTACCACAGAAAGTTGTTGAGGCCAATTCACTAAATATATTCAAAAAGGAGTTAGATGAAGTCCTTACTACTCGGGGGATCAAGGGATATGGCGAGAAAGCAGGAATGGGGTACTGAAGTTTCATGTTCAGCCATGAACTCATTGAATGGCGGTGCAGGCTAGAAGGGCTGAATGGCCTACTCCTGCACCTATTTTCTATGTTTCTATGTTTCTAGGACCAATACCCGCTACCTAAGGCAGACGACCTATTTGCGATGCTGGCAGGAGGCAAGACGTTCATCAAGCTCAACCTGACTTCGGCCTACATGACGCAGGAGCTGGAGGAGTCTTCGAAGGGCCTCACCTGCATCAGCACGCACAAGGGACTGTTCATCTACAACAAATGCCGTTTGGTATTCGGTCAGCTGCAGCGATCTTCCAGAGAAATATGGAGAGCCTACTCAAGTCGGTACCACGCACGGTGGTTTTTCAGTACGACATATTGGTCACGGGTCGGGACACTGTCGAACACCTACAAAACCTGGAGGAGGTCCTCCAGCGACTGGATCGCGTAGGGCTGCGGCTGAAAAGGTCGAAATGCGTCTTCATGGCAACAGAAGTGGAGTTTTTGGGGAGAAAGATCACGGCGGATGGCATTCGGCCCACAGACGCCACGACAGAGGCTATCAGGAACACGCCCAGGCCTTAGAACGTCATGAAGCTGTGGTTGTTCCTGGGACTCCTCAACTATTTTGGTAACTTCCTACCGGGGTTAAGCACCCTCTTACATGTGCTATTGCATAAAGGTGAGAACTGGGTATGGGGAAAAAAAACAAATAATTGCTTTTGAGAGAGCCAGAAACATTTTATGCTCCAACAAGCTGCTTGTATTGTATAAAAGACTCGTGCCAGCATGTGATGCGTCGTCGTATGGAGTCGGGTGTGTATTACAACTAATCTAACATTGCGGGGAAGTTGCAACCTGTCGCCTATGCTTCCAGGAGCTTGTCTAAGGCCGAGAGGGCCCACAGAATAATTGAGAAAGAGGCATTAGCGTGTGTGTTTGGGGTAAAGAAAATGCATCAGTACCTGTTTGGCTTCAAATTTGAGCCGGAAACCGATCACAAGCCCCTCACATCCCTGTTCGCTGAAAACAAGGGGATAAATACTAATGCTTCAGCCCGCATACAAAGTTAGGCACTCGTGCTATCAGTGTATAACTATACCATCCGCCACAGGCCAGGCACCGAGAACTGTGCGGATGCTCTCAGTCGGCTACCATTGCCCACCACGGGAGTGGAAGTAGCGCAGCCTGCAAACTTGTTGATGGTCATGGAAGTGTTTGAAAATGATAAATCACCTGTCACGGCCCGCCAGATTAGGACTTGGACCAGCCAAGATCCTCTGTTGTCCCTAGTAAAAAACTGTGTACTGCATGGGAGCTGGGCCAGCATCCCCGTTGAAATGCAAGAGATAAGCCGTTCCAGCGGCGAAAGGACGAGCTGTCCATTCAGGCAGACTGTCTGTTGTGGGGTAACCGCGTAGTGCTACCCAAAAAGGGCAGGGAGACGTTCATCTCGGATCTCCACAGCACACACCCGGGTACAGTAATGATGAAAGCGATAGCCAGATCCCATGTGTGGTGGCCCGTTATCAACTCTGACTTAGAGTCCTGTGTACGGCAATGCAGCGTATGTGCTCAGTTGAGCAACGCGCCCAGAGAGGCACCACTAAGTTTGTGGTCCTGGCCCTCCAGACCATGGTCGAGGATCCATGTCGACTATGTGGGCCTGTTTCTCGGTAAAATGTTCCTGGTGGTGGTGGATGCTTTTTCAAAACGGATTAAATATGAAATAATGTTGGGAAGCACCGCCACCGCCACCATTGAAAGCCTGAGGGCCATGTTCGCCACCCACGGCATACTGGTCAGTGACAACGGGCCATGTTTCACCAGTGCCGAATTTAAAGAATTCATGACCCGCAATAGGATCAAACATGTCACCTCGGCCCCGTTTAAACCAGCCTCCAATGGGCAGGCAGAGCGGGCAGTACAAACAATCAAACAGAGTCTCAAACGAGACACAGAAGGCTCACTCCAAACCCGCCTGTCCCGAGTACTGCTCAGCTACCGCACGAGACCCCACTCACTCACAGGGGTGCCCCCGGCTGAGCTACTCATGAAAAGGACACTTAAAACCAGACTCTCGCTGGTCTACCCCAACCTGCATGATCAGGTAGAGAGCAGGCGGCAGCAACAAAATGTAAACGATGGTCGCGCCACTGTGTCACGGGAAATTGATCTGAATGACTCTGTGTATGTGCTAAACTATGGACATGGTCCCAAGTGGATCGCGGGCACGGTGATAGCTAAAGAAGGGAGTAGGGTGTTTGTAGTCAAACTAGATAATGGACAAATTTATAGAAAGCACCTGGACCAAACGAGGCTGCGGTTCACAGACTGCCCTGAACAACCCACAGCAGACACCACCTTTATCGAGCCCACAACACACACCCAAAGGATCAACAACACCACCCCGGACCAGGAAATCGAACCCATCACGCCCAACAGCCCAGCAAGGCCAGGCTCACCCAGCAGCCCTGCAGGGCCAATAACACGCCAGCCCAGCGAGGGCACAGCCAACACACCAGAACAGACATTTGTACCGAGGCGGTCCACCAGGGAAAGAAAGGCTCCCGACCTCACCTTGTAAATAGTTTTCACTTTGACTTTGATGGGGGAGTGATGTTGTGTATCTGTAAAGCATGCACTCCCATGTTCCGCCACCAGGGAGCGCATCCCCTGAAGTCCCAGCATCCCTTGGGAGCACTGTATATCAGCCGGCACCTAAGGCCTGTTACTGACTCTGCAGTGTTTTAATAAAGACTGAGGTCACTGTTACTTTAACCTCCCTGTGTGCAGTCTCATCTGTGTTAGGAACACAACACTAAAAACATCAGAAATAGGAGCAGGAGTCGGCCATTCGGCCCCTCGAGCTTGCTCTGCCATTCAATAAGATCATGGCTGATCCGATCATGGACTCAGGTCCACTGCCCCGCCCGCTACCCATAACCCCTTATTCCCTTATCGGTTACGAAACTGTCTTATTTCTGTGTTAAATTTATTCAATGTCCCAGCTTCCACAGCTCTCTGGGGCAGCGAATTCCACAGATTTACAATCCTCTGAGAGAAGAAATTTCTCCTCATCTCAGTTTTAAATGGGCGGCCTCTTATTATCAGACCATGCCCCCTATTTCTAATCTCCCCCATCAGTGGAAACATCCTCTCTGCATCCACCTTATCAAGCCCCATCTTATACGTTTTGATAAGATCACCTCTCATTCTTCTGAATTCCAATGAGTAGAGGCCCAACCTCCTCAACCTTTCCTCATAAGTCAACCCCCTCATCCCTGGAATCAACCGAGTGAACCTTCTCTGAACTGCCTCCAAAGCAAGTTTTTCCTTTCGTAAATATGAAAACCAAAACTGCACGCAGTACTCCAGGTGTGGCCTCACCAATACCCTGTGTAACTGTAGCAAGACTTCCCTGCTTTTACACTCCATCCCCTTTACAATAAAGGCCAAGATACCGTTGGCCTTCCTGATCACTTGCTGTACCTGCATACTATCCTTTTGTGTTTCATGCACAAGTACCCCCAGGTCCCGCTGTACTGCAGCACTTTGCAATCTTTCTCCATTTAAATAATAACTTGCTCTTTTATTTTTTCTGCCAAAATACATGACCTCACACTTTCCAACATTATACTCCATCTGTCAACTTTGTCCCCTTACTTAACCTGTCTATGTCTTCTTGAAGTAAAGTCAATGCTGTATTATTGGGGAATGTCATGTATTCAATTGTCATTGTAACCCATGTATAGGCTGACCTAAGTTGTACACCTTGAGAACATTGACCACAGTGGGTGAACTTGTGGGAGACACTCCTAACCTGGACTTTCCGGTATAAAAGGGGAAGCTCCGCCCACCATCTGGCTCTTGAGGTCTTGGTAATAAAGGTAACTGATCACAGAGTGACCTTCTCTCACGTATGGGCCTCGTGTGCATTGACACTGTATAGTGAGGACACATCAGGGAACGTGGTGGACAATTTGTGCCTCGGCAGCAAGCTCTCTGTAACAGCAAGCGGGATAGAAATCGCACTCCCTCCCTGCTGCACTGGAGGGTTAGAGATTGTAGTGACTTAAACCCACAGAGTTATAACGCTGAGCTCCAGAGAGCCACTGACTGAGCCAAGGCTGATGTGACTTAGATGTTCAAGGCCTGGGATACTGAGCTGATAAATATAACACCTTTGATTCACCAACCAGCCATCAGCAGACGTTGTTGTAAGTACAGCCTGTAAAGTCTACAATTGCATATATTTTGCTTCAAAATATTCCTCAACAATTGACCTCGACGTCACGGAACCTCAGGCCAAACTTTAGCCAAACATCCCCACCCCCAAGAGCTGGTGTGTGTGAGAGAGTGAGTGTGTGTGAGAGAGTGAGTGTGCGCGCATGTGTGTGTGTGTGTGTGTGTGTGTGAGCGTGCCTGTGAGTGTGAGGGATGTGCGTGTGAGAGTCTGTGCATGTGTGTGTGAGTGAGTGTGTGTGAGAGAGTGAGTGTGTGTGAGAGAGTGAGTGTGCGCGCGTGTGTGTGTGTGTGTGTGTGTGTGTGAGCATGCCTGTGAGTGTGAGGGATGTGCGTGTGAGAGTCTGTGCATGTGTGAGAGAGTGAGTGTGTGTGTGAGAGTGAGTGTGTGTGTGAGAGTGAGTGTGTGCGCATGTGTGTGTGTGTGTGAGAGTGCCTGTGAGTGTGAGGGATGTGTGTGTGAGGGATGTGTGTGAGTGCGTGTGTGTGAGGGATGTGTGTGTGTGCGTGTGTGTGAGGGATGTGTGTGTGTGCGTGTGTGTGAGGGATGTGTGTGTGTGCGTGTGTGTGAGGGATGTGTGTGTGTGAGGGATGTGTGTGTGTGCGTGTGTGTGAGGGATGTGTGTGAGTGCGTGTGTGTGAGGGATGTGTGTGAGTGCCTGTGTGTGTGAGGGATGTGTGTGTGTGCGTGTGTGTGTGGATTTAGCTGAAATATTTGGAGCACAACAATTGGGTTTTGTGATAGACCAGATGGATGATGTGCTGCGAAAGCTTTGGTGGGGGATGGGGAACGGAGTGGGGGGTTTTGGAGAGCAGGGTGGGCGAGGAGTAGGGTGGGGGTTTGGGGAGCAGGGTGGGGGGAGGGGTCGGGGAGATGGGACGAGGCAAATGGTCAATCAAGAGATGGATGTTTTCCTATTTATTGGTTCACGGAGTCTGGGTATTGCAGGCATTTATTGCCCATTCCTAAATCACCCTCGAGACAGCACTGGTGAGCCGTGGCTCACTGGGCCATTTCAGAGGGAAATTAGGAGTCAAGCACGTTCCCATGGTCTGGAGTCACATTCAGGCCAGACCAGTTAAGGAGCGCACATTTCCTGCCTCGATGGACATTAGTGAATAAGATATGTTTTTGCGACAATCCAGTCACCGTTATGGATTCCACCTTTTTGTTATTCCACTTGTGATTAATGAAGTGAATTTAAATTCCCCAACTGCTGTGGAGGTGGTATGATAACCCATATCTCTGGATCATTAATTGATCACGAACATAACCACTATGCCCTCCTTCCCGGCAGATGGGAGACGGGAGAATCTGGCTGAACTTTTGGTGTCGGGTCGACGGGCGGGATCGTGAGTTGGGCAAAGTATTTCCGTACGATCATTGTAGCATATAGAAACATAGAAAATAGGATCAGTAGTAGACCATTTGACCCCTCGAGTCTGTTCCACATTGAATATGATCATGGCTGATCCTCTATCTCAACACCATATTCCTGCTTTTCCCCATACCTCTTGATGCTTTTTGTTTCTAGAAATCTATCGATCTCCCTCTTAAATACATTCAGTGACTTGGCCTCCACAGCCTTCTGTGGTAGAGAATTCCACAGGTTCACCACCCTCTGAGTGAAAACATTTCTCCTCATCTCCGTCCTAAATGTCCTACCCCGTATCCTGAGACTGTGACCCCTTGTTCTAGACTTCCCAGCCCCGGGAAAACATCCTCCCCGCATCCAGTCTGTCCAACCCCATCAGAATTTTATACATTTCAATGAGATCCCCTCTCATTCTTCAAAACTCCAGTGAATACAGGCCCAGTCGACCCAATCTCTCCTCGTACGACAGTCCTGCCATCCCAGGAATCAGTCTGGTGAACCCTCTATGGCAAGTATATCCTTTCTTAGGTAAGGAGACCAAAACTGCACACAATACTCCAGGTGCGGTCTCACCAAGGCCCTGTATAACTGTAGTAAGACATCCTTGCTCCTGTACTCAAATCCTCTTGCAATGAAGGCCAACATACCATTTGCCTTCCTAACTGCTTGCTGCACCTGCAGGTTTGCTTTCAATAAGAACATAAGAATTAGGAACAGGAGTAGGCCATCTAGCCCCTCGAGCCTGCTCCGCCATTCAACAAGATCATGGCTGATCTGGCCGTGGACTCAGCTCCACTTACCCGCCCGCTCCCCATAACCCTTAATTCCCTTCTTGGTTAAAAATCTATCCATCTGTGATTTGAATACATTCAATGAGCCAACCTCAACTGCTTCCTTGGGCAGAGAATTCCACAGATTCACAACCCTCTGGGAGAAGAAATTCCTTCTCAACTCGGTTCTAAATTGGCTCCCCCGTATTTTGAGGCTGTGCCCCCTAGTTCTAGTCTCCCCGACCAGTGGAAACAACCTCTCTGCCTCTATCTTGTCTATCCCTTTCATTATTTTAAATGTTTCTATAAGATCACCCCTCATTCTTCTGAACTCCAACGAGTAAAGACCCAGTCTACTCAAACTATTATCATAAGGTAACCCTCTCATATCCGGAATCAGCCTAGTGAATCGTCTCTGTACCCCCTCCAAAGCTAGTATATCCTTCCTTAAGTAAGGTGACCAAAACTGCACGCAGTACTCCAGGTGCGGCCTCACCAATACCCTATACAGTTGCAGCAACACCTCCCTGCTTTTGTACTCCATCCCTCTCGCAATGAAGGCCAACATTCCATTCGCCTTCCTGATTACCTGCTTCACCTGCAAACTAACTTTTTGGGATTCATGCACAAGGACCCCCAGGTCCCTCTGCACCTCAGCATGTTGTAATTTCTCCCCATTCAAATAATATTCCCTTTTACTGTTTTTTTTTCCCAAGGTGGATGACCTCACATTTTCCGACATTGTATTCCATCTGCCAAACCTTCGCCCATTCGCTTAACCTATCTAAATCTCTTTGCAGCCTCTCTGTGTCCTCTACACAACCCGCTTTCCCACTAATCTTTGTGCCATCTGCAAATTTTGTTACACTACACTCTGTCCCCTCTTCCAGGTCATCTATGTATATTGTAAACAGTTGTGGTCCCAGCACCGATCCCTGTGGCACACCACTAACCACCGATTTCCAACCCGAAAAGGACCCATTTATCCCGACTCTCTGCTTTCTGTTAGCCAGCCAATTCTCTATCCATGCTAATACATTTCCTCTGACTCCGCGTACCTTTATCTTCTGCAGTAACCTTTTGTGTGGCACCTTATCGAATGCCTTTTGGAAATCTAAACACACCACATCCATCGGTACACCTCTATCCACCATGCTCGTTATATCCTCAAAGAATTCCAGTAAATTAGTTAAACATGATTTCCCTTTCATGAATCCATGCTGCGTCTGCTTGATTGCACTATTCCTATCTAGATGTCCCGCTATTTCTTCCTTAATGGTAGCTTCAAACATTTTCCCCACTACAGATGTTAAACTAACCGGCCTATAGTTACCTGCCTTTTGTCTGCCCCCTTTTTTAAACAGAGGCGTTACATTAGCTGCTTTCCAATCCGCTGGTACCTCCCCAGAGTCCAGAGAATTTTGGTAGATTATAACGAATGCATCTGCTATAACTTCTGCCATCTCTTTTAATATCCTGGGATGCATTTCATCAGGACCAGGGGACTTGTCTACCTTGAGTCCCATTAGCCTGTCCAGCACTACCCCCCTAGTGATAGTGATTGTCTCAAGGTCCTCCCTTCCCACATTCCCGTGACCAGCAATTTATGGCATGGTTTTTGTGTCTTCCACTGTGAAGACCGAAGCAAAATAATTGTTTACGGTCTCAGCCATTTCCACATTTCCCATTATTAAATCCTCCTTCTCATCTTCTAAGGGACCTACATTTACTTTAGTCACTCTCTTCCGTTTTATATGTCGGTAAAAGCTTTTACTATGCTTTGATGTTTTGCGCATGTTTACTTTCGTAATCTATCTTTCCTTTCTTTATTGCTTTCTTAGTTATTCTTTGCTGTCGTTTAAAATTTTCCCAATCTTCCAGTTTCCCACTAACCTTGGCCACCTTATACGCATTGGTTTTTAATTTGATACTCTTCTGTATTTCCTTGGTTATCCACAGCTGGTTATCCCTTCTCTTACTGCCCTTCTTTTTCACTGGAATATATTTTTGTTGAGCACTATGAAAGAGCTCCTTAAAAGTCCTCCACTGTTCCTCAATTGTGCCACCGTTTAGTCTGTGTTCCCAGTCTACTTTGGCCAACTCTGCCCTCATCCCACTGTAGTCGCCTTTGTTTAAGCATAGTATGCTCGTTTGAGACACTACTTCCTCACTCTCAATCTGTATTACAAATTCAACCATACTGTGATCACTCATTCCGAGAGGATCTTTTACTAGGAGATCGTTTATTATTCCTGTCTCATTACACAGGACCAGATCTAAGATGGCTTGCTCCCTTGTAGGTTCTGTAACATACTGTTCTAAGAAACAATCCCGTATGCATTCTATGAATTCCTCCTCCAGGCTACCCCGTGCGATTTGATTTGACCAATCGATATGTAGGTTAAAATCCCCCATGATTACTGCCGTTCCTTTTTCACATGCCTCCATTATTCCCGTGATTATTGCCCGCCCCACCGTGAAGTTATTATTTGGGGGCCTATAAACTACGCCCACCAGTGACTTTTTCCCCTTACTATCTCTAATCTCCACCCACAATGATTCAACATTTTGTTCATTAGAGCCAATATCGTCTCTCACAACTGCCCTGACATCATCCTTTATTAACAGAGCTACCCCACCTCCCTTCCCTTCTTGTCTATCTTTCCGAATTGTCAGATACCCCTGTACGTTTAATTCCCAGTCTTGGCCACCCTGCAACCACGTTTCTGTAATGGCCACTAAATCATACCCATTTGTAATGATTTGTGCCGTCAACTCATTTACTTTATTTCGAATGCTGCATGCGTTTAGGTAGAGTGTTTTAATCCTAGTTTTTAAACCGTGATTTTTAGTTTTGACCCCTCCTGCAGTCCCTTTATATTCATACATAATGGCCCTTCCTATCACCTTGTGGTTTACACTTACCCCAGTGCTACTCTGCTCTGTTGCCTCTTGCCTTTTGCATTCTTTCTTGGGGTCCTGTTCATCTGAGCTCTCACCCACTCTAACTAGCTCAGAGCCCTCTCCTGGGTTCCGAATACTCCTTGTATTGAGACACCGAGCTTTCATGCTTGCCTTTTTATTACACTTTGACCCTTTAGAATTTTGCTGTACATTGGCCCTTTTTGTTTTTTTACCTTGGGTTTCTCTGCCCTCCACTTTTACTCATCTCGTTTCTGTCTTTTGCTTTTGTCTCCATTTTGTTTCCCTCTGTCTCCCTGCATTTGTTCCCATCCCCCTGCCATATTAGTTTAACTCCTCCCCAACAGCACCAGCAAACCCTCCCCCTAGGACATTGGTTCCGGTCCTGCCCAAGTGCAGACCGTCCGGTTTGTACTGGTCCCACCTCCCCCAGAACCGGTTCCAATACCCCAGGAATTTGAATCCCTCCCTCCTGCACCACTCCTCAAGCCACACATTCATCTGAGCTATCCTGCGATTCCTACTCTGACTATCACGTGACACTGGTAGCAATCCCGAGATTACTACTTTTGAGGTCCTACATTTTAATTTAGCTCCTAGCTCCTTAAATTCGTCTCGTAGGACCTCATCCCTTTTTTTACCTATATCATTGGTACCAATGTGCACCACGACAACTGGCTGTTCATCCTCCCTTTTCAGAATGTCCTGCACCCGCTCCGAGACATCCTTGATCCTTGCACCAGGGAGGCATCGTACCATCCTGGAGTCTCGGTTGCGGCCGCAGAAATGCCTATCTATTCCCATTACCATTGAATCCCCTATCATTATCGCTCTCCCACTCTTTTTCCTATCCTCCTGTGCAGCAGAGCCAGCCACGGTGCCATGAACTTGGCTGCTGCTGCCCTCCCCTGATTAGTCATCCCTCTCAACAGTACTCAAAACGGTGTATCTGTTTTGCAGGGGGATGAGCGCAGGGGACCCCTGCACTACCTTCCTTGCACCGCTCTTCCTGCTGGTCTTCCATTCCCTATCTGGCTGTGGACCCTTTACCTGCGGTAAGACCAACTCACTAAATGCGCTATTCACGTCATTCTCAGCATCGTGGTGACTGGTATACAAGGACACCCAGGTCCCTCTGTACATCGACACTTCCCAAAGCATCACCATTTAAATACTTTGTCCTTATGTTTTTCCTACCAAAGTGGATAACTTCACATTTATCCATGTTATACTGCATCTGCCATGTGTTTGTGTGTGTGTGTGTGGGGATAGGGGGAGGAGGTGGGAGTTGTTGATCTTATGGTTGGTTTTATGATCAAAATCACAGAAATGTTACAGCACGGAAGGAGGCCATTCAGCCCATCGTGTCCGTGCTGGCCGACCAAGAGCCATCCCGGTCTATTCCCACGTTCCCGCTCTCGGTCCGTAGCCATGCAGATTACGGCACTTCAAGGTGCACATCAAATGTGGTGAGGGTTTCTGCCTCTACCTCCCTTTCAGGCCCCAGACCCCCACCACCCTCTGGGTGAAGAAATTCCCTGTCTAAACCTCCCCCCAATTACTTCCAATCTTTGCCCCCTGACCTCTCTATGATGAGGATAATAAAGAACATAAGAAATAGGAGCAGGAGTAGGCCATACAGCCCCTCGATCCTGCTCCGCCATTTAATACGATTATGGCTGATCCGATCACGGACTCGGGTCCACTGCCCCGCCCGCTCCCCATAACCCCTTATTCCCTTATCATTTAAGAAACTGTCTATCTCTGTCTTAAATATATTCAATGACCCAGCCTCCACAGCTCCGAGGCAGCGAATTCCACAGATTAACAATCCTCTGAGAAGAAATTTCTCCTCATTTCTGTTTTAAATTCTAAGACCATGCCCTCTAGTTCTAGTCTCCCCCATCAGTGGAAACATCCTCTCTGCATCCACCTTGTCAAGCCCCTTCATAATTTTATACGTTTCGCTAAGATCACCTCTCATTCTTCTGAACTCCAATGAGTAGAGGCCCAACCTACTCAATCTTTCCTCATAAGTCAATCTCTTCATTCCCGGAATCAACCTCGTGAACCTTCTCTGAACTGCCTCCAAAGCAAGTATATTCTTTCGTCAATATGGAAACCAAAACTGCACGCAGTATTCCAAGTGTGGCCTCACCAATACTCTGTATAACTGTAGCAAGACTTCCCTGCTTTTATACTCCATCCCCTTGCAATAAAGGCCAAGATACCATTGGCCTTCCTGATCACTTGCTTTACATTTTGTGTTTCATGCACAAGTACATGGTCCTGCTGTACCGCGGCACTTTGCAATCTTTCTCGGTCGATCGAGAGAAGGCCCCACCCCTCACGATCCAGCCACCATTGTTTGTGGCAGCGGCCTACATTGTCAGATCAGTCACCCAACCCCTGCGTCGAACCTCTGTCCCTCGAGAGTGCCGGAGAGGGCGGGCATTGAAGAAGCCACTTTGGGATTCGCGGGGCCGATGGGTAAACGCTAAGGGGTGTAGAGACCCCGGTCTCACCTGTAGCTTGCTCGTCTGCGGAGAGAGAGAGAGAGAGAGTGGAACAATAAATAATATAGAGAGGTAATGTCGTCTCCCAACACCGAACCGCATTATCAGTGTCAGGCAACACGATTACATTTTAGAAGGACAGGATGTCTCCTTGAAGCATTGTCAGTAGCTGGTTTGACACACAGCGAGTCTCGCCACTTTAGTCGAGCGTTACACACGACCACGTTGGTGTGGAACTGGAGGAAGATATCAGCCCAGACCGGGAACAGACGGCTAGTTCGTTCCCTGTTGGACAGTCGTGCACCAGTTGGGTCTTTACCACAAACCATTGTGCATTAGTAACATAGAAAACAAGAGCAGGAGTCGGCCATTCGGCCCCTCGAGCCTGTACCGCTATTCAATATGATCATGGCTTGATCCTCTACCGCAACACCATATTCCCACTTTCTCCCCATGCCCCCTTCATGCCTTTTGTGTCCAGAAATCTATCTATCTATCTCCTTAAATATACTCAAAGACTGAGCCTCTGGGGTAGAGAATTCCAGAGATTCACTACCCTCTGAGTGAAGAAATTTCTCCTAAATGGCCGACCCCTTATCTTGAGACTGTGACCCCTGGTTCTCGACTCCCCGGCCAGGGGGAAACATATCTAGCGTGTCAATCCCTCTCAGAATCTTGCATGATTCAATGACATCACCTCTCATTCTTCTAAACTCTGGAGAATATCGGCCCAGTCTGCTCAATCGCTCCTCATAGGACATTCCCCCCTTCCCAGGAATCAGACTGGTGAACCTTCGTTGCACTCTCTCAATGGCAAGTATATCTTTCTTTAGGTAAGGAGACCAAAACTGTACACAATACTCCAGGTGTGGTCTCACCAAGGCCCGATATATTTGCAGTGAGACGTAATTACTCTGAGACTCAAATTGTCTTGAAATAAACGACCAACATACCATTTTCTTTCCTAATCGCTTGCTGTACCTGCATGTTAACTTTCAGTGATTCGTTTACGAGGACACCCAGGTGGTTTTAAAGCACCTCACTTAGATTTCCCCTCAACATCCTGAACTCAAATGGATGCCAGACAGTTTTGTTACAACGTGTCCTGGGAATGTAGGCCTTTTTGCTCGCATACCATTCTGTTGTTTCTGCGCTGTGCTCCCTCCAAGGCCTCCCTGAGCTGCAGTGCGCGGAGCTGAACGCGGTTACTGCAGATAGAGCGGGTCCTGACCGAGACTCTATATGAGAATCGAGTTAAACATAAGAACATAAGAAATAGGAGCAGGAGTAGGCCATACGGCCCCTCGAGCCTGCTCCACCGTTCAATAAGATCACGGCTGATCTGATCATGGACTCAGCTCCACTTCCCCGCCCGCTTCCCATAACCCTTTATTTCCTTATCGGTTAAGAAACTGTCTATCTCTGTCTTAAATGTATTCAATGTCCCAGCTTCCACAGCTCTCTGAGGCAGCGAATTTCACAGATTTACAACCCTCTGAGAGCAGAAATTCCTCCTTATCTCTGCTTTAAATGGGCGGCCCCTTATTCGAAGATCATGCCCTCTAGTTCTAGTCTCCCCCATCAGTGGAAACATCCTCTCTGCATCCACCCTGTCGAGCCCCCTCATAATCTTATACGTTTTGATAAGATCACCTCTCATTCTTCTGAATTCCAAGGCCCAACCTACTCAACCTTTCCTCATAAGTTAACCCCCTCATCTCCGGAATCAACCGAGTGAACCTTCTCTGAACTGCCTCGAAAGCATGTATATCCTTTCGTAAATATGGAAACCAAAACTGCACGCAGTATTCCAGGTGTGGCCTCACCAATACCCTGTATAACTGTAGCAAGACTGCCCTGCTTTTATACTCCATCCCCTTTGCAATAAATGCCAAGATTCCATTGGCCTTCCTGATCACTTGCTGTACCTGCATACTATCCTTTTGTGTTTCATGCACAAGTACCCCTAGGTCGTGCTGTACTGCAGCACTTTGCAATCTTTCTCCATTTAACTAATAGCTTACTCTTTGATTTTTTTCTGCCAAAGTACATGACCTCACACTTTCCAACATTATACTGTATCTGCCAAATTTATGCCCACTCACTTAGCCTGTCTATGTCCTTTTGCAGATTTTTTGTGTCCTCCTCACACATTGCTTTTCCTCCGAATGTTGTATCGTCAGTAATGTTCGGTGTTTAGGAATGCAGTGCGCATGCCCCGAATCTCGGAAATTCTTTTGACTGCATCTGAAACTAAAGGGCCTTTTCTATCTTCTACATTCACAACTCCTGCGGATCGAATGTCCTCGAAATTCTAGCGACTGATGAAGCAGATGCGAGGTCTGATTTCTTTTTTATCAACGTACAACTTAAAACTGCACTAAAATGCATTTTTAATAATTCACACATTTTAAAATCCTGACTAGAGGGGTACCGCAGGGATCAGTGCTGGGGCCTCAACTATTTACAATCTATTTTACTGACTAGGATGAAGGGACCGAGTGTAATGTAGCCAAGTTTGCTGATGATACAAAGATTTGTGGGAAAGAAAATTTGTGAGGAGGACACGAAAAATCTGCAAAGGGATATATACAGACTAAATGAGTGGGCAGAAATCTGGCAGATGGAGTATAATGTGTGAAAATGTGAGGTTATTCACTTTGGCAGGAAAAATGGAAAAGCAATTTATAATTTAAATGGAGAAAAATTATAAAATGCTGCAGTACAGAGGGACCAGGGGGTCCTTGTGCATGAAACCAAAAAAGTTAGTATTCTGGTACTGCAAGTAATCAGGAAGGCCAAGGGAATGTTGGCTTTATTGCAAGGGGGTGGAGTATAAAAGCAGAGAAGTCCTGCTACAACTGTACAGGGTATTAGAAACATAGAAAATAGGTGCAGGAGTAGGCCATTCAGCCCTTCGAGCCTGCACCGCCATTCAATAAGATCATGGCTGATCATTCCCTCAGTACCCCTTTCCTGCTTTCTCTCCATAGCCCTGATCCCTTTAATCGTAAGGTCCATATCTAACTCCCTCTTGAATATATTTAACGAACTGGCAACAACAACTCTCTACGGAAGAGAATTCCACAGGTTAACAACTCTCTGAGTGAAGAAGTTTCTCCTCATCGCAGTCCTAAATGGCTTACCCCTTATCCTTAGACTGTGACCCCTGGTTCTGGACTCTCTCAACATCGGGAAAATTCTTCCTGCATCTAACCTGTCCAGTCCCATCAGAATTTTACATGTTTCTATGAGATCCCCTCTCATTCTTCTAAACTCCAGTGAATACAGGCCCAGTCGATCCAGTCTCTCCTCATATGTCAGTCCAGCCATCCCAGGAATCAGTCTGGTGAACCTTCGCTGCACTCCCTCAATAGCAAGAACGTCCTTCCTCAGATTAGGAGTCCAAAACTGAACACAATATTTCAGGTGAGGCCTCACCAAGGCCCTGTACAATTGCAGTAAGACCTCCCTGCTCCTATACTCAAATCTCTAAGCTATGAAGGCCAACATGCCATTTGTCTTCTTCACCACCTGCTGTACCTGCATGCCAACCTTCAATAACTGATGTAACATGACACCCAGGTCTCGTTGCACCTCCCCTTTTCCTAATCTGCTGCCATTCAGATAATATTCTGCCTTCATGCTTTTGCCACCAAAGTGGATAACCTCACATTTATCCACATTATACTTCATCTGCCATGCATTTGCCCACTCACCTAACCTGTCCAAATCACCCTGCAGCCTCTTAGCATCCTCCTCACATCTCACACCGCCACCCAGCTTGGAGTCATCTGCAAACTTGGAGATATTACTCTCAATTCCTTCATCTAAATCATTGATGTATATTGTAAATAGCTGGTGTCCCAGCACTGAGCCCTGCGGCATTCCACTAGTCACTGCCTGCCATTGTGAAAAGGACCTATTTATCCCGACTCTCTGCTTCCTGTCTGCCAACCAGTTCTCTATCCACGTCAATACATTATCCCCAATACCATGTGCTTTAATTTTGACACCAATTTCTTGTGCGGGACCTTGTCAAAAGCCTTTTGAAAGTCCAAATACACCACATTCACTGGTTCTCCCTTGTCCACTCTACTAATTACATCCTCAAAAATTTCTAGAAGATTTGTCAAGCATGATTTCCCTTCCATGCTGACTTGGATCGATACTGCTTTGCAAATCCACTGCTATTTCGTCTTTAATAATTGATTCCAACATTTTCCCCACTATTGATGTCAGGCTAACCAGTCTATAATTCCCCCTTTTCTCTCTCTCTCCTTTTTTAAAAAGTGGTGTTCCATTAGCTACCCTCCAGTCCATAAGAACTGATCCAGTATCGATAGACTGTTGGAAAATGATCACCAATGCATCCACTATTTCTAGGGCCACTTCCTTAAGTACTTGGGATGCAGACTATCAGGCCCTGGGGATTTATCGGCCTTCAATCGCATCAATTTCCCTAATACAATTTCCTGATTAATAAGGATTTCCTTCAGTTCCTCCTTCTCACTAGATACTCGGTCCCCTAGTATTTCTGGAAGGTTATTTGTGTTTTCCTTCGTGAAGACAAAACCAAAGTATTTGTTCAATTGGTCTGCCATTTCTTTGTTCCCCATTATTCTGACTGCAAGGGACCTACGTTTGTCTTCACTAATCTTTTTCTCTTCACATATCTATAGAAGCTTTTGGAGTCAGTTTTTATGTTCCCGGCAAACTTCCTCTCATACTCTATTCTCCCCCTCCTAATTAAACCCTTTATCCTCCTCTGCTGAATTATAAATGTCTCCCAGTCCTCAGGTTTGCTGCTTTTTCTGGCCAATTTATATGCCTCTTCCTTGGATTTAACACTGTCCCTAATTTCCCTTTTTAGTCAAGGTTGAGCCACCTTCCTTGTTTTAATTTTACGTCAGACAGGGATGTACTATTGTTGTCAGACTAGATACTGTAAGCTCAAAGTAAGTGTGACTGTAATCCGTTATTGCAGATCTCAGAGTGCCTCTCCAGCCTGTGAAGCCTCCTTATATACAGGTGCTCCCAAGGGATTGTGGGATCCCTTGGGACTCCAGAGGTTTACATACATAACAACATTCTGCACCACCCCCAACGTCGATAGTGTAATTATTTACAATGTGAATCGATCTGGAACCTTCCTTTCCCTGGTTGATCGTCTCGGTGCAAATGCTGGTGTTGGTGAGTCGTTTGTTGGGCCCTCGCTGGGCTGCTGTGCAGCTGGTCTTGCTGGACTGCTGGGGGTGGTGAGTCCTGCTGGGCTGCTGGGGATGGTGAGCCTTGCTGGACTGCTGGGGGTGGTGAGTCCTGCTGGACTGCTGGGGGTGGTGAGCCTTGCTGGGCTGCTGGGGGTGGTGAGCCTTGCTGGGCTGCTGGGGGTGGTGAGTCCTGCTGGGCTGCTGGGGGTGGTGAGCCTTGCTGGACTGCTGGGGGTGGTGAGTGCTGCTGGACTGCTGCGGGTGATGGGTTCTGCTTCGTGGTCAACCGCTGGGTCGGTTGCCACTTGTGTGTGTGTTGGAGGATCGAAAAAGTTAGAGTCTATTGTGGGTTGTTCTGGATAGTCTGTAAATCTGAGTTTGGTTTGGTCCAAGTGTTTTCTGCAGGTGAGTCCATTTGCGAGTTGACCACAAACACCCTACTCCCCTCTTTGGCCAAAACAGTGCCAGCAATCCACTTGGGACTTTGTCCATAGTTCAACACAAATACAGGATCATTTGCTTCAATTTCGTGTGACACATTTGCGCGATCATGATGTATTCTGTAGAAGCCGCCTGCTCTCTACCTGTTTGTGTAGATCAGGGTGGACCAACGAGAGCCTTGTCTTAAGTGCCTTTTTCATGAGCAGTTCAGCGGGAGGGACCCCGGTGAGTGAGTGTGGTCTTGTGCGGTAACTAAGCAGGACTCAAGATAAGCAAGTTTGCAATGAGCCTTCAGTTACCCTTTTCAAGCTCTGCTTGATTGTTTGAACTGCTCGTTCTGCCTGACTGTTGGACGCTGGCTTAAACGGGGCAGATGTGACATGTTTGACCCCATTGCGGGTCATGAATTCCTTGAATTCGGCACTGGTAAAGCACTTACAAGGATATCAGGCAGGCTGTGCGTGGCAAACATGGCCCGTAGGCTTTCAATGGTGGCGGGCGTGCTTGCCGACATTATCACACATTCAATCCATTTGGAGTACGCATCGACAACCATTAAAAACATTTTTCCAAGAATGGGCCTACATAGTCGACATGAACCCCAGACCACGGTTTGGAGGGCCAAGACCATAAACTTAGTGGCGCTTCCCTGGGTGCATTGCTTAACTGGGAACATGTATTACATTTGTGCACGCAGGACTCTAAGTCTGCATCGATACCGGAACACCACACGTGGGATCGCTTTCATCATTACAATGCCTGGGTGGGTACTGTGGAGATCACTAATGAAAGTGTCCCTGCCCTTTTTTGGCACAACTATCCGATTACCCCAAAGGAGGCAGTCCGCCTGTTTGGACATTTCATCTTTGCACCGCTGGTACAGTTTTATTTCTTCCTGCATCTCTAACGGGACACGAGACCAATTCCCGTGGAGCGCACAGTTTTTTACTAAGGACAGTAAGGGGTCCTGGCTCATCCAGGTTCTAATCTGTCGGTGATTGCTCACTCAAATGCTTCCATTACCATAACTAAATCTGCGGACTGTGCCATTTCCACCCCCGTGGTGGGCAATGGCAACCTACTGAGAGCATCGGCACGGTTTTCTGTGCCTGGCCTGTGGTGGATGGCATAGCTGTATGCGGACAACGTGAGCGGCTATTTCAGGATGTATGCCGATGCATTCGCATTTATCCCCTTATTTTCAGAAAAGAGGGATACAAGTGGCTTATGGTCGGTTTCCAATTCAAATTTGAGCCCGAACAGATAATGATGCATTTTCTTTACCCCGTAAACACACGCTAACACTTCTTTTTCGATCATACTGTAGGCCCTCTCGGCCTTAGACTGACTTCTGGATGCATAAGCAACCAGTTGCAATTTCCAAAATTCATTAGCTTATTGCACTACACACCCGACACCGTACGATGACGCATCACATGCGAGTACCAAATGTTTACATGGATCATACAACACAAGCAATTTGTTTGAACATAACAACTTCCTACCTTTTTCAAAGGCATTTTCTTGGCTTTTACCCCATACCCATTAATCTCCTTTACGCAGTAAAGAGTGCAGGGGTTCTAACAATGTGCTAAGACCCGGTAAGAAGTTACCAAAGTAGTTCAGGGGCCCTAGAAACCACCGCAGCTCCGTCACGTTCTGTGGTCTCGGTGTGTTTTCGATTGCCTCGGTCTTCGAATCGATGTGCCTGATGCCGTGCGCCGCGATTCTTCTCCCAGGAACTCCACTTCAGGCACCAGGAAAATGCACTTCGAGCATTTTAGCCTGAGCCCCACACAATTAAACCGACTAAGAACCTCCTCCAAATTCTGCAGGTGCTCAACGGTGTCCTGACCTGTGACTAAGATGTCGTCCTGGAAGACCACGGTGCACGGAACCGACTTCAGCAAGCTTTCCATGTTCCTCTGGAATTTCACCGCGGCCGATCGAATCCCAAACGGGCATCTGTTGCAAACGAAAAGACCTCTGTGCGTGTTGATGCAGGTGAGGCCTTTCGAAGATTCCTTCAGCTCCTGCGTCATGTAGGCCGAGGTCACGTCCGGCTTTTTGAACGTTTTCCCTCCCGGCAGCGTCAAATAGGTCGTCTGCCTTTGGTAGCGTGTATTGATCCTGCAGCGAGAAACGATTGATAGTTACTTGGTAATCACCACAGATTCTGACGGTGCCGTCTCCCTTGAGGACTGGAACAATTGGACTGGCCCACTCATTGAATTCAATCGGCGAAATTATGCCTTCTTGTTGCAGCTTGTCCAGCTCGATCTCCACCCTCTCTCTCATCGTGTAAGGTACTGCTCTCGCCTTGTGATGGATGGGTCGCGCCCCCGGAATCAAATGGATCTGCACTTTTGCCCCTTAGAACTTCCCAATGCCTGGTTCGAAAAGCGAGGGGAACTTGCTTAGGACCTGGGCACATGAGGTGTTGTCGACGGACGAAAGTGCTCAGACGTCGTCGCAGTTCCAGCGTATCTTTCCCAGCCAGCTCCTGCTGAACAGCGTGGGGCCAGAGTGGTAAATCGTGCACCACTCCATCATAGGAGACCTTTACGGTAGCACTGCCAATTATGGGAATCAGTTCCTTTGTGTACGTTCTAAGTTTGGTACGAATGGGAGTCAGGACTGGCCTTGAAGCCTTGTTGCACCACAACTTATCGAAAGTTTTTTTACTCATTATGGACTGGCTTGTGCCCGTGTCCAGCTCCATGGACACCGGGAGTCCATTTAATTCAACTTTCAGCATTAGCGAAGGACACTTTGTGGTAAATGTGTGCACCCCATATACCTCTGCCTCCTCGGCCTGAGGCTCTGGTTCATCATGATCCACCGTGGATCTGACCTCCTCTGCAACATGGTGGCTTCATGAGGATGATACATACACAAAGGCAACATGAGTAGGAATCACAGAATAGCTCAGATGAATACGTGACTTGAGGAGTGGTGCAGAAGGGAGGGATTCAAATTCCTGGGACATTGGAACCGGTTCTGGGGGAGGTGGGACCAGTATAAACCGGACGCTCTGCACCTGGGCAGGAGCAGAACCAATGTCCTAGGGGGAGTGTTTGCTAGTGCTGTTGGGAAGGAGTTAAACTAATATGTCAGGGGGAAGGGAACCTATTCAGGGAGACAGAGGGAAATAAAATGTAATCAGAAGCCAAATATAGAAAGGAGAATAGTAAAAGTGGAGGGCAGAAAAACCCAAAGCAAAAAACAAAAAGGGCCACTTTACTGCAAAATTCTTCAGGGGCAAAGTGTGTTAAAAAAACAAGCCTGAAGGCTCTGTGCCTCAATGCGAGGAGTATTCGGAATAAAGTGGATGAATTAACTGCGCAGATAGCAGTTAATGGATACGATGTGATTGGCATCACGGAGACATGACTCCAGGGTGACCAAGGCTGGGAACTCAACATCCAGGGGTATTCAACATTTAGGAAGAATAGACAGAAAGAAAAAGGAGGCGGGGTGGCATTGCTGGTTAAAGAGGAAATTAATGCAATAGTAAGGAAGGACATTAGCCTGGATGATGTGGAATCGGTATGGGTGGAGCTGTGGAATTCCAAAGGGCAGAAGATGCTAGTGGGAGTTGTGTACAGACCACCAAACAGTAGTAGTGAGGTTGGGGACAGCATCAAACAAGAAATAAGGGATGTGTGCAATAAAGGTACAGCAGTTATCATGGCGACTTTAATCCACATATTGATTGGGCTAACCAAACTGGTAGCAATGCAGTGGAGGAGGATTTCCTGGAGTGTATTAGGGATGGTTTTCTAGACTAATATGTCGAGGAACCAACCAGAGAGCTGGCCATCCTAGGATGGGTGATGTGTAATGAGAAGGGACTAATTAGCACTCTTGTTGTGCGAGGCCCCTTGGGGAAAAGTGACCATAATATGGTAGAATTCCTTATTAAGATGGAGAGTGACACAGTTAATTCGGGAACTAGGGTCCTGAACTTAAGGAAGTGTAACTTTGACGGTATGAGGTGTGAATTGGCTAGAATAGACTGGCAAAGGATACTTAAAGGGTTGACGGTGGATTAGCAATGGCAAATATTTAAAGATCACATGCATGAACTTCAACAATTGTACATCCCTGTCTGGAGTAAAAATAAAACTGGGAAGGTGGCTCAACCGTGGCTAACAAGAAAAATTAAGGAGAGTGTTAAAGCCATGGAAGAGGCAGATAAATTGGCTAGAAAAAGCAACAAACCTGAGGACTGGGAGAAATTTAGAATTCAACAGAGGAGGACTAAGGGTTTAATTAAGAGGGGGAAAATAGAGTATGAGAGGAAGCTTGCAGGAAACATAAAAACTGACTGCAAAAGTTTCTATATATATGTAAAGAGAAAAAAATTAGTGAAGACAAATGTAGGTCCCTTGCAGTCGGATTCAGGTGAATTTATAATGGGGAACAAAGAAATGGCAGACCAATTGAACAAATACTTCAGTTCTGTCTTCACGAAGGCAGACACGAATAACCTTCCGAATGTACTAGGGGACAGTGGGTCTAGTGAGAAGGAGGAACTGAGGGATATCCTTATTAGGTGGGAAATTGTGTTAGGGAAATTGATGGGATTGAAGGCTGATAAATCCCCGGGGCCTGATAGTCTACATCCCAGAGTACTTAAGGAATTGGCCCTAGAAATAGTGGATGCATTGGTGATAATTTTCCAACAGTCTATCGACTCTGTATCAATTCCTATGGACTGGAGGGTAGCTAATGTAACACCACTTTTTAAAAAAGGAGGGAGAGAGAAAAGGGGTAATGAGAGACTGGTTAGCCTGACATCAGTAGTAGGGAAAATGTTGGAATTAATCATTAAGGATGAAATAGCAGCGCATTTGGAAAGCAGTGACAGGATCCATCCAAGTCAGATGGATTTATGAAAGGGAAATCATGCTTGGCGAATCTTCTGGAATTTTTTGAGGATGTAACTTGCAGAGTGGACAAGAGAGAAACATAGAAACATAGAAACATAGAAAATAGGTGCAGGAGTAGGCCATTCGGCCCTTCTAGCCTGCACCGCCATTCAATGAGTTCATGGCTG
The DNA here is from genome assembly GCF_044704955.1 of Pristiophorus japonicus. Classification (NCBI taxonomy): domain Eukaryota; kingdom Metazoa; phylum Chordata; class Chondrichthyes; family Pristiophoridae; genus Pristiophorus; species Pristiophorus japonicus. Next base: position 753,850 of record NW_027251434.1, on the reverse strand, counting down.
AACATTCAACTTCAGTACCCCATTCCTGCTTTCTTGCCATACCCCTTGATCCCCCTAGTAGTAAGGACCTCATCTAACTCCTTTTTGAATATATTTAGTGAATTGGCCTCAACAACTTTCTGTGGTAGAGAATTCCACAGGTTCACCACTCTCTGGGTGAAGAAGTTCCTCCGCATCTCGGTCCTAAATGGCTTACCCCTTATCCTTAGACTGTGACCTCTGGTTCTGGACTTCCCCAACATTGGGAACATTCTTCCTGCATCTAACCTGTCTAACCCCGTCAGAATTTTATATGTTTCTATGAGGTCCCCTCTCATTCTTCTGAACTCCAGTGAATACAAGCCCAGTTGATCCAGTCTTTCTTGATAGGTCAGTCCCGCCATCCCGGGAATCATTCTGGTGAACCTTCGCTGCACTCCCTCAATAGCAAGAATGTCCTTCCTCAGGTTAGGAGACCAAAACTGTACACAATACTCCAGGTGTGGCCTCACCAATGCCCTGTACAACTGTAGCAACACCTCCCTGCCCCTGTACTCAAATCCCCTCGCTATGAAGGCCAACATGCCATTTGCTTTCTTAACCGCCTGCTGCACCTGCATGCCAACCTTCAATGACTGATGTACCATGACACCCAGGTCTCTTTGCACCTCCCCTTTTCCTAATCTGTCACCATTCAGATAATAGTCTGTCTCTCTGTTTTTACCACCAAAGTGGATAACCTCACATTTATCCACATTATACTTCATCTGCCATGCATTTGCCCACTCACCTAACCTATCCAAGTCGCTCTGCAGCCTCACAGCATCCTCCTCACAGCTCACACTGCCACCCAACTTAGTGTCATCCGCAAATTTGGAGATACTACATTTAATCCCCTCATCTAAATCATTAATGTACAGTGTAAACAGCTGGGGCCCCAGCACAGAACCTTGCGGTACCCCACTAGTCACTGCCTGCCATTCTGAAAAGTACCCATTTACTCCTACTCTTTGCTTCCTGTCTGACAACCAGTTCTCAATCCATGTCAGTACACTACCCCCAATCCCATGTGCTCTAACTTTGCACATCAATCTCTTGTGTGGGACCTTGTCGAACGCCTTCTGAAAGTCCAAATATACCACATCAACTGGTTCTCCCTTATTCACTCTACTGGAAACATCCTCAAAAAATTCCAGAAGATTTGTCAAGCATGATTTCCCTTTCACAAATCCATGCTGACTTGGACCTATCATGTCACCTCTTTCCAAATGCACTGCTATGACATCCTTAATAATTGATTCCATCATTTTACCCACTACCGATGTCAGGCTGACCGGTCTATAATTCCCTGTTTTCTCTCTCCCTCCTTTTTTAAAAAGTGGGGTTACATTGGCTACCCTCCACTCGATAGGAACTGATCCAGAGTCAATGGAATGTTGGAAAATGACTGTCAACGCATCCACTATTTCCAAGGCCACCTCCTTAAGTACTCTGGGATGCAGTCCATCAGGCCCTGGGGAAGCAGAACCAGTGGATGTGGTGTATTTGGACTTTCAAAAGGCTTTTGACAAGGTGCCGCACAAGAGATTGGTGTGCAAAATCAAAGCGTATGGTATTGGAGGTAATGTACTGATGTGGATAGAGAACTGGTTGGCAGACAGGAAGCAGAGAGTCGGGATAAACGGGTCCTTTTCAGAATGGCAGGCAGTGACTAGTGGAGTGCCGCAGGGCTCAGTGCTGAGACCCCAGCTCTTTACAATATACATTAACGATTTGGATGAAGGAATTGAATGTAATATCTCCAAGTTTGCAGATGATACTAAACTGGGTGGCGGTGTGAGCTGTGAGGGGGGACGCTAAGAGGCTGCAGGGTGACTTGGACAGGTTAGGTGAGTGGGCAAATGCATGGCAGATGCAGTATAATGTGGATAAATCTGAGGTTATCCATTTTGGGGGCAAAACACGAAGGCAGAATATTATCTGAATGGCGGCAGATTAGGAAAAGGGGAGGTGCAACGAGACCTGGGTGTCATGGTTCATCAGTCATTGAAAGTAGGCATGCAGGTACAGCAGGCGGTAAGGAAGGCAAATGGTATGTTGGCCTTCATAGCTAGGGGATTTGAGTATAGGAGCAGAGAGGTCTTACTGCAGTTGTACAGGGCCTTAGTGAGGTCTCACCTGGAATATTGTATTAGTTTTGGTCTCCTAATCTGAGGAAGGACATTCTTGCTATTGAGGGAGTGCAGCGAAGGTTCACCAGACTGATTCCCGGGATGGTTGGGCTGTCATATGAGGAGAGACTGGATCAACTGGGCCTGTATTCACTGGAGTTTAGAAGGATGAGAGTGGATCTCATAGAAATGTATAAGATTCTGATGGGACTGGACAGGTTGAGATGTGGGAAGAATGTTCCTGATGTTGGAGGGGTCCAGAACCAGGGGACATAGTCTTAGGATAAAGGGTAGGCCATTTAGGACCGAGATGAGGAGAAACCTCTTCACTCAGAGAATTGTTAACCTGTGGAATTCCCTGCCGCAGAGAGTTGTTGATGCCAGTTCATTGGATATATTCAAGAGGGAGTTAGATATGGCCCTTACGGCTGAAGGGATCAAGGGGTATGGAGATTTAGCAGGAAAGGGGCACTGAGGGAATGATCAGCCATGATCTTATTGAATGGCGGTGCAGGCTCAAAGGGCCGAATGGCCTACTCCTGCACTTATTTTCTATGTTTCTATGTTTCCAGACCCCCACCACCCTCTGCATAACGAAGCCTCCTCTCAAATCCCCTCTGAACCTTCCATCAACCTCATTAAAACTATGCCTTCTCGTGGTAGACCCCTCCACCAGTGGAAACAGCTCCTTCCTATCCACTCTATGCAGGCCACTCAAAATGTTATACACCTCAGTGAGGTCTCCTCTCAGCCTGCTCTGTTCCAAGGAGAACAGACCTAGCCTCTCCAATTTGTCCTCATAGCTAAGATTCTCCAGTCCAGGCAGCATCCTGGTAAATCTCCTCTGCACCCTCTCTAGCGCAATCACATCTTTCTCACAATGCGGTGACCATACTCCAGCTGCGGCCTAACCAGTGTTTTATACAGTTCAAGCATAACCCTTCCTGCTCTTGTATTCCACGCCTTGGCTAATAAAGACAAGTATTGCGTATGCCGCCTTAACCACCTTGTCCACCTGGCCTGCTACCTTCAGGGATTTGTGGACCTGGACTCGAAGGTCCCTTTGTTCCTCTACTTTCAGTGTCCGACCATTTAATGTGTATTTCCTTTCCTTATTAGCCCTCCCCAAGTATGTCGAGCGGAGAATTCTACTGGTCTAATTGTGCCACACACCCTGATCTTCTAACCTACGTGAAGTGTTAGCCACACTTCATGGGTGGTACTGTCGGGACCGGGCCAACCCCACATGGAATGGAACACCTCAAGAGATTGCTTTAAAGGACACTCATGTCTAGCGAGCATTTGACGATCATCACGCATGACAAAGTGCTTCGCAGCCAGCAACCTATTTCTGAGATGTGCTTACAGTTCTAATGTAGCAAGAGTCAAATTAAAATTGGCGCAAAGTGATCTCCAGGAAACAGCAATGATATGGTCTTTTGCAGCTTGTTAAGTTATAAGAAATCGGAACAGGAGTAGGCATATGGCCTCTTGAGCCTGCTCCGCCATTTAATATGATCATAGCTGATCCGATCATGGTCTCAGCTCCACTTCCCCGCCCGCTCCCTATAATCCCTTATCCACTTATCGTTCAAGAAGCTGTCTATTTCTGTCTTAAATTTATTCAATGTCCCAGCTTCCACAGATCTCTGAGGCAGAGAATTCCACAGATTTACATCCCTCTGAGAGAAGAAATTCCTCCTCATCTCTGTTTTAAATGGGCGGCCCCTTATTCTAAGATCATGCCCTCTAGTTCTACTCTCCCCTATCAGTGGAAGCATCCGCTCTGCATCCACCCTGTCGAGCTATCTCATAATCTTATACGTTTCAATAAGATCACCTCTCATTCTTCTGAATTCCAATGAGTAGAGGCCCAACCTACTCAACCTTTCCTCATAAGTCAATCCCCTCATCTCCGGAATCAACCTAGTGAACCTTCTCTGAACTGCCTCCAAAGCAAGTATATCCTTTCTTAAATACGCAGTATTCCAGGTGTGGCCTCACCAATACCCTGTCTAACTGTAGCAAGACTTCCCTGCTTTTATACTCCATCCCCTTTGCAATAAAGGCCAAGATACCATTGGCCTTCCTGATTACTTGCTGTCCCTGCATACCATTCTTTTGTGTTTCATGCACAAGTACCCCTAGGTCCCGCTGTACTGCAGCACTTTGCAATCTTTCTCCATTTAACTAATAACTTGCTCTTGATTTTTTCTGCCAAAGTGCATGACATCATAGTTTCCAACATTATACTCCATCTGCCAAATCTTTGTCCACTCACTCAGCCCGTCTATGTCATTTTGCAGATTTTTTGTGTCCTCCTCACACATTGCTTTTCCTCCCATCTTTGTATCACCAGCAAACTTGGATCCATTACACTAGGTCCCTTCTTCCAAGTCGTTAATGTAGATTGTAAATAGTTGGGGTACCAGCACTGATCCCTGCGGCAGGTTGCCAACCAGAGAATGAACCAGATATCGCGACTCTCAGTTCTCTGTTAGTTAATGCTGGTCGAGAGATAATATGGGTTCATGACACATTATTACCGTGCAATTCTATACCGGCCTTCGACACTGATTCAGTCAATGAACCCGAATCTCGCCTCCTCTTCACCGTCTCTCTGTTTCGGTACTTTTCCTACCTGTATCTTTCTGCTCTTCCTTCAGTTCCTCAAGTTCTGGAAAAAAAAGCACAACTCTTTCTTAATATAGACGGCCGCAGTCCAACATGGAACCCTTGGTGCTCTTATTAGCTTCATGTGTTTCGCTGACGTGCCTCTCATACATTCTCTGTGGGAAATTCGTCTTGAGCAATCGGTGTCAACCGTGGCCTCTGCGTCAGAAGGCTGTGGGTTCGAGTCCCACTATAGGGACTCGAGCAAATAAATCTGGGCTGACACTCCAGGGCAGTAATGAGGGAGTGGCGCACTGTCGGAGGGGCGGTACTGAGGGAGTGCCGTACTGCGCTGTTGAATGGACAGTACTGAGGGAGCGCTGCACTGTCAGAGGGGCACTACTGAGGGATTGCCGTACTGCGCTGTCAGAGGGGGCGGTACTGAGGGAGCACCGTACTACGCTGTCGGAGGGGCATTACTGAGGGAGTGCCGTACTGCGCTGTCGGAGGGGCGGTACTGAGGGAGTGCCTTACTACGCTGTCGGAGGGGTAGTACTGAGGGAGCACCGCACTTTCGGAGGGCAGTACTGAGGGAGTGCTGCACTGTCGGAGGCAGGGTATTCTGTGATGGGTGTCTCACCTCCTGACTCCCCAAAGCCTTTCCACCATCTACAAGGCACAAGTCAGGAGTGTGATGGAACACTCTCCACTGCAGCTCGACACTATCCAGGACAAAGCAGCCGCTTGTTTGACACGCTACCCACCACCTTCAAACATTCACTCCCTCCACCACCAGCGCACCGTGGCTGCAGTGTGCACCATCTACAAGATGCACTGCAGCAACTCACCAAGGCTTCTTCGGCAGCACCTCCCAAACCCGCAACCTCTACTGCCTAGAAGGACAAGGGCAACAGGCGCATGGGAACACCATCACCTCCACGTTCCCCTCCAAGTCACACACAATCCCTTGACTGGGAAATATATCGGCCGTTCCTTCATCGTCGCTGGGTCACAATCCTGGAACTCCCTCCCTAACAGCAGTGTGGGAGCACCTTCACCACACGGACTGCAGTGGTTCAAAGTGACGGCTCATCACCACCTTCTCAAGGGGCAATTAGGGATGGGCAACAAATGCTGGCCTTGGAAATAATGCCCACATCCCAGGAACCAATAAGAAAAATTAAGAGCCTACATTAAGTGCCAACGAAGACCAACGTACACCGGGAGATTGTCGATAGTTACCGATTGTCTTCTTCCGTAATCGTTCCCCTGTGAAAAGACGGAGTGAGTTAGAGCAGTGAGGTCACATTGGTTAAAGAGAGAGAGAGAGATGAAGAGAGCGAGAGAGAGAGACGGAGAGAGAGACAGAGATAGATAGAGAGAGAGACAGAGAGACAGAAACAGAGAGAGCGAGAGGCAGACAGAGAGAATGAGGGAGACAGACAGAGAGAGACAGAGAGAAACAGGGAGAGAGACAGAGAGAATGAGGGACAGAAAGAGAGTGAGACAGAGAGAGAGAGAGAGAGACAAACAGAGAGAGAGAGACAGAGAGAGAAACAGAGAGAGACAGAGAGAGAGAGCGACCGAGAGAGAGAGAGACAGACAGAGATACTGAGAGAATGAGGGAGACAAAGAGAGAGAGAGAGAGAGAATGAGTAAGGTAGACATTTACAATGAAGATACTTAGATAGACAGACAGAGTTTGTGAGAGAGAGAAAGAGACAGAGACAGAGAGAATGAGGGAGACAGAGAATGAGATAGATAGTGAGTGAGGGACATAGAGACATGTTCAATGAAGAGACTTAGAAAGAAAGAGTGAGCGAGACAGAGAAAGAGAGAGGGACAGATAGAGTTAGTGAGACAGAGAGACTGACAGTGTGCAACAGGGAGTGTGTGAGGAAGGCAGGGAGAGAGAGAGAGGGACAGAGAGAGAGAGTACGATAAGGAATGTGTTAGGAAGACAGAGAGAAAGACAGAGAAACGAGAGTTAGTGAGAGAGAGACAGACAGCCAGAGACAGAATGAGATACAGAGAAACAGAGAGAGTTACTGAGATACAAGGAAGAGACAATATTAGAGACCAAGCGAGATAGACACAGAGTCAGAAGGAGAGAGTTTGGAGATTGCAGCAGAGAAAGAGAGACAGGCCGAGTGAGTGAGAAAGTGAGAGATGGAAGGAGAGAGAGTTTATTTCCGGTTGGATGTGGTGAGTCTGATCAAACAGAAGAGGTTTTGATCAAAAGGGAAGATCACTCAAACAGATTCTCACTTTATTGCCTTAACCTTCAGTAAAATACATTCGGAACTATCTCCCAATAAGCTTCTGGAATAATCCACGGTCTTTTTAAAATGTTTATGAAAGATGAGCAGAGTAATTCGGTTTATATTTACCTTTCTCTTGCAGATCTTTTTTTAGAGATTCGAGCTCTGAAAGTAAAGAATGGAGTTCCAGATATATAACGCCCTTCACATCCTCAGCAATCTTCGCCATACTCACTGCTGTTACATAAGATGCTGTGCACAGAAAGGTCCCACGAACATCTTCCTCTCAGGCAGTCCCTCAGAGTCGAGGAAGACTTGCTTCCACACTAACACGACTTCTCAGGTGACTGAAGAGTCCAATACGGGAATTACAGTCTCTGTCACAGGTGGGACAGACAGTGGTTGGAGGAAAGGGTGGGTGGGGAGTCTGGTTTGCCGCACGCTCCTTCCGCTGCCTGCACTTGGTTTTTGCTTGCTCTCGGCGACGAGACTCGAGGTGCTCAGTGCCCTCCCGGATGCACTTCCTCCACTTAGGGCAGTCTCTGGCCAGGGACTCCCAGGTTTCGGTGGGGATGATGCACTTTATCAAGGAGTGGTGTCCTTGTAACGTTTCCTCTGCCCGCCTGTGGCTCCCTTGCCCTGTCGGACTTCCGAGCTTGCTGTGGGAGTCTCACGTCAGGCATGCGGAAGAAGTGGCCTGCCCAACGCAGCTGGTCGAATGAGGTCAGTGCTTCGATAATGGGGGATGTTGGCCTGATCGAGGACACTGACGTTGGTGCGTCTGTCCTCCCACGGGATTTGCTGGATCTTGCGGAGACATCGTTGGTGATATTTCTCCATTGACTTGAGGTGTCTACTGTACATGGTCCATGTCTCTGAGCCATACAGGAGGGCGGGTATCGCTACTGCCCTGTACACCATGAGCTTGGTGCCGCGCTCGGGTTTGTCTTCAAACACTCTCTTCCTCAGGCGACCGAAGGCTGCACTTTGAGTAGTCTTGGGTCAGGGATTCCCAAGAGTCAGTGGGGATGTTGCATTTTTTCAAGGAGTCTTTGAGGGTGACCTATTACACCTGGCAGAGGGGTCAACAACCAGGGGGCAGAGATTTAAAGTAATTGGGGAGAGATTTAGAGAGGATTTGAGGAGAAATTTCTTCACCCAGAAGGTGTTGGGGGTCTGGGGCGGAACTCACTGCCTGAAAGGGAGGTAGAGGCAGAAACCCTCACCACATTTGGATGTGCACCTTGAAGTGCCGTATCCTACAGGGCTACGGACCGAGAGCGGGAAAGTGGGATTAGGCTGGATGGCTCTTGTTCGGCTGGTGTGGAAACGATGGGTCGAAATGGCCTCCTTCCGTGCTGTAAACTTCCATGATTGTATGATTGGCAGATCACAAGTTCTGGGTTGTCGCACATACACAGGACATGTGTAAACCCAGGACGGTCGAGGCACCTAGGGCCACGTACACACCATGTTCACGATCTCACACCTCGGGTCACGTACACCCCATGTTCGTGATCACACACCTAGGGTCATGTGCACACCATGTTCACGATCGCACACCTCGGGTCACGTACACACCATGTTCACGATCACACACCTAGGGTCATGTGCACACCATGTTCACAATCACACACCTAGGGTCACGTACACAACATGTTCATGATCACACACCTCGGGTCACGTACACACCATGTTCATGATCATACACCTAGGGTCACGTACACACCATGTTCGCGATCACACACCTAGGGTCACGTACACACCATGTTCATGATCACACACCTCGGGTCATGTACACACCATGTTCGTGATCACACACCTAGGATCATGTACACACCATGTTCATGATCACACACCTAGGGTCATGTACACACCATGTTCATGATCACACACCTAGGGTCATGTACACAACATGTTCGTGATCACACACCTAGGGTCACATACGCACCATGTTCGTGATCACACACCTAGGGTCATGTACACACCATGTTCGCGATCACACACCTAGGGTCACGTACACACCATGTTCGCGATCACACACCTAGGGTCACGTACACACCATGTTCGCGATCACACACCTAGGGTCACGTACACACCATGTTCGCGATCACACACCGAGGGTCACGTATACACCATGTTCGCGATCACACACCTAGGGTCATGTACACACCATGTTCGCGATCACACACCTAGGGTTACGTACACACCATGTTCGCGATCACACACCTAGGGTCAGGTACACACCATGTTCGTGATCACACACCTAGGGTCACGTACACACCATGTTCGCGATCACACACCTAGGGTCATGTACACACCATGTTCGTGATCACACACCTAGGGTCACGTACACACCATGATCGCGATCACACACCTAGGGTCATGTACACACCATGCTCGTGATCACACACCTAGGGTCACGTACACACCATGATCGCGATCACACACCTAGGGTTACGTACACACCATGTTTGTGATCACACACCTAGGGTCACGTACACACCATGTTTGTGATCACACACCTAGGGTCACGTACACACCATGCTCACGATCACACACCTAGGGTCATGTACACACCATGCTCACGATCACATACCCAGAAAATGACAGCCTTATCCTCATCGGTCACGTTTTGTCCAAAGTGAACACTTTTCCACTTTAAACTCTATCTGCCATTACTTTACCCACCCGCATTATCTATTAATGCCCCTTTGCTAGGTTCTGATTCCAGCTACACACTTCACTGACGTAGTGCACCACTAAACTTGGTCTTATTAAAAACGCAGTTCCTGCCATGACCTGTTTAAACCACTTACCGTGCGGTTGGATTTTTTGCTCGAGCTCTGAAGTACAAATAGCAACCAGGTCACGAATCAGTCTGCAGCGCGACAACTCAACGATCTTACAACTTCGTAAAAGTGCCGGCCCTTATAAAAGTCCCCAATCATTTCAACCCAATCCCCAGCAACTCTGCAAATGTTACTTTTTTCCAGTGTATGTCACCTTACCGTTTGAGAGATAATTTTGAAGTTGCAGTGCATTCGAGACCAGAGGGACTCACTGTACGAACAGGTTCTCTGCGTCTCCTCTTTGGCCAATGACCTTAAATCTGTGTCCATTGGTTATCGACAGTCCTGCCACTGGAAACAACTGCTCCCCATCTGCTCCATCAAAGCAACTTAGAAATTTCAACACGTTCATTAAATCTCACCGGGAATAATGGAATCTGAGAACGGTTACAGCACAGCAGGATCCCATTTGACTCCTCAAGCCCATATCAATGCTTGGCCAGTCCCACTCCCCCGCCCTTTCCCCGGAGCACTGCAATTATTTTTCCTTCAGGTACGTATCCCATTCCCTTTTGAAAGCCGCGATTGAGTCTGCCTCCACCACCCTCTCAGGCCGTGAATTCCAGATGCTAACCACTCGCTGCATAAAAAAGTTTATCCTCAAGTCGCCTTTGTTTCTTCTGCCAATCAACTTCAATCTGTGTCCTCTGGTTCTCCACCGTTCCACCAATGGGAACAGTTTCTCTCTGTCTACTCTGTCCAGATCTCTCACGATGAACAGCTTTATCAAATCTCCTCACGACCTTCTCTGCTCCAAGGAGAACAACCCCAGCTTCTCCAGTCTATCCACGGAACTGAAGTCCCTCATCCCTGGGACCATTCTGGTCAATCTCCGCTGCACCCTCTCTCAGGCCTTTACATCCTTCCTAAAGTGCGGGGCCCAGAATTGGACACAATACTCCAGTTGTACTTGATGTCTCGAGTTATAAACCCCAGGATCCCATATCTTTCTGAACCTTCCCATCTAACTTCAACGTACATATACCCACAGGTCTCTCTGTACGTGAACCCCTTCTATCCTTTCGTTTATATCGCTTGTCCTCGTTATTCCGACCAAAATGTATCACTGCGCACTTTTCACCGTTAAACTTCCTCTGCTTCGTGACTGCCCATGTCACCAGCTTGTCGATGTCCTCTTCACGTCTATCACTAAGCTTCTGAGTGATCACAGCTTTACTTCAACAGCACATTGTGAAATAGTTCCCAAGTCCAAGTCATTAAGGTATATCGAGAAAAGCAGTGGTCCGAGTACCGAACCCTGGGGAAAGCACGCTGTAAACCTTCCAATCCCAAAAACACTTGTTCACCACTATTCTCTGTTTCCTGTTACTCTGCCGATTCCTTATGCTTACAAAGTGGGTGCAGCCTGTTTCGAAACTTACGTGGACATAAATGTACAGTCCGTCGGCAAGGCAATCACGAAGAACCTTCGATTCAGAAAGGGCTGGAGGACTGTGTCCAATTCTGGGTGCCACATTTCCAGAAGGAGACCAAGGTTTGCAGAGCGCGTTACAGAGGAGGTTTACGAGATGGGCCCAGGTGTGAGAGCTTTCAATTATCTGGAGAGAATGGAGCGGAGAAGTTAACAATCCATATAATCAGATTTGTACCAACGTCAGAACCCGTGGAGTGAGAGAGGTGTACAGTTTTGGTTTCCATATTTACAAAAGGATATACTTGCATTAGAGGCAGTTCAGAGAAGGTTCACTCGGTTGATTCTGGAGATGAGGGGGTTGACTTATGAGGAAAGGTTGAGTAGGTTGGGCCTCTTCTCATTGGAATTCAGAAGAATGAGAGGTGATCTTATCGAAACATATAAGATAATGAGGGGGCTTAACAAGGTGGTTGCAGAGAGGATGTTTCCACTGATGGGGGAAACTAGAACTAGAGGGCATGGTCTTAGAATAAGGGGCCGCCCATTTAAAACTGATGAGAAATTTCTTCTCTTAGAGCGCTGTTAATCTGGAATTCGCTGCCTCAGAGAGCTGTGGAAGCCGGGTCATTGAATAAATTTTAGACAGAAATAGACAATTTCTTAGACGAAAATGGGATAAGAGGTTATGGGGAGCGGGCGGGGAAGTGGAGCTGAGTCCATGATCGGATCAGCTATGATCGTATTGAATGGCGGAGCAGGCTCGAGGGGCCGTATGGCCGATTCCTGCTCCTATTTCTTCTGTTCTTATGTAAACACGTCACAAAAAGCATGTTTGTCCACAGTTAATGCACGACGTGCTCACCTCTCTGCGTCTCCCGGAGATTTCTTTCTGTCAATGAAAATAACTTGGTGTGATTTGTGCACAAGTGGAATGGCATTCACGTTCTCCTGAATAGCGCTCCCCTTCCCGTGACACGCGACCTCTCTCAATGGGGCAAAGTAAAGAACGAGGACCCAACGACCAACGTGTTTACATTTGATACCTTCCTGGATCTGGGTTAATGCCAAGGGAGATATTCGCCGAGCTCAATACAACCTTCTGTGTTTTATATCGCAAGTGTGTCGCTTCGGCAGGTGAGAATAAATATTTTCCAATACGCTCGGTACGACATCTATTATGTTTAACGATTAACATTATTGTTTACATACAAAACTACTTAGAGGCAGACAATCGCCTCCACCAACGTACAATGTTTAAAGAAAGAAAGATGCATTCATATCGCGCCTTTCACGACCAACGGACGTCCCAAAGCTCTTTACAACCAATGAAGTACTTTTGGAGTGTTGTCACTGTTGTAATGTGGGAAACGCAGCAACCAATTTGCGCACAGCAAGCTCCCACAAACAGCATCTGTGCTTTCGTGATGTTGATTGCGAGATAGATATAGGCCCCAGTACACCGGGAAGAACTCCCCTGCTCTGCTTCGAAATAGTGCCATGGGATCTTTTACAGCCACCTGAGAGGGCAGAGGGGACCTCGGTTTAACGTCTCATCCGAAAGAGGCCGCTCCGATAGTGTGACGCTCCCTCAGTACTGCCCCTCCTTATAGTCCGGCGCTCCCTCAGTACCGCCCCTCCGACAGTGCGGCACTCCCTCAGTACGACACTGGAGTGTCAGCCTAGATATTATGTGCTCAAGCCTCTGGAGTGGGACTTAAACCAACAACTTTCTGACTGCATGAGCCACTGGCTGACTCTCAGTGTCTCAGTGATGTTAAAACGATGTCCTCTCTGTCCAGTTTCATGCTCACCTGCATCTTCCAGATTGATTTTCAGCCTAGCTATTTCTGGAAAGAGAGAAACAGAACCAAATCTCTCAAACCAAATCATGTCTTGTTCCAGCCCGTCACGTGTCTCGTTGCCCTGCACCACTGGAGCATTCGTCTCCACCATGTATTTGAAGACCAGGCCCTCAAACCTGCCACCAAGCTCATGATCTACAGGGCTGTAGTGATACCCGCCCTCCTGTATGGCTCAGAGACGTGGACCATGTACAGTCGACACCTCAAATCGCTGGAGAAATACCACCAACAATGTATCCGCAAGATCCTACAAATCCCCAGGGATGACAGACGCACCAACATTAGTGTCCTCGACCAGGCCAACATCCCCAGCATCGAAGCACTGACCACACTCGATCAGCTCCGTGTCCGCATGCCTGACACGAGACTCCCAAAGCAAGCGCTGTACTCGGAACTCCTACACGGCAAATGAGCCAAAGGTGGGCAGAGGAAATGGTTCAAGGACAACCTCAAAGCTTCCCTGATAAAGTGCAACATCCCCACCGACATCTGGGAGTCCCTGGCCAAAGACCTCCCTAAGTGGAGGAAGAGCATCTGGGAGGGCACTGAGCATCTCGAGTCTCGTGGCGTAGAGCATACAGAAAACAAGCGCAGGCAGTGGAAGGAGCGTGCGGCAAACCAGTCCCACCCTCCCTTTCCTCCAACCACTGTCTGTCCCACCTGTGACAGAGACTGTAATTCCCGTATTGGAATGTTCTGTCACCCGAGAACTCACTTTTAGAGTGGAAGCAAGTCTTCCTCAATTCAGAGGGACTGCCTATGATGATGACGATGGCAGACTGATCCGGAAAGTAACAGTCCACGGGATCCTGGACAAAGTGGCAACGTGGATCCAAAATAGGCTCGGAGGCAGGAAGCAAGGTTTACTGGTCGATGGGTGTTTTTTGTGACTGGAAGGATGTTTCCAGTGGGGTTCCACAGGGCTCAGTACGGGGTCTCTTGCTTCTTGTGGTATACATCAATGATCTAGACTTGAATATCGGGGGTATGATTAAGAAGTTTGCAGACGATACAAAACAGGCTCGAGGGGCTGAATGGCCTCCTCTTGTTCCTATGTAATATGCTCAAGGGGATGAATGGGCCTCCTTGTGTTCCTGTGTAATTGGCTCGTGGGGCTGAATGGGCCTCCGGTTCCTGTGTAACAAGCTCGAGGGGCTGAAAGGACCTCCTTCAGTTGCAGTGTAACTGACTCGAGGGACTGAATGCCTCCTGTTGCTGTGTAACAGGCTCGAGGGGCTGAATGTGCCTCCTGTTCCTGTGTAATAGGCTCGAGGGGCTGAAAGTACCTCCTTCAGTTCCAGTGTAACTGACTCGAGGGACTGAATGCCTCCTGTTGCTGTGTAACAGGCTCGAGGGGCTGAATGTGCCTCCTGCTCCTGTGTAATAGGCTCGAGGAGCTGAATGGGCCTCCTGTTCCTGTGTAACAGGCTCAAGGGGCTGAATGGGCCTCCTGTTCCTGTCCAACAGGGTCGAGGGGGTGAATCTGAATGGACCTCCTCCTGTTCCTGTGTAACAGGCTCGAGGGGCCAAATGTGGTTCCTGTCCTGTGTAACAGGCTCGAAGGGCTGACTGGGCTCCACCTGTTCCTGTGTAACAGGCTCGAGGTGCAGGATGGGCCTCCTCCTGTCCCCGTGCAACAGGCTCGAGGGGCTGAACGGCCCTCCTGTTCCTGTGTAACAGGCTTGAAGGGCCGAATGGGCCTCTGATTCCTGTGTAAAATGCTCAAGGGGCTGATTGGCCTTGTTGCTGTATAACAGGCTCGAGGGGCTGAATGGGCCTCCTCCTGCTCTTGTGTAACAGATTCGAGGGACTGAATGGGCCTCCTCCTGTTCCTGTGTAACAGGCTCGAGGGGACCCATGCTGTTTCTTAGTTGTGGACGGATACGGGACCATAGTGGTTGTCACTTTCCATCTTAATGAAGAAATCTACCATATTATGGTTACTCTTCCCCAAAGGGCCTCGCACAACAAGATTGCTAATTAATGCTCTCTCATAAAGACCCAGTCTAGGATGGCCAGCTCCCTAGTTGGTTCCTTGACATATTGGTCTTGAAAACCATCGCTTATACACTCCAGGAAATCCTCCTCCACAGTATTTCTACCAGTTTGGTTAGCCCAATCTATATGTAGATTAAAGTCACCCATGATAACTGCTGTACCTTTATTGCACACATCCCTAATTTCTGTTTGATGCCATCCCCAACCTCCCTAATACCGTTTCTTATTCCCCGCACTTAAGCGCCCCTTGAGAAGATGGTGGTGAACCTCCTTCTTGAACTGCTGCAGTCCTGTGTGGTGCTGGCACTCCCACAGTGCTGAATTTGTTTAAGCGATTTGGTAGAACTGAATGGCTATTTCAGAGATTTCCTGGAGTGTATTAGGGATGGTTTTCAAGACCAATATGTTGAGAAACCAACCAGGGAGCTGGCCATCCTAAACTGGGTCTTGATGAGAGAAGATTAATGAGCAATCTTAGCGTGCGGGGTCCTTTGGGGAAGAGTGACCATAATATGGTAGAATTCTTTATTAAGATGGAGAGTGACACAGTTAATTCAGAGACTAGGGTCCTGAACTTAACGAAAAGTACCTTCGATGGTATGAGACGTGAATTGCTAGGATAGACTGGCGAATGATACTTAAAGTGTTGACGGTGGATAGGCAATGGCAGACATTTAAAGATCACATGGATGAACAACAACAATTGTACATCCCTGTCTGACGTAAAAATAAAACGGGGAAGGTGGCTCAATCGTGGCTAACAAGGGAAATTAGGGATAGTGTTAAATCCAAGGAAGTGGCATATAAATTGGCCAGAAAAAGCAGCAAACCTGAGGACTGGGAGAAATTTAGAATTCAGCAGAGGATGACTAAGGATTTAATTAGGAGGGGGAAAATAGACTATGAGAGTAAGCTTGCAGGGAACATAAAAACTGACTGTAAAAGATTCTATGGGTATGTGAAGCAAAAAAGATTAGTGAAGACAAATGTAGGTCCCTTGCAGTCAGAATCAGGTGAATTCATAATGGGGAACAAAGAAATGGCAGACCAATTCAACAAATACGTTGGTTCTGTCTTCACTAAGGAAGACACGAATAACCTCGAAAATACTAGGAGACTGAGGGTCTAGCGAGAAGTAGGAACTGAGGGAAATCCTTATTAGTCAGGAAATTATGTTAGGGAAATTGATGGGATTGCGGGCCGATAAATCCCCAGGGCTTGATAGTCTGCCTCCCAGAGTACTTAAGGAAGTGGCCCTAGAAATAGTAGATGCATTGGTGGTCATTTTCCAACATTCCATGGACTCTGGATCATTTCCTATGGATTGGAGGGTAACTAATGTAACCCCACTTTTTAAAAAAGGAGGGAGAGAGAAAACAGGGAATTATAGACCGGTTAGCCTGACATCGGTAGTGGGTAAAGTGATGGAATCAATTATTAAGGATGTCATAGCAGCATTAAGTACCAACGAAGACCAATTGGAGGTTGTCAATAGTTACCGATCGTCTTCTTCCGTAATTGTTCCTCTGTGAAAAGACGGAGTGAGTTAGAGCAGTGAGGTCACATTGGTTAATGAGAGAGACAGAGGGCGAGAGAGACAGAGAGAGACAGAGAGAATGAGGGAGACAGAGAGAAACAGAGAGAGGCAGAGAGAATGAGGGAAATAGAGAGAGGGACAGAGAGAGAGAGAGAAAAACAGAGAGGGAGACGGAGAGAATGAGGGAAACAGAGAGAGAGGGACAGAGAGATACTGAGAGAATGAGGGAGACAGAGAGAGAGAGAGAGAGAATGAGGGAGGTAGACATTTACAATGAAGAGACTTAGATAGACAGACTGAGTTTGTGAGAGAGAGAGAGAGACAGAGAGAATGAGGGAGGTAGTGAGTGAGGGATATAGAGACATGTAAACTGTGCAAATAGATGTTAACAAATATGATGTGATTGGGATTACGGAGACGTGGCTCCAGGATGATCAGGGCTGGGAACTCAACATCCAGGGGTATTCAACATTCAGGAAGGATAGAATAAAAGGAAAAGGAGGTGGGGTAGCATTGCTGGTTAAAGAGGAGATTAATGCAATAGTTAGGAAAGACATTAGCTTGGATGATGTGGAATCTATATGGGTAGAGCTGCAAAACACCAAAGGGCAAAAAACGTTAGTGGGAGTTGTGTACAGACCTCCAAACAGTAGTCGTGATGTTGGGGAGGGCATCAAACAGGAAATTAGGGGTGCATGCAATAAAGGTGCAGCAGTTATAATGGGTGACTTTAATATGCACATAGATTGGGCTAACCAAACTGGAAGCAATACGGTGGAGGAGGATTTCGTGGAGTGCATAAGGGATGGTTTTCTAGACCAATATGTCGAGGAACCAACTAGGGGGGAGGCCATCTTAGACTGGGTGTTGTGTAATGAGAGAGGACTAATAGCAATCTCATTGTGCGAGGCCCCTTGGGGAAGAGTGACCATAATATGGTGGAATTCTGCATTTGGATGGAGAATGAAACAGTTAATTCAGAGACCATGGTCCAGAACTTAAAGAAGGGTAACTTTGAAGGTATGAGGCGTGAATTGGCTAGGATAGATTGGCGAATGATACTTAAGGGGTTGACTGTGGATGGGCAATGGCAGACATTTAGAGACCGCATGGATGAATTACAACAATTGTACATTCCTGTCTGGCGTAAAAATAAAAAAGGGAAGGTGGCTCAACCGTGGCTATCTAGGGAAATCAGGGATAATATTAAAGCCAAGGAAGTGGCATACAAATTGGCCAGAAATAGCAGCGAACCTGGGGACTGGGAGAAATTTAGAACTCAGCAGAGGAGGACAAAGGGTTTGATTAGGGCAGGGAAAATGGAGTACGAGAAGAAGCTTGCAGGGAACATTAAGGCGGATTGCAAAAGTTTCTACAGGTATGTAAAGAGAAAAAGGTTAGTAAAGACAAACGTAGGTCCCCTGCAGTCAGAATCAGGGGAAGTCATAACGGGGAACAAAGAAATGGCAGACCAATTGAACAAGTACTTTGGTTCGGTATTCACTAAGGAGGACACAAACAACCTTCCAGATATAAAAGGGGTCAGAGGGTCTAGTAGAGAGGAGGAACTGAGGGAAATCTTTATTAGTCGGGAAATTGTGTTGGGGAAATTGATGGGATTGAAGGCCGATAAATCCCCAGGGCCTGATGGACTGCATCCCAGAGTACTTAAGGAGGTGGCCTTGGAAATAGCGGATGCATTGACAGTCATTTTCCAACATTCCATTGACTCTGGATCAGTTCCTATCGAGTGGAGGGTAGCCAATGTAACCCCACTTTTAAAAAAAGGAGGGGGAGAGAAAACAGGGAATTATAGACCGGTCAGCCTGACCTCAGTAGTGGGTAAAGTGATGGAATCAATTATTAAGGATGTCATAGCAGCACATTTGGAAAATGGTGACATGATAGGTCCAAGTCAGCATGGATTTGTGAAAGGGAAATCATGTTTGACAAATCTTCTGGAATTTTTTGAGGATGTTTCCAGTAAAGTGGACAAAGGAGAACCAGTTGATGTGGTATATTTGGACTTTCAGAAGGCTTTCGACAAGGTCCCACACAAGAGATTAATGTGCAAAGTTAAAGCACATGGGATTGGGGGTAGTGTGCTGACGTGGATTGAGAACTGGTTGTCAGACAGGAAGCAAAGAGTAGGAGTAAATGGGTACTTTTCAGAATGGCAGGCAGTGACTAGTGGGGTACCGCAAGGTTCTGTGCTGGGGCCCCAGCTGTTTACATTGTACATTAATGATTTAGACGAGGGGATTAAATGTAGTATCTCCAAATTTGCGGATGAAACTAAGTTGGGTGGCAGTGTGAGCTGCGAGGAGGATGCTATGAGGCTGCAGAGTGACTTGGATAGGTTAGGTGAGTGGGCAAATGCATGGCAGATGAAGTATAATGTGGATAAATGTGAGGTTATCCACTTTGGTGGTAAAAACAGAGAGACAGACTATTATCTGAATGGTGACAGATTAGGAAAAGGGAAGGTGCAACGAGACCTGGGTGTCATGGTACATCAGTCATTGAAGGTTGGCATGCAGGTACAGCAGGCGGTTAAGAAAGCAAATGGCATGTTGGCCTTCATAGCGAGGGGATTTGAGTACAGGGGCAGGGAGGTGTTGCTACAGTTGTACAGGGCCTTGGTGAGGCCACACCTGGAGTATTGTGTACAATTTTGGTCTCCTAACTTGAGGAAGGACATTCTTGCTATTGAGGGAGTGCAGCGAAGATTCACCAGACTGATTCCGGGATGGTGGGACTGACCTATCAAGAAAGACTGGATCAACTGGGCTTGTATTCACTGGAGTTCAGAAGAATGAGAGGGGACCTCATAGAAACGTTTAAAATCCTGACGGGTTTAGACAGGTTAGATGCAGGAAGAATGTTCCCAATGTTGGGGAAGTCCAGAACCAGGGGTCACAGTCTAAGGATAAGGGGTAAGCCATTTAGGACCGAGATGAGGAGAAACTTCTTCACCCAGAGAGTGGTGAACCTGTGGAATTCTCTGCCACAGAAAGTGGTTGGGGCCAATTCACTAAATATATTCAAAAGGGAGGTAGATAAAGTCCTTACTACTCGGGGGATCAAGGGTTATGGCGAGAAAGCAGGAAGGGGGTACTGAGGTTTCATGTTCAGCCATGAACTCATTGAATGGCGGTGCAGGCTAGAAGGGCTGACTGGCCTACTCCTGCACCTATTTTCTATGTTTCTATGTTCAATGAAGAGACTGAGAAAGACAGTGAGTGAGACAGAGAAAGAGAGGGGCAGATAGAGTCAGTGAGACAGACAGAGAGACTGACAGTGTGCAACACTGAGTGTGTTTGGAAGGCAGGGAAAGAGAGAGAGAGACAGAGTGAGAGTGCTATCCGGAATGTGTTGGGAAGGCAGAGAGAAAGACAGAGAAACAGAGAGTTAGTGAGAGAGAGAGACAGACAGACAGAGACAGAATGAGATACAGAGAAACAGAGAGAGAGAGTTACTGAAAAAAAGGAAGAGACAGTACTAGAGACCAAGCGAGATGGACACAGTCAGAAGGAGAGAGTTTGGAGATTGCAGCAGAGAGAGAGAGACAGGCCGAGTGAGTGAGAAGGAGAAAGTGAGAGATGGAAGGAGAGAGAAAGGGAGAGAGAGTTTATTTCCGGTTGGATGTGGTGAGTCTGATCAAACAGAAGAGGTTTTGCTCAAAAGGGAAGATCACTCAAACAGATTCTCACTTTATTGCCTTAACCTTCAGTAAATCACATTCGGAACTATCTCCCAATAAGCTTCGGGAATAATCCACGGTTTTTTTGAAATGTTTATGAAAGATGAGCAGAGTAATTCGGTTTATATTTACCTTTCTCTTGCAGATCTTTTTTTAGAGATTCGAGCTCTGAAAGTAAAGAATGGAGTTCCAGATATATAACGCCCTTCACATCCTCAGCAATCTTCACCATACTCACTGCTGTTACATAAGATGCTGTGCACAGAAAGGTCCCACGAACATCTTCGTCTCAGGCAGTCCCTCGGAGTCGAGGAAGACTTGCTTCCACACTAACATGACTTCTCAGGTGATTGAACAGTCCAATACGGGAATTGCAGTCTCTGTCACAGGTGGGGCAGACAGTGGTTGAAGGAAAGGGAGGGTGGGGAGTCTGGTTTGCCGCACGCTCCTTCCGCTGCCTGTGCTTGTTTTCTGCATGCTCTCGGCAACGAGACTCGAGGTGCTCAGCGCCCTCCCGGATGCACTTCCTCCACTTAGGGCAGTCTCTGGCCAGGGACTCCCAGGTGTCGGTGGGGATGTTGCACTTTATCAGGGAGGGGTGTCCTTGTAAAGTTTCCTCTGCCCACCTGTGTCTCGCTTGCCGTGTAAGAGTTCCGAGTGGAGTGCTTGCTTTGGGAGTCTCGCGTCAGGCATGCGAACGATGTAGCCCGTCCAACGGAGCTGGTCGAATGAGGTCAGTGTTTCGATACTGAGGGATGTTGGCCTGATCGAGGAAACTGACGTTGGTGCGTCTGTCCTCCCACGGGATTTCCAGGATCTTGCGGAGACATCGTTGGTGGTATTTCTCAAGTGACTTGAGGTGTCTATTGTACATGGTCCATGTCTCTGAGCCATACAGGAGGGCGGGTATCAGGTTTGAGATTGTCTTCAAATACCCTCGTCCTCAGGTGACCGAAGGCTGCACTTTAAGCGGTATTGGTTCAGGGATTCCCAAGGGTCAGTGGGAATGTTGCATTTTTTCAAGGAGGCTTTGAGAGTGACCTAGTCCCCTTGGCAGAGGGGTCAACAACATGGAGCAGAGATTTAAAGTAATTGGGGGAGGATTAGAGGGGGAATGTCTTCACCCCAAGGGTGGTGGGGGTCTGGAACTCACTGCCTGAAAGGGAGGTAGAGGCAGAAACCCTCGCCACATTTGGATGTCCATCTTGAAGTGCCGTATCCTACAGGGCTACGGACCGAGAGCGGGAAAGTGGGATTAGGCTGGGATGGCTTTTGGTCGGCTGGTGTGGACACGATGGGTCGAAATGGCCTCCTTCCATGCTGTAAATGTCCATGATTGTATGATTGGCAGATCACAAGTTCTGGGTTGTCGCACATACACAGGACATGTGTAAACCCAGAACGGTCGAGGCACCTAGGGTCATGTACACACCATGTTTGTGATCACACACCTCGGGTCACGTACACACCATGTTTGTGATCACACACCTCGGGTCACGTGCACACCATGTTCACAATCACACACCTAGGGCCACGTACACCCCATGTTCACGATCACACACCTAGGGTCATGTACATACCATATTCGCGATCACACACCAAGGGTCATGTACACACCATGTTCGCAATCACACACCTAGGGTCACGTACACACCATGTTCGTGATCACACATCTAGGGTCATGCACACACCATGTTTGCAATCACACACCTAGGGTCACGTACACACCATGTTCGTGATCACACACCTCGGGTCATGTACACACCATGTTTGCGATCACACACCTAGGGTCACGTACACACCATGTTTGCAATCACACACCTAGGGTCACGTACACACCATGTTCGCAATCACACACCTAGGGTCACGTACACACCATGTTCGCAATCACACACCTAGGGTCACGTACACACCATGTTTGTGATCACACACCTCGGGTCACGTACACACCATGTTCGCGATCACACACCTAGGGTCACGTACACACCATGTTCGCGATCACACACCTAGGGTCACGTACACACCATGTTCGCGATCACACACCTAGGGTCATGTACACACCATGTTCGCAATCACACACCTAGGGTCACGTACACACCATGTTCGCGATCACACACCTAGGGTCACGTACACACCATGTTCGCGATCACACACCTAGGGTTCACGTACACACCATGTTCGTGATCACTCACCTAGGGTCACGTACACACCATGTTCGCAATCACACACCTAGGGTCACGTACACACTATGTTCGTGATCACACACCTAGGGTCACGTATACACCATGTTCACGATCACACACCTAGGGTCACGTACACACCATGTTCGCGATCACACACCTAGGGTCACGTACACACCATGTTCGCGATCACACACCTAGGGTCACGTATACACCATGTTCGCGATCACACACCTAGGGTCATGTACACACCATGCTTACGATCACACACCTAGGGCCACATACACCCCATGTTTGTGATCACCCACCTAGGGTCACGTACAAACCATGTTCGCGATCACACACCTAGGGTCACGTACACACCATGTTCGCGATCACACACCTAGGGTCATGTACACACCATGCTCACGATCACACACCTAGGGTCACGTACACACCATGTTCGCGATCACACACCTAGGGTCACGTACACACCATGTTTGTGATCACACACCTAGGGTCACGTACACACCATGTTTGTGATCATACACCTCGGGCCATGTACACACCATGTTTGTGAACACACACCTAGGTTTACGTACACACCATGTTTGCGATCACACACTTAGGGTCACGTACACACCATGTTTGTGAACACACACCTAGGTTTACGTACACACCATGTTTGCGATCACACACCTAGGGTCACGTACACACCATGTTCGTGATCACACACCTAGGGTCACGTACACACCATGTTCGTGATCACACACCTAGGGTCATGTACACACCATGTTCGTGATCACACACCCAGGGTCACGTACACACCATGTTCTCGATCACACACCTCGGGTCACGTACACACCATGTTAGTGATCACACACCTAGGGCCACGTACACACCATGTTCGTGATCACACACCCAGGGTCACGTACACACCATGTTAGTGATCACACACCTAGGGTCACGTACACACCATGTTCGTGATCACACACCTAGGGTCACGTACACACCATGTTCGTGATCACACACCCAGGGTCACGTACACACCATGTTTGTGATCACACACCTAGGGTCACGTACACACCATGCTCACGATCACACACCCAGGGTCACGTACACACCATGTTTGTGATCACACACCTAGGGTCATGTACACACCATGTTCTCGATCACACACCTAGGGTCATGTACACACCATGCTCACGATCACACACCCAGAAAATGACAGCCTTATCCTCGTCGGTCACGTTGTGTCCAAAGTGAACACTTTACCACTTTAAACTCTATCTGCCATTACTTTACCCACCCGCATTATCTATTAATGCCCCTTTGCTAGGTTCTGATTCCAGCTACACACTTCACTGACGTAGTGCACCACTAAACTTGGTCTTATTAAAAACGCAGTTCCTGCCATGACCTGTTTAAACCACTTACCGTGCGGTTGGATTTTTTGCTCGAGCTCTGAAGTACAAATAGCAACCAGGTCACGAATCAGTCTGCAGCGCGACAACTCAACGATCTTACAACTTCGTAAAAGTCCCCAATCATTTCAACCCAATCCCCAGAAACTCTGCAAATATTACTTTTTTCCAGTGTATGTCACCTTACCGTTTGAGAGACAATGTTGAAGCTGCAGTGCGTTCGAGACCAGAGGGACTCACTGTACGAACAGGTTCTCCGCGTCTCCTCTTTGGCCAATGACCTTAAACCTGTGTCCATTGGTTACCGACAGTCCTGCCACTGGAAACAACTGCTCCCCATCTGCTCCATCAAAGCAACTTAGAAATTTCAACACGTCCATTAAATCTCACCGGGAATAATGGAATCTGAGAACGGTTACAGCACAGCAGGATCCCATTCGGCCCCTCGAGCTCGTACCGACTATTGGCCAGTCCCACTCTCCCGCCCTTTTACTGAAGTCCCTCATCCCTGGGACCATTCTGGTCAATCTCCGCTGCACCCTCTCTCAGGCCTTCACATCCTTCCTAAAGTGCGGGGCCCAGAATTGGACACAATACTCCAGTTGTACTCGATGTCTCGAGTTATAAACCCCAGGATCCCATATCTTTCTGAACCTTCCCATCTAACTTCAATGCACATATACCCACAGGTCTCTCTGTACGTGAACTCCTTGTACCCTTTAGTTTATATCGCTTGTCCTCGTTATTCCTATCACTGCGCATTTTTCACCGTTAAACTTCCTCTGCTTCGTGACTGCCCATGTCACCAGCCTGTCGATGTCCTCTTCACGTCTATCACGAAGCTCCTGAGTGATCACAGCTTTACTTCAACAGCACATTGTGAAATAGTTCCCAAGTCCAAGTCATTAAGGTATATCGAGAAAAGCAGTGGTCCTAGTACCGAACCCTGGGGAAAGCACGCTGTAAACCTTCCAATCCCAAAAACACTTGTTCACCACTATTCTCTGTTTCCTGTTACTCTGCCGATTCCTTATGCTTACAAAGTGGGTGCAGCCTGTTTTGAAGCTTACGTGGACATAAATATACAGTCCGTCGGCAAGGCAGTCACGAAGAACCTTCAATTCAGAAACGGCTGGAGGACTGTGTCCAATTCTGGGTGCCACATTTCCAGAAGGAGACCAAGGTTTGCAGAGCGCGTTACAGAGGAGGTTTACGAGATGGGCCCAGGCCTGAGAGCTTTCAATTACCTGGAGAGAATGGAGCAGAGAAGTTAACAATCCATATAATCAGATTTGTACCAACGTCATAAACCATGGAATGTGAGAGCATCAGAGGTGTGCAGTTTTGCTCTCCACATTTACGAAAGAATATACTTGCTTTGGAGCCAGTTCAGAGAAGGTTCACTCGGTTGATTCCGGAGATGAGGGGGTTGACTTATGAGGAAAGGTTGAGTAGGTTGAGCCTCTACTCATTGGAATTCAGAAGAATGAGAGGTGATCTTTTCGAAACATATAAGATTATGAGGGGGCTTAACAAGTTGGATGCAGAGAGGATGTTTCCACTGATGAGGGAGACTAGAACTAGAGGGCATGATCTTTGAATAAGGGGCAGCCTATTTAAAACTGAGATGAGAGGAAATTTCTTCTCTCAGAGGGTTGTGGATCTGTGGAATTCGCTGCCTCAAAGAGCTGTGGAAGCCGGGTCATTGAATAAATTTAAGACAGAAATAGACAAGTTTTTTAGGCAAAAAGGGGATAAGGGGTTATGGGGAGCGGGCGGGGAAGTGGAGCTGAGTCCATGATCGGATCAGCTATGATCGTATTGAATGGCGGAGCAGGCTCGAGGGGCCGTATGGCCGATTCCTGCTCCTATTTCTTATGTTCTTATGTAAACACGTCACAAAAAGCATGTTTGTCCACAGTTAATGCACGACGTGCTCACCTCTCTGCGTCTCCCGGAGATTTCTTTCTGTCAATGAAAATAACTTGGTGTGATTTGTGCACAAGTGGAATGGCATTCACGTTCTCCTGAATAGCGCTCCCCTTCCCGTGACACGCGACCTCTCTCAATGGCGCAAAGTAAAGAACGAGGACCCAACGACCAACGTGTTTACATTTGATACCTTCCTGGATCTGGGTTAATGCCAAGGGAGATATTCGCTGAGCTGAATACAACCTTCTGTGTTTTATATCGCAAGTGTGTCGCTTCGGCAGGTGAGAATAAATATTTTCCAATACGCTCGGTACGACATCTATTATGTTTAACGATTAACATTATTGTTTACACACGAAAACACTTTGAGGCAGACAATTGCCTCCACTATCGTACAATGTTTAAAGAAAGAAAGACGCATTTATATCGCGCCTTTCACGACCAACGGACGTCCCAAAGCTCTTTACAGCCAATGAAGTACTTTTTGGAGTGCAGTCACTGTTGTAATGTGGGAAACAAGGCAGCCAATTTGCGCACAGCAAGCTCGCACAACAGCATCTTTGCTTTAATGATGTTGATTGAGAGATAGATATAGGCCCCAGTACACCGGGGAGAACTCCCCTGCTCTGCTTCGAAATAGTGCCATGGGATCTTTTACAGCCACCTGAGAGGGCAGAGGGGACCTCGGTTTAACGTCTCATCCGAACGATGGCCCGTCCCTCAGTACCGCCCCTCCGACAGTGCGGCGCTCCCTCAGTACCGCCCCTCCGACAGCGCAGTGCGGCACTCCCTCAGTACCGCCCCTCTGACAGTGCGGCGCTCCCTCAGTACCGCCCCTCCGACAGCGCAGTGCGGCGCTCCCTCAGTATCGCCCCTCCGACAGCGCAGTGCGGCGCTCCCTCAGTACCGCCCCTCCGACAGCGCAGTGCGGTGCTCCCTCAGTATCGCCCCTCCGACAGCGCAGTGCGGCGCTCCCTCAGTACCGCCCCTCCGACAGCGCAGTGCGGCGCTCCCTCAGTACTGCCCCTCCGACAGCGCAGTACGGCGCTCCTTCAGTACTGCCCCTCCGACAGCGCAGTGCGGCGCTCCCTCAGTACCGCCCCTCTGACAGCGCAGTGCGGCGCTCCCTCAGTACCGCCCCTCCGACAGCGCAGTGCGGCGCTCCCTCAGTACCGCCCCTCCGACAGTGCGGCACTCCCTCAGTACGGCACTGGAGTGTCAGCCTAGATATTATGTGCTCAAGCCTCTGGAGTGGGACTTAAACCAACAACTTTCTGACAGCGTGAGCCACTGGCTGACTCTCAGTGTCTCAGTGATGTTAAAACGACATCCTCTCTGTCCAGTTTCATGCTCACCTGCATCTTCCAGACCGATTTTCAGCCTAGCTATTTCTGGAATGAGAGAAACAGAACCAAATCTCTCAAACCAAATCGTGTCTTGTTCCTGCCCGTCACGTGTCTCGTTGCCCTGCACCACTGGAGCATTCATCTCCACCATGTATTTGAAGACCAGGCCCTCAAACCTGCCACCAAGCTCATGGTCTACAGGGCTGTAGTGATACCCGCTCTCCTGTATGGCTCAGAGACATGGAACATGTACAATAGACACCTCAAATCGCTGGAGAAATACCACCAATGTTGCCTCCACAAGATCCTACAAATCCCCTGGGAGGACAGCCACACCGACGTTAGCCTACTTGACCAGGCCAACATCCCCAGAATCGAAGCACTGACCACACTCGACCAGCTCTGCTGGGCGGGCCACATTGTTCACATGCCTGACACGAGACTCCCAAAGCAAGCGCTCTACTCGGAACTCCTACACGGCAAATGAGTCAAAGGTGGGCAGAGGAAACGTTTCAAGGACAACCTCAAAGCTTCCCTGATAAAGTGCAACATCCCAACCGACACCTGGGAGTCCCTCGCCAAAGACCGCCCGAAGTGGAGGAAGACCATCTGGGAGGGCACTGAGCATCTCGAGTCTCGTCGCCGAGAGCATGCAGAAAACAAGCGCAGGCAGCGGAAGGAGCGTGCGGCAAACCAGTCCCACCCTCCCTTTCCTCCAACCACTGTCTGTCTCACCTGTGACAGAGACTGTAATTCCTGTATTGGAATGTTCAGTCACCCAAGAACTCATTTTTCGAGTGGAAGCAAGTCTTCCTCAATTCAGAAGGACTGCCTATGATGATGACAATGGCAGACTGATCCGGAAAGTAACAGTCCACGGAATCCTGGACAAAGTGGCAACGTGGATCCAAAATGGGCTCGGAGGCAGGAAGCAAGGTTTACTGGTCGATGGGTGTTTTTTGTGACTGGAAGGTTATTTCCACAGGGCTCAGTACGGGGTCTCTTGCTTCTTGTGGTATACATCAATGATCTTGACTTGAATATCGGGGGTATGATAAAGAAGTTTGCAGACGATACAAAACAGGCCTGAGGGGGGCAGAATGGGCCTCCTGTTCCTGTGTAACTGGCTCTAGAGGCTGCAGCGGTCTCCTGTTCTTGTGTAACAGGCTCGAGAGGCTGAATGGGCTTCCTCCTGTTCCTGTGTAACAGGCTCGAGGGTCTGAATGGACCTCTTCCTGTTCCTGTGTAACTGGCTCGAGGGGCTGAATGGGACTCCTGTTCCAGTGTAACAGGCTCGAGGGGATGCAGGGGTCTCCTGTTCTTGTGTAACAGGCTCGAGAGGCTGAATGGGCTTCCTCCTGTTCCTGTGTAACAGGCTCGAGGGTCTGAATGGACCTCCTCCTGTTCCTGTGTAACAGGCTCGAGGGGCTGAATGGGACTCCTGTTCCAGTGTAACAGGCTCGAGGGGCTGAATGGACCTCCTCCTGTTCCTGTGTAACAGGCTCGAGGTGCGGAATGGGCCTCCTGTTCCTGTGTAACAGGCTCGAGGGGCTGAATGGGCCTCTTACTGTTCCTGTGTAATAGGCTCGAGGGGCTGAATAGGCCTCCCCCTGTTCCTGTGTGACAGGCTCGAGGGGCCGAATGGACCTCCTCCTGTTCCTGTGAGGCTCGAGGGGCTGAATGGACCTCCTCCTATTCCTATGTAACAGGCTCAAGGAGCTGAATGGCCTCCTCCTGTTCCTGTGTAAGAGACTCTTGGGGCTGCATGGGCCTCCAGTTCCTGTCTAACAGGCTCGAGGGGCTGAATGGGCCTCCTGTTCCTGTGTAAGAGGCTCGAAGGGTTGAATGGGCCTCCGGTTCCTGTGTAACAGGCTCAAGGGGCCGAAAGGACCTCTTCCAGTTCCAGTGTAACTGACTCGGGGGACTGAATGGCCTCCTCCTGTTCCTGTGTAATTGGTTCGAGGAGCTGAATGGGTCTCCTCCTTTTCCTGTGTAACAGGCTCGAGGGGCTGAATGGGCCTCCTGTTCCTGTGTAACAGGCTCATGGGACTGAATGGGACTCCTGTTCCTCTGTAACAGGCTCGAGGGGCTGAATAGCCTCCTCCTGTTCCTGTGTAACAGGCTCAAGTGGCTGGATAGCCTCCTCCTGTTTCTGTGTTACAGGTTCGAGGGGCTGAATGGGCCTCCTCCTGTTCCTGTGTAATTGACTCGAGGTGCTGAATGGGTCTCCTGTTCCTGCCTAACAGGCACGAGGGGCTGAATGGGCCTCCTACTGTTCCTGTGTAACAGGCTCAAGTGGCTGAATGGCCTCCTGTTCCTGTGTAACATTCACGAAGGGCAGAATAGGCCTCCTATTCCTGTGTCAAAGGCTCAAGGGGCTGAATGGGTCTCCTGTTCATGTGTAACAGACTCGAAGGACTGACTGGGCCTCTTGTTCCTGTGTAAATGACTCGAGGGGCTGAATCGGCCTCCTACTGTCCCTGTATAACAGGCTCAAGTGGCTGGATAGCCTCCTCCTGTTTCTGTGTTACAGGTTCGAGGGGCTGAATGGGCCTCCTCCTGTTCCTGTGTAACAGGCTCGAGGGACTAAATGGGCCTCCAGTTCCTGTGTAATAGGCTCAAGGGACTGAATGGGCCTCCTGTTCCTGTGTAACAGGCTCGAAGTGCTGAATGGGCCTCCTACTGTTCCTGTGTAACAGGCTCAAGGGGCTGAATGGGTCTCCTGTTCATGTGTAACAGACTCGAAAGCCTGACTGGGCCGCTTGTTCCTGTGTAAATGACTCAAGGGGCTGAATCGGCCTCCTCCTGTTCCTGTGTAATAGGCTTGAGGGACTAAATGGGCCTCCTGTTCCTGTGTAACAGGCTCGAAGGGCTGAAAGGGCCTCCTCCAGTTCCAGTGTAACTGACTCGAGGGACTGAATGAGTCTCATGTTGCTGTGTAACAGGCTCGAGGGGTTGAATGGGCCTCCTGTTCCTGTGTAACAGGCTCGAGGGGCTGAATGGGCCTCCTGTTCCTGTGTAACAGGCTCGAGAGGCTGAATGGGCCTCCTCCTGTTCCTGTGTAACAGGCTCGAGGGGGCTCCTGCTGTTTCTAAGTTGTGGGAGGATACGGGACCATAAGTGATTGTCACTCGCCATCTTAATGAACAAATCTACCATATTATGCTCACTCTTCCCCAAAGGGCCTCACACGATATAATTGCTAATTAATCCTCTCTCATCAAGACCCAGTCTAGGATGGCCAGCTCCCTAGTTGGTTCCTCGACATATTGGTCTTGAAAACCATCGCTTATACACTCCAGGAAATCCTCATCCACAGTATTGCTACCAGTTTGATTAGCCCAATCTATATGTAGATTAAAGTCACCCATGATAACTGCTGTATCTTTATTGCACGCATCCCTAATTCCCTGTTTGATGCTATCCCCAACCTCCCTGCGACTGTTTCTTATTCCCCACACTTAATTGCCCATTGAGAAGATGGTGGTGAACCTCCTTCTTGAACCGCTGCAGTCCCGTATGGTGAAGGGACTCCCACAGTGCTGAATTTTTTCAAATGATTTGATAGAACTGAAGGCTATTTCAGAGCTGAGTTAAGATTCAAGCACTTTGCCAGTAATTCAGAGGCCTGGGTTAATAATCCAGAGGCTTGAATTCAAATCCCACCACGACAGCTGGGGTATTTAATTCAATAAATCTGTATTTTGTTTTTTAAAATCTAGTATCTGTAGTGTTAGAAAAAACCCAACTGGTTCACCACCATCTTCTCAATGGGCAATTAAGTGTGGGGAATAAGAAACAGTAATAGGGAGGTTGGGGATGGCATCAAACTGAAAATTAGGGATGCGTGCTGTCATGTATCTTACATTATTATATATAACTGTATCCTAACATGCGATACATGACTGTAATAAGATATGACCTGTAACCACCAGCATACCTTACCACCAGGGGTGCACTTGCAAGAGACAGGTATATAAGGGCAGGTCTCAGGCCATTGCAGCATTCCAGAGCTGTGAAATAAAGGTGCAGGTCCAGAGTGATCTTGACTTCACTACATGCCTCGTGTAAATCTGTACTGAGGGGACAGGACTTTACAGTGGGGACGAGTTACGGGATTACAGAATCCACAGAATGGCGAACAATGGATCAGGTGAAAAGTACAATGCGGGAGACAATTGGGAGGACTTTATCGAAAGGCTCCAGCAAAGCTTTGTAACCAAAGACTGGTTGGGCGACGATAAGGCAGACAAGACAAGAGCCCATCTCTTGACCAGCTGTGGCTCGAAAACATACGCTTTAATGAAGGATCTGTTGGCACCCGAGAAACCAGCAAGCAAGTCGTTTGAAGAATTGAGCACACTGGTAAGAGACCACCTGAAGCCAGCGAGCAGCCTACACATGGCCAGACACAGGCTCCACAACTACAGACGCTGTGTGGACCAGAGCATACCCGACTTTGTGGCGGAACTTCGGAAGTTGGCTAGTTTATGTGAGTTCTCCGATGAACTGAGGAGAGAAATGCTGAGAGACTTTTTCATTGAAGGAATAGGCCACGCAGGCATATTCCAAAAGCTCATAGAGACCAAGAACCTGACCTTAGAGGCAGCAGCACTGGTTGCACAGACATTCTTCGTAGGGGAAGAAGAAACGAGGTTGATTTACAATGCAGGTACGACAACTAATGAAATATCGGAACAAGAAGTTCACAGCACTAAACAAGCTGCTACCCCCACACACAGACAAAACCGGAGAACAGGCTCTCGACAGCAGGCAGAAGCCATCAAGGGCCACAGTAATGGCCGTTCACACCTCATCAACCCACAATGCGAGCAATCAACTACAAACTAAGAGAAGCTCAAGAGAGATCAGTCAGACGCAGCTCATTCTTTGGGAACACTTTGAACAATGGAACAGGTCTGTGCTGGAGGTGTGGGGATGGGCACTTGTCAAGGGGGTGTCGATTTCAGCAGGCTGTTTGTAGAAATTGTGAATATATAGGGCATTTGGCCCGCATGTGCAAAGAAATGGCAGCTCGGCTGGTATACGAATCGGATGGGTCGGAAAGCGGACCAGAAGATGGTGGGGACAGTACCCGGGACACCGATGTACAGCGGGTCAACACGATCAATGGCCACTGATCCTACAACAGGACGCCTCCTATAATGATGAGGGTCCTACTCAACGGGATATCTGTCAACATGGAGCGAGTCAATCTCTCATGGGCGCTCAACAATTTGAACAACTGTGGCCGCATAAGAGACAGACCAAAACTCACAAGGGTTGACACCAAACTAAGGACCTCTCCCAAAGAAATCGTACCAGTCCTCGGCAGCACCATGCTCTCTGTCACACACAAAAGGACAGTGAACCGACTTTATCTGTGGATTGTCCCCGGAGACTCCCCAGCACTGCTGGGGAGAAGCTGACTGGCAAAACTAAACTGGAAATGGGATGATGTCCATGCCATGTCATTAGAGGAACGGACCTCCTGCTCAACAGTATTAAAGTGATTTGAACATCTTTTTCAGCCAGGTATGGGCACTTTCAAAGGGGCCAAAGTCAAAATCTACATCACACAGGATGCTAGACCGGTCCATCACAAGGCCAGAGCTGTACCCTATGTGATGAGGGAAAAGATTGAACACGAACTAGACAGGCTTCTGCGGGAAGGCATAATATCACCTGTGGAATTTAGCGACTGGGCAAGTCCCATCTTCCCAGTCATGAAGCCTGATGGATCCGTACGAATCTGTGGGGACTACAAATCTACCATAACCAGAGTCTCCCTACAGGACCAGTACCCGCTGCCCAGAGCGAAGGACTTATTTGCCACATTGGCTGGAGGTAAACTTTTCTCAAAATTAGACCTCACATCTGCGTATGTGACGCAAAAATTGACCGAGGAATCCAAGCTACTCACCACCATCAACACACATCGAGGCCTTTTCATGTACAATCGATGCCCATTCGGCATCAGGTCGGCAGCTGCCATATTCCAGCGCAACATGGAGAGTCTGCTCAAGTTCATCCCAGGGACGGTTGTATTTCAAGACAACATACTTATCACGGGCAGGGACACCGACTCCCATCTCCGTAATTTGGAGGAAGTACTCAGTCGATTGGATCGGGTAGGCCTACGAGTCAAGAAATCCAAGTGCCTGTTTCTGGCACCCGAGGTTGAACTTTTGGGCAGAAGGATTGCCGCTGATGGAATCCGGCCAACAGAGTCCAAAACAGAAGCAATTCGCCTGGCACCCAGGCCCCGGTATGTCTCAGAACTGCGCGCCTTTCTCGGGCTACTCAATTACTTTGGGAACTTTATGCAGAACTTGAGCACGCTGCTGGAGCCTCTCCACGTGCTACTCAGGAAGGGGTGCGATTGGTTTTGGGGGTACGCCTAGGAACGCGCCTTCAATAAGACACGCAACCTTCTGTGTTCCAACAGTGTTTTGACTTCCTTTGACCCAGGTAAAAAGCTAGTTCTCACAGGCGATGCGTCAGCGTATGGGGTCGGGTGCATTTTGCAACATGTCAATAGTGCGGGCAAATTACAACCCATAGCTTATGCCTTCAGGTCACTTTCGCGGGTGGAGCGCGGGTACGGAATGATAGAGAAGGAGGCGCTCGCGTGCGTGTACGGTGTCAAAAAGATGGGGCCAAGTTCGCATTAGAAACCGACCTCACGTCCCTCCTATCCGAGAGCAAGGCAATAAACGCCAATGCCTCGGCACGAATTCAACGATGGGCACTCAAGCTGGCATCCTACGACTATACCATAAGGCACAGACCAGGCACAGACAACTGTGCCGACGCACTCAGCAGGCTACCCCTGGCGACCACGGAAGGGTCTGACGAACAGGACTGTGAGATAGTCATGGTGGCTCGCCAAATCAGAGCCTGGACGGCCAGCGACCCCACGTTATCCTTAGTAAAAAGATGTGTCCTAACCGGTGACTGGTCAGAGGCTCGCGATGCCTGCCCCGAGGAATTAAAACCCTTTCACAAGCGCATGCATGAACTATCACTACAAGCAGACTGCCTGATGTGGGGCAGCCGAGTAGTCATGCCTCTGTGAGGCAGAGAGGCATTTGTCCGGGAGCTCCACCGCGAGCACCCGGGGATCGTTCTCAGGAAGGCCATAGCCAGATCCCACATCTGGTGGCCTGGTATTGACGCGGACCTCGAGCTCTGCGTCCGAAGAAGCACCATTTGTGCCCAACTCAGCATTGCCCCCAGGGAGACTCCGCTGAGCCCCTGGCCCTGGCCTACCAAACCGTGGTCACGGGTGCACGTAGACTATGCGGGCCCATTCATGGGCAAAATGTTCCTCGTAGTTGTAGATGCATTTTCAAAGTGAATCGAATGCACCATTTTAAACTCGAGCACAACCTCCACCACGGTGGAAAGCCTCGCAACCATGTTCGCAACGCACGGCAATCCTGACATATTGGTCAGTGACAATGGTCCGTGCTTCACCAGCGCAGAATTCCAAGACTTTATAATTGACCATGGCATAAATCATGTCAAGACGGCACCGTTCAAGCCGACCTCCAACGGCCAGGTGGAGAGAGCAGTGCAAATCATTGAACAAGGCATGCTTAAAATCCAAGGTCCCATGCTGCAGGGTCGCCTGTCGCGACTGCTGCTGGCATACAGATCTCGTCCACACTCATTGACTGGGATCCCCCCGCGCAACTGTTGATGAAAAGGACTTTAAAAACAAGGCTCTCATTAATACTCGCAGACATGCACGAAATCGTTGAGGCAAAGTGCCGTAAGCTGACTGAGTACCATGACAGAAATTCAAGGGGAAGATGGCATGAGATAGGGGACAAAGTGTTTGTACTAAACTATGCCAGGGGTCCCAAATGGCTTGCAGGGACAGTAACGGGCAAGGAAGGAAACAGGTTACTGGTATTACAAATGGACAATGGCAAAACCTGCCGGAGGCATGTAGACCAAGTCAAAAGCAGATTTACCAACAACACTGCGGAACCAGAGGCAGACTACAATGTGGAACTCGCACCACACCTGGTGGACAGACAGAGGGAACAACCTGAGGAAAGGGCAATCACAACAGAAGCCCAGGCAAGTCAACAACAATCACACCAATCGAAACAGACAGCCCAGGTGAGATACCAGCAACCACACCCAAAGAAAAACAGACACCAAGGCAAACAACTGAACCACAACTCAGACGCTCCACGCGAGAGCGCAGACCACCTGAGAGACTGAACCTATAAAGACAATAAGACCTTGGGGGAGGGTGATGTCATGTATCTTACATTATTATATATAACTGTATCCTAACATGCTATACGTGACTGTAATAAGATATGACCTGTAACTACCAGCATACCTTACCACCAGGGGTGCACTTGCAAGAGACAGGTATATAAGGGCAGGTCTGAGGCAAGTGCAGCATTCCAGAGCTGTGAAATAAAGGTGCAGGTCCAGAGTGACCTTGACTTCACTACATGCCTCGTGTGAATCTGTACTGAGAGGACAGGACTTTACACGTGCAATAAAGGTACAGCAGTTATCATGGGTGACTTTAATCTACATATAGATTGGGCTCACAAAACTGATAGCAATACTGTGGAGGAGGGTTTCCTGGAGCGTATAAGCGATGCTTTTCAAGACCAATATGACAAGGAACCAACTCAGGAACTCGCCATACTTGACTGGGTCTTGATGAGAGAGGATTACTTAGCAATCTTATCATGCGAGGCCCTTTTGGGAAGAGTGACCATAATATGATAGAATTCTTCAATAAGATGGAAAGTGACACAGTTAAGTCAGAGACTAGGGTCCTGAACTTAACGAAAGGTACCTTCGATGGTATGAGATGTGAATTGCTAGGATAGACTGGCGAATGATACTTAAAGGGTTGATGGTGGATAGGCAATGGCAGACATTTAAAGATCACATGGATAAACTACAACAATTGTACATCCCTGTCTAATGTAAAAATAAAACGGGGAAGGTGGCTCAATCGTGGCTAACAAGGGAAATTAGGGATAGTGTTAAGGAAGTGGCATATAAATTGGCCAGAAAAAGCAGAAAACCTGAGGACTGGGAGAAATTTAGAATTCAGCAGAGGAGGAAAAAGGGTTTAATTAGGAGGGGGAAAATAGAATATGAGATTAAGCTTGCAGGGAACATAAAAACTGACTGTAAAAAGCTTCTATAGGTATGTGAAGAGAAAAAGATTAGTGAAGACGAATGTAGGTCCCTTGCAGTCAGAATCAGGTGAATTCATAATGGGGAACCAGGAAATGGCAGACCAATTGAATCAATACTTTGGTTCTGTCTTCATTCAGGAAGACACGAATAACCTCTCGAAAATACTCGGAGACTGAGGGTCTAGCGAGAAGGAGGAACTGAGGGAAATCCTTATTAGCCAGGAAATCATGTTAGGGAAATTAATGGAATTGAAGGCCGATAAATCCCCAGGGCTTGATAGTCTGCCTCCCAGAGTACTTAAGGAAGTGGCCCTAGAAATAGTGGATGCATTGGTGGTCATTTTCCAACATTCCATGGACTCTGGATCATTTCCTATGGATTGGAGAGTAACTAATGTAACCCCACTTGTTAAAAAAGGAGGGAGAGAGAAAACAGGGAATTATAGACCGGTTAGCCTGACATTGATAGTGGAGAAAATGCTGGAATCAATTATTAAAGATGTAATAGCAGCGCATTTGGAAAGCAGTGACAGAATCGGTCCAAGTCAGCATGGATTTATGAAAGGGAAATCATGCTTGACAAATCTTCTAGAATTTTTTGAGGATGTAACTAGTAGAGTGGATAAGAGCGAACCACTGGATGTATTGTATTTGGACTTTCAAAAGACTTTTGACAAGATCCCACACAAGAGATTAGTGTGAAAAGTTAAGGCACATGGTATTGGGGGTAATGCATTGACGTGGATAGAGAACTGGTTGGCAGACAAAAAGCAAAGAGTGGGAATAAACGGGTCCTTTTCAGAATGGCAGGTAGTGACTAGTGGGGTACCACAAGGTTCAGTGCTGGGACCCCAGCTAATAATAATATACATTAATGATTTAGATGAAGGAATTGAATGTAATATCTCCAAGTTTGCAGATGACACTAAGCTGGGTGGCGGTGTGAGCTGTGAGGAGGCTGCTAAGAGGCAGCAAGGTGACTTGGACAGGTTAGGTGAGTGGGCAGATGCATGGCAGATGCAGTATAATGTGGATAAATGTGAGGTTATCCACTTTGGTGGCAAAAACAGGAAGGCAAATTATTATCTGAATGGTGACAGAATAGTAAAAGGGGAGGTTCAATGAGACCTGAGTGTCATGGCACATCAGGCATTGAAAGTAGACATGCAGGTACAGCAGGCAGTAATGAAAGCAAATGGCATGTTGGCCTTCAAAGCGAGAGGATTTGAGTATAGGAACAGGGAAGTCTTACTGCAGTTGTACAGTTCCTTGGTGAGACCACACCTTGAGTACTGTGTGCAGTTTTGGTCTCCTAATCTGAGGAAGGACATTCTTGCTATGCAATGAAGGTTCACCAGACTGATTCGCGGGATGGCATGACTGACATGTGAAGAAAGATTGGATCGACTCGGCTTATATTCACTGGAATTTAGAAGAATGAGAGGGGATCTCATTGAAGTATATACAATTCTGATGGGATTGGACAGGTTAGATGCAGGAAGAATGTTCCCGATGTTGGGGAAGTCCAGAACCAAGGGTCACAGTCCAAGGATTAGGGGTAAGCCATCTCGGAGCGAGATGAGGAGAAACTTTTTCACCCAAAGAATTGTGAACCTGTGGAATTCTCTACCACAGAAAGTTGTTGAGTCCAGTTCGTTGCATATCTTCAAAAGGGAGTTAGATGTGGCTCTTACGGTTAAAGGGATCAGTGGGTGTGGAGAGAAGGCAGGAGTGGGGTACTGAAGTTGCATGATCAGCCATGATCATATTGAATGATGGTGCAGACTCGAAGGGCCAAATGGCCTGCTCCTGCACCTATTTTCTATGTTTCTATAAGAAATAGGAGCAGGAGTCGGCCATTCGGCCCCTCGAGCCTGCTCCATCATTCAATAAGATCATGGCTGATCTGGTCATGGACTCAGCTCCACTTCCCCGCCCGCTCCCCATAACCCTTCACTCCCTTATCGCTCAAAGATCTGTCTATCTCCGTCTTAAATATATTCAATGACCCAGTCTCCACAGCTCTCTGGGGCAGAGAATTCCACAGATTTACAACCCTCTGAGAGAAGAAATTCCTCCTCTTCTTCACCTTAAATGGGCCACCCCTTATTCTGAGACTATGTCCCCTAGTTTTAGATTCGCCTATCAGTGGAAATATCTTCTCTGCATCCACCCTGTCCAGCCCCCTCATTATCTTGTACGTTTCGATCAGATCACCTCTAATTCTTCTGGACTCCAATGTGCAAAGACCGAACCTACTCAACCTATCCTCATAAGTCAACCCCCTCATCTCTGGAATCAACCTCGTGAACCTTCACTGAACTGCCTCCAAAGCAAGTATCTCCTTTCTTAAATACGGAGACCAAAACTGTACGCAGTACTCCAGGTGTGGCCTCACCAATACCCTATGTAGTGTAGCAGGACATCTCTGCTTTTATACTCTATCCCCCTTGCAATAAAGGCCAACATTCCCTTGGCCTTCCTGATCACTTGCTGTACCTGTATACTAACTTTTTGTGTTCAATGCACAAGGACCCCCAGGTCTCTTTGTACTCAACACTTTGCAATTTATTTCCATTTAAATTATAATTTCCTTTTCTATTATCTCTACCAAAGTGGTTAACCTCTCATTTTCTCACATTATACTCCATCTGCCAAATGTTTGCCCACTCACTGAGCCTGTCTATATCCCTCTGCAGATTTTTGGTGTCCTTCTCACAATTCGCTCTCCCACCCATCTTTGTACCATCAGTAATAAACGCTCGACCTTGCCAGCGACGCCCGCAGCCCAGGAATATATAAAACACATCGCAATCCGGCACGTTAAACAGGCCAATGCTCTCCCCTCCTCCGACATAAAAACACTCAATATTTCTCCTGCTGAAACACGTGGACATACAACTTGTGCACACACTCTACTCGGTTCAAGGGCTATAAATGTGTGCTGGGAAATGGATCGTGGGCATTTTACACAAGACACATTTCTAGCTGGAAGGTGACATCAGAATAGGAACCGTTATCTTACGTTTGTCCTTCCTTTCCAGCATTATAGTGCCCACTTCTGCAAAATAAATCAGCAGCCATTTATTATGGTGTTATGGTAGCCCTGTAGGATATGGCACTTCAAGGTGCACTGACAAATGTGGTGAGGGTTTCTGCCTCTACCACCCTTTCAGGCAGTGAGTTCTGCCCCAGACCCCCACCACCCTCTGGGTGAAGAAATTACCCCTCTAAACCTCCCCCCGCAATTACTTTCAATCCATGCCCCCTGGTTGTTGACTCCTCCGCCAAGGGAAATAGTTCCTTCCTATCCACTCTGTTCCAAGAAAAACAAACCCAGCCTCTCCAATATGTCCTCATAGCCAAAATTCTCCAGTCCAGGCAACATCCCCTCTGCACCCTCTCCAGTGCAATGGCATCATTTCTGTAATGTGGTGACCAGAACTGCACACAGTACTCCAGCTGTGGCCTAACCAGTGTTTTCTACAGTTCAAGCAATAACCTCACTGCTCTTGTATTCCATGCCTCGCTTATAAAGGCAAGTGCTCCGTGTACCTTCTTAACCACCTTATCCATCTGGCCTGCTACCTTCAGGGATCTGTGGACCTGCACTCCAAGGTCCCTTTGTTCCTCTACACTTCTTAGTGTCCTACCATTTAATGTGTATTCCCTTTCCTGGTTAGCCCTCACCAATTGCATTGGATTGAACTGCATTTGCCATTGCTCTGCCCACCCGACCAGTTGATTGATATCTTGCTGCAGTCCACAGCTTTCTTCTTCGTTATCAACCGCACGGCCAATTTTAGTGGTTATCTGCAAACTTCTTAATCATAGCCCCGATATTGAAGTTGTAAAAGAAGTCAGAGGGCAACGTTCCTTTATTCCCCGGGGCATAGAATATAAGAGCAGAGAGGTTACACCTGAACTGGAAACGCTATCGTTCGGTCACATCAGCTCACTAACTGTGTGCAGATCAAGAGTGGGTATACATAAGCACGTAAGAAATAGGAGCAGGAGTCAGCCATTCGGCCCCTTGAGTCTGCTCCGCCATTCAATAAAAACATGGCTGATCCTATCATGGACTCAGCTCCACTTCCCCACCCGCTCCCCATAATCCCTTATCAGTTAAGAAACTGTCTATGTCTGTATTAAATATAATAAATGACTCAGCCTCCACAGCTCTCTGAGGCAGCGAATTCCACAGATTTACAACCCTCTGAGAGAAGAAATTTCTCCTCATCTCAGTTTTAAATGGGCGGCCCCTTATTCTAAGATCATGCCCTCTAGTTCTAGTCTCCCCCATCAGTGGAAACATCCTCTCTGCATCCACCTTGTCAAGCCCCCTCATAATCTTATACGTTTCAATAAGATCACCTCTCATTCTTCTGAATTCCAATGAGTAGAGGCCCAACCTACTCAACCTTTCCTCATAAGTCAACCCCCTCATCCCCAGAATCAACCTAGTGAACCTTCTCTGAACTGCCTCCAAAGCAAATATACCCTTTTGTAAATATGGAAACCAAAACTGCACGCAGTATTCCAGGTGTGGCCTCACCAATACCCTGTATAACTGTAGCAAGACTTCACTGCTTTTATACTCCATCCCCTTTGCAATAAATGCCAAGATACCGTTAGCCTTCCTGATCACTTGCTGTACTAAATATATTCAAAAGGGAGTTAGATGAAGTCCTTACTACTCGGGGGATCAAGGGTTATGGCGAGAAAGCAGGAAGGGGGTACTGAAGTTTCATGTTCAGCCATGAACTCATTGAATGGCGGTGCAGGCTAGAAGGGCTGAATGGCCTACTCCTGCACCTATTTTCTATGTTTCTATGTTTCTATGTACCTGTATACTATCCTTTTGTGTTTCATGCACAAGTACCCCTAGGTCCCGCACTTTGCAATCTTTCTCCATTTAAATAATAACTTGCTCTTAGATTTTTTTCCATCAAAGTGCATGACCTCACACTTTTCAACATTATACTCCATCTGCCAAATTTTTGCCCACTCACTTAGCCTGTCTATGTCACTTTGCAGATTTTTTGTGTCCTCCTCACACATTGCTTTTCCTCCCATCTTTGTATCGTCAGCAAACTTGGCTACGTTACACTCAGTCCCTTCTTCCAAGTCGTTAATGTAGATTGTAAATAGTTGGTGTCCCAGCACTGATCCCTGCAGCACCCCACTAGTTACTGGTTGCCAACCAGAGAATGAACCATATATCATGACTCTCAGATCTCTGTTAGTTAATGCTGGTCAAGAGATAATATAGTTCCATGACACATTATTACCGTGCAATTCTATACCGGCCTTCGACACTGATTCAGTCAATGAACCCGAATCTCGCCTCCGCTTCACCGTCTCTCTGTTTCGGTACTTTTCCTACCTGTATCTTTCTGCTCTTTCTTCAGTTCATCAAGTTCTGGAAAAAAAAGCACAACTCTATTTTCATATAGACGGCCGCATTCCAACATGGAACCCTTGGTGCTCTTATTAGCTTCATGTGTTTCGCTGACGTGCCTCTCATACATTCTCTGTGGGAAATTCGTCTTGAGCAATCGGTGTCAACCGTGGCCTCTGCGTCAGAAGGCTGTGGGTGCGAGTCCCACTATAGGGACTCGAGCAAATAAATCTGGGCTGACACTCCAGGGCAGTAATGAGGGAGTGGCGCACTGTCGGAGGGGCGGTACTGAGGGAGTGCCGTACTGCGCTGTCAGGAGCAGTACTGAGGGAGCGCCGTATTACGTTGTCGGAGGTGCAGTACTGAGGGAGTGTCGTACTGCGCTGTCAGAGGGGTAGTACTGAGGGAGCGCCGTACTGCGCTGTCGATGGGGTAGTACTGACGGAGCGCTGCACTGTCAGAGGGGCAGTACTGAGGGAGCACCGCACTGTCAGAGGGGCAGTACTGAGGGAGCGCGTACTGCGCTGTTGGAGGGGCGGTATTGAGGGAGCGCTATACTGCGCTGTCGGAAGGGTAGTACTGACGGAGCACTGCACTGTCGGAGGGGCAGTACTGAGGGAGCACTGCACTGTCGGAGGGGCAGTACTGAGGGAGCACTGCACTGTCGGAGGGGCAGTACTGAGGGAGCACTGCACTGTCGGAGGGGCAGTACTGAGGGAGCACTGCACTGTCGGAGGGGCAGTACTGAGGGAGCACTGCACTTTTGGAGGGGCAGTACTGAGGGAGTACTGCACTGTCGGAGGGGCAGTACTGAGGGAGTACTGCACTGTCGGAGGGGCAGTACTGAGGGAGCACTGCACTGTCGGAGGGGCAGTACTGAGGGAGTACTGCACTGTCGGAGGGGCAGTACTGAGGGAGCACTGCACTTTTGGAGGGGCAGTACTGAGGGAGCACTGCACTGTCGGAGGGGCAGTACTGAGGGAGTACTGCACTGTCGGAGGGGCAGTACTGAGGGAGCACTGCACTTTTGGAGGGGCAGTACTGAGGGAGCACTGCACTGTCGGAGGGGCAGTACTGAGGGAGCACTGCACTTTTGGAGGGGCAGTACTGAGGGAGCGCCGCACTTTTGGTAGGGCAGTACTGAGGGAGTGCTACACTGTCGGAGGCCGCGTATTCTGTGACGAGTGTCTCACCTCCTGACTCCCCAAAGCCTTTCCACCATCTACAAGGCACAAGTCAGGAGTGTGATGGAATACTCTCCACTTGCCTGGATGAGTTGCAGCTCGAACAACACTCGAGAAACTCGACACCATCCAGGACAAAGCAGCTGCTTGATCGACACGCTACCCACCACCTTCAAACACTTACTCCCTCCACCACCGGCGCACCGTGGCTGTAGTGTGTACCATCTACAAGATGCACTGCAGCAACTCACCAAGGCTTCTTCGGCAGCACCTCCCAAACCCGCGACCTCTACTGCCTAGAAGGACAAGGGCAGCAGGCGCATGGGAACACCATCACCTCCACGTTCCCCTCCAAGTCACACACCATCCCTTGACTGGGAAATATATCGGCCGTTCCTTCATCGTCACTGGGTCAGAATCCTGGAACTCCCTCCCTAACAGCAGTGTGGGAGCACCTTCACCACACGGACTGCAGCGGTTCAAAGTGGTGGCTCATCACCACCTTCTCAAGGGGCAATTAGGGATGGGCAATAAATGCTGATCTTGGAAATAATGCCCACATCCCAGGAACTAATAAGAAAAATTAAGAGGCTACATTAAGTACCAACGAAGACCAATTGGAGGTTGTCAATAGTTACCGATCGTCTTCTTCCGTAATTGTTCCTCTGTGAAAAGACGGAGTGAGTTAGAGCAGTGAGGTCACATTGGTTAATGAGAGAGACAGAGGGCGAGAGAGACAGAGAGAGACAGAGAGAATGAGGGAGACAGAGAGAAACAGAGAGAGGCAGATAGAATGAGGGAAATAGATAGAGGGACAGAGAGGGAGAGAGACAGACAGAGAGACAGAGACAGAGAGAGAGAGAGAAAAACAGAGAGGGAGACAGAGAGAATGAGGGAAACAGAGAGAGAGGGACAGAGAGATACTGAGAGAATGAGGGAGACAGAGAGAGAGAGAGAGAGAGAATGAGGGAGGTAGACATTTACAATGAAGAGACTTAGATAGACAGACTGAGTTTGTGAGAGAGAGAGAGACAGAGAGAATGAGGGAGGTAGTGAGTGAGGGACATAGAGACATGTAAACTGTGCAAATAGATGTTAACAAATATGATGTGATTGGGATTACGGAGACGTGGCTCCAGGATGATCAGGGCTGGGAACTCAACATCCAGGGGTATTCAACATTCAGGAAGGATAGAATAAAAGGAAAAGGAGGTGGGGTAGCATTGCTGGTTAAAGAGGAGATTAATGCAATAGTTACGAAAAACATTAGCTTGAATGATGTGGAATCTATATAGGTAGAGCTGCAGAACACCAAAGGGCAAAAAACGTTAGTGGGAGTTGTGTACAGACCTCCAAACAGTAGTAGTGATGTTGGGGAGGGCATCAAACAGGAAATTAGGGGTGCATGCAATAAAGGTGCAGCAGTTATAATGGGTGACTTTAATATGCACATAGATTGGGCTAACCAAACTGGAAGCAATACGGTGGAGGAGGATTTCCTGGAGTGCATAAGGGATGGTTTTCTAGACCAATATGTCGAGGAACCAACTAGGGGGGAGGCCATCTTAGACTGGGTGTTGTGTAATGAGAGAGGACTAATTAGCAATCTCATTGTGCGAGGCCCCTTGCGGAAGAGTGACCATAATATGGTGGAATTCTGCATTAGGATGGAGAATGATACAGTTAATTCAGAGACCATGGTCCA
Source organism: Pristiophorus japonicus (assembly GCF_044704955.1). Lineage (NCBI taxonomy): Eukaryota > Metazoa > Chordata > Chondrichthyes > Pristiophoridae > Pristiophorus > Pristiophorus japonicus. The sequence continues at coordinate 709,160 of NW_027251434.1, read as the reverse complement.
GAACTTAAAGAAGGGTAACTTTGAAGGTATGAGGCGTGAATTGGCTAGGATAGATTGGCGAATGATACTTAAGGGGTTGACTGTGGATGGGCAATGGCAGACATTTAGAAACCGCATGGATGAATTACAACAATTGTACATTCCTGTCTGGCGTAAAAATAAAAAAGGGAAGGTGGCTCAACCGTGGCTATCTAGGGAAATCAGGGATAGTATTAAAGCCAAGGAAGTGGCATACAAATTGGCCAGAAATAGCAGCGAACCTGGGGACTGGGAGAAATTTAGAACTCAGCAGAGGAGGACAAAGGGTTTGATTAGGGCAGGGAAAATGGAGTACGAGAAGAAGCTTGCAGGGAACATTAAGGCGGATTGCAAAAGTTTCTATAGGTATGTAAAGAGCAAAAGGTTAGTAAAGACAAACGTAGGTCCCCTGCAGTCAGAATCAGGGGAAGTCATAACGGGGAACAAAGAAATGGCGGACCAATTGAACAAGTACTTTGGTTCAGTATTCACTAAGGAGGACACAAACAACCTTCCGGATATAAAAGGGGTCAGAGGGTCTAGTAGAGAGGAGGAACTGAGGGAAATCTTTATTAGTCGGGAAATTGTGTTGGGGAAATTGATGGGATTGAAGGCCGATAAATCCCCAGGGCCTGATGGACTGCATCCCAGAGTACTTAAGGAGGTGGCCTTGGAAATAGCGGATGCATTGACAGTCATTTTCCAACATTCCATAGACTCTGGATCAGTTCCTATCGAGTGGAGGGTAGCCAATGTAACCCCACTTTTTAAAAAAGCAGGGGGAGAGAAAACAGGGAATTATAGACCGGTCAGCCTGACCTCAGTAGTGGGTAAAGTGATGGAATCAATTATTAAGGATGTCATAGCAGCGCATTTGGAAAATGGTGACATGATAGGTCCAAGTCAGCATGGATTTGTGAAAGGGAAATCATGTTTGACAAATCTTCTGGAATTTTTTGAGGATGTTTCCAGTAAAGTGGACAAAGGAGAACCAGTTGATGTGGTATATTTGGACTTTCAGAAGGCTTTCGACAAGGTCCCACACAAGAGATTAATGTGCAAAGTTAAAGCACATGGGATTGGGGGTAGTGTGCTGACGTGGATTGAGAACTGGTTGTCAGACAGGAAGCAAAGAGTAGGAGTAAATGGGTACTTTTCAGAACGGCAGGCAGTGACTAGTGGGGTACCGCAGGGTTCTGTGCTGGGGCCCCAGCTGTTTACATTGTACATTAATGATTTAGACGAGGGGATTAAATGTAGTATCTCCAAATTTGCGGATGAAACTAAGTTGGGTGGCAGTGTGAGCTGCGAGGAGGATGCTATGAGGCTGCAGAGTGACTTGGATAGGTCAGGTGAGTGGGCAAATGCATGGCAGATGAAGTATAATGTGGATAAATGTGAGGTTATCCACTTTGGTGGTAAAAACAGAGAGACAGACTAAAATCTGAATGGTGACAGATTAGGAAAAGGGGAGGTGCAACGAGACCTGGGTGTCATGGTACATCAGTCATTGAAGGTTGGCATGCAGGTACAGCAAGCGGTTAAGAAAGCAAATGGCATGTTGGCCTTCATAGCGAGGGGATTTGAGTACAGGGGCAGGGAGGTGTTGCTACAGTTGTACAGGGCCTTGGTGAGGCCACACCTGGAGTATTGTGTACAATTTTGATCTCCTAACTTGAGGAAGGATATTCTTGCTACTGAGGGAGTGCAGCGAAGATTCACCAGACTGATTCCCGGGATGGTGGGACTGACCTATCAAGAAAGACTGGATCAACTGGGCTTGTATTCACTGGAGTTCAGAAGAATGAGAGGGGACCTCATAGAAACGTTTAAAATCCTGACGGGTTTAGACAGGTTAGATGCAGGAAGAATGTTCCCAATGTTGGGGAAGTCCAGAACCAGGGGTCACAGTCTAAGGATAAGCCATTTAGGACCGAGATGAGGAGAGACTTCTTCACCCAGAGAGTGGTGAACCTGTGGAATTCTCTGCCACAGAAAGTGGTTGGGGCCAATTCACTAAATATATTCAAAAGGGAGGTAGATAAAGTCCTTACTACTCGGGGGATCAAGGGATATGGCGAGAAAGCAGGAAGGGGGTACTGAGGTTTCATGTTCAGCCATGAACTCGTTGAATGGCGGTGCAGGCTAGAAGGGCTGAATGGCCTGCTCCTGCACCTATTTTCTATGTTTCTATGTTTCTATGTACCTGTATACTATCCTTTTGTGTTTCATGCACAAGTACCCCTAGGTCCCGCACTTTGCAATCTTTCTTCATTTAAATAATAACTTGCTCTTCGATTTTTTTCTACCAAAGTGCATGACCTCACACTTTTCAACATTATACTCCATCTGCCAAATTTTTGCCCACTCACTTAGCCTGTCTATTTCACTTTGCAGATTTTTTGTGTCCTCCTCACACATTGCTTTTCCTCCCATCTTTGTATCGTCAGCAAACTTGGCTACGTTACACTCAGTCCCTTCTTCCAAGTCGTTAATGTAGATTGTAAATAGTTGGTGTCCCAGCACTGATCCCTGCAGCACCCCACTAGTTACTGGTTGCCAACCAGAGAATGAACCATATATCATGACTCTCAGATCTCTGTTAGTTAATGCTGGTCAAGAGATAATATAGGTCCATGACACATTATTACCGTGCAATTCTATACTGACCTTCGACACTGATTCAGTCAATGAACCCGAATCTCGCCTCCGCTTCACCGTCTCTCTGTTTCGGTACTTTTCCTACCTGTATCTTTCTGCTCGTTCTTCAGTTCATCAAGTTCTGGAAAAAAAAGCACAACTCTATTTTCATATAGATGGCCGCAGTCCAACATGGAACCCTTGGTGCTCTCATTAGCTTCATGTGTTTCGCTGACGTGTCTCTCATACATTCTCTGTGGGAAATTCGTTTTGAGCAATCGGTGTCAACCGTGGCCTCTGCGTCAGAAGGCTGTGGGTGCGAGTCCCACTATAGGGACTCGAGCAAATAAATCTGGGCTGACACTCCAGGGCAGTAATGAGGGAGTGGCGCACTGTCGGAGGGGCGGTACTGAGGGAGTGCCGTACTGCGCTGTCAGGAGCAGTACTGAGGAAGCGCCGTATTACGCTGTCGGAGGGGTAGTACTGAGGGAGCGCCGTACTGCGCTGTCGGAGGGGTAGTACTGAGGGAGCGCCGTACTGCGCTGTCGATGGGGTAGTACTGACGGAGCGCTGCACTGTCAGAGGGGCAGTACTGAGGGAGCACCGCACTGTCAGAGGGGCGGTACTGAGGGAGCGCGTACTGCGCTGTTGGAGGGGCAGTATTGAGGGAGCGCTATACTACGCTGTCGGAAGGGTAGTACTGACGGAGCGCTGCACTGTCGGCAATGTAGTACTGAGGGAGCACTGCACTTTTGGAGGGGCAGTACTGAGGGAGCACTGCACTGTCGGAGGGGCAGTACTGAGGGAGCACTGCACTTTTGGAGGGGCAGTACTGAGGGAGCACTGCACTGTCGGAGGGGCAGTACTGAGGGAGTACTGCACTGTCGGAGGGGCAGTACTGAGGGAGCACTGCACTTTTGGAGGGGCAGTACTGAGGGAGCACTGCACTGTCGGAGGGGCAGTACTGAGGGAGCACTGCACTTTTGGAGGGGCAGTACTGAGGGAGCGCCGCACTTTTGGTAGGGCAGTACTGAGGGAGTGCTACACTGTCGGAGGCCACGTATTCTGTGACGAGTGTCTCACCTCCTGACTCCCCAAAGCCTTTCCACCATCTACACGACACAAGTCAGGAGTGTGATGGAATACTCTCCACTTGCCTGGATGAGCTGCAGCTCGAACAACACTCGAGAAACTCGACACCATCCAGGACAAAGCAGCTGCTTGATCGACACGCTACCCACCACCTTCAAACACTCACTCCCTCCACCACCGACGCCCCCTGGCTGCAGTGTGCACCATCTACAAGATGTACTGCAGCAACTCACCAAGGCTTCTTCGGCAGCACCTCCCAAACCCGCGACCTCTACCGCCTAGAAGGACAAGGGCAGCAGGCGCATGGGAACACCATCACCTTCACGTTCCCCTCCCAGTCACACACAATCCCTTGACTGGGAAATATATCGGCCGTTCCTTCATCGTCACTGGGTCAGAATCCTGGAACTCCCTCCCTAACAGCAGTGTGGGAGCACCTTCACCACACGGACTGCAGCGGTTCAAAGTGGTGGCTCATCACCACCTTCTCAAGGGGCAATTAGGGATGGGCAATAAATGCTGATCTTGGAAATAATGCCCACATCCCAGGAACTAATAAGAAAAATTAAGAGGCTACATTAAGTACCAACGAAGACCAATTGGAGGTTGTCAATAGTTACCGATCGTCTTCTTCCGTAATTGTTCCTCTGTGAAAAGACGGAGTGAGTTAGAGCAGTGAGGTCACATTGGTTAATGAGAGAGACAGAGGGCGAGAGAGACAGAGAGAGACAGAGAGAATGAGGGAGACAGAGAGAAACAGAGAGAGGCAGAGAGAATGAGGGAAATAGAGAGAGGGACAGAGAGAGAGAGAGACAGACAGAGAGACAGAGACAGAGAGAGAGAGAGAGAAAAACAGAGAGGGAGACAGAGAGAATGAGGGAAACAGAGAGAGAGGGACAGAGAGATACTGAGAGAATGAGGGAGACAGAGAGAGAGAGAAAGAGAATGAGGGAGGTAGTGAGTGAGGGACATAGAGACATGTAAACTGTGCAAATAGATGTTAACAAATATGATGTGATTGGGAGTACAGAGACGTGGCTCCAGGATGACCAGGGCTGGGAACTCAACATCCAGGGGTATTCAACATTCAGGAAGGATAGAATAAAAGGAAAAGGAGGTGGGGTAGCATTGCTGGTTAAAGAGGAGATTAATGAAATAGTTACGAAAGACATTAGCTTGAATGATGTGGAATCTATATGGGTAGAGCTGCAGAACACCAAAGGGAAAAAAACATTAGTGGGAGTTGTGTACAGACCTCCAAACAGTAGTAGTAATGTTGGGGAGGGCATCAAACAGGAAATTAGGGGTGCATGCAATAAAGGTGCAGCAGTTATAATGGGTGACTTTAATATGCACATAGATTGGGCTAACCAAACTGGAAGCAATACGGTGGAGGAGGATTTCCTGGAGTGCATAAGGGGTGGTTTTCTAGACCAATATGTCGAGGAACCAACTAGGGGGGAGGCCATCTTAGACTGGGTGTTGTGTAATGAGAGAGGACTAATTAGCAATCTCATTGTGCGAGGCCCCTTGGGGAAGAGTGACCATAATATGGTGGAATTCTGCATTAGGATGGAGAATGATACAGTTAATTCAGAGACCATGGTCCAGAACTTAAAGAAGGGTAACTTTGAAGGTATGAGGCGTGAATTGGCTAGGATAGATTGGCGAATGATACTTAAGGGGTTGACTGTGGATGGGCAATGGCAGACATTTAGAAACCGCATGGATGAATTACAACAATTGTATATTCCTGTCTGGCGTAAAAATAAAAAAGGGAAGGTGGCTCAACCGTGGCTATCTAGGGAAATCAGGGATAGTATTAAAGCCAAGGAAGTGGCATACAAATTGGCCAGAAATAGCAGCGAACCTGGGGACTGGGAGAAATTTAGAACTCAGCAGAGGAGGACAAAGGGTTTGATTAGGGCAGGGAAAATGGAGTACGAGAAGAAGCTTGCAGGGAACATTAAGGCGGATTGCAAAAGTTTCTATAGGTATGTAAAGAGCAAAAGGTTAGTAAAGACAAACGTAGGTCCCCTGCAGTCAGAATCAGGGGAAGTCATAACGGGGAACAAAGAAATGGCGGACCAATTGAACAAGTACTTTGGTTCAGTATTCACTAAGGAGGACACAAACAACCTTCCGGATATAAAAGGGGTCAGAGGGTCTAGTAGAGAGGAGGAACTGAGGGAAATCTTTATTAGTCGGGAAATTGTGTTGGGGAAATTGATGGGATTGAAGGCCGATAAATCCCCAGGGCCTGATGGACTGCATCCCAGAGTACTTAAGGAGGTGGCCTTGGAAATAGCGGATGCATTGACAGTCATTTTCCAACATTCCATAGACTCTGGATCAGTTCCTATCGAGTGGAGGGTAGCCAATGTATCCCCACTTTTTAAAAAAGGAGGGGGAGAGAAAACAGGGAATTATAGACCGGTCAGCCTGACCTCAGTAGTGGGTAAAGTGATGGAATCAATTATTAAGGATGTCATAGCAGCGCATTTGGAAAATGGTGACATGATAGGTCCAAGTCAGCATGGATTTGTGAAAGGGAAATCATGTTTGACAAATCTTCTGGAATTTTTTGAGGATGTTTCCAGTAAAGTGGACAAAGGAGAACCAGTTGATGTGGTATATTTGGACTTTCAGAAGGCTTTCGACAAGGTCCCACACAAGAGATTAATGTGCAAAGTTAAAGCACATGGGATTGGGGGTAGTGTGCTGACGTGGATTGAGAACTGGTTGTCAGACAGGAAGCAAAGAGTAGGAGTAAATGGGTACTTTTCAGAACGGCAGGCAGTGACTAGTGGGGTACCGCAGGGTTCTGTGCTGGGGCCCCAGCTGTTTACATTGTACATTAATGATTTAGACGAGGGGATTAAATGTAGTATCTCCAAATTTGCGGATGAAACTAAGTTGGGTGGCAGTGTGAGCTGCGAGGAGGATGCTATGAGGCTGCAGAGTGACTTGGATAGGTCAGGTGAGTGGGCAAATGCGTGGCAGATGAAGTATAATGTGGATAAATGTGAGGTTATCCACTTTGGTGGTAAAAACAGAGAGACAGACTAAAATCTGAATGGTGACAGATTAGGAAAAGGGGAGGTGCAACGAGACCTGGGTGTCATGGTACATCAGTCATTGAAGGTTGGCATGCAGGTACAGCAAGCGGTTAAGAAAGCAAATGGCATGTTGGCCTTCATATCGAGGGGATTTGAGTACAGGGGCAGGGAGGTGTTGCTACAGTTGTACAGGGCCTTGGTGAGGCCACACCTGGAGTATTGTGTACAATTTTGATCTCCTAACTTGAGGAAGGATATTCTTGCTATTGAGGGAGTGCAGCGAAGATTCACCAGACTGATTCCCGGGATGGTGGGACTGACCTATCAAGAAAGACTGGATCAACTGGGCTTGTATTCACTGGAGTTCAGAAGAATGAGAGGGGACCTCATAGAAACGTTTAAAATCCTGACGGGTTTAGACAGGTTAGATGCAGGAAGAATGTTCCCAATGTTGGGGAAGTCCAGAACCAGGGGTCACAGTCTAAGGATAAGCCATTTAGGACCGAGATGAGGAGAGACTTCTTCACCCAGAGAGTGGTGAACCTGTGGAATTCTCTGCCACAGAAAGTGGTTGGGGCCAATTCACTAAATATATTCAAAAGAGAGGTAGATAAAGTCCTTACTACTCGGGGGATCAAGGGGTATGGCGAGAAAACAGGAAGGGGGTACTGAGGTTTCATGTTCAGCCATGAACTCGTTGAATGGCGGTGCAGGCTAGAAGGGCTGAATGGCCTGCTCCTGCACCTATTTTCTATGTTTCTATGTACCTGTATACTATCCTTTTGTGTTTCATGCACAAGTACCCCTAGGTCCCGCACTTTGCAATCTTTCTCCATTTAAATAATAACTTGCTCTTCGATTTTTTTCTACCAAAGTGCATGACCTCACACTTTTCAACATTATACTCCATCTGCCAAATTTTTGCCCACTCACTTAGCCTGTCTATGTCACTTTGCAGATTTTTTGTGTCCTCCTCACACATTGCTTTTCCTCCCATCTTTGTATCGTCAGCAAACTTGGCTACGTTACACTCAGTCCCTTCTTCCAAGTCGTTAATGTAGATTGTAAGTAGTTGGTGTCCCAGCACTGATCCCTGCAGCACCCCACTAGTTACTGGTTGCCAACCAGAGAATGAACCATATATCATGACTCTCAGATCTCTGTTAGTTAATGCTGGTCAAGAGATAATATAGTTCCATGACACATTATTACCGTGCAATTCTATACTGACCTTCGACACTGATTCAGTCAATGAACCCGAATCTCGCCTCCGCTTCACCGTCTCTCTGTTTCGGTACTTTTCCTACCTGTATCTTTCTGCTCTTTCTTCAGTTCATCAAGTTCTGGAAAAAAAAGCACAACTCTATTTTCATATAGACGGCCGCAGTCCAACATGGAACCCTTGGTGCTCTCATTAGCTTCATGCGTTTCGCTGACGTGCCTCTCATACATTCTCTGTGGGAAATTCGTCTTGAGCAATCGGTGTCAACCGTGGCCTCTGCGTCAGAAGGCTGTGGGTGCGAGTCCCACTATAGGGACTCAAGCACATAAATCTGGGCTGACACTCCAGGGCAGTAATGAGGGAGTGGCGCACTGTCGGAGGGGCGGTACTGAGGGAGTGCCGTACTGCGCTGTCAGGAGCAGTACTGAGGGAGCGCCGTATTACGTTGTCGGAGGTGCAGTACTGACGGAGCGCGTACTGCGCTGTTGGAGGGGCAGTATTGAGGGAGCGCTATACTGCGCTGTCGGAAGGGTAGTACTGACGGAGCGCTGCACTGTCGGCAATGTAGTACTGGCGGAGCGCTGCACTGTCGGAGGGGCAGTACTGAGGGAGCACTGCACTGTCGGAGGGGCAGTACTGAGGGAGCACTGCACTGTCGGAGGGGCAGTACTGAGGGAGCACTGCACTGTCGGAGGGGCAGTACTGAGGGAGCACTGCACTGTCGGAGGGGCAGTACTGAGGGAGCACTGCACTTTTGGAGGGGCAGTACTGAGGGAGCACTGCACTGTCGGAGGGGCAGTACTGAGGGAGCACTGCACTTTTGGAGGGGCAGTACTGAGGGAGCACTGCACTGTCGGAGGGGCAGTACTGAGGGAGCACTGCACTGTCGGAGGGGCAGTACTGAGGGAGCACTGCACTTTTGGAGGGGCAGTACTGAGGGAGCGCCGCACTTTTGGAGGGGCAGTACTGAGGGAGCACTGCACTGTCGGAGGGGCAGTACTGAGGGAGCACTGCACTTTTGGAGGGGCAGTACTGAGGGAGCACTGCACTGTCGGAGGGGCAGTACTGAGGGAGCACTGCACTTTTGGAGGGGCAGTACTGAGGGAGCGCCGCACTTTTGGAAGGGCAGTACTGAGGGAGTGCTACACTGTCGGATGCCGCGTGTTCTGTGACGAGTGTCTCACCTCCTGACTCCCCAAAGCCTTTCCACCATCTACAAGGCACAAGTCAGGAGTGTGATGGAACACTCTCCACTTGCCTGGATGAGTTGCAGCTCGAACAACACTCGAGAAACTCGACACCATCCAGGACAAAGCAGCCGCTTGTTTGACACGCTACCCACCGCCTTCAAACACTCACTCCCTCCACCACCGACGCCCCCTGGCTGCAGTGTGTACCATCTACAAGATGCACTGCAGCAACTCGCCAAGGCTTCTTCGGCAGCACCTCCCAAACCCGCGACCTCTACCGCCTAGAAGGACAAGGGCAGCAGGCGCATGGGAACACCATCACCTCCACGTTCCACTCCCAGTCACACACAATCCCTTGACTGGGAAATATATCGGCCGTTCCTTCATCGTCACTGGGTCAGAATCCTGGAACTCCCTCCCTAACAGCAGTGTGGGAGCACCTTCACCACACGGACTGCAGCGGTTCAAAGTGGTGGCTCATCACCACCTTCTCAAGGGGCAATTAGGGATGGGCAACAAATGCTGATCTTGGAAATAATGCCCACATCCCAGGAACTAATAAGAAAAATTAAGAGCCTACATTAAGTACCAACGAAGACCAATTGGAGGTTGTCAATAGTTACCGATCGTCTTCTTCCGTAATTGTTCCTCTGTGAAAAGACGGAGTGAGTTAGAGCAGTGAGGTCACATTGGTTAATGAGAGAGACAGAGGGCGAGAGAGACAGAGAGAGACAGAGAGAATGAGGGAGACAGAGAGAAACAGAGAGAGGCAGAGAGAATGAGGGAAATAGAGAGAGGGACAGAGAGAGAGAGAGAGACAGACAGAGAGACAGAGACAGAGAGAGAGAGAGAAAAACAGAGAGAGAGACAGAGAGAATGAGGGAAACAGAGAGAGAGGGACAGAGAGATACTGAGAGAATGAGGGAGACAGAGAGAGAGAGAGAGAGAATGAGGGAGGTAGACATTTACAATGAAGAGACTTAGATAGACAGACTGAGTTTGTGAGAGAGAGAGAGACAGAGAGAATGAGGGAGGTAGTGAGTGAGGGACATAGAGACATGTAAACTGTGCAAATAGATGTTAACAAATATGATGTGATTGGGATTACGGAGACGTGGCTCCAGGATGACCAGGGCTGGGAACTCAACATCCAGGGGTATTCAACATTCAGGAAGGATAGAATAAAAGGAAAAGGAGGTGGGGTAGCATTGCTGGTTAAAGAGGAGATTAATGCAATAGTTACGAAAGACATTAGCTTGAATGATGTGGAATCTATATGGGTAGAGCTGCAGAACACCAAAGGGCAAAAAACGTTAGTGGGAGTTGTGTACAGACCTCCAAACAGTAGTAGTGATGTTGGGGAGGGCATCAAACAGGAAATTAGGGGTGCATGCAATAAAGGTGCAGCAGTTATAATGGGTGACTTTAATATGCACATAGATTGGGCTAACCAAACTGGAAGCAATACGGTGGAGGAGGATTTCCTGGAGTGCATAAGGGATGGTTTTCTAGACCAATATGTCGAGGAACCAACTAGGGGGGAGGCCATCTTAGACTGGGTGTTGTGTAATGAGAGAGGACTAATTAGCAATCTCATTGTGCGAGGCCCCTTGGGGAAGAGTGACCATAATATGGTGGAATTCTGCATTAGGATGGAGAATGATACAGTTAATTCAGAGACCATGGTCCAGAACTTAAAGAAGGGTAACTTTGAAGGTATGAGGCGTGAATTGGCTAGGATAGATTGGCGAATGATACTTAAGGGGTTGACTGTGGATGGGCAATGGCAGACATTTAGAAACCGCATGGATGAATTACAACAATTGTACATTCCTGTCTGGCGTAAAAATAAAAAAGGGAAGGTGGCTCAACCGTGGCTATCTAGGGAAATCAGGGATAGTATTAAAGCCAAGGAAGTGGCATACAAATTGGCCAGAAATAGCAGCGAACCTGGGGACTGGGAGAAATTTAGAACTCAGCAGAGGAGGACAAAGGGTTTGATTCGGGCAGGGAAAATGGAGTACGAGAAGAAGCTTGCAGGGAACATTAAGGCGGATTGCAAAGGTTTCTATAGGTATGTAAAGAGAAAAAGGTTAGTAAAGACAAACGTAGGTCCCCTGCAGTCAGAATCAGGGGAAGTCATAACGGGGAACAAAGAAATGGCGGACCAATTGAACAAGTACTTTGGTTCAGTATTCACTAAGGAGGACACAAACAACCTTCCGGATATAAAAGGGGTCAGAGGGTCTAGTAGAGAGGAGGAACTGAGGGAAATCTTTATTAGTCGGGAAATTGTGTTGGGGAAATTGAAGGGATTGAAGACCGATAAATCCCCAGGGCCTGATGGACTGCATCCCAGAGTACTTAAGGAGGTGGCCTTGGAAATAGCGGATGCATTGGCAGTCATTTTCCAACATTCCATAGACTCTGGATCAGTTCCTATGGAGTGGAGGGTAGCCAATGTAACCCCACTTTTTAAAAAAGCAGGGGGAGAGAAAACAGGGAATTATAGACCGGTCAGCCTGACCTCAGTAGTGGGTAAAGTGATGGAATCAATTATTAAGGATGTCATAGCAGCGCATTTGGAAAATGGTGACATGATAGGTCCAAGTCAGCATGGATTTGTGAAAGGGAAATCATGTTTGACAAATCTTCTGGAATTTTTTGAGGATGTTTCCAGTAAAGTGGACAAAGGAGAACCAGTTGATGTGGTATATTTGGACTTTCAGAAGGCTTTCGACAAGGTCCCACACAAGAGATTAATGTGCAAAGTTAAAGCACATGGGATTGGGGGTAGTGTGCTGACGTGGATTGAGAACTGGTTGTCAGACAGGAAGCAAAGAGTAGGAGTAAATGGGTACTTTTCAGAACGGCAGGCAGTGACTAGTGGGGTACCGCAGGGTTCTGTGCTGGGGCCCCAGCTGTTTACATTGTACATTAATGATTTAGACGAGGGGATTAAATGTAGTATCTCCAAATTTGCGGATGAAACGAAGTTGGGTGGCAGTGTGAGCTGCGAGGAGGATGCTATGAGGCTGCAGAGTGACTTGGATAGGTCAGGTGAGTGGGCAAATGCATGGCAGATGAAGTATAATGTGGATAAATGTGAGGTTATCCACTTTGGTGGTAAAAACAGAGAGACAGACTAAAATCTGAATGGTGACAGATTAGGAAAAGGGGAGGTGCAACGAGACCTGGGTGTCATGGTACATCAGTCATTGAAGGTTGGCATGCAGGTACAGCAAGCGGTTAAGAAAGCAAATGGCATGTTGGCCTTCATAGCGAGGGGATTTGAGTACAGGGGCAGGGAGGTGTTGCTACAGTTGTACAGGGCCTTGGTGAGGCCACACCTGGAGTATTGTGTACAATTTTGATCTCCTAACTTGAGGAAGGACATTCTTGCTATTGAGGGAGTGCAGCGAAGATTCACCAGACTGATTCCCGGGATGGTGGGACTGACCTATCAAGAAAGACTGGATCAACTGGGCTTGTATTCACTGGAGTTCAGAAGAATGAGAGGGGACCTCATAGAAACGTTTAAAATCCTGACGGGTTTAGACAGGTTAGATGCAGGAAGAATGTTCCCAATGTTGGGGAAGTCCAGAACCAGGGGTCACAGTCTAAGGATAAGCCATTTAGGACCGAGATGAGGAGAGACTTCTTCACCCAGAGAGTGGTGAACCTGTGGAATTCTCTGCCACAGAAAGTGGTTGGGGCCAATTCACTAAATATATTCAAAAGGGAGGTAGATAAAGTCCTTACTACTCGGGGGATCAAGGGGTATGGCGAGAAAACAGGAAGGGGGTACTGAGGTTTCATGTTCAGCCATGAACTCGTTGAATGGCGGTGCAGGCTAGAAGGGCTGAATGGCCTGCTCCTGCACCTTTTTTCGATGTTTCTATGTTTCTATGTACCTGTATACTATCCTTTTGTGTTTCATGCACAAGTACCCCTAGGTCCCGCACTTTGCAATCTTTCTCCATTTAAATAATAACTTGCTCTTCGATTTTTTTCTACCAAAGTGCATGACCTCACACTTTTCAACATTATACTCCATCTGCAAAATTTTTGCCCACTCACTTAGCCTGTCTATGTCACTTTGCAGATTTTTTGTGTCCTCCTCACACATTGCTTTTCCTCCCATCTTTGTATCGTCAGCAAACTTGGCTACGTTACACTCAGTCCCTTCTTCCAAGTCGTTAATGTAGATTGTAAATAGTTGGTGTCCCAGCACTGATCCCTGCAGCACCCCACTAGTTACTGGTTGCCAACCAGAGAATGAACCATATATCATGACTCTCAGATCTCTGTTAGTTAATGCTGGTCGAGAGATAATATGGGTCCATGACACATTATTACCGTGCAATTCTATACCGGCCTTCGACACTGATTCAGTCAATGAACCCGAATCTCGCCTCCGCTTCACCGTCTCTCTGTTTCGGTACTTTTCCTACCTGTATCTTTCTGCTCTTTCTTCAGTTCATCAAGTTCTGGAAAAAAAAGCACAACTCTATTTTCATATAGATGGCCGCAGTCCAACATGGAACCCTTGGTGCTCTCATTAGCTTCATGTGTTTCGCTGACGTGCCTCTCATACATTCTCTGTGGGAAATTCGTCTTGAGCAATCGGTGTCAACCGTGGCCTCTGCGTCAGAAGGCTGTGGGTGCGAGTCCCAATAGGGACTCAAGCACATAAATCTGGGCTGACACTCCAGGGCAGTAATGAGGGAGTGGCGCACTGTCGGAGGGGCGGTACTGAGGGAGTGCCGTACTGCGCTGTCAGGAGCAGTACTGAGGGAGCGCCGCACTGTCGGAGGGGTAGTACTGAGGGAGCGCCGTACTGCGCTGTCGATGGGGTAGTACTGATGGAGCGCTGCACTGTCAGAGGGGCAGTACTGAGGGAGCACCGCACTGTCAGAGGGGCGGTACTGAGGGAGCGCGTACTGCGCTGTTGGAGGGGCGGTACTGAGGGAGCACTGCACTGTCGGAGGGGCAGTACTGAGGGAGCACTGCACTGTCGGAGGGGCAGTACTGAGGGAGCACTGCACTGTCGGAGGGGCAGTACTGAGGGAGCACTGCACTTTTGGAGGGGCAGTACTGAGGGAGCACTGCACTGTCGGAGGGGCAGTACTGAGGGAGTACTGCACTGTCGGAGGGGCAGTACTGAGGGAGCACTGCACTTTTGGAGGGGCAGTACTGAGGGAGCACTGCACTTTTGGAGATGCAGTACTGAGGGAGCACTGCACTGTCGGAGGGGCAGTACTGAGGGAGCACTGCACTTTTGGAGGGGCAGTACTGAGGGAGCACTGCACTGTCGGAGGGGCAGTACTGAGGGAGTACTGCACTGTCGGAGGGGCAGTACTGAGGGAGCACTGCACTTTTGGAGGGGCAGTACTGAGGGAGCACTGCACTGTCGGAGGGGCAGTACTGAGGGAGTACTGCACTGTCGGAGGGGCAGTACTGAGGGAGCACTGCACTTTTGGAGGGGCAGTACTGAGGGAGCACTGCACTGTCGGAGGGGCAGTACTGAGGGAGTACTGCACTGTCGGAGGGGCAGTACTGAGGGAGCACTGCACTTTTGGAGGGGCAGTACTGAGGGAGCGCCGCACTTTTGGAAGGGCAGTACTGAGGGAGCACTGCACTGTCGGAGGGGCAGTACTGAGGGAGCACTGCACTGTCGGAGGGGCAGTACTGAGGGAGCACTGCACTGTCGGAGGGGCAGTACTGAGGGAGCACTGCACTTTTGGAGGGGCAGTACTGAGGGAGCGCCGCACTTTTGGAAGGGCAGTACTGAGGGAGCACTGCACTTTTGGAGGGGCAGTACTGAGGGAGCACTGCACTTTTGGAGGGGCAGTACTGAGGGAGCGCCGCACTTTTGGAAGGGCAGTACTGAGGGAGCACTGCACTGTCGGAGGGGCAGTACTGAGGGAGTACTGCACTGTCGGAGGGGCAGTACTGAGGGAGCACTGCACTGTCGGAGGGGCAGTACTGAGGGAGCACTGCACTGTCGGAGGGGCAGTACTGAGGGAGCACTGCACTTTTGGAGGGGCAGTACTGAGGGAGCGCCGCACTTTTGGAAGGGCAGTACTGAGGGAGTGCTACACTGTCGGAGGCCGCGTATTCTGTGACGAGTGTCTCACCTCCTGACTCCCCAAAGCCTTTCCACCATCTACAAGGCACAAGTCAGGAGTGTGATGGAATACTCTCCACTTGCCTGGATGAGTTGCAGCTCGAACAACACTCGAGTAACTCGACACCATCCAGGACAAAGCAGCTGCTTGATCGACATGCTACCCACCACCTTCAAACACTCACTCCCTCCACCACCGACGCCCCCTGGCTGCAGTGTGTACCATCTACAAGATGCACTGCAGCAACTCGCCAAGGCTTCTTCGGCAGCACCTCCCAAACCCGCGACCTCTACTGCCTAGAAGGACAAGGGCAGCAGGCGCATGGGAACACCATCACCTCCATGTTCCCCTCCCAGTCACACACCATCCCTTGACTGGGAAATATATCGGCCGTTCCTTCATCGTCACTGGGTCAGAATCCTGGAACTCCCTCCCTAACAGCAGTGTGGGAGCACCTTCACCACACGGACTGCAGCGGTTCAAAGTGGTGGCTCATCACCACCTTCTCAAGGGGCAATTAGGGATGGGCAATAAATGCTGATCTTGGAAATAATGCCCACATCCCAGGAACTAATAAGAAAAATTAAGAGCCTACATTAAGTACCAACGAAGACCAATTGGAGGTTGTCAATAGTTACCGATCGTCTTCTTCCGTAATTGTTCCTCTGTGAAAAGACGGAGTGAGTTAGAGCAGTGAGGTCACATTGGTTAATGAGAGAGACAGAGGGCGAGAGAGACAGAGAGAGACAGAGAGAATGAGGGAGACAGAGAGAAACAGAGAGAGGCAGAGAGAATGAGGGAAATAGAGAGAGGGACAGAGAGAGAGAGAGACAGACAGAGAGACAGAGACAGAGAGAGAGAGAGAAAAACAGAGAGGGAGACAGAGAGAATGAGGGAAACAGAGAGAGAGGGACAGAGAGATACTGAGAGAATGAGGGAGACAGAGAGAGAGAGAGAGAGAATGAGGGAGGTAGACATTTACAATGAAGAGACTTAGATAGACAGACTGAGTTTGTGAGAGACAGAGAGACAGAGAGAATGAGGGAGGTAGTGAGTGAGGGACATAGAGACATGTAAACTGTGCAAATAGATGTTAACAAATATGATGTGATTGGGAGTACAGAGACGTGGCTCCAGGATGATCAGGGCTGGGAACTCAACATCCAGGGGTATTCAACATTCAGGAAGGATAGAATAAAAGGAAAAGGAGGTGGGGTAGCATTGCTGGTTAAAGAGGAGATTAATGCAATAGTTACGAAAGACATTAGCTTGGATGATGTGGAATCTATATGGGTAGAGCTGCAGAACACCAAAGGGCAAAAAACGTTAGTGGGAGTTGTGTACAGACCTCCAAACAGTAGTAGTGATGTTGGGGAGGGCATCAAACAGGAAATTAGGGGTGCATGCAATAAAGGTGCAGCAGTTATAATGGGTGACTTTAATATGCACATAGATTGGGCTAACCAAACTGGAAGCAATACGGTGGAGGAGGATTTCCTGGAGTGCATAAAGGATGGTTTTCTAGACCAATATGTTGAGGAACCAACTAGGGGGGAGGCCATCTTAGACTGGGTGTTGTGTAATGAGAGAGGACTAATTAGCAATCTCATTGTGCGAGGCCCCTTGCGGAAGAGTGACCATAATATGGTGGAATTCTGCATTAGGATGGAGAATGATACAGTTAATTCAGAGACCATGGTCCAGAACTTAAAGAAGGGTAACTTTGAAGGTATGAGGCGTGAATTGGCTAGGATAGATTGGCGAATAATACTTAAGGGGTTGACTGTGGATGGGCAATGGCAGACATTTAGAAACCGCATGGATGAATTACAACAATTGTACATTCCTGTCTGGCGTAAAAATAAAAAAGGGAAGGTGGCTCAACCGTAGCTATCTAGGGAAATCAGGGATAGTATTAAAGCCAAGGAAGTGGCATACAAATTGGCCAGAAATAGCAGCGAACCTGGGGACTGGGAGAAATTTAGAACTCAGCAGAGGAGGACAAAGGGTTTGATTAGGGCAGGGAAAATGGAGTACGAGAAGAAGCTTGCAGGGAACATTAAGGCGGATTGCAAAAGTTTCTATAGGTATGTAAAGAGAAAAAGGTTAGTAAAGACAAACATAGGTCCCCTGCAGTCAGAATCAGGGGAAGTCATAACGGGGAACAAAGAAATGGCAGACCAATTGAACAAGTACTTTGGTTCAGTATTCACTAAGGAGGACACAAACAACCTTCCGGATATAAAAGGGGTCAGAGGGTCTAATAGAGAGGAGGAACTGCGGGAAATCTTTATTAGTCGGGAAATTGTGTTGGGGAAATTGATGGGATTGAAGGCCGATAAATCCCCAGGGCCTGATGGACTGCATCCCAGAGTACTTAAGGAGGTGGCCTTGGAAATAGCGGATGCATTGACAGTCATTTTCCAACATTCCATTGACTCTGGATCAGTTCCTATCGAGTGGAGGGTAGCCAATGTAACCCCACTTTTTAAAAAAGGAGGGGGAGAGAAAACAGGGAATTATAGACCGGTCAGCCTGAACTCAGTAGTGGGTAAAGTGATGGAATCAATTATTAAGGATGTCATAGCAGCGCATTTGGAAAATGGTGACATGATAGGTCCAAGTCAGCATGGATTTGTGAAAGGGAAATCATGTTTGACAAATCTTCTGGAATTTTTTGAGGATGTTTCCAGTAAAGTGGACAAAGGAGAACCAGTTGATGTGGTATATTTGGACTTTCAGAAGGCTTTCGACAAGGTCCCACACAAGAGATTAATGTGCAAAGTGAAAGCACATGGGATTGGGGGTAGTGTGCTGACGTGGATTGAGAACTGGTTGTCAGACAGGAAGCAAAGAGTAGGAGTAAATGGGTACTTTTCAGAATGGCAGGCAGTGACTAGTGGGGTACCGCAGAGTTCTGTGCTGGGGCCCCAGCTGTTTACATTGTACATTAATGATTTAGACGAGGGGATTAAATGTAGTATCTCCAAATTTGCGGATGAAACTAAGTTGGGTGGCAGTGTGAGCTGCGAGGAGGATGCTATGAGGCTGCAGAGTGACTTGGATAGGTCAGGTGAGTGGGCAAATGCATGGCAGATGAAGTATAATGTGGATAAATGTGAGGTTATCCACTTTGGTGGTAAAAACAGAGAGACAGACTAAAATCTGAATGGTGACAGATTAGGAAAAGGGGAGGTGCAACGAGACCTGGGTGTCATGGTACATCAGTCATTGAAGGTTGGCATGCAGGTACAGCAGGCGGTTAAGAAAGCAAATGGCATGTTGGCCTTCATAGCGAGGGGATTTGAGTACAGGGGCAGGGAGGTGTTGCTACAGTTGTACAGGGCCTTGGTGAGGCCACACCTGGAGTATTGTGTACAATTTTGATCTCCTAACTTGAGGAAGGACATTCTTGCTATTGAGGGAGTGCAGCGAAGATTCACCAGACTGATTCCCGGGATGGTGGGACTGACCTATCAAGAAAGACTGGATCAACTGGGCTTGTATTCACTGGAGTTCAGAAGAATGAGAGGGGACCTCATAGAAACGTTTAAAATCCTGACGGGTTTAGACAGGTTAGATGCAGGAAGAATGTTCCCAATGTTGGGGAAGTCCAGAACCAGGGGTCACAGTCTAAGGATAAGCCATTTAGGACCGAGATGAGGAGAGACTTCTTCACCCAGAGAGTGGTGAACCTGTGGAATTCTCTGCCACAGAAAGTGGTTGGGGCCAATTCACTAAATATATTCAAAAGGGAGGTAGATAAAGTCCTTACTACTCGGGGGATCAAGGGGTATGGCGAGAAAGCAGGAAGGGGGTACTGAAGTTTCATGTTCAGCCATGAACTCGTTGAATGGCGGTGCAGGCTAGAAGGGCTGAATGGCCTACTCCTGCACCTATTTTCTATGTTTCTATGTTCAATGAAGAGACTGAGAAAGACAGTGAGTGAGACAGAGAAAGAGAGGGGCAGATAGAGTCAGTGAGACAGAGAGACTGACAGTGTACAACACTGAGTGTGTTTGGAAGGCAGGGAAAGAGAGAGAGAGACAGAGTGAGAGTGCTATCCGGAATGTGTTGGGAAGGCAGAGAGAAAGACAGAGAAACAGAGAGTTAGTGAGAGAGAGACAGACAGACAGAGACAGAATGAGATACAGAGAAACAGAGAGAGAGAGTTACTGAGATAAAAGGAAGAGACAGTACTAGAGACCAAGCGAGATGGACACAGTCAGAAGGAGAGAGTTTGGAGATTGCAGCAGAGAGAGAGAGAGACAGGCCGAGTGAGTGAGAAGGAGAAAGTGAGAGATGGAAGGAGAGAGAAAGGGAGAGAGAGTTTATTTCCGGTTGGATGTGGTGAGTCTGATCAAACAGAAGAGGTTTTGCTCAAAAGGGAAGATCACTCAAACAGATTCTCACTTTATTGCCTTAACCTTCAGTAAAACACATTCGGAACTATCTGCCAATAAGCTTCGGGAATAATCCACGGTTTTTTTGAAATGTTTATGAAAGATGAGCAGAGTAATTCGGTTTATATTTACCTTTCTCTTGCAGATCTTTTTTTAGAGATTCGAGCTCTGAAAGTAAAGAATGGAGTTCCAGATATATAACGCCCTTCACATCCTCAGCAATCTTCACCATACTCACTGCTGTTACATAAGATGCTGTGCACAGCAATGGCTCACGAACATTTTCATCTCAGGCAGTCCCTCAGAGTCGAGGAAGACTTGCTTCCACACTAACACGACTTCTCAGGTGACTGAACAGTCCAATACGGGAATTACAGTCTCTGTCACAGGTGGGACAGACAGTGGTTGGAGGAAAGGGTGGGTGGGACTGGTTTGCCGCACGCTCCTTCCGCTGCCTGCGCTTGGTTTCTGCAAGCTCTCGGCAACGAGACTCGAGGTGCTCAGTGCCCTCCCAGATGCACTTCCTCCACTTAGGGCAGTCTCTAGCCAGGGACTCCCAGGTGTCGGTGGGGATGATGCACTTTATCAAGGAGTGGTGTCCTTGTAACGTTTCCTCTGCCCACCTGTGGCTCACTTGCCGTGTAAGAGTTCCGAGTAGAGTGCTTGCTTTGGGAGTCTCGCGTCAGGCATGCGAACGATGTAGTCCGTCCAACGGAGCTGGTCGAATGAGGTCAGTGCTTCGATACTGAGGGATGTTGGCCTGATCGAGGAAACTGACGTTGGTGCATCTGTCCTCCCAGGGGATTTCCAGGATCTTGCGGAGACATCGTTGGTGGTATTTCTCAAGTGACTTGAGGTGTCTATTGTACATGGTCCATGTCTCTGAGCCATACAGGAGGGCAGGTATCACTACTGCCTTGTAGACCATGAGCTTGGTGCCAGGTTTGAGATTGTCTTCAAATACTCTCGTCCTCAGGTGACCGAAGGCTGCACTTTAAGCGGTCTTGGTTCAGAGATTCCCAAGGGTCAGTGGGGATGTTGCATTTTTTCAAGGAGGCTTTGAGAGTGACCTAGTCCCCTTGGCAGAGGGGTCAACAACCATGGGGCAGAGATTGAAAGTAATTGGGGGAGGATTAGAGGGGGAATGTCTTCACCCCAAGGGTGTTGGGGGTCTGGAACTCACTGCCTGAAAGGGAGGTAGAGGCAGAAATCCTTACCACATTTGGATATCCATCTTGAAGTGCCGTATCCTACAGGGCTACGGACCGAGAGCGGGAAAGTGGGATTAGGCTGGGCTGGCTTTTGGTCGGCTGGTGTGGACACGATGGGTCGAAAAGGCCTCCTTCCGTGCTGTAAATGTCCATGATTGTATGATTGGCAGATCACAAGTTCTGGGTTGTCGCACATGCACAGGACATGTGTAAACCCAGAACGGTCGAGGCACCTAGGGCCACGTACACCCCATGTTCGTGATCACACACCTCGGGCCACGTACACACCATGTTCGTGATCACACACCTAGGGCCACGTACACCCCATGTTCGTGATCACACACCTAGGGCCACGTACACCCCATGTTCGTGATCACACACCTAGGGCCACGTACACACCATGTTCGTGATCACACACCTAGGGCCACGTACACCCCATGTTCACGATCTCACACCTAGGGTCACGTACACACCATGTTCGTGATCACACACCTAGGGTCACGTACACCCCATGTTCGTGATCACACACCTAGGGCCACGTACACCCCATGTTCGTGATCACACACCTAGGGCCACGTACACCCCATGTTCGTGATCACACACCTAGGGTCACGTACACCCCATGTTCGTGATCACACACCTAGGGCCACGTACACCCCATGTTCACGATCTCACACCTAGGGTCACGTACACACCATGTTCGTGATCACACACCTCGGGTCACGTACACCCCATGTTCGTGATCACACACCTAGGGCCACGTACACCCCATGTTCACGATCTCACACCTAGGGTCACGTACACACCATGTTGGCGATCACACACCTCGGGTCACGTACACACCATGTTCGCGATCACACACCTAGGGTTACGTACACACCATGTTCACGATCACACACCTAGGGTCACGTACACACCATGTTCGTGATCACACACCTAGGGTCACGTACACACCATGTTCGTGATCACACACCTAGGGTCACGTACACACCATGTTCGTGATCACACACCTAGGGTCACGTACACACCATGTTCGTGATCACACACCTAGGGTCACGTACACACCATGTTCGTGATCACACACCTAGGGTCACGTACACACCATGCTCACGATCACACACCCGGAAAATGACAGCCTTATCCTCATCGGTCACGTTGTGTCCAAAGTGAACACTTTACCACTTTAAACTCATTTTACCATTTACCATTACTTTGCCCACCCGCATTATCTATTTAATGCCCCTTTGCTAGGTTCTGATTCCAGCTACACACTTCACTGACGTAGTGCACCACTAAACTTGGTCTTATTAAAAACGCAGTTCCTGCCATGACCTGTTTAAACCACTTACCGTGCGGTTGGATTTTTTGCTCGAGCTCTGAAGTACAAATAGCAACCAGGTCACGAATCAGTCTGCAGCGCGACAACTCAACGATCTTACAACTTCGTAAAAGTGCCAGCCCTTATAAAAGTCCCCAATCATTTCAACCCAATCCCCAGCAACTCTGCAAATATTACTTTTTTCCAGTGTATGTCACCTTACCGTTTGAGAGACAATTTTGAAGCTGCAGTGCGTTCGAGACCAGAGGGACTCACTGTACGAACAGGTTCTCTGCGTCTCCTCTTTGGCCAATGACCTTAAACCTGTGTCCATTGGTTACCGACAGTCCTGCCACTGGAAACAACTGCTCCCCATCTGCTCCATCAAAACAACTTAGAAATTTCAACACGTCCATTAAATCTCACCGGGAATAATGGAATCTGAGAACGGTTACAGCACAGCAGGATCCCATTCGGCCCCTCGAGCTCGTGCCGACTATTGGCCAGTCCCACTCTCCCGCCCTTTTACTGAAGTCCCTCATCCCTGGGACCATTCTGGTCAATCTCCGCTGCACCCTCTCTCAGGCCTTCACATCCTTCCCAAAGTGCGGGGCCCAGAATTGGACACAATACTCCAGTTGTACTCGATGTCTCGAGTTATAAACCCCAGGATCCCATATCTTTCTGAACCTTCCCATCTAACTTCAACGTACATATACCCACAGGTCTCTCTGTACGTGAACTCCTTGTACCCTTTAGTTTATATCGCTTCTCCTCGTTATTCCTATCACTGCGCACTTTTCACCGTTAAACTTCCTCTGCTTCGTGACTGCCCATGTCACCAGCTTGTTGATAGCCTCTTCACGTCTATCACGAAGCTCCTGAGTGATCACAGCTTTACTTCAATAGCACATTGTGAAATAGTTCCCAAGACCAAGTCATTAAGGTATCTCGAGAAAAGCAGTGGTCCTAGTACCGAACCCTGGGGAAAGCACGCTGTAAACCTTCCAATCCCAAAAACACTTGTTCACCACTACTCTCTGTTTCCTGTTACTCTGCCGATTCCTTATGCTTACAAAGTGGGTGCAGCCTGTTTTGAAGCTTACGTGGACATAAATATACAGTCCGTCGGCAAGGCAGCCACGAAGAACCTTCGATTCAGAAACGGCTGGAGGACTGTGTCCAATTATGGGTGCCACATTTTCGGAAGGAGACCAAGGTTTGCAGAGCGCGTTACAGAGGAGGTTTACGAGATGGGCCCAGGTGTGAGAGCTTTCAATTACCTGGAGAGAATGGAGCGGAGAAGTTAACAATCCATATAATCAGATTTGTACCAACGTCAGAACCCGTGGAATGTGAGAGCATCAGAGGTGTGCAGTTTTGCTCTCCACATTTACGAAAGAATATACTTGCTTTCGAGCCAGTTCAAAGAAGGTTCACTCGGTTGATTCCGGAGATGAGGGGGTTGACTTATGAGGAAAGGTTGAGTAGGTTGAGCCTCTACTCATTGGAATTCAGAAGAATGAGAGGTGATCTTATCGAAACATATAAGATTATGAGGGGGCTTAACAAGTTGGATGCAGAGAGGATATTTCCACTGATGAGGGAGACTAGAACTAGAGGGCATGATCTTTGAATAAGGGGCAGCCTATTTAAAACTGAGATGAGAGGAAATTTCTTCTCTCAGAGGGTTGTGGATCTGTGGAATTCGCTGCCTCAAAGAGCTGTGGAAGCCGGGTCATTGAATAAATTTAAGACAGAAATAGACAAGTTTTTTAGGCAAAAAGGGGATAAGGGGTTATGGGGAGCGGGCGGGGAAGTGGAGCTGAGTCCATGATCGGATCAGCTATGATCGTATTGAATGGCGGAGCAGGCTCGAGGGGCCGTATGGCCGATTCCTGCTCCTATTTCTTATGTTCTTATGTAAACACGTCACAAAAAGCATGTTTGTCCACAGTTAATGCACGACGTGCTCACCTCTCTGTGTCTCCCGGAGATTTCTTTCTGTCAATGAAAATAACTTGGTGTGATTTGTGCACAAGTGGAATGGCATTCACGTTCTCCTGAATAGCGCTCCCCTTCCCGTGACACGCGACCTCTCTCAATGGGGCAAAGTAAAGAACGAGGACCCAACGACCAACGTGTTTACATTTGATACCTTCCTGGATCTGGGTTAATGCCAAGGGAGATATTCTCCGAGCTGAATACAACCTTCTGTGTTTTATATCGCAAGTGTGTCGCTTCGGCAGGTGAGAATAAATATTTTCCAATACGCTCAGTACGACATCTATTATGTTTAACGATTAACATTATTGTTTACACACGAAAACACTTTGAGGTAGACAATCGCATTCACTATCGTACAATGTTTAAAGAAAGAAAGACGCATTTATATCGCGCCTTTCACGACCAACGGACGTCCCAAAACTCTTTACAGCCAATGAAGTACTTTTTGGAGTGCAGTCACTGTTGTAATGTGGGAAACAAGGCAGCCAATTTGCGTACAGCAAGCTCCCACAACAGCATCTTTGCTTTAATGATGTTGATTGAGAGATAGATATAGGCCCCAGTACACCGGGGAGAACTCCCCTGCTCTGCTTCGAAATAGTGCCATGGGATCTTTTACAGCCACCTGAGAGGGCAGAGGGGACCTCGGTTTAACGTCTCATCCGAACGATGGCCCGTCCCTCAGTACCGCCCCTCCGACAGTGCGGCGCTCCCTCAGTACCGCCCCTCCGACAGCGCAGTGCAGCGCTCCCTCAGTACCGCCCCTCCGACAGCGCAGTGCGGCGCTCCCTCAGTACCGCCCCTCCGACAGTGCGGCACTCCTTCAGTACTGCCCCTCCGACAGCGCAGTGCGGCGCTCCCTCAGTACTGCCCCTCTGACAGCGCAGTGCGGCGCTCCCTCAGTACCGCCCCTCCGACAGCGCAGTGCGGCGCTCCCTCAGTACCGCCCCTCCGACAGCGCAGTGCGGCGCTCCCTCAGTACCGCCCCTCTGACAGCGCAGTGCGGCGCTCCCTCAGTACCGCCCCTCCGACAGCGCAGTGCGGCGCTCCCTCAGTACCGCCCCTCCGACAGTGCGGCACTCCCTCAGTACCGCCCCTCCGACCGTGCGGCACTCCCTCAGTACGGCACTGGAATGTCAGCCTAGATATTATGTGCTCAAGCCTCTGGAGTGGGACTTAAACCAACAACTTTCTGACAGCGTGAGCCACTGGCTGACTCTCAGTGTCTCAGTGATGTTAAAACGACGTCCTCTCTGTCCAGTTTCATGCTCACCTGCATCTTCCAGACCGATTTTCAGCCTAGCTATTTCTGGAATGAGAGAAACAGAACCAAATCTCTCAAACCAAATCGTGTCTCGTTCCTGCCCGTCACGTGTCTCGTTGCTCTGCACCACTGGAGCATTCATCTCCACCATGTATTTAAAGACCAGGCCCTCAAACCTGCCACCAAGCTCATGGTCTACAGGGCTGTAGTAATGCCCGCTCTCCTGTATGGCTCAGAGACATGGAACATGTACAATAGACACCTCAAATCGCTGGAGAAATACCAGCAATGTTGCCTCCACAAGATCCTACAAATCCCCTGGGAGGACAGCCACACCGACATTAGCCTACTTGACCAGGCCAACATCCCCAGCATCGAAGCACTGACCACACTCGACCAGCTCCACTGGGCGGCCACATTGTTCACATGCCCGACACGAGACTCCCAAAGCAAGCGCTCTACTCGGAACTCCTACACGGCAAATGAGTCAAAGGTGGGCAGAGGAAACGTTTCAAGGACAACCTCAAAGCTTCCCTGATAAAGTGCAACATCCCCACCGACACCTGGGAGTCCCTCGCCAAAGACCACCCTAAGTGGAGGAAGAGCATCTGGGAGGGCGCTGAGCATCTCGAGTCTCGTCGCCGAGAGCATGCAGAAAACAAGCGCAGGCAGCGGAAGGAGCGTGCGGCAAACCAGTCCCACCCTCCCTTTCCTCCAACCACTGTCTGTTCCACCTGTGACAGAGACTGTAATTCCTGTATTGGAATGTTCAGTCACCCAAGAACTCATTTTTCGAGTGGAAGCAAGTCTTCCTCAATTCAGAAGGACTGCCTATGATGATGACAATGGCAGACTGATCCGGAAAGTAACAGTCCACGGAATCCTGGACAAAGTGGCAACGTGGATCCAAAATAGGCTCGGAGGCAGGAAGCAAGGTTTACTGGTCGATGGGTGTTTTTTGTGACTGGAAGGTTATTTCCACAGGGCTCAGTACGGGGTCTCTTGCTTCTTGTGGTATACATTAATGATCTAGACTTGAATATCGGGAGTATGATAAAGAAGTTTGCAGACGATACAAAACAGGCTCGAGGGGGGCAGAATGGGCCTCCTGTTCCTGTGTAACAGGCTCGAGGGGCTGAATGGGCCTCCTCCTGTTCTTGTGTAACAGGCTCGAGGGGCTGAATGGGCTTCCTCCTGTTCCTGTGTAACAGGCTCGAGGGTCCGAATGGACCACCTCCTGTTCCTGTGTAACTGGCTCGAGGGGCTGAATGGGACTCCTGTTCCAGTGTAACAGGCTCAAGGGACTGAATGGACCTCCTCCTGTTCCTGTGTAACTGGCTCGAGGGGCTGAATGGGACTCCTGTTCCAGTGTAACAGGCTCGAGGGGCTGAATGGACCTCCTCCTGTTCCTGTGTAACAGGCTCGAGGTGCGGAATGGGCCTCCTGTTCCTGTGTAACAGGCTCGAGGGGCTGAATGGGCCTCTTACTTTTCCTGTGTAATAGGCTTGAGGGGCTGAATAGGCCTCCTCCTGCTCCTGTGTGACAGGCTCGAGGGGCCGAATGGACCTCCTCCTGTTCCTGTGTAACAGTTTTGAAGGGCCGAATGGGCCTCTTGTTCTTGTGTAACTGGCCCAAGGGGCTGCAGGGGTCTCCTGTTCTTGTGTAACAGGCTCGAGGGGCTGAATGGAGCTCCTCCTGTTCCTGTGAGGCTCGAGGGGCTGAATGGGCCTCCTGTTCCTGTGTAAATGACTCGAGGGGCTGAATCGGCCTCCTCCTGTCCCTGTGTAACAGGCTCAAGTGGCTGGATAGCCTCCTCCTGTTTCTGTGTTACAGGTTCGAGGGGCTGAATGGGTCTCCTCCTAGACATAGACATAGAAAATAGGTGCAGGAGTAGGCCATTCGGCCCTTCTAGCCTGCACCGCCATTCAATGAGTTCATGGCTGAACATGCAACTTCAGTACCCCATTCCTGCTTTCTCACCATAACCCTTGATTCCCCTAGTAGTAAGGACTTCATCTAACTCCTTTTTGAATATATTTAGTGAATTGGCCTCAACAACTTTCTGTGGTAGAGAATTCCACAGGTTCACCACTCTCTGGGTGAAGAAATTCCTCCTCATCTCAGTCCTAAATGGCTTCCCCCTTATCATTAGACTGTGTCCCCTGGTTCTGGACTTCCCCAACATTGGGAACATTCTTCCTGCATCTAACCTGTCTAACCCCGTCAGAATTTTAAACGTTTCTATGAGGTCCCCTCTCATTCTTCTGAACTCCAGTGAATACAAGCCCAGTTGATCCAGTGTAACAGGCTCGAGGGACTAAATGGGCCTCCAGTTCCTGTGTAATAGGCTCAAGGGACTGAATGGGCCTCCTGTTCCTGTGTAACAGGCTCGAGGGGCTGAATGGGACTCGTGTTTCTGTGTAACAGGCTCGAGGGGCTGAATGGGCCTCCTGTTCCTGTGTAACAGGCTCGAGGGGCTGATTGGGCCTCCTCCTGTTCCTGTGTAACTGGCTCGAGGGGGCTCCTGCTGTTTCTAAGTTGTGGGAGGATACGGGACCATAAGTGATTGTCACTCGCCATCTTAATGAACAAATCTACCATATTATGCTCACTCTTCCCCAAAGGGCCTCACACGATATAATTGCTAATTAATCCTCTCTCATCAAGACCCAGTCTAGGATGGCCAGCTCCCTAGTTGGTTCCTTGACATATTGGTCTTGAAAACCATCGCTTATACACTCCAGGAAATCCTCATCCACAGTATTGCTACCAGTTTGATTAGCCCAATCTATATGTAGATTAAAGTCACCCATGATAACTGCTGTATCTTTATTGCACGCATCCCTAATTCCCTGTTTGATGCTATCCCCAACCTCCCTGCGACTGTTTCTTATTCCCCACACTTAATTGCCCATTGAGAAGATGGTGGTGAACCTCCTTCTTGAACCGCTGCAGTCCCGTATGGTGAAGGGACTCCCACAGTGCTGAATTTTTTCAAATGATTTGATAGAACTGAAGGCTATTTCAGAGCTGAGTTAAGATTCAAGCACTTTGCCAGTAATTCAGAGGCCTGGGTTAATAATCCAGAGGCTTGAATTCAAATCCCACCACGACAGCTGGGGTATTTAATTAAATAAATCTGTATTTTGTTTTTTTAAATCTAGTATCTGTAGTGTTAGAAAAAACCCAACTGGTTCACCACCATCTTCTCAATGGGCAATTAAATGTGGGGAATAAGAAACAGTAATAGGGAGGTTGGGGATGGCATCAAACTGAAAATTAGGGATGCGTGCTGTCATGTATCTTACATTATTATATATAACTCTATCCAAACATGCGATACATGACTGTAATAAGATATGACCTGTAACCACCAGCATACCTTACCACCAGGGGTGCACTTGCAAGAGACAGGTATTTAAGGGCAGGTCTCAGGCAAGTGCAGCATTCCAGAGCTGTGAAATAAAGGTGCAGATCCAGAGTGACCTTGACTTCACTACATGCCTCGTGTGAATCTGTACTGAGGGGACAGGACTTTACAGTGGCGACGAGTTACGGGATTACAGAATCCACAGAATGGCGAACAACGGATCAGATGAAAAATACAATGCGGGAGACAATTGGGAGGACTTCATAGAAAGGCTCCAGCAAAGCTTTTTAACCAAAGACTGGTTAGGCAACGATAAGGCAGACAAGAGAAGAGCCCATCTATTGACCAGCTGTGGCTCGAAAACATACGCTTTAATGAAGGATCTGTTGGCACCCGAGAAACCAGCAAGCAAGTCGTTTGAAGAATTGAGCACACTGGTAAGAGACCACCTGAAGCCAGCGAGCAGCCTACACATGGCCAGACACAGGTTCTACAACTACAGACGCTGTGTGGGCCAGAGCGTACCCGACTTCGTGGCGGAACTTCGGAGGTTGGCTAGTTTATGTGAGTTCTCCGATGAACTGAGGAGAGAAATGCTGAGAGACTTTTTCATTGAAGGAATAGGCCACGCAGGCATATTCCAAAAGCTCATAGAGACCAAGAACCTGACCTTAGAGGCAGCAGCACTGGTTGCACAGACATTCTTCGTAGGGGAAGAAGAAACGAGGTTGATTTACAATGCAGGTACGACAACGAATGAAATATCGGAACAAGAAGTTCACAGCACTAAACAAGCTGCTACCCCCACACACAGACAAAACCGGGAGAACAGGCTCTCGACAGCAGGCAGAAGCCATCAAGGGCCACAGTAATGGCCGTTCACATCTCATCAACCCACAATGCGAGCAATCAACTACAAACTAAGAGAAGCTCAAGAGAGATCAGCCAGACGCAGCTCATTCTTTGGGAACACTTTGAACAATGGAACAGGTCTGTGCTGGAGGTGTGGGGATGGGCACTTGTCAAGGGGGTGTCGATTTCAGCAGGCTGTTTGCAGAAATTGTGAATATATAGGGCATTTGGCCCGCATGTGCAAAAAAATGGCAGCTCGGCTGGTATACGAATCGGATGGGTCGGAAAGCGGACCAGAAGATGGTGGGGACAGTACCCGGGACACCGATGTACAGCGGGTCAACACGATCAATGGCCACTGATCCTACAACAGGACGCCACCTATAATGATGAGGGTCCTACTCAACGGGATATCTGTCAACATGGAGCGAGTCAATCTGTCATGGGCGCTCAACAATTTGAACAACTGTGGCCGCATAAAAGAGACAGACCAAAACTCACAAGGGTTGACACCAAACTAAGGACCGATACCAAAGAAATCATACCAGTCCTCGGCAGCGCCATGTTCTCTGTCACACACAAAAGGACAGTGAACCGACTTTCCCTGTGGATTATCCCTGGAGACCCCCCCAGCACTGCTGGGGAGAAGCTGACTGGCAAAACTAAACTGGAAATGGGATGATGTCCATGCCATGTCATTAGAGGAACGGACCTCCTGCTCAACAGTATTAAAGTGATTTGAACATCTTTTTCAGCCAGGTATGGCACTTTCAAAGGGGCCAAAGTCAAAATCTACATCACACAGGATGCTGGACCTGTCCATCACAAGGCCAGAGCTGTACCCTATGTGATGAGGGAAAAGATTGAACACGAACTCGACAGGCTTCTGTGGGAAGGCATTATATCACCTGTGGAATTTAGCGACTGGGCAAGTCCCATCGTCCCAGTCATGAAGCCTGATGGATCCGTACGAATCTGTGGGGACTACAAATCTACCATAAACAGAGTCTCCCTAGAGGACCAGTACCCGCTGCCCAGAGCGGAGGACTTATTTGCCACATTGGCTGGAGGTAAACTTTTCTCAAAATTAGACCTCACATCTGTGTATATGACGCAAGAATTGACCGAGGAATCCAAGCTACTCACCACCATCAACACACATCGAGGCCTTTTCATGTACAATCGATGCCCATTCGGCATCAGGTCGGCAGCTGCCATATTCCAGCGCAACATGGAGAGTCTGCTCAAGTTCATCCCAGGGACGGTTGTATTTCAAGACAACATACTTATCACGGGCAGGGACACCGACTCCCATCTCCGTAGTTTGGAGGAAGTACTAAAGCGGTTGGATCGGGTAGGCCTACGAGTCAAGAAATCCAAATGCCTG
Organism: Pristiophorus japonicus; assembly: GCF_044704955.1. Lineage (NCBI taxonomy): Eukaryota > Metazoa > Chordata > Chondrichthyes > Pristiophoridae > Pristiophorus > Pristiophorus japonicus. Next base: position 677,996 of record NW_027251434.1, on the reverse strand, counting down.
TTTCTGGCACCCGAGGTTGAATTTTTGGGCAAAAGGATTGCCGCTGATGGAATCCGCCCAACAGAGTCCAAAACAGAAGCAATTCGCCTGGCACCCAGGCCCCGGAATGTCTCAGAACTGCGCGTCTTTCTCGGGCTACTCAATTACTTTGGGAACTTTATGCAGAACTTAAGCACGCTGCTGGAGCCTCTCCACATGCTACTTAGGAAGGGGTGCGATTGGTTTTGGGGGGATGCCCAGGAACGTGCCTTCAATAAGACACGCAACCTTCTGTGTTCCAACAGTGTTTTGACTTCCTTTGACCCAGGTAAAAAGCTAGTTCTCACATGCGATGCGTCAGCGTATGGGGTCGGGTGCATTTTGCAACATGTCAATAGTGCGGGCAAATTACAACCCATAGCTTATGCCTCCAGGTCACTTTCGCGGGTGGAGCGCGGGTACGGAATGATAGAGAAGGAGGCGCTCGCGTGCGTGTACGGTGTCAAAAAGATGGGGCCAAGTTCGCATTAGAAACCGACCACAAGCCCCTCACGTCCCTCCTATCCGAGAGCAAGGCAATAAACGCCAACGCCTCGGCACGAATTCAACGATGGGCACTCAAGCTGGCATCCTACGACTATACCATAAAGCACAGACCAGGCACAGACAACTGTGCCGACGCGCTCAGCAGGCTACCCCTGGCGACCACGGAAGGGTCTGACGAACAGGACAGTGAGATAGTCATGGCAATCAATGCCTTTGAGTCCACAGGTTCGCCCATGACGGCTCGCCAAATCAGAGCCTGGATGGCCAGCGACCCCACGTTATCCTTAGTAAAAAGATGTGTCCTAACCGATGACTGGGCAGAGGCTCGCGATGCCTGCCCCGAGGAATTAAAACCCTTTCACAAGCGCATGCATGAGCTATCACTACAAGCAGACTGCCTGATGTGGGGCAGCCGAGTAGTCATGCCTCTGTGAGGCAGAGAGGCATTTGTCCGGGAGCTCCACCGCGAGCACCCGGGGATCGTTCTCAGGAAGGCCATAGGCAGACCCCACGTCTGGTGGCCTGGTATTGACGCGGACCTCGAGCTCTGCGTCCGAAGAAGCACCATTTGTGCCCAACTCAGCATTGCCCCCAGGGAGACTCCGCTGAACCCCTGGCCCTGGCCTACCAAACCGTGGTCACGGGTGCACGTAGACTATGCGGGCCCATTCATGGGCAAAATGTTCCTCGTAGTTGTAGATGCATTTTCAAAGTGGATCGAATGCACCATTTTAAACTCGAGCACAACCTCCACCACGGTGGAAAGCCTCGCAACCATGTTTGCAACGCACGGAATCCCTGACATATTGGTCAGTGACAATGGCCCGTGCTTCACCAGCGCAGAATTCCAAGACTTTATAATTGACCACGGCATAAATCATGTCAAGACGGCACCGTTCAAGCCGGCCTCCAACGGCCAGGTGGAGAGAGCAGTGCAAATCATTAAACAAGGCATGCTTAAAATCCAAGGTCGCATGCTGCAGGGTCGCCTGTCGCGACTGCTGCTGGCATACAGATCTCGTCCACACTCACTGACTGGGATCCCCCCCGCGCAGCTGTTGATGAAAAGGACTTTAAAAACAAGGCTCTCATTAATCCTCCCAGACATGCATGAAATCATTGAGGCAAACCGCCGTAAGCTGACTGAGTACCATGACAGAAATTCAAGGGGGAGATGGAATGAGATAGGGGACAAAGTGTTTGTACTAAACTATGCCAGGGGTCCCAAATGGCTTGCAGGGACAGTAACGGGCAAGGAAGGAAACAGGCTACTGGTATTACAAATGGACAATGGCAAAACCTGCCGGAGGCATGTAGACCAAGTCAAAAGCAGATTTACCAACAACACTGCGGAACCAGAGGCAGACTACAATGTGGAACTCGCACCACACCTGGTGGACAGACAGAGGGAACAACCTGAGGAAAGGGCAATCCCAACAGACAGCCCAGGCAAGTCAACAACTATCACACCAATCGAAACAGACAGCCCAGGCGAGATACCAGCAACCACACCCAAAGAAAAACAGACACCAAGGCAAACAACTGAACCACAACTCAGACGCTCCACGTGAGAGCGCAGACCACCTGAGAGACTGAACCTATAAAGACAATAAGACCTTGGGGGAGGGTGATGCCATGTATCTTACATTATTATATATAACTGTATCCTAACATGCTATGCATGACTGTAATAAGATATGACCTGTAACTACCAGCATACCTTACCACCAGGGGTGCACTTGCAAGAGACAGGTATATAAGGGCAGGTCTGAGGCAAGTGCAGCATTCCAGAGCTGTGAAATAAAGGTGCAGGTCCAGAGTGACCTTGACTTCACTACATGCCTCGTGTGAATCTGTACTGAGAGGACAGGATTTTACACGTGCAATAAAGGTACAGCAGTTATCATGGGTGACTTTAATCTACATATAGATTGGGCTCACCAAACTGATAGCAATACTGTGGAGGAGGGTTTCCTGGAGTGTATAAGCGATGCTTTTCAAGACCAATATGACAAGGAACCAACTCAGGAACTCGCCATACTTGACTGGGTCTTGATGAGAGAGGATTACTTAGCAATCTTATCATGCGAGGCCCTTTTGGGAAGAGTGACCATAATATGATAGAATTCTTCAATAAGATGGAAAGTGACACAGTTAAGTCAGAGACTAGGGTCCTGAACTTAACGAAAGGTACCTTCGATGGTATGAGATGTGAATTGCTAGGATAGACTGGCGAATGATACTTAAAGGGTTGACGATAGATAGGCAATGGCAGACATTTAAAGATCACATGGATAAACTACAACAATTGTACATCCCTGTCTAATGTAAAAATAAAACGGTTAAGGTGGCTCAATCGTGGCTAACAAGGGAAATTAGGGATAGTGTTAAGGAAGTGGCATATAAATTGGCCAGAAAAAGCAGAAAACCTGAGGACTGGGAGAAATTTAGAATTCAGCAGAGGATGACTAAGGGTTTAATTAGGAGGGGGAAAATAGACTATGAGATTAAGCTTGCAGGGAACATAAAAACTGACTGTAAAAAGCTTCTATAGGTATGTGAAGAGAAAAAGACGAGTGAAGACGAATGTAGGTCCCTTGCAGTCAGAATCAGGTGAATTCATAATGGGGAACCAGGAAATGGCAGACCAATTGAATCAATACTTTGGTTCTGTCTTCATTCAGGAAGACACGAATAACCTCTCGAAAATACACGGAGACTGAGGGTCTAGCGAGAAGGAGGAACTGAGGGAAATCCTTATTAGCCAGGAAATCATGTTAGGGAAATTAATGGAATTGAAGGCCGATAAATCCCCAGGGCTTGATAGTCTGCCTCCCAGAATACTTAAGGAAGTGGCCCTAGAAATAGTGGATGCATTGGTGGTCATTTTCCAACATTCCATGGACTCTGGATCATTTCCTATGGATTGGAGAGTAACTAATGTAACCCCACTTGTTAAAAAAGGAGGGAGAGAGAAAACAGGGAATTATAGACCGGTTAGCCTGACATTGATAGTGGAGAAAATGCTGGAATCAATTATTAAAGATGTAATAGCAGCGCATTTGGAAAGCAGTGACAGAATCGGTCCAAGTCAGCATGGATTTATGAAAGGGAAATCATGCTTGACAAATCTTCTCGAATTTTTTGAGGATGTAACTAGTAGAGTGGATAAGAGCGAACCACTGGATGTGGTGTATTTGGACTTTCAAAAGACTTTTGACAAGATCCCACACAAGAGATTAGTGTGAAAAGTTAAGGCACATGGTATTGGGGGTAATGCATTGACGTGGATAGAGAACTGGTTGGCAGACAAAAAGCAAAGAGTGGGAATAACCGGGTCCTTTTCAAAATGGCAGGTAGTGACTAGTGGGGTACCACAAGGTTCAGTGCTGGGACCCCAGCTAATAATAATATACATTAATGATTTAGATGAAGGAATTGAATGTAATATCTCCAAGTTTGCAGATGACACTCAGCTGGGTGGCAGTGTGAGCTGTGAGGAGGATGCTAAGAGGCAGCAAGATGACTTGGACAGGTTAGGTGAGTGGGCAGATGCATGGCAGATGCAGTGTAATGTAGAGAAATGTGAGGTTATCCACTTTGGTGGCAAAAACAGGAAGGCAAATTATTATCTGAATGGTGACAGAATAGTAAAAGGGGAGGTTCAATGAGACCTGAGTGTCATGGTACATCAGGCATTGAAAGTAGACATGCAGGTACAGCAGGCAGTATTAAAAGCAAATGGCATGTTGGCCTTCAAAGCGAGAGGATTTGATTATAGGAATAGGGAAGTCTTACTGCAGTTGTACAGTTCCTTGTGAGACCACACCTTGAGTACTGTGTGCAGTTTTGGTCTCCTAATCTGAGGAAGGACATTCTTGCTGTGCAATGAAGGTTCACCAGACTGATTCGCGGGATGGCATGACTGACATATGAAGAAAGATTGGATCGACTCGGCTTATATTCACTGGAATTTAGAAGAATGAGAGGGGATCTCATTGAAGTATATACAATTCTGATGGGATTGGACAGGTTAGATGCAGGAAGAATGTTCCCGATGTTAGGGAAGTCCAGAACCAAGGGTCACAGTCCAAGGATTAGGGGTAAGCCATCTCGGAGCGAGATGAGGAGAAACTTTTTCACCCAAAGAATTGTGAACCTGTGGAATTCTCTACCACAGAAAGTTGTTGAGTCCAGTTCGTTGCATATCTTCAAAAGGGAGTTAGATGTGGCTCTTACGGTTAAAGGGATCAGTGGGTGTGGAGAGAAGGCAGGAGTGGGGTACTGAAGTTGCATGATCAGCCATGATCATATTGAATGATGGTGCAGACTCAAAGGGCCAAATGGCCTGCTCCTGCACCTATTTTCTATGTTTCTATAAGAAATAGGAGCAGGAGTCGGCCATTCGGCCCCTCGAGCCTGCTCCATCATTCAATAAGATCATGGCTGATCTGGTCATGGACTCAGCTCCACTTCCCCGCCCGCTCCCCATAACCCTTCACTCCCTTATCGCTCAAAGATCTGTCTATCTCCGTCTTAAATATATTCAATGACCCAGTCTCCACAGCTCTCTGGGGCAGAGAATTCCACAGATTTACAACCCTCTGAGAGAAGAAATTCCTCCTCTTCTTCGTCTTAAATGGGCCCCTTATTCTGAGACTATGTCCCCCAGTTTTAGATTCGCCTATCAGTGGAAATATCTTCTCTGCATCCATCCTGTCCAGCCCCCTCATTATCTTGTACGTTTCGATCAGATCACCTCTCATTCTTCTGGACTCCAATGTGCAAAGACCGAACCTACTCAACCTATCCTCATAAGGCAACCCCCTCATCTCCAGAATCAACCTCGTGAACCTTCACTGAACTGCCTTCAAAGCAAGTATCTCCTTTCTTAAATACGGAGACCAAAACTGTACGCAGTACTCCAGGTGTGGCCTCACCAATACCCTATGTCGTGTAGCAGGACATCTCTGCTTTTATACTCTATCCCCCTTGCAATAAAGGCCAACATTCCCTTGGCCTTCCTGATCACTTGCTGTACCTGCACACTAACTTTTTGTGTTTCATGCACAAGGACCCCCAGGTCTCTCTGGACTCAACACTTTGCAATTTATCTCCATTTAAATTATAATTTCCTTTTCTATTATCTCTACCAAAGTGGTTAACCTCTCATTTTCTCACATTATACTCCATCTGCCAAATGTTTGCCCACTCACTGAGCCTGTCTATATCCCTCTGCAGATTTTTGGTGTCCTTCTCACAATTCGCTCTCCCACCCATCTTTGTACCATCAGTAATAAACGCTCGACCTTGCCAGCGACGCCCGCAGCCCAGGAATATATAAAACACATCGCAATCCGGCACGTTAAACAGGCCAATGCTCTCCCCTCCTCCTACATAAAAACACTCAATATTGCTCCCGCCGAAACACGTGGACATACAACTTGTGCACACATGCTCCTCGGTTTAAGGGCTATAAATGTGTGCTGGGAAATGGATCGTGGGCATTTTACACAAGACACATTTCTAGCTGGAAGGTGACATCAGAATAGGAACCGCTATCTTACGTTTGTCCTTCCTTTCCAGCATTATGGTGCCCACTTCTGCAAAATAAATCAGCAGCCATTTATTATGGTGTTATGGTAGCCCTGTAGGATATGGCACTTCAAGGTGCACTGACAAATGTGGTGAATGTTTCTGCCTCTACCACCCTTTCAGGCAGTGAGTTCTGCCCCAGACCCCCACCACCCTCTGGGTGAAGAAATTCCCCCTCTAAACCTCCCCCCGCAATTACTTTCAATCCGCGCCCCCTGGTTGTTGACTCCTCCGCCAAGGGAACATCCCCTCTGCACCCTCTCCAGTGCAATGGCATCATTTCTGTAATGTGGTGACCAGAACTGCACACAGTACTCCAACTGTGGCCTAACCAGTTTTTTCTACAGTTCAAGCAATAACCTCACTGCTCTTGTATTCCACGCCTCGACTAATAAAGGCAAGTGTTCCGTGTGCCTTCTTAACCACCTTATCCACATGGCCTGTTCCCTTCAGGGATCTGTGGACCTGCACTCCAAGGTCCCTTTGTTCCTCTACACTTCTCAGTGTCCTACCATTTAATGTGTATTCCCTTTCCTGGTTAGCCCTCACCAATTGCATTACCTCACACTGCTCCGAAGTGAACTTCATTTGCCACTGTTCTGCCCACCCGATCAGTTGATTGATATCTTGCTGCAGTCCACAGCTTTCTTCTTCGTTATCAACCGCACGGCCAATTTTAGTGGTTATCTGCAAACTTCTTAATCATAGTCCCGATATTCAAGTTGTAAAAGAAGTCAGAGGGCAACGTTTCTTTATTCCCCGGGGCATAGAATATAAGTGCACAGAGGTTACACCTGAACTGGAAACGCTATCGTTAGGTCACATCAGCTCACTAACTGTGTGCAGACCAAGAGTGGGTATACATACGTAAGAAATAGGAGCAGGAGTCAGCCATTCGGCCCCTTGAGTCTGCTCCGCCATTCAATAAAAACATGGCTGATCCAATCATGGACTCAGCTCCACTTCCCCGCCCGCTCCCCATAATCTCTTATCGGTTAAGAAACTGTCTATCTCTGTCTTAAATATAATAAATGACATAGCCTCCAAAGCTCTCTGAGGCAGAGAATTCCAAGGTTTACAACCATCTGAGAGAAGAAATTCCTCATCTCAGTTTGAAATGGGCGGCCCCTTATTCTAAGATCATGCCCTCTAGTTCTAGTCTCCCCTATCAGTGGAAACATCATGTCTGCATCCACCTTGTCAAGCCCCCTCAGAATCTTATACGTTTCGATAAGATCACCTCTCATTCTTCTGAATTCCAATGAGTAGAGGCCCAACCTACTCAACCTTTCCTCATAAGTCAACCCCCTCATCCCCAGAATCAACCGCATGAACCTTCTCTGAACTGCCTCCAAAGCAAGTATATCCTTTCATAAATATGGAAACCAAAACTGCACGCAGTATTCCATGTGTGGCCTCACCAATACCCTGTATAACTGTAGCAAGACTTCCCTGCTTTTATACTCCATTCCTTTTGCAATAAATGCCAAGATTTCGTTGGCCTTCCTGATCACTTGCTGTACCTGCCTACTATCCTTTTGTGTTTCATGTACAAGTACCCCCAGGTCCCGCTGTACTGCGGCACTTTGCAATCTTTCTCCATTTAAATAATAACTTGCTCTTTGATTTTTTTCTGCCAAAGTGCATGACCTCACACTTTCCAACATTATACTCCATCTGCCAAATTTTTGCCCACTCACTTACCCTGTCTATGTCCTTTTGCAGATTTGTTGTGTCCTCCTCACACATTGCTTTATCTCCCATCTTTGTATCATCAGCAAACTTGGCTACGTTACACTCAGTCCCTTCTTCTAAGTCGTTAATGTAGATTGTAAATAGTTGGTGTCCCAGCACTGATCCCTGCGGCAGCCCACTAGTTACTGGTTGCCAACCAGAGAATGAACCATATATCGCGACTCTCAGTTCTCCGTTAGTTAATGCTGCTCGAGAGATAATATAGGTCCACGACACATTATTACCGTGCAATTCTATACCGGCCTTCGACACTGATTCAGTCAATGAACCCGAATCTCGCCTCCGCTTCACCGTCTCTCTATTTCGGTACTTTTCCTACCTGTATGGTTCTGCTCTTTCTTCAGTTCATCAAGTTCTGGAAAGAAAAGCACAACTCTTTCTTCACATAGACGGCCGCCGTCCAACATGGAACCCTTGGTGCTCTCATTAGCTTCATGTGTTTCGCTGACGTGCCTCTCATACATTCTCTGTGGGAAATTCGTCTTGAGCAATCGGTGTCAACCGTGGCCTCTGCGTCAGAAGGCTGTGGGTTCGAGTCCCACTACAGGGACTCAAGCACATAAATCTGGGCTGACACTCCAGGGCAGTAATGAGGTAGTGCTGCACTGTCGAAGGGGTGTACTGAGGGAGTGTTGTACTGTGCTGTCGAAGGAGCAGTACTGAGGGAGTGTCGTACTGCGCTGTTGGATGCACAGAACTGAGGGAGCGCTGCACAGTCAGAGGGGCGGTACTGAGGGAGCGCTGTACTGTGCTGACGGAAGGGCAGTACTGAGGGAGTGCCGTAATGCGCTGTCGGAGGTGCAGTACTGAGGGAGTGCCGCACTGTCGGGAGGGGCAGTACTGAGGGAGCACCGCACTTTCTGAGGGGCAGTACTGAGGGAGTGCCGCACTTTTGGAGGGGCAGTACTGAGGGAGCGCCGCACTTTCGGAGGGCAGTACTGAGGGAGTGCTACACTGTCGGAGGCCGTGTATTCCGTGATGAGTGTCTCACCTCCTGACGCCCCAAAGCCTTTCCACCATCTGCACGGCACAAGTCAGGAGTGTGATGGAACACTCTCCACTTGCCTGGATGAGTTGCAGCTCTAACAACTCGGGAAACTCGACACCATCCAGGACAAAGCAGCCGCTTGTTTGACACGCTACCCACCGCCTTCAAACATTCACTCCCTCCACCACCGGCGCCCCCTGGCTGCAGTGTGTACCATCTACAAGATGCACTGCAGCAACTCACCAAGGCTTCTTCGGCAGCACCTCCCAAACCCGCAACCTCTACCGCCTAGAAGGACAAGGGCAGCAGGCGCATGGGAACACCATCACCTCCACGTTCCCCTCCCAGTCACACACAATCCCTTGACTGGGAAATATATCGGCCGTTCCTTCATCGTCACTGGGTCAGAATCCTGGAACTCCCTCCCTAACAGCACTGTGGGAGCACCTTCACCACACGGACTGCAGCGGTTCAAAGTGGTGGCTCATCACCACCTTCTCAAGGGGCAATTAGGGATGGGCAATAAATGCTGGCCTTGGAAATAATGCCCACATCCCAGGAACTAATAAGAAAAATTAAGAGCCTACATTAAGTACCAACGAAGACCAATTGGAGGTTGTCAATAGTTACCGATCGTCTTCTTCCGTAATCGTTCCTCTGTGAAAAGACGGAGTGAGTTAGAGCAGTGAGGTCACATTGGTTAATGAGAGAGACAGAGGGCGAGAGAGACAGAGAGAGACAGAGAGAATGAGGGAGACAGAGAGAGAGAGAAAAACAGAGAGGGAGACAGAGAGAATGAGGGAGACAGAGAGATACTGAGAGAATGAGGGGGGAGAGAGAGAGAGAGAGAATGAGGGAGGTAGACATTTACAATGAAGAGATTAAATAGACTGAGTTTGTCAGAGAGACAGAGAGAATGAGGGAGACAGAGAGAATGAGGGAGGTAGTGAGTGAGGGACATAGAGACATGTTCAATGAAGAGACTTAGAAAGACAGAGTGAGTGAGACAGAGAAAGAGAGGGGCAGATAGATTTAGTGAGACAGACAGAGAGACTGACAGTGTGCAACACTGAGTGTGTTTGGAAGGCAGGGAAAGAGAGAGAGAGACAGAGTGAGAGTGCTATCCGGAATGTGTTGGGAAGGCAGAGAGAAAGACAGAGAAACAGAGATTTAGTGAGAGAGAGACAGACAGACAGAGACAGAATGAGATACAGAGAAACAGAGAGAGAGAGTTACTGAGATAAAAGGAGGAGACAATATTGGTGACCAAGCGAGATGGACACAGAGTCAAAAGGAGAGAGTTTGGAGATTGCAGCAGAGAGAGAGAGAGAGAGACAGGCCGAGTGAGTGAGAAAGCGAGAAGGAGAAAGTGAGAGGTGGAAGGAGAGAGAGTTTATTTCCGGTTAGATGTGGTGAGCCTGATCAAACAGAAGAGGTTTTGATCAAAAGGGAAAATCACTCAAACAGATTCTCACTTTATTGCCTTAACCTTCAGTAAAACACATTCGGAATTATCTCCCAATAAGCTTCGGGAATAATCCACGGTCTTTTTGAAATGTTTATGAAAGATGAGCAGAGTAATTCGGTTTATATTTACCTTTCTCTTGCAGATCTTGTTTTAGAGATTCGAGCTCTGAAAGTAAAGAATGGAGATCCAGATATATAACGCCCTTCACATCCTCAGCAATCTTCACCATACTCACTGCTGTTACATAAGATGCTGTGCACAGAAAGGTCCCACGGACATCTTCGTCTCAAGCAGTCCCTCAGAGTCGAGGAAGACTTGCTTCCACACTAACATGAGTTCTTAGGTGACTGAACAGTCCAATACGGGAATTACAGTCTCTGTCACAGGTGGGACAGACAGTGGTTGGAGGAAAGGGGGGTGGGGAGTCTGGTTTGCCGCACGCTCTTTCCGCTGCATGCTCTCGGCAATGAGACTCGAGGTGCTCAGTGCCCTCCCAGATGCACTTCCTCCACTTAGGGCGGTCTCTGGCCAGGGACTCCCAGGTTTCGGTGGGGATGATGCACTTTATCAGGGAGTGGTGTCCTTGTAACGTTTCCTCTGCCCGCCTGTGGCTCCCTTGCCCTGTCGGACTTCCGAGCTTGCTGTGGGAGTCTCGCGTCAGGCATGCGGAAGAAGTGGCCTGCCCAACGGAGCTGGTCGAATGAGGTCAGTGCTTCGATAATGGGGGATGTTGGCCTGATCGAGGACACTGACGTTGGTGCGTCTGTCCTCCCACGGGATTTGCTGGATCTTGCGGAGACATCGTTGGTGATATTTCTCAAGTGACTTGAGGTGTCTATTGTACATGGTCCATGTGTCTGAGCCATACAGGAGGGCGGGTATCACTACTGCCCTGTACACCATGAGCTTGGTGCCGTGCTTGAGATTGTCTTCAAACACTCTCATCCTCAGGCGACCGAAGGCTGCACTTTGAGTAGTCTTGGGTCAGGGATTCCCAAAAGTCAGTGGGGATGTTGCATTTTTTCAAGGATGCTTTGAGGGTGATCTATTACCCCTGGCAGAGGGGTCAACAACCAGGGGGCATCGATTTAAAGTAATTGGGGAGAGGTTTAGAGAGGATTTGAGGGGAAATTTCTTCACCCAGAAGGTGTTGGGGGTCTGGGGCAGAACTCACTGCCTGAAAGGGAGGTAGAGGCAGAAACCCTCACCACATTTGGATGTGCACCTTGAAGTGCTGTATCCTACAGGGCTACGGACCGAGAGCAGGAAAGTGGGATTAGGCTGGATGGCTCTTGGTCGGCTGGTGTGGACACGATGGGTCGAAATGGCCTCCTTCCGTGCTGTAAACTTCCATGATTGTATGATTGGAAGATCACAAGCTCTGGGTTGTCTCCCATGCACAGGACATGTGTAAACCCAGAACGGTCGAGGCACCTAGGGTCACGTACACCCCATGTTCACGATCTCACACCTAGGGCCACGTACACACCATGTTCGTGATCACACACCTCGGGTCACGTACACACCATGTTCGTGATCACACACCTCGGGTCACGTACACCCCATGTTCGTGATCACACACCTCGGGTCACGTACACCCCATGTTCGTGATCACACACCTAGGGCCACGTACACACCATGTTTGTGATCACACACCTAGGGCCACGTACACCCCATGTTCGTGATCACACACCTAGGGCCACGTACATCGCATGTTCGTGATCACACGTCTCGGGTCACGTACACACCATGTTCACGATGACACACCTAGGGTCACGTACACACCATGTTCGTGATCACACACCTAGGGTCACGTACACACCATGTTCACGATCACTCACCTAGGGTCACGTACACACCATGTTCGCGATCACACACCTAGGGTCATGTACACACCATGTTCGTGATCACACACCCAGGGTCACGTACACACCATGTTCTCGATCACACACCTAGGGTCATGTACACACTATGTTCGCGATCACACACCCGGAAAATGACAGCCTTATCCTCATCGGTCACGTTGTGTCCAAAGTGAACACTTTACCACTTTAAACTCTATCTGCCATTACTTTGCCCACCCGCATTATCTATTAATGCCCCTTTGCAAGGTTCTGATTCCAGCTACACTCTTCACTGACGTAGTGCACCACTAAACTTGGTCTTATTAAAAACGCAGTTCCTGCCATGACTTGTTTAATCCACTTTCCATGCGGTTGGATTTTTTGCTCGAGCTCTGAAGTACAAATAGCAACCAGGTCACGAATCAGTCTGCAGCACAACAACTCAACGATCTTACAACTTCGTAAAAGTGCCGGCTCTTATAGAAGTCCCCAATCATTTCAACCCAATCCCCAACAACTCTGCAAATGTTACTTTTTTCCAGTGTATGTCACCTTACCGTTTGAGAGACAATTTTGAAGCTGCAGTGCGTTCGAGACCAGAGGGACTCACTGTACGAACAGGTTCTCTGCGTCTCCTCTTTGGCCAATGACTTTAAATCTGTGTTCATTGGTTACCGACAGTCCTGCCACTGGAAACAACTGCTCCCCATCTGCTCCATCAAAATAACTTAGAAATTTCAACACGTCCATTAAATCTCACCGGGAATAATGGAATCTGAGAACGGTTACAGCACAGCAGGATCCCATTTGACTCCTCGAGCCCGTACCGACTCGTGGCCAGTCCCACTCTCCCGCCCTTTCCCCGGAGCACTGCAATTATTTTTCCAATTCCCTTTTTGTAGGGAGTGGTGTGCGGGGTCAGCTTGCCTTCCCTGACCCAGAGCGGTTGCGAGTCGCTTCCACTCCTTGGTTCTCGAGCCTGGATTCATTAATCGGGGTGTGATAAAGTATGGCAGATAACTGTTTTGTACAAAGAAGGTATGGATTTTATTCAAGACAGCAAACAATGCAAATATTCTCCAGTAAAAGTGTAAAATCTTACAAATGGTTCTAAACAATGGGGAATACTTTATTACAGATAATGATCACAACATAAATACTTCCCACTTACTCTCTAGCTAAGTTAGACACTAAGGCAACAGGTATAATGCTCACCAATCCTTCCTTTGACAGTTAGGGCTGTTTTTGCAGTTTCAGTGGTGTTTGGTTATAGCCGGTTTGCCTTGCCGTATCCTGGGTGTTGCAGAAGACCTCTGCTGTGTATTGAAGCCAGTTGGGACGAGTTCTTTTCTCCGTTGTCGCGATGATTCTTCCTGCTTTTCTTGCCATGTGCTCTCGATCTTGTTGTTCCGAAGTGCTTGGTCAGAAAAGGTCTTTCTGTGATGGTCAGAATAGAGATAGCTCTCTTGATACGATAGGCCCTTAATTATACTTTGAGACACTTCTTTATCTGCGCCCAAAATCAACCTTGGTTCTTTGTTTAAGTTTTGCAGCCCAGCTAACTGAAACTTGATTCAGTGGTTTTAATCTGGCGTTGATGGGCTTTTCTGAGTTGATGAGCTCTTGTCCATTGTGATAGCACTGTTTTTTTTTTCTTTCGGTAGTCTGGCCTGAGCCAGATATTTCTATGCCTGTTGAAAAGGTGTTGGAATATGTATGTGACATTTGGGTCCTCTGGGTGGGGTGGATAATGTTTCTTCTGTGGTCGATTGTTAAAATGTAAATGTCTTCCAGGGACAGGTTTCGAGGGTAAACAGTTCCCAGACAATTTGATTAGCTCCAATGTTGAAACTGGCCCTTTAGAGATTGACCTCACCCCTTTGACCAGACCCAACATTCACCTTTTAAAAATCCCATATTCGATTAAAGTTCGTAGTTTCTTCCATGTGCACTTTAGGATTTCAAACTTTCTGGTAGATAGTTCCAAATTAAATTCCTTTCCATTGAGTCCAAACACTGGGGGTGTTCTCCCACGAATTTTGCGCCCTTCAGTGTTCGCGATCACACACCCGGAAAATTACAGCCTTATCCATCTGCCATTACTTTACCCACCCGCATTATCTATTTAATGCCCCTTTGCAAGGTTCTGATTCCAGCTACACACTTCACTGACGTAGTGCACCACTAAACTTGGTCTTATTAAAAACGCAGTTCCTGCCATGACTTGTTTAATCCACTTACCGTGCGGTTGGATTTTTTGCTCGAGCTCTGAAGTACAAATAGCAACCAGGTCACGAATCAGTCTGCAGCGCGACAACTCAACGATCTTACAACTTCGTAAAAGTGCCGGCCCTTATAAAAGTCCCCAATCATTTCAACCCAATCCCCAGCAACTCTGCAAATGTTACCTTTTTTCCAGTGTTTGTCACCTTACCGTTTGAGAGACAATTTTGAAGCTGCAGTGCGTTCGAGACCAGAGGGACTCACTGTACGAACAGGTTCTCTGTGTCTCCTCTTTGGCCAATGACCTTAAATCTGTGTCCATTGGTTACCGACAGTCCTGCCACTGGAAACAACTGCTCCCCATCTGCTCCATCAAAATAACTTAGAAATTTCAACACGTCCATTAAATCTCGCCGGGAATAATGGAATCTGAGAACGGTTACAGCACAGCAGGATCCCATTTGAGCCCATATCAATGCTTGGCCAGTCCCACTCTCCTGCCTTTTCCCTGGAGCCCTGGAATTATTTTTCCTTCAGGTATGTATCCAATTCCCTTTTGAAAGCCGCGATTGAGTCTGCCTCCACCACCCTCTCAGGCCGTGAATTCCAGATCCTAACCACTCGCTTCATAAAAAAGTTTATCCTCATGTCGCCTTTGGTTCTTCTGCCAATCACCTTCAATCTGTGTCCTCTGGTTCACCACTATCCGCCAATGGCAACAGTTTCTCTCTGTCTACTCTGTCCAGATCCCTCTCGATGAACAGCTCTATCAAATCTCTTCTCGACCTTCTCTGCTCCAAGGAGAACAACCCCAGCTTCTCGAGTCTATTCACGGAACTGAAGTCCCTCATCCCTGGGACCATTCTGGTCAATCTCCGCTGCACCCTCTCTCAGGCCTTCACATCCTTCCTAAAGTGCGGGGCCCAGAATTGGACACAATACTCCAGTTGTACTTGATGTCTCGAGTTATAAATCCCAGGATCCCATATCTTTCTGAACCTTCCCATCTAACTTCAATGCACATATACCCACAGGTCTCTCTGTACGTGAACCCCTTGTACCCTTTCGTTTATATCGCTTCTCCTCGTTATTCCGACCAAAATGTATCACTGCGCACTTTTCATCGTTAAACTTCCTCTGCTTCGTGACTGCCCATGTCACCAGCCTGTCGATGTCCTCTTCACGTCTATCACTAAGTTCCTGAGTGATCACAGCTTTACTTCAATAGCACATTGTGAAATAGTTGCCTCTACACCCAAGTCCAAGTCATTAAGGTATCTCGAGAAAAGCAGTGGTCCGAGTACCAAACCCTGGGGAAAGCACGCTGTAAACCTTCCAATTCCAAAAACACTTGTTCACCACTACTCTCTGTTTCCTGTTACTCTGCCGATTCCTTATGCTTATAAAGTGGGTGCAGCCTGTTTCGAAGCTTACGTGGACATAAATATACAGTCTGTTGGCAAGGCAGTCACGAAGAACCTTCGATTCAGTAAGGGCTGGAGGAATGTGTCCAATTGTCGGTTCCACATTTCCGGAAGGAGACCAAGGGTTTGCAGAGCGCGTTACAGAGGAGGTTTACGAGATGGGCCCAGGCCTGAGAGCTTTCAGTTATCTGGAGAGAATGGAGCAGAGAAGTTAACAATCCATATAATCAGATTTGTACCAACGTCAGAACCCGTGGAATGAGAGAGCATCAGAGGTGTGCAGTTTTGGTCTCCATATTTACAAAAGGATATTCTTGCATTGGAGGCAGTTCAGAGAAGGTTCACTTGGTTGATTCCGGAGATGAGGGGGTTGACTTATGAGAAAAGGTTGGGCCTCTACTCATTGGAATTTAGAAGAATGAGAGGTGATCTTATCGAAATGTATAAGATTATGAGGGGGCTTAGCAAGGTGGATGCAGAGAGGATATTTCCACTGATGGGGGAGACTAGAACTAGAGGGCACGATCTTAGAATAAGGGGCCGCCTATTTAAAACTGAGGAGAAATTTCTTTCAGAGCGTTGTTAACCTGGAATTCGCTGCCTCAGAGAGCTGTGGAAGCTGGGTCAGCGAATACATTTTAAGACAGAAACAGACAGTTTTTTAGGCGAAAAGTGGATAAGGGGTTATGAGAAGCGGGCAGGGAAGTGGAGCTGAGTCCATGATCGGATCAGATATGATCATATTGAATGGCGGAGCAGGCTCGAGGGGCCGTATGGCCGATTCCTGTTTCTATTTCTTATGTTCTTATGTAAACACGTCACAAAAAGCATGTTTGTCCACAGTTAATGCACGACGTGCTCACCTCTCTGCGTCTCCCGGAGATTTCTTTCTGTCAATGAAAATATCTTGGCATGATTTGTGCACAAGTGGAATCGCATTCACGTTCTCCTGAATAGCGCTCCCCTTCCCGTGACACGCGACCTCTCTCAATGGGGCAACGTAAAGAACGAGGACCCAACGACCAACGTGTTTACATTTGATACCTTCCTGGATCTGGGTTAATGCCAAGGGAGATATTCGCCGAGCTGAATACAACCTTCTGTGTTTTATATCGCAAGTGTGTCGCTTCGGCAGGTGAGAATAAATATTTTCCAATACGCTCGGTACGACATCTATTATGTTTAACAATTAACATTTTTGTTTGCATACAAAACTACTTAGAGGCAGACAATCACATCGCATCCACTATCGTACAATGTTAAAAGAAAGAAAGACGCATTTGTATGGTGCCTTTCACGACCAACGGACGTCCCAAAGCTCTTTACAGCCAATGAAGTACTTTTTGGAGTGTAGTCACTGTTGTAATGAGGGAAACGCGGCAGCCAATTTGCTCACAGCAAGCTCCCACATACAGCATTGTGATAATGACCCAGATCATCTGTGCTTTAGTGATGTTGATTGAGGGATAAATATCGGCCCCAGTACACCAGGGAGAAATCCCCTGTTCTTCTTCGAAATAGTGACATGGGATCTTTTACAGCCACCCGAGCGGTCAGACGGGACCTCGGTTTAACGTCTCATCAGAAAGACGACCCCTCCAACAGTGCGGCGCTCCCTCAGTACTGCCCCTCCGACAGCGCAGCACGGTGCTCCCTCAGTACTGCTCCTCTGACAGCGCAGTGCGCCGCTCCCTCAGTACTGCCCCTCCGACACTGCGGCGCTCCCTCAGTACTGACCCTCCGACAGTGCTGCGCTCCCACAGTACTGACCCTCCGACAGTGCTGCGCTCCCACAGTACCGCCCCTCCGATAGCGCAGTGCGGCACTCCCTCAATACTGCCCCTCCGACAGCGCAGTGCGGCGCTCCCTCAGAACTGCCCTTCCGACAGTGCAGTACGGCGCTCCCTCAGTACTGCCCCTCCGAAGGTGCGGCATTCCCTCAGCACGGCACTGGAGTGTCAGCCTAGCTATTATGTGCTCAAGCCCCTGGAGTGTGACTTAAACCCACAACTTTCTGACAGCGTGAGCCACTGGCTGACTCTCAATGTCTCAGTGATGTTAAAACGACATCCTCTCTGCCTGGTTTCATGCTCACCTGCATCTTCCAGATCGATTTTCAGCCTAGCTATTTCTGGAATGAGAGAAACAGAACCAGTCGGCTGTGTGCTCCCAAACCAAATCGGGTCTCGTTCCTGCCCGCCACGTGTCGCGTTGCCCTGCCACACTGGAGCATTCGTCTCCACCATGTATTTGAAGACCAGGCCCTCAAACCTGCCACCAAGCTTATGGTCGACAGGGCTGTAGTGATACCCGCCCTCCTGTATGGCTCAGAGACATGGACCATGTACAGTAGACACCTCAAATCGCTGGAGAAATATCACCAACGTTGCCTCCGCAAAATCCTACAAATCCCGTGGGAGGACAGCCGCACCGACATTAGCCTACTCGACCAGGCCAACATCCCCAGCATCGAAGCACTGACCACACTCAACCAGCTGCGTTGGGCAGGCCACATTGTCCGCATGCCCTACACGAGACTCCCAAAGCAAGCACTCTTCTCGGAACTCCTACATGGCAAACGAGCCAAAGGTTGCAAGGACACCCTCAAAGCCTCCGTGGTAAAGTGCAGCATCTCCACTGACACCTGGGAGTCCCTGGCCAAAGACCGCCCTAATTGGAGGAAGAGCATCTGCCGAGTGTATGCAGAAATCAAGCGCAGGCAGCAGAAGGAGCGTGCGGCAAACCAGACTCCCCACCCACCTTTTCCTTCAACCATTATATCCACCTGTGACAGAGACTGTAATTCCCATATTGCAACGTTCAGTCACCCGAGAACTCACTTTTAGTGTGGAAGCAAGTCTTCCTTGATTCCGAGGGACTGCCAATGATGATGACGATGGCAGACTGATCCAGAAAGTAACAGTCCACGGGATCCAGGACAAAATGGCAACATGGATCCAAGAGATGCTCATAGGCAGGAAGCAAATTTTAATGGTCGATGGGTGTTTTTTATGACGAGAAGGTTGTTTCCGGTGGGATTCCACAGGGCTCAGTACGGGGTCATAAGAACATAAGAACATAAGAATTAGGAACAGGAGTAGGCCATCTAGCCCCTCGAGCCTGCTCCGCCATTCAACAAGATCATGGCTGATCTGGCTCGAGGGGCTCCACTTACCCGCCCGCTCCCCATAACCCTTAATTCCCTTATTGGTTAAAAATCTATCTATCTGTGACTTGAATACATTCAATGAGCTAGCCTCAATTGCTTCCTTGGGCAGAGAATTTCACAGATTCACAACCCTCTGGGAGAAGAAATTCCTTCTCAACTCGGTTTTAAATTGGCTCCACCGTATTTTGAGGCTGTGCCCCCTAGTTCTAGTCTCCCTGACCAGTGGAAACAACCTCTCTGCCTCTATCTTGTCTATCCCTTTCATTATTTTAAATGTTTCTATAAGATCACCCCTCATCCTTCTGAAATCCAACGAGTAAAGACCCAGTCTACTCAATCTATCATCATAAGGTAACCCCCTCATCTCCAGAATCAGCCTCGTGAATCGTCTCTGTACCCCCTCCAAAGCCAGTATATCCTTCCTTAAGTAAGGTGACCAAAACTGCACACAGTACTCCAGGTGCAGCCTCACCAATACCCTATGCAGTTGCAGCAACACCTCCCTGCTTTTGTACTCCATCCCTCTCTCAATGAAGGCCAACATTCCATTCACCTTCCTGATTACCTGCTGCACCTGCAAACGTACTTTTTGGGATTCATGCACAAGGACCCCCAGGTTCCTCTGCACCGCAGCATGTTGTAATTTCTCCCCATTCAAATAATATTTCCTTTTACTGTTTTTTTTCCCAAGGTGGATGACCTCACACTTTCCGACATTGTATTCCATCTGTCAAACCTTAGCCCATTCGCTTAACCTATCTAAATCTCTTTGCAGCCTCTCTGAGTCCTCGGCACAACCCGCTTTTCCACTAATCTTTGTGCCATCTGCAAATTTTGTTACACTACACTCTGTCCCCTCTTCCAGGTCATCTATGTATATTGTAAACAGTTGTGGTTCCAGCACCGATCCTTGTGGCACACCACTAACCACCGATTTCCAACCCGAAAAGGACCCATTTATCCCGACTCTCTGCTTTCTGTTCGCCAGCCAATTCTCGATCCATGCTAATACATTTAATCTGACTCTGCGTATCTTTATCTTCTGCAGTAACCTTTTGTGTGGCACCTTATCGAATGCCTTTTGAAAATCTAAATACACCACATCCATCGGTACACCTCTATCCACTATACTCGTTATATCCTCAAAGAATTCCAGTAAATTAGTTAAACATGATTTCCCCTTCATGAATCCATGTTGCGTCTGCTTGATTGCACTATTCCTATCTAGATGTCCCACTATTTCTTCCTTAATGATAGTTTCAAGCATTTTCCCCACTACAGATGTTAAACTAACCGGCCTATAGTTACCTGCCTTTTGTCTGCCCCCTTTTTTAAACAGAGGCATTACATTAGCTACTTTCCAATCCGCTGGTACCTCCCCAGTGTCCAGAGAATTTTGGTAGATTATAACGAATGCATCTGCTATAACTTCCGCCATCTCTTTTAATACCCTGGGATGCATTTCATTAGGACCAGGGGACTTGTCTACCTTGAGTCCCATTAGCCTGATCAGCACTACCCTCCAAGTGATAGTGATTGTCTCAAGGTCCCCCCTTCCCACATTCCTGTGACCAGCAATTTCTGGCAAGGTTTCTGTGTCTTCCACTGTGAAGACCGAAGCAAAATATATATTTTTTTGTGGTATACATCAATAATATAGACTTGAATATCGGGGTATGTTAAACAAGATAATAGATGATTCAAAACAGGCTTGAGGGGTGCTGAATTGGCCTCCTGTTCCTGTGTAACAGGATCGAGGAGCTGAATGGGCCTCTTGTTCCTGTGTAACAGGATCGAGGAGCTGAATGGGCCTCCTCTTGTTCCTGTGAGGCTCGAGGGACTGAAAGACCTCCACCAGTTCCTGTGTAAAAGGCTCGAGGGGCTGAATGGCCTCCTCCTGTTGCTGTGTAACAGACTCGAGGAGCTGAATGGGCCTCCTCCTGTGTAACAGGCTCGAGGTGCCGAATGGGCCTCCTCCTGTTCCTGTAACAGACTTGAGGGACTGTATGTACCTCCTCCAGTTCCTGTGTAACAGGCTCGATGGGCTGAATGGGCCTCCTCCTGTTCCTGTGTAACAGGCTCAATGGGCTGAATGGGCCTTCTCCTGTTCCTGTGTAACAGGATCAAGGGGCTGAATGGGCCTCCTGTTGTTGTGTAAAAGACATGAGGGGTCGCATAGACCTCCTACTGTTCCTGTGAGGCTTGAGGGGCTGAATGGGAATCCGGTTCCTGTGTAACAGGCTCGAGGGGCTGAATGGCCTCCTCCTGTTCCTCTGTAACAGGCTCGAGGGGCTGAATGAGCCTCCTGTTCCTGTGTAACAGGCTCGAGGGGCTGAATGGGAATCCGGTTCCTGTGTAACAGGCTCGAGGGGCTGAATGGCCTCCTCCTGTTCCACTGTAACAGGCTCGAGGGGCTGAATGAGCCTCCTGTTCCTGTGTAACAGGCTCGAGGGGCTGAATGGGAATCCGGTTCCTGTGTAACAGGCTCGAGGGGCTAAATGAGCCTCCTGTTCCTGTGTAACAGGCTCGAGGTGCTGAATGGGTCTCCTGTTCCTGTGTAACAGGCTCGAGGGAGCTCCTGCTGTTGCTAAGTTGTGGGCAGATACGGACCATAGTGGTTGTGTTACTGGACTAGTAATTCAGAGGCCTGGGTTAATAATCCCGAGACTTGAGTTCAAATCCCACCACGACAGCTGGGGATATTTAAATTCAGTTAATTAAATAAAGCTGTATTTTGTTTTTTTAAATCTAGTATCTGTGGTGTTAGAAAAAACCCAACTGGTTCACTAACATCCTTTTAGTGAAGGGAATCTGCTGTGTTTACCCTGTCTGGCCAGATATATGTGACTCCCAGCCCCACAGCAACATGCTTGAATCTTAACTCAGCTCTGAAATAGCCATTCAGTTCTACCAAATTGCTTAAACAAATTCAGCACTGTGGGAGTCCCTAACACACGGGACTACAGCGGTTCAAGAAGGAGGTTCACCACCATCTTCTCAAGTGGCGATTAAGTGTGGGGAATAAGAAACAGTAGTAGGGAGTTTGGGGATGGCAATAAAGGTACAGCAGTTATCATGGGTGACTTTAATCTACATATAGATTGGGCTAACCAAACTGGTAGCAATACTGTGGAGGAGGATTTGCTGGAGTGTATAAGTGATGGTTTTCCAGACCAATATGTCGAGGAACCAACTAGGGAGCTGGCCCTCCTAGACTGGGTCTTGCATAATGAGAGAGGATTAATTAGCAATCTGGTCGTGCGAGGCCCCTTGGGGAAGAGTGACCATAATATGATAGAATTCTTCATTAAGATGGAGAGTGACACAGTTAATTCAGAGACTAGGGTCCTGAACTTAAAGAAAGGTAACTTCGATGGTATGAGACGTGAATTTGCTAGGATAGACTGGTGAATGATACTTAAAGGGTTGACAGTAGATTGGCAATGGCAGACATTTAAAGATCACATGGATGAACTACAACAATTGTACATCCCTGTCTGGCGTAAAAATAAAACAGGAAAGGTGGCTCAACCGTGGCTAACAAGGATAATTAGGGATAGTGTTAAATCCAAGGAAGAGGCATATAAATTGGCCAGAAAAAGCAGCAAACTTGAGGACTGGGAGAAATTTAGAATTAAGCTGAGGAGGACTAAGGGTTTAATTAGGAGTGGGAAAATAGAGTATGAGAGTAAGCTTGCAGAGAACATAAAAACTGACTGCAAAACCTTCTATAGATATGTGAAGAAAAAAGAGTAGTGAAGACTACTGTAGGTCCCTTGCAGTCAGAATCAGGTGAATTTATAATGGGGAACAAGGAAATGGCAGACCAATTGAACAAATACTTTGGTTCTGTCTTCACTCAGGAAGACACGAATAACCTCTCAAATACTAGGGGACCGAAAGTCTAGCGAGAAGGAGGAACTGAGGGAACTGAGGGAAATCCTTATTAGTCAGAAAATGGTGTTAGGGAAATTGATGGGATTGAAGGCCGATAAATCCCCAGGGCCTGATAGTCTGCATCCCAGAGTACTTAAGGAAGTGGCCCTAGAAATAGTAGATGCATTGGTGTTCATTTTCTAACATTCCATGGACTCTGGATCAGTTCCTATGGATTGGAGGGTAACGAATCTAATCCCACATTTTAAAAAAGGAGGGAGGGAGAAAACAGGGAATTATAGACTGGTTAGCCAGACATCGGTGGTGGGGAAAATGCTGGAATCAATTATTAAAGATGCAATAGCAGCGCATTTGGAAAGTAGTCAGCATGGATTTATGAAAGGGAAATCGTGCTTGACAAATCTTCTAGAATTTTGTGATAATGTAACTAGTATAGTGCATAAGAGAGAACCTGTGGATGTGGTGTATTTGGACTTTCAAAAGGCTTTTGACAAGGTCCCACACAAGAGATTAGTGTGAAAAATTAAGGCACATGGTATTGGGGGTAGAGAACTGGTTGGTAGACAGGAAGCAAAGAATGTGAATAAATAGGTCCTTTTCAGAATGACAGGTGTAATGTCTGTAAGCTTGAAATGTTTGTAGCCCCGCACTGTGGATGTGGACTGCAATTGCACAGTTAATGATTAAACAGAACCGGGCAGATTCCAGAGACTTCCGAGAGAGCTGCCTGCCATGTTAGGAAGCTGTGTGTGCTGTGCTCTGTGAATATATCATATTTGGCGACGGAAGATGGGATTTTTCGGATGATTTAAACCTTATTTTTGTTGGTGAAGGATTCAGCCAGCCGACAGAGAGACTTTGGAAGTTTCTGTCTTTGGAAAAAAGCTACAAAATCTGAGGTAACATGCAGCACACGGTGTGACCAGCTGGAGATTAAAATGGCAGGTGTATTGGGACATTTGGGTGAATATAGATACGATAAGGAATGTTTTAAAGTGTATGTGGATCGGCTAGAAATGTATTTCACTGCAAATAACATAATCGAAGTTCCAGACAATGCAGTACAGAACCGGACTGTGTTGGAACGTAAGAAAGCGATCTTCTTATCGGAGGCAGGTCCGGCATTATATGACACTCTTGTAAATCTGCTTGTGCCTGACGAGCCAAAGGACACAACGCTTAAAGAAATTTTAACGAAGCTGGAGCAGCACTATAACCCCAAACCGTTAGAAATTGCTGAAAGCTACCGTTTCGGGTTTCGGAATCAAAAGACTGATGTATGTATCAGTGATTACATCGTTGCATTAAAAAAGCTATCGATGCACTGTAATTTTGGAAACTTTCAAAACTGAGCATTACGGGGTCGTTTTGTTTGTGGGGTGAAAAATGATGCGATCAGAAGGAAGTTATTGACGACGGATGACTTGACTTTTGAGATTGGTTGTCAGACAGCGAGGTCGATGGGCACGGCCGAACAATATTCCCGAGAATTGAGGTAAATCACCTGCAGGTTCAAAGTAAAAGACGGCCATAGCCAAAAGTCTCAGAAACTGGAAATTCTAACAGAGCGTCGAAGTCGTGCTATAGGTGCCTGGGACAACACATTGCTCAAAGTTGTCCATATGTGAAGGCAGAGTGTTTCTTCTGCAGAAAGACTGGGTATCTTGCGAAGGCATGCCGACTGAAGGGTATACCAGTTTTTAAAGCTATGAGTCCAGCGTTCAAAGCTATGAGTAGAAATCCCAAGAGACTACATCGCATGAACAACAACAGGACGAGGAGATGTTAGAGTTACACGTCATCAGGAGCATGAGGTTAACGGACAGCGATTCGGAAAGCATCAAAATCCACATAGATGTTGCGGGATTCAAGATACCAATGTATATCGACACGGGTGCATCCGTGAGTGCAATACCGGAGTCACTGTACCTCGACAAATTACGTGATTTTCAACTGGAGAAATCCAGATAGAGCTGCGAGGCTATTCGGGAGAGAAAATTCCTGTGGTAGGTCGTATTACTGTACTAGTGAAGTATAAAGATCAATTTCAGAACTTGCCTCTAATAGTAGTGAAAGGAGACAAGTCTGCCTTACAAGGAAGAAATTGGTTGAGCTCACTGAAGCTGGATTGGAGTGAGAATTTCTGTGTTGAAGCGAGATTTTCATCAACGGATGAAGTTATCAAGCAGTATTCGAAGGTGTTCTGTGAAACGGGCAGTCCGATCCAAGGCTTCAAGGTGAGTGTCAGGGTACAGAAGGACGCTAGATCAGTTTTCTACAAGCCACATTCTGTACCATACGCACTCGAGGAGAAAGTTGAGCAAGAACTCAAAAGATTAAACACTGAGAACGTAAGATAGATCGATGTAATTGGGCTACACCCATTGTTGTTGTACCTAAGTCCGATGGTAAGGTAAGATTGTGTGGTGATTATAAAGTAACCATAACCCAGGTTCTAGAGGATAATGTCCCCAATACATTGCCGAATATAGAAGATTTGTTCACAACACTGACAGGTGGTCAGATTTTCTCAAAACTGGATCTTACGAATGTCTACTTACAGCTTGAACTAGATGAGGAGTCCAAGACATGTTTGACTATAAATACTCATCTAGGCCTATCTCAACTTAATAGGCTACCGTTTGGAGTGTCTTCCGCCCCTGCCATATTCCAAGGGGTGATGGACCAGATTTTGCAAGGTATTGAAGGGGTAGTATATTATTTGGATGACATCCTAATTTCAGCACCAAATACGCAAATTCATAACAACATATTGAATGAAGTCCTCAAACGGCTAGAGAAGCACAGAGTATGAGTGTCTGCTCGCAAGTGTGAGTTATTTAAAAACTCAGTGGAGTACTTAGAGTACAGAGTAGACAAAGATGGTTTTCATCCAACTATGGAAAAATTGGATGCAATTAGAAATGCACCCACTCCCAGGAATTTCACTGAACTTCGTTCATTCTTGGGTCTTTTGAACTATTATAGGTAGTTCCTACCAAATTTGGCTATGGTATTACATCCACTGAATGAACTTTTGAAAAAACAGGTCCACTGGAAGTGGTCAGAAGAATGCGATGCAGTATTCAAGGAGTGCAAAAGCAAATTGGTAGAGAGCACCATGTTTGTTCACTATGACATATCTAAAGAGATTAAGCTAGCATGTGATGCCTCTCCGTATGGAGTGGGGCAGTAATCTCTCATGAATCAAGTAGTGGGGAGGAGAGACCAATTGCTTTTGCTTCACACACTCTCTGCCAGTGAGAGTAATTATACTCAAATTGAAAGGGAAGCTTTGGCATTAATTTTTGGGGTCAAGAAGTTTCACAAATATTTGTATGGTCGTAAGTTTACCATCGTTACGGACCATAAGCCCCTGACAGCAATCCTCCATCCAAAATCCCCAGTTCCAACATTAGCTGCAGCCCGAATGCAGAGATGGGCTTTGATTTTGTCAGCATATACATATGATATTGAATACAGACGATCAGCTGATCACAGTAATGCTGATGCTATGTCTAGATTGCCTTCCCCATCACAAGTTACACCCGATAGGGAAGAAGTGTTTTATTTTTCATACATTGATGAACTGCCAGTCACAGCTGAAGAGATTGGTAGAGCAACTAAACGTGACCCAGTGATGTCAAAGGTGTATGAGTATATAGCAAATGGATGGCCAAACCAGGTAGCAGACAAAGATACACATCCATTCTTCATTCGTAGGAATGAATTATCAGTCGATAAAGATTGTATCATGTGTGGTGCAAGAGTGGTTAAATTCAGGTCCAAATTATTAGGAGACCTCCATGACCGGTACCTGGGAATGTGCTTGACCAAGAGTTTTGCACGCAGTTATTTATGGTGGCCAGGTCTTGATAAAGATATAGAGTACATCGTGAGTCAGTGTACGACATGTCAATCGGTAAGCAAGCAACCACCACCAGTACCATTACAGCCATGGAAATGGCCTCCCAGGGTTTGGCAAAGGCTACATATTGATTTTGCTGAGTTAGAAGGACAATTGTTCATTGTGATTGATAGCCATTCGAAGTGGGTTGAGGTGTTTCCAATGTGGAAAATAACAACAAGTAAAACATTGGACATTTTACGAAAATTATTTTCTGCATTTGGCCTCCCTGAAGAAATTGTTTTGGATAATGGACCATAATTTCGTTCAGAAGAATTTGCGCAATTCACGAGCAAAAATGGTGTGAAACATACCAAGGTTCCACCATACCATCCTGCTTCGAATGGTGCAGCAGAGCGCACTGTACAAATTGTAAAACGTGCCCTCATAAAACAAATGTTAAATCCAAATCCAAGGAAACGACAGTTGTCATTGGATCACAAATTGCCTAATTTTTTGATTACATATCGAAATACTCCTCATACAACTACTGGTAGAACACCAGCAGGGTTGTTTCTCAAACGACAGCCACGAACCAGATTCTCGTTGTTAAAGCCAAATTTGGCACAGTCCGTAGAAGAGAAACAATTAAGACAGAAAAAGAATCATAATAAAGGTAGAGTAAAAGAGAGGTGTGAAATTAAACCAGAAGGTGAGAGTGAAGAACCATCACCATAAATGGTTAAAGTGGTTACCAGGAAGAGTGGTGAAGATATGTGGTCCTCTCACATATTTGGTAAAGATGTTTGATAATGGACAGGTTAGGTTTGTTCATATTGATCATATTTTACCTACAGACATGGAAGGAGTTGAAGGTGGGAATGATTCAATTATTTCTGACTCATCAGATAGTTTTGATATACCAGTAGCAAATCCTAAATCCAATGTACTGGAAACAAATCCAGGAGAGAATCAGAATGAAAGTCTGAGTCCGAGTCAGGAAAACATAGAGCCTGAAGTTAGAGTGAGTTCAAATGAAAATCAAGGAAATTCCGTGGAGGAAAATGTTCCTCAGGATGAGCCTCGAATGAGTTTAGATTCGATACCATGTTTGGAAGGTTCTGTTTGAGAGTGAAGGTATCCTCTTCGAAACAGAAAACAAGAGGTAAAGTTAAATTTGTAAATATGGAAAAAAAAATTTTTATATCCTGTGTTATGAATAAACATGAAAGTTATGTATGATGGTTGTTATGATGGCTTCTTCATTAAGGAGGAAGAAGTGTAATGTCTGTAGCTCCACACTGTGGATATGGGCGTATTGTGTACTGCAATTGCACAGTTAATGATTAAACAGAACCAGGCAGATTCCAGAGACTTCTGAGAGAGCTGTCTGCCATGTTAGGAAGCTGTGTGTGCTGTGCCCTGTAAATATATCACAGCAGGCAGTGACTAGTGGGGTACCACAATGTTCAATGCTGGGACCCCAGCTATTTACAATATATATTAATGATTTAGATGAAGGAATTGAATGTAATATCTCCAAGTTTGCAGATGACACTAAGCTGAGTGGCAGTGTGAGCTGTGAGGAGGATGCTAAGGGGCTGCAGGGTGACCTGGACAGGTTAGGTGAGTGGGCAAATGCATGGCAGATGCAATATAATGTGGATAAATGTGAGGTTATCCACTTTGGTGGCAAAAACAGGAAGGCAGATTATAATCTGAATGGTGACAGATTATAAAAGGGGAGGTGCAACGAGACCTGGGTGTCATGGTACATCAGTCATTGAAAGTAGGCATGCAGGTACAGCAGGCAGTAAAGAAAGCAAATGGCATGTTGGCCTTCACAGCAAGGGGATTTGAGTATAGGAGCAGTGAGGTCTTACTGCAGTTAGTTGTACAGGGCCTTGGTGAGACCACACCTTGATTACTGTGTGCAGTTTTGGTCTCCTAAACTGAGGAAGGACATTCTTACTATTGAGGGAGTGCAGCGAAGGTTCACCAGACTGATTCCTGGGATGCCAGGACTGACATATGAAGAGAGAATGGATCGACTAGGCTTATATTCACTGGAATTTAGAAGAATGAGAGGAAATCTCATAGGAGCATATAAAATTCTGATGGGATTGGACAGGTTAGATGCAGGAAGAATGTTCCCGATGTTGGGGAAGTCCAGAACCAGGGGTCACAGTCTCAGGATAAGGGGTAAGTCATTTAGGAGCGAGATGAGGAGAAACCTTTTCACCCAGAGAATTGTGAGCCTGTGGAATTCTCGACCACAGAAAGTTGTTGAGTCTATTTTGTTGGATGTATTCAAAAGGGAGTTAAATGTGGCCCTTACGGCTAAAGGGATCAAGGGGTATGGAGAGAAGGCAGGAGTGAGGTACTGAAGTTGCATGATCAGCCATGATTATATTGAATGATGGTGCAGGATCGAAGGGCCGAATGGCCTGCTCCTGCATCTATTTTCTATGTTTCGAAAAGAAATAGGAGCAGGAGTCGGCCATTCAGCCCCTCGAGCCTGCTCCGCCATTCAATAAGATCATGGCTGATCTGATCATGGACTCACCTCCACTTCCCCGCCTGCTCCCCATAACCCTTCACTCATTTATCACTCAATAATCTGTCAATCTCCGCCTTAAATATATTCAGTGACCCAGCCTCCACAGCTCTCTGGGGCAGAGAATTCCACAGATTTACAACCCTCTGAGAGAAGAAATTCCTCCTCATCTTCGCCTTAAATGGGCGGCCCCTTATTCTGAAACTATGTCCCCTAGTTTTAGATTCGCCTATCAGTGGAAATATCTTCTCTGCATCCACCCTGTCCAGCCCCCTCATTATCTTGTACATTTCGATAAGATCACCTCTCATTCTTCTGAACTCCAATGTGTATAGGCCCAACCTACTCAACCTATCCTCATAAGTC
The DNA here is from genome assembly GCF_044704955.1 of Pristiophorus japonicus. Taxonomy (NCBI): domain Eukaryota; kingdom Metazoa; phylum Chordata; class Chondrichthyes; family Pristiophoridae; genus Pristiophorus; species Pristiophorus japonicus. The sequence goes on along the minus strand of NW_027251434.1, from coordinate 648,338 downwards.
AACCCCCTCATCTCCGGAATCAACCGAGTGAACCTTCTCTGAACTGCCTCCACTACAAGTATATCCTTCCTAAATACAGAGACCAAAACTGTACGCAGTACTCCAGGTGTGGCCTCACCAATACCCTGTACAGTGTAGCAGGACATCTCTGCTTTTATACTCTATCCCCCTTGCAATAAAGGCCAACATTCCCTTGGCCTTCCTGATCACTTGCTGTACCTGCATACTAACTTTTTGTGTTTCATGCACAAGGACCCCCAGCTCTCTCTGTACTCAACACTTTGCAATTTATCTCCATTTAAATTATAATTTCCTTTTCTATTATCTCTACCAAAGTGGTTAACCTCTCATTTTCTCACATTTTACTCCATCTGCCAAATGTTTGCCCACTCACTGAGCCTGTCTATATCCCTCTGCAGATTTTTGGTGTCCTTCTCACAATTCGCTCTCCCACCCATCTTTGTACCATCAGCAATAAACGCTCGACCTTGCCAGCGACGCCCGCAGCCCAGGAATATATAAAACACATCGCAATCCGGCACGTTAAACAGGCCAATGCTCTCCCCTCCTCCTACATAAAAACACTCAATATTTCTCCTGCCGAAACACGTGGACATACAACTTGTGCACACACGCTACTTGGTTCAAGGGCTATAAATGTGTGCTGTGAAATGGACAGTGGGCATTTTACACAAGACACATTTCTAGCTGGAAGGTGACATCAGAATAGGAACCGTTATCTTACGTTTGTCCTTCCTTTCCAGCATTATGGTGCCCACTTCTGCAAAATAAATCAGCAGCCATTTATTATGTAGGATACGGCACTTCAAGGTGCACTGACAAATGTGGTGAGGGTTTCTGCCTCTACCACCCTTTCAGGCAGTGAGTTCTGCCCCAGACCCCCACCACCCTCTGGGTGAAGAAATTCCCCCTCTAAACCTCCCCCCGCAATTACTTTCAATCCGCGCCCCCTTGTTGTTGACTCCTCCGCCAAGGGAAACAGCTCCTTCCTATCCACTCTATCCTGGCCCCTCATCATTTTATACACTTCAATCGGGTCTCCCCTCAGCCTCCTCTTTTCCAAGGATAACAAACCCAGCCTCTCCAATCTGTCCTCATGGCCAAAATTCTCCAGTCCAGGGCAACATCCTGGTAAATCCCCATTGCACCCTCTCCAGTGCAATCACATCATTCTTGTAATGTGGTGACCAGAACTGCACGCAGTACTCCAGCTGAGGCCTAACCAGTTTTTTCTACAGTTCAAGCATAACCTCACTGCTCTTGTATTCCACGCCTCGACTAATAAAGGCAAGTATCCTGTGTGCCACCTTATCCACTTGGTCTGCTCCCTTCAGGGATCTGTGGACCTGCACTCCAAGGCCCCTTTGTTCCTCTACACTTCTCAGTGTCCTACCATTTAATGTGTATTCCCTTTCCTGGTTAGCCCTCACCAATTGCATTACCTCACACTTCTCCGGATTGAACTGTATTTGCCACTGCTCTGCCCACCCGACCAGTTGATTGATATCTTCCTGCAGTCAGCAGCTTTCTTCTTCGTTATCAACCGCACGGCCAATTTTAGTGGTTATCTGCAAACTTCTAAATCATAGTCCCGATATTGAAGTTGTAAAAGAAGTCAGAGGGCAACGTTCCTTTATTCCCCGGGGCATAGAATATAAGAGCAGAGAGGTTACACCTGAACTGGAAACGCTATCGTTAGGTCACATCAGCTCACTAACTGTGTGCAGACCAAGAGGGGGTATACATAAGCACGTAAGAAATAGGAGCAGGAATCAGCCATTCGGCCCCTTGAGTCTGCTCCGCCATTCAATAAAAACATGGCTGATCCGATCATGGACTCAGCTCCACTTCCCCACCCGCTCCCCATAATCCCTTATTGGTTAAAAAACTGTCTATCTCTGTCTGAAATATAATAAATGACCCAGCCTCCACAGCTCTCTGAGGCAAAGAATTCCAAGATTTACAACCATCTGAGAGAAGAAATTCCTCCTCATCTCAGTTTTAAATGGGCGGCCCCTTATTCTAAGATCATGCTCTCTAGTTGTGATCTACCCCAACAGTGGAAACATCGTCTCTGCATCCATCTTGTCAAGCCCCCTCATAATCTTATACGTTTCAATAAGATCACCTCTCATTCTTCTGAATTCCAATGAGTAGAAGCCCAACCTACTCAACCTTTCCTCATAAGTCAACCCCCTCATCTCCGGAATCAACTGAGTGAACCTTCTCTGAACTGCCTCCAAAGCAAGTATATCCTTTCATAAATCTGGAAACCAAAACTGCACAGGTGTGGCCTCACCAATACTCTGTATAACTGTAGCAAGACTTCACTGCTTTTATACTCCATCCCCTTTGCAATAAAGGCCAAGATTCCATTGGTCTTCCTGATCACTTGCTGTACCTGCATACTATCCTTTTGTGTTTCATGCACAAGTACCCCCAGGTCCCGCTGTACTGCGGCACTTTGCAATCTTTCTCCATTTAAATAATAACTTGCTCTTCGATTTTTTCTGACCTCACACTTTCCAACATTATACTCCATGGCCAAATTTTTGCCCACTCACTTAGCCTGTCTATGTCCTTTTGCAGATTTGTTGTGTCCTCCTCACACATTGCTTTTCCTCCCATCTTTGTATCATCAGCAAACTTGGCTACGTTACACTCAGTCCCTTCTTCCAAGTCGTTAATATAGACTGTAAATAGTTGGTGTCCCAGCACTGATCCCTGCAGCACCCCACTAGTTACTGGTATGCCAACCAGAGAATGAACCATATATCATGACTCTCAGATCTCTGTTAGTTAATGCTGGTCGAGAGATAATATGGGTCCATGACACATTATTACCGTGCAATTCTACACTGACCTTCGACACTGATTCAGTCAATGAACCAGAATCTCACCTCCGCTTCACCGTCTCTCTGTTTCGGTACTTTTCCTACCTGTATCTTTCTGCTCTTTCTTCAGTTCCTCAAGTTCTGGAAAAAAAAGCACAACTCTTTCTTCTCATAGACGGTCGCAGAAAACATGGAACCCTTTGTGCTCTCATTAGCTTCATGCGTTTCGCTGACGTGCCTCTCATACATTCTCTGTGGGAAATTCGTCTTGAGCAATCGGTGTCAACCGTGGCCTCTGCGTCAGAAGGCTGTGGGTTCGAGTCCCACTATAGGGACTCAAGCACAAAAATCTGGGCTGACACTCCAGGGCAGTAATGAGGGAGTGGCGCACTGTCGGAGGGGCGGTACTGAGAGAGTGCCATACTGTGCTGTCGGAGTGGCAGTACTGAGGAAGTGCTGTATTGTGCTGTTGGATGGAGAGTACTGGGGGAGCGCTGCACTGTCAAAGGGGCAGTACTGAGGGAGCGCTGCACTGTCAGAGGGGCAGTACTGAGGGAGCGCTGCACTGTCAGAGGGGCAGTACTGAGGGAGCGCTGCACTGTCAGAGGGGCAGTACTGAGGGAGCGCTGCACTGTCGAAGGGGCAGTATTGAGGGAGCGCCGTACTGCGCTGTCCAAGGGGCAATACTGAGGGAGTGCCGCACTGTCGGAGGGGCAGTACTGAGGGAGCGCCGCACTTTCAGAGGGGCAGTACTGAGGGAGCACCGCACTTTCGGAGGGCAGTACTCAGGGAGTGCTGCACTGTCGGAGGCAGGGTATTCTGTGACGAGTGTCTCACCTCCTGACTCCCCAAAGCCTTTCCACCATCTACAAGGCACAAGTCAGGAGTGTGATGGAATACTCTCCACTTGCCTGGATGAGTTGCAGCTCGAACAACACTCGAGAAACTCAACACCATCCAGGACAAAGCAGCTGCTTGATCGACACGCTACCCACCACCTTCAAACACTCACTCCCTCCACCACTGGCGCACCGTGGCTGCAGTGTGTACCTTCTACAAGATGCACTGCAGCAACTCGCCAAGGCTTCTTCGGCAGCACCTCCCAAACCCGCGACCTCTACCGCCTAGAAGGACAAGGGCAGCAGGCGCATGGGAACACCATCACCTCCACGTTCCCCTCCCAGTCACACACCATCCCTTGACTGGGAAATATATCGGCCGTTCCTTCATCGTCACTGGGTCACAATCCTGGAACTCCCTCCCTAACAGCACTGTGGGAGCACCTTCACCACACGGACTGCAGCGGTTCAAAGTGGTGGCTCATCACCACCTTCTCAAGGGGCAATTAGGGATGGGCAATAAATGCTGGCCTTGGAAATAATGCCCACATCCCAGGAACTAATAAGAAAAATTAAGAGGCTACATTAAGTACCAACGAAGACCAATTGGAGGTTGTCAATAGTTACCGATCGTCTTCTTCCGTAATCGTTCCTCTGTGAAAAGACGGAGTGAGTTAGAGCAGTGAGGTCACATTGGTTAATGAGAGAGACAGAGGGCGAGAGAGACAGAGAGAGACAGAGAGAGTCAGAGAGAATGAGGGAGAGAGAGAGAGACAGAGAGAAACAGAGAGAGGCAGAGAGAATGAGGGAAAGAGAGAGAGACAGACAGAGAGACAGAGACAGAGACAGAGAGAGAAAAACAGAGAGGGAGACAGAGAGAATGAGGGAAAGAGAAAGAGGGACAGAGAGAGAGAGACAGACAGAGAGACAGAGACAGAGAGAGAGAGAGAAAAACAGAGAGGGAGACAGAGAGACTGAGGGAAACAGAGAGAGAGGGACAGAGAGATACTGAGAGAATGAGGGAGACAGAGAGAGAGAGAGAGAATGAGGGAGGTAAACATTTACAATGAAGAGACTTAGATAGGCAGACTGAGTTTGTGAGAGAGAGAGAGAGACAGAGAGAATGAGGGAGGTAGTGAGTGAGGGACATAGAGACATGTTCAATGAAGAGACTGAGAAAGACAGTGAGTGAGACAGAGAAAGAGAGGGGCAGATCGAGTCAGTGAGACAGAGAGACTGACAGTGTGCAACACTGAGTGTGTTTGGAAGGCAGGGAAAGAGAGAGAGAGACAGAGTGAGAGTGCTATCCGGAATGTGTTGGGAAGGCAGAGAGAAAGACAGAGAAACAGAGAGTTAGTGAGAGAGAGACAGACAGACAGAGACAGAATGAGATACAGAGAAACAGAGAGAGAGAGTTACTGAGATAAAAGGAAGAGACAATATTAGAGACCAAGCGAGATGGACACAGTCAGAAGGAGAGAGTTTGGAGATTGCAGCAGAGAAAGAGAGACAGGCCGAGTGAGTGAGAAAGTGAGAGGTGGAAGGAGAGAGAGTTTATTTCCGGTTGGATGTGGTGAGTCTAATCAAACAGAAGAGGTTTTGCTCAAAAGGGAAGATCACTCAAACAGATTCTCACTTTATTGCCTTAACCTTCAGTAAAACACATTCGGAACTATCTCCCAATAAGCTTCGGGAATAATCCACGGTCTTTTTGAAATGTTTATGAAAGATGAGCAGAGTAATTCGGTTTATATTTACCTTTCTCTTGCAGATCTTGTTTTAGAGATTCGAGCTCTGAAAGTAAAGAATGGAGTTCCAGATATATAACGCCCTTCACATCCTCAGCAATCTTCACCATACTCACTGCTGTTACATAAGATGCTGTGCACAGAAAGGTCCCACGAACATCTTCGTCTCAGGCAGTCCCTCAGAGTCGAGGAAGACTTGCTTCCACACTAACATGAGTTCTCAGGTGACTGAACGGTCCAATACGGGAATTGCAGTCTCTGTCACAGGTGGGACAGACAGTGGTTGGGGAAAGGGTGGGCGGGGAGTCTGGTTTGCCGCACGCTCCTTCTGCTGCCTGCACTTGGTTTTTGCTTGCTCTCGGCGACGAGACTCGAGGTGCTCAGTGCCCTCCCAGATGCACTTCCTCCACTTAGGGCAGTCTCTGGCCAGGGACTCCCAGGTTTCGGTGGGGATGATGCACTTTATCAAGGAGTGGTGTCCTTGTAACGTTTCCTCTGCCCGCCTGTGGCTCCCTTGCCCTGTCGGACTTCCGAGCTTGCTGTGGGAGTCTCGCGGCAGGCATGCGGAAGAAGTGGCCTGCCCAACGGAGCTGGTCGAATGAGGTCAGTGCTTCGATAATGGGGGATGTTGGCCTGATCGAGGACACTGACGTTGGTGCGTCTGTCCTCCCACGGGATTTGCTGGATCTTGCGGAGACATCGTTGGTGATATTTCTCCATTGACTTGAGGTGTCTATTGTACATGGTCCATGTCTCTGAGCCATACAGGAGGGCGGGTATCACTACTGCCCTGTACACCATGAGCTTGGTGCCGCACTCGGGTTTGTCTTCAAACACTCTCTTCCTCAGGCGACCGAAGGCTGCACTTTGAGCGGTCTTGGGTCAGGGATTCCCAAGAGTCAGTGGGGATGTTGCATTTTTTCAAGGAGTCTTTGAGGGTGACCTATTACCCCTGGCAGAGGGGTCAACAACCAGGGGGCAGAGATTTAAAGTAATTGGGGAGAGGTTTAGAGAGGATTTGAGGGGAAATTTCTTCACCCAGAAGGTGTTGGGGGTCTGGGGTGGAACTCACTGCCTGAAAGGGAGGTAGAGGCAGAAACCCTCACCACATTTGGATGTGCACCTTGAAGTGCTGTATCCTACAGGGCTACGGACCGAGAGCGGGAAAGTGGGATTAGGCTGGATGGCTCTTGTTCGGCTGGTGTGGAAACGATGGGTCGAAATGGCCTCCTTCCGTGCTGTAAACTTCCATGATTGTATGATTGGCAGATCACAAGTTCTGGGTTGTCGCACATACACAGGACATGTGTAAACCCAGAACGATCGAGGCACCTAGGGTCACGTACACCCCATGTTCACAATCACACACCTAGGGCCACGTACACCCCATGTTCACAATCACACACCTAGGGTCACGTACACCCCATGTTCACAATCACACACCTAGGGTCACGTACACCCCATGTTCGTGATCACACACCTCGGGTCACGTACACACCATGTTCGTGATCACACACCTCGGGTCACGTACACCCCATGTTCGTGATCACACACCTCGGGTCACGTACACACCATGTTCACGATCACACACCTCGGGTCACGTACACACCATGTTCACGATCACACACCTCGGGTCACGTACACACCATGTTCACGATCACACACCTCGGGTCACGTACACACCATGTTCACGATCACACACCTCGGGTCACGTACACACCATGTTCACGATCACACACCTCGGGTCACGTACACACCATGTTCATGATCACACACCTAGGGTCACGTACACACCATGTTCATGATCACACACCTAGGGTCACGTACACACCATGTTCATGATCACACACCTCGGGTCACGTACACACCATGTTCATGATCATACACCTCGGGTCACGTACACACCATGTTCGTGATCACACACCTAGGGTCACGTACACACCATGTTCACGATCACACACCTAGGGTCACGTACACACCATGTTCGTGATCACACACCTAGGGTCACGTACACACCATGTTCGTGATCACACACCTAGGGTCACGTACACACCATGTTCACGATCACACACCTAGGGTCACATAAACACCATGTTCGCGATCACACACCTAGGGTCACGTACACACCATGTTCGTGATCACACATCTAGGGTCATGTACACCCCATATTCATGATCACACACCTAGGGTTACGTACACACCATGATCGCGATCACACACCTAGGGTCACGTACACACCATGTTTGTGATCACACACCTAGGGTCACGTACACACCATGTTTGTGATCACACACCCAGGGTCACGTACACACCATGTTCTCGATCACACACCTAGGGTCACGTACACACCATGCTCACGATCACATACCCAGAAAATGACAGCCTTATCCTCATCGGTCACGTTGTGTCCAAAGTGAACACTTGACCACTTTAAACTCTATCTGCCATTACTTTACCCACCCGCATTATCTATTTAATGCCCCTTTGCTAGGTTTTGATTCCAGCTACACACTTCACTGACGTAGTGCACCACTAAACTTGGTCTTATTAAAAACGCAGTTCCTGCCATGACCTGTTTAATCCACTTTTTGTGCGGTTGGATTTTTTGCTCGAGCTCTGAAGTACAAATAGCAACCAGGTCACGAATCAGTCTGCAGCGCGACAACTCAACGATCTTACAACTTCGTAAAAGTGCCGGCTCTTATAAAAGTCCCCAATCATTTCAACCCAATCCCCAGCAACTCTGCAAATGTTACTTTTTTTCCAGTGTATGTCACCTTACCGTTTGAGAGACAATTTTGAAGCTGCAGTGCATTCGAGACCAGAGGGACTCACTGTACGAACAGGTTCTCCGCGTCTCCTCTTTGGCCAATGACCTTAAATCTGTGTCCATTGGTTACCGACAGTCCTGCCACTGGAAACAACTGCTCCCCATCTGCTCCATCAAAACAACTTAGAAATTTCAACACGTCCATTAAATCTCACCGGGAATAATGGAATCTGAGAACGGTTACAGCACAGCAGGATCCCATTTGACTCCTCAAGCCCATATCAATGCTTGGCCAGTCCCACTCCCCCGCCCTTTCCCCGGAGCACTGCAATTATTTTTCCTTCAGGTACGTATCCAATTCCCTTTTGAAAGCCGCGATTGAGTCTGCCTCCACCACCCTCTCAGGCCGTGAATTCCAGATCCTAACCACTCGCTGCATAAAAAAGTTTATCCTCATGTCGCCTTTGTTTCTTCTGCCAATCAACTTCAATCTGTGTCCTCTGGTTCTTCACCGTTCCACCAATGGGAACAGTTTCTCTCTGTCTACTCTGTCCAGATCTCTCACGATGAACAGCTTTATCAAATCTCCTCTCGACCTTCTTTGCTCCAAGGAGAACAACCCCAGCTTCTCCAGTCTATTCACGGAACTGAAGTCCCTCATCCCTGGGACCATTCTGGTCAATCTCCGCTGCACCCTCTCTCAGGCCTTTACATCCTTCCTAAAGTGCGGTGCCCAGAATTGGACACAATACTCCAGTTGTACTTGATGTCTCGAGTTATAAATCCCAGGATCCCATATCTTTCTGAACCTTCCCATCTAACTTCAACGAACATATACCCACAGGTCTCTCTGTACGTGAACCCCTTCTATCCTTTCGTTTATATCGCTTGTCCTCGTTATTCCGACCAAAATGTATCACTGCGCACTTTTCACCGTTAAACTTCCTCTGCTTCGTGACTGCCCATGTCACCAGCCTGTCGATGTCCTCTTCACGTCTATCACTAAGCTCCTGAGTGATCACAGCTTTACTTCAACAGCACATTGTGAAATAGTTACCAAGGCCAAGTCATTAAGGTATATCGAGAAAAGCAGTGGTCCGAGTACCGAACCCTGGGGAAAGCACGCTGTAAACCTTCCAATCCCAAAAACACTTGTTCACCACTATTCTCTGTTTCCTGTTACTCTGCCGATTCCTTATGCTTATAAAGTGGGTGCAGCCTGTTTCGAAGCTTACGTGGACATAAATGTACAGTCCGTCGGCAAGGCAGCCACGAAGAACCTTCGATTCAGAAACGGCTGGAGGACTGTGTCCAATTATGGGTGCCACATTTCCAGAAGGAGACCAAGGTTTGCAGAGCGCGTTACAGAGGAGGTTTACGAGATGGGCCCAGGTGTGAGAGCTTTCAGTTATCTGGAGAGAATGGAGCGGAGAAGTTAACAATCCATATAATCAGATTTGTACCAACGTCATAAACCATGGAATGTGAGAGCATCAGAGGTGTGCAGTTTTGCTCTCCATATTTACGAAAGGATATACTTGCTTTGGAGCCAGTTCAGAGAAGGTTCACTCGGTTGATTCCGGAGATGAGGGGGTTGACTTATGAGGAAAGGTTGAGTAGGTTGGGCCTCTACTCATTGGAATTCAGAAGAATGAGAGGTGATCTTATCGAAATGTTTAAGATTATGAGGGGGCTTGTCTAGGTGGATGCAGAGAGGATGTTTCCACTGATGAGGGAGACTAGAACTAGAGGGCATGGTCTTTGAATAAGGGGCCGCCCATTTAAAACTGAGATGCAGAGAATTTTCTTCTCTCACAGGGTTGGTAATCTGCGGAATTCGCTGCCTCAGAGAGCTGTGGAAGCCGGGTCATTGAACAAATTTAAGATAGAAATAGACAGTTTCTTAGATGATAAGGGGTTATGGGGAGCGGGTGGGGAAGTGGAGCTGAGTCCATGATCGGATCAGCTATGATCGTATTGAATGGCGGAGCAGGCTTGAGGGGCCGTATGGCCGATTCCTGCTCCTATTTCTTATGTTCTTATGTAAACACGTCACAAAAAGCATGTTTGTCCACAGTTAATGCACGACGTGCTCACCTCTCTGCGTCTCCCGGAGATTTCTTTCTGTCAATGAAAATAACTTGGTGTGATTTGTGCACAAGTGGAATGGCATTCACGTTCTCCTGAATAGCGCTCCCCTTCCCGTGACACGCGACCTCTCTCAATGGGGCAAAGTAAAGAACGAGGACCCAACGACCAACGTGTTTACATTTGATACCTTCCTGGATCTGGGTTAATGCCAAGGGAGATATTCTCCGAGCTGAATACAACCTTCTGCGTTTTATATCGCAAGTGTGTCGCTTCGGCAGGTGAGAATAAATATTTTCCAATACGCTCGGTACGACATCTATTATGTTTAACGATTAACATTATTGTTTACACACAAAAACACTTTGAGGCAGACAATCGCCTCCACTATCGTACAATGTTTAAAGAAAGAAAGATGCATTTATATAGCGCCTTTCACGACCAACGGACGTCCCAAAGCTCTTTACAGCCAATGAAGTACTTTTTGGAGTGTAGTCACTGTTGTAATGAGGGAAACGCGGCAGCCAATTTGCTCACAGCAAGCTCCCACATACAGCATTGTGATAATGACCCAGATCATCTGTGCTTTAGTGATGCTGATTGAGGGATAAATATCGGCCCCAGTACACCGGGGAGAAATCCCCTGCTCTTCTTCGAAATAGTGCCATGGAATCTTTTACAGCCACCCGAGCGGTCAGACGGGACCTCGGTTTAACATCTCATCTGAGAGATGGCCCCTCCGACAGTGCGGCGCTCCCTCAGTACTGCCCCTCTGACAGTGCGACACTCCCTCAGTACTGACCCTCCGACAGTGCGGCGCTCCCTCAGTACTGCCCCTCTGACAATGCGGCGCTCCCTCAGTACTGCCCCTCTGACAATGCGGCGCTCCCTCAGTACTGCCCCTCTGACAATGCGGCACTCCCTCAGTACTGCCCCTCTGACAGCGCAGTGCGGCGCTCCCTCAGTACTGCCCCTCCGACAGTGCGGCGTTCCCTCAGTACCGCCCCTCCGACAGCGCAGTGCGGTGCTCCCTCAGTACTGTCCCTCCGACAACGCAGTACGGCGCTCCCTCAGTACTGCCCCTCCGACAACGCAGTACGACGCTCCCTCGGTCCTGCCCCTCCGACAATGCAGTACGGCGCTCCCTCAGTACTGCCCCTCCGACAGTGCGGCATTCCCTCAGCACGGCACTGGAGTGTCAGCCTAGCTATTATGTGCTCAAGCCCCTGAAGTGTGACTTAAACCCACAACTTTCTGACAGCGTGAGCCAGCGTGTCTCAGTGATGTTAAAACGACAACCTCTCTGTCTGGTTTCATGCTCACCTGCATCTTCCAGATCGATTTTCAGCCTAGCTATTTCTGGAATGAGAGAAACAGAACCAGTCGGCTGTGTGCTCCCAAACCAAATCGGGTCTCGTTCCTGCCCGCCACGTGTCGCGTTGCCCTGCCACACTGGAGCATTCTTCTCCACCATGTATTCGAACATCAGGCCCTCAAACCTGCCACCAAGCTCATGGTCTACAGGGCTGCAGTGACACCCGCCCTCCTGTATGGCTCAGAGACATGGACCATGTACAGTAGACACCTCAGCCGCACCGACGTTAGTGTCCTCGACCAGGCCAACATCCCCAGCATCGAAGCACTGACCACACTCGACCAGCTCTGCTGGGCGGGCCACATTGTCCGCATGCCCGACACAAGACTCCCAAAGCAAGCGCTCTACTCGGAACTCGTACACGGCAAGCGAGCCCCAGGTGGGCAGAGGAAATGTTTCAAGGACACCCTCAAAGCCTCCCTGATAAAGTGCAGCATCTCCACTGACACCCGGGAGTCCCTGGTCAAAGACCGCCCTAAGTGGAGGAAGAGCATCTGGGAGGGCGCTGAGCACCTCGAGTCTCGTCGCCGAGAGCATGCAGAAACCAAGCGCAGGCAGCGGAAGGAGCGTGCGGCAAACCAGTCCCACCCTCCCTTTCCTTCAACCACTATCTATCCACCTGTGACAGAGACTGGAATTCCCGTATTGGAATGTTCAGTCACCCGCGAACTCACTTTTAGAGTGGAAGCAAGTCTTCCTCAATTCAGAAGGACTGCCTATGATGATGACGATGGCAGACTGATCCGGAAAGTAACAGTCCACGGGATCCTGGACAAAGTGGCAACGTGGATCCAAAATAGGCTCAGGGACAGGAAGTACTTTTGGAGTGTAGTCACTGTTGTAATATGGGAAACGCAGCACCCAATTTGCACACAGCAAGCTCCCACAAACAGCAATGTGATAAAATCCCGATAATCTGTTTTTAATATGTTAATTGAGAGATAAATATTGGCCCCAGGACACCGGGGAGAACTTTCCCTGCTCTTCTTCCAATAGTGCCACGGAATCTATTACATCCAACCGAGAGGGCAGACGGGGCCTCGGTTTAATGTCTCATCTGGAAGACGGCACCTCCGACAGTGCAGCGCCCCCTCAGTACTGCCCCTCCGACAGTGCAGCGCTCCCTCAGTACTGCCCCTCCGACAATGCAGCGCTCCCTCAGTACTGCCCCTCCAACAGTGCAGCGCTCCCTCAGTACTGCCCCTCCGACAATGCAGCGCTCCCTCAGTACTGCCCCTCCGACAATGCAGCGCTCCCTCAGTACTGCCCCTCCGACAGTGCGGCACTCCCTCAGTACTGCCCCTCCAACAGTGCAGCGCTCCCTCAGTACTGCCCCTCCGACAGTGCAGCGCTCCCTCAGTACTGACCCTCTGACAACAAAGTACAGCGTTCCCTCATTACTGCCCCTCCGACAGTGTCGAGCTCCCTCAGTACTGCCCCTCCGACAGTGCAGCGCTCCCTCAGTACTGCCCCTCCGACAGTGCAGCGGTCCCTCAGTACTGCCCCTCCGACAGTGCGGTGCTCCCTCAGTACTGCCCCTCCGACAGTGCAGCACTCCCTCAGTACTGCCCCTCCGACAGTGCAGCGCTCCCTCAGTACTGCACCTCCGACAGTGCGGTGCTCCCTCAGTACTGCCCCTCCAACAGTGCAGCACTCCCTCAGTACTGCCCCTCCGACAGTGCGGCGCTCCCTCAGTACTGCCCCTCCGACAGTGCGGCGCTCCCTCAGTACTGCCCCTCCGACAGTGCGGTGCTCCCTCAGTACTGCCCCTCCAACAGTGCAGCACTCCCTCAGTATTGCCCCTCCGACAGTGCGGTGCTCCCTCAGTACTGCCCCTCCGACAGTGCGGCGCTCCCTCAGTACTGCCCCTCCGACAGTGCGGTGCTCCCTCAGTACTGCCCCTCCAACAGTGCAGCACTCCCTCAGTACTGCCCCTCCGACAGTGCGGTGCTCCCTCAGTACTGCCCCTCCAACAGTGCGGCGCTCCCTCAGTACTGCCCCTCCGACAGTGCGGTGCTCCCTCAGTACTGCCCCTCCGACAGTGCGGTGCTCCCTCAGTACTGCCCCTCCAACAGTGCGGCGCTCCCTCAGTGCTGCCCCACCGGCCGGGAGTTGGTGTGAGATAGAATACGGGGCAGAAGATGTGATATAGATGAGGTCACATTTAGGAAGGTGGGATGCAGGTCAGGAGTTTCCTGTAAGTAACATCACCATGGGTTTGAGGTTTGAGCAGAGGTTGAGCCACGACAGGGACGGAGAGAGATGCACAAGTCTTAAGTTCCTGACCTGTCAATTGTAGTTCACCTTTCAGCTTCTCGAACGCTGCAGTAAGAACACGAACATTATTAAGTGACGACAGCACATCTCCAATCGTGTCTGGTTTCTTCCCAGATCAGATCAGCTGCGATCTTACTGAATGGCGGAGCAGGCTCGAGGGGCCGAATTAGAAACATAAGAAATGGGAGCAGGAATCGGTCATTCGGCGCCTCGGGCCTGCTCCGCCATTTAATACGATCATGGCTGATCTGATCATGGACTCAGCTCCACTTCCCCACCCGCTCCCCACAACCCCTTATCCCCTTATCGCTCAAAAATCTGTCTATCTCCGCCTTAAATAAATTCAATGACCCAGCCTCCACAGCTCTCTGAGGCAGAGAATTCCACAGATCCACAACCCTCTGAGAGAAGAAATTCCTCCTCATCTCAGTTTTAAATGTGCGGCCCCTTATTCTAAGATCATGCCCTCTAGTTCTAGTCTCCCCCATCAGTGGAAACATCCTCTCTGCATCCACCTCGTCGAGCCCCCTCATTATCTTATACATTTCGATAAGATCACCTCTCATTCTTCTGAATTCCAATGAGTAGAGGCACAACCTACTCAACATTTCCTCATAAGTCAACCCCCTCATCCCTGGAATCAACCGAGTGAACTTTCTCTGAACTGCCTCCAAAGCAAGTATATCCTTTCGTAAATATGGAAACCAAAACTGCACGCAGTACTCCAGGTGTGGCCTCACCAATAACCTGTATAGTTGTAGTAAGCACAGCAGACCAACCTGGTCCATGGCCTCTTCTTCATTCCTTCACAGTTAATTATCTTATTTCACAGCTGAAGACTTTGAAAGATTGAATGCAGGTAACGTCTATCAGGCTGTTTGAGTTACAATTCTGTCTGGAATGTGAATAACATTTTCTGGCTGATTTCATTGGCCTTCGACAAGATAGAGCAGTGATATTATTTTAAAGCAGACTTGAAAGCACACGGAGCTGTGGGTGGGGAAGGGTATGTGTTCCTCGCAGGAGAACTTTCTCAATCAGTTGAACAAGAATGAAAGCAGTGATCGATCTGGTTCTGGGAAATGAAATTGGGCTCGTGTAGCTTCTTACATCATCATCAGAGGCAGTCCCTGGAAATCGAGGAAAGCTTGTTTCCGCTCTAACAATGAGTTCCCAGGTGTCTGAACAGTCAAATACGTGAATTACAGTCTCTGTCACAGGTGGGACAGACAGTGGTTGGAGGAAAGGGAGGGTGGGACAGGTTTGCCGCATGTTCCTTCCGCTGCCTGCGCTTGCTTTCTGCACGCTCTCGAGACTCGAGGTGCTCAGCGCCCTCCCGGATGCACTTCCTCCACTTCGGGCGGTCTTTGGCCAGGGACTCCCAGGTGTTGGTGGGGATGTTGCATTTTATCAAGGAGGCTTTGAGGGTGTCCTTGTAACGTTTCCTCTGTCCACCTGGGGCTCGCTTGCCGTGTAGGAGTTCTGAGTAGAACGCTTGCTTTGCGCGATTCGTGTTGGGGGCATGAGGACGATGTGGCCCGCCCAACGGAGCTGGTCGAGTGTGGTCAGTGCTTCGATGCTGGGGATGTTGGCCTGGTCGAGGACACTGATGATAGTGTAGTGTGTTACATTGGGAGGTCGTCTAGCTAACAGCGATCACAACATAATTCAGTTCAGAAAATTAACAGACAGAATTTTGGTCAACGGTCAAGTGGCGAATTTCAGTGGTCAAACTAAGCATATTCCTGTGAAGGGAAAAGTTAGATCATACAAAGCTAATTCTCCGTGGATGATAAAGGGAATGCTGCAATAAGACGGAACAGCGTCTCAAGATCATAAGAATCAGGAGCAGGAGTCGGCCATTTAAATGGAGTATAATGTTGGAAAGTGTGAGGTTATCCACATTGGCAGAAAAAAATCAAAGAGCAAGTTATTATTTAAATGGGGAGAGATTACAGAGTGCTGCAGTACAGAGAGACCTGGGGGTACTTGTGCATGAAACACAAAAAGTTAGTATACAGGTACAGCAAGTGATCAGGAAGGCCCAGGGAATGTTGGCCTTTATTACAAGGGGGATAGAGTATAAAAGCAGAGAAGTCCTGCTACAACTGTACAGGGTACTGGTGAGGCCACACCTGGAGTACTGCGTACAGTTTTGGTCTCCATATTTACGAAAGGATATACTTGCATTGGAGGCAGTTCAGAGAAGGTTCACTAGGTTGATCCCGGGGTTAACTTATGAGGAAAGATTGAGTAGGTTGGGCCTGTACTCATTGGAATTCAGAAGAATGAGAGGTGATTGGAGGGGCAGTACTGAGGGAGCGCTGCACTGTCGGAGGGGTGGTACTGAGGGAGTGCCGCACTGTCGGAGGGGTGGTACTGAGGGAGTGCCGCACTGTCGGAGGGGTAGTACTGAGGGAATGCTACACTGTCGGAGGGGCAGTTCTGAGGGAGCACCGCACTGTCGGAGGGGTGGTACTGAGGGAGCGCCGCACTGTCGGAGGGGCGGTACTGAGGGAGTGCTGCACTGTCAGGGGGCAGTACTGAGGGAGCACCGCACTGTCGGGGGGGCGGTACTGAGGGAGTGCTGCACTGTCGGAGGGGCAGTACTGAGGGAGCACTGCACTGTCGGAGGGGTGGTACTGAGGGAGTGCCGCACTGTCGGAGGGGCAGTACTGAGGGAGCACTGCACTGTCGGAGGGGTGGTACTGAGGGAGCCATGCACTGTCGGAGGGGCAGTACTGAGGTAGCGCTGCACTGTTGGAGGGGCGGTATTGAGGGAGCGCTGCACTGTCGGAGGGGCAGTACTGAGGGAGTGTAGCAACAGCACGGATGCTAGCTTCAAATACAGAAACAAATTGCTTCACTTTTTATTAGACAGTGACACGGACAGGATATTTTACTGACCTGAAGAATTCTGCAGTTGTTTCCTCAGAGTGTCAATAACTGGAAGAGGAAAGTGATCAGAATTTCCAGCAAATGCCATTTAGAACATTATTGTATTTACCTCCAGGCTAAAGCTTGGGTGTCACGGATTATCCATTCAATTTGTATCTCGTTGAGGACTCCGTGAACACGGTAAAAGTATCTTTGACATTGTCCTGAGACCGAAAGCCACAGATGGCTGTATCTTTCCCAAGTCGATGACATTCCTTGGGCTGTGCTCAGGTTACGAATAATTTGGAATATTTGCAGCCCAAGAGATGAAATATTCACTGACCTTAAGCAATGTCAGTATCTCATTGTTTGGGAATCCGTGACCAAGGCAACACGAACAGTATCCTGTCTTTATATCGCGCATTTTACGCAGCAAAACCTCCCACAGCTACCGAACCACTTAAGAAGAAATGAGCACAGGTAACCAAAAGCTTGCTCAAAGTACTCATATTAAGGAGTGTCTTAAAGGAGAAAAGAGAGGTGGAGGTTTAGGGGGGGAGTTCCAGAGCTTGGGACCCAGGCAACGGAAGGCACGGCCACCGATGGTGGAGCGATGGAAATCGGGGGATGCTCAAGAGGGCAGAGTTAGAGGAGCGCAGAGCTCTTGGAGGGTTGTAAGAGGTTACGGAGATAGGGAGGGGTGTAGGGGCTGGAGGAAGTTACAGAGATAAGGAGGGGTGTAGGGGCTGGAGGAGGTTACAGATAGGGAGGGATGCAGGGGCTGGAGGAGATTACAGAGATAGGAAGGGGTGTATGGGCTGGAGGAGGTTACAGAGGTAGGGAGGGGTGTAGGGGCTGGAGGAGGTCAGAGATAGGGAGGGGTGCAGGGGCTGGAGGAGGTTCTAGAGATAGAGAGGGGTGTAGGGACTGGAGGAGATTACAGAGATAGGGAGGGGTGTAGAGGCTGGAGGAGGTTACAGAGATAGGGAGAGGTGTAGGGGCTGGAGGAGGTCACAGAGATAGGGAGGGGTGCAGGGGCTGGAGGAGGTTACAGAGATAGGGAGGGGTGTAGGGGCTGGAGGAGGTTACAGAGATAGGGAGGGGTGCAGGGGCTGGAGGAGATTACAGAGATAGGGAGGGATGTAGAAGCTGGAGGAGGTTACAGAGATAGGGAGAGGTGTAGGGGCTAGAGGAGGTCAGAGATAGGGAGGGGTGCAGGGGCTGGAGGAGGTTACAAAGATAGGGAGGGGTGTAGGGGCTGGAGGAGGTTACAGAGATAGGGAGGGGTGCAGGGGCTGGAGAGATTACAGAGATAGGGAAGGGTGTAGGGGGTGGAGGAGGTTACAGAGGTAGGGAAGGATGTAGGGCTGGAGGAGGTTAGAGGAGTGTAGGTGCTGGAAGAGGTTACAGAGATAGGGAGGGGTATAGTGGCTGGAGGAGGTTACAGAGATAGGGAGTGGTGAAGGGGCTGGAGGAGGTTTTAGAGATAGAGAGGGGTGTAGGAGCTGGAGGGGGTTACAGAGATAGGGAGGGGTGTAGGGGCTGGAGGGGGTTACAGGGATCGGGAGGGATGTAGGAGCTGGAGGAGGTTACAGAGATAGGGAGGGATGTAGGGCTGGAGGAAGTTACACACTGATATATTGCAATATATACACACCGATATATTGCAATATATACACACCGATATATTGCAATATATACACACCGATATATTGCAATATATACACACAGATATATTACAATATATACACACTGATATATTGCAATATATACACACCAATATATTGCAATATACACACACTGATATATTGCATTATATACATACCGATATATTGCAATATATACACACTGATATATCGCAATATATACACACTGATATATTGCATTATATACACACCGATATATTGCATTATATACACACCGATATATTGCATTATATATATACCGATATATTGCAATATATACACACTGATATATTCAATATATACACACTGATAAAGTGCAATATATACACACTGATATATTGCATTATATACACACTGATATATTGCAATATATACACACTGATAAAGTGCAATACATACACACTGATATATTGCAATATATACACACTGATATATTGCATTATATACACACTGATATATTGCAATATATACACACTGATAAAGTGCAATATATACACACTGATATATTGCATTATATACACACAGATATATTGCAATACATACACACTGATATATTGCATTATATACACACTGATATATTGCAATACATACACACTGATAAAGTGCAATATATACACACTGATATATTGCATTATATACACACAGATATATTGCAATACATACACACTGATATATTGCATTATATACACACTGATATATTGCAATACATACACACTGATAAAGTGCAATATATACACACTGATATATTGCAATACATACACACTGCTATATTGCATTATATACACACTGATATATTGCAATACATACACACTGATATATTGCAATATATACACACTGATAAAGTGCAATATATACACACTGATATATTGCAATATATACACACTGATATATTGCAATATATACACACTGATATATTGCATTGTATACACACTGATAAAGTGCAATATACACACACCGATATATTGCATTATATACACACAGATATATTGCAATATATACACACTGATATATTGCATTATATACACACCGATATATTGCATTATATACACACAGATATATTGCAATATATACACACTGATATATTGCAATATTTACACACTGATATATTCAATATATACACACTGATATATTGCAATATATACACACTGATATATTCAATATATACACACTGATATATTGCATTATATACACACAGATATATTGCAATACATACACACTGATATATTGCATTATATACACACCGATATATTGCATTATATACACACAGATATATTGCAATATATACACACTGATATATTGCATTATATACACACTGATAAAGTGCAATATATACACACTGATATATTGCAATATATATACACTGATATATTGCATTATATATATACCGATATATTGCATTATATACACACTGATAAAGTGCAATATATACACACTGCTATATTGCAATATATATACACTGATATATTGCATTATATATATACCGATATATTGCATTGTATACACACTGATATATTGCAATATATACACACTGATATATTGCATTATATACACACTGATAAAGTGCAATATATACACACTGATATACTGCAATATATATACACTGATATATTGCATTATATATATACCGATATATTGCATTGTATACACACTGATATATTGCACCACTGCCCCAGACTAATTACTCAACGGTTGATTTTATTGCTTGTGATGGATGTACCAGCCGATCACCCTTCAGTTGGCAGACGGACTGGTCACGGTACAATTGAACTCAAGGTGGCTTCGGTCACCCTTTCGAAGGTTCATCATCATCATAGGCAGTTCCTCGGAATCAAGGAAGACTTGCTTCCACTCTTAAAATGAGTCCTTAGGTGGCTGAACCGTCCAATATGAGAACCACAGTCCCTGCCACAGGTGGGACAGATAGTCGTTGAGGGAAGGGGTGGGTGGGGCTGGTTTGCCGCACGCTTCTTCTGCTGCCTGCGCTTGATTTCTGCATGCTCTCGGCGACGAGACTCGAGGTGCTCAGCACCCTCCCAGATGCACTTCCTCCACTTAGGGCAGTCTTGGGCCAGGGACTCCCAGGTGTCGGTGGGGATGTTGCATTTTATCAGGGAGGCTTTGAGGGTGTCCTTGAAATGTTTCCTCTGCCCACCTGGGGTCGCTTGCCGTGAAGGAGTTCCGAGTAGAGCACTTGCTTTGGGATTCTCGTGTCGAGCATGTGGACAATGTGGCCCGCCCTACGGAACTGATCAAGTGTGGTCAGTGCTTCGATGCTGGGGATGTTGGCCTGGTCGAGGACACTGATGTTGGTGCGTCTGTCCTCCCGGGGAATTTGTAAGATCTTGCGGAGACATCGTTGGTGATATTTCTCCAGTGCCTTGAGGTGTCTACTCTACATGGTCCATGTCTCTGAGCCATACAAGAGGGCGGGTTTAACTATAGCCCTGTTGACCATGAGCTTGGTGGCAGTTTTGAGGGCCTGCTCTTCAAACACTCTTTTCCTCAGGTGACCGAAGGCTGCACTGGCGCACTGAAGGCAGTGTTGAATCTTGTCGTCAATGCCTGCTCTTGTTGATAAGAGGCTCCCGAGTTATGGGAAGTGGTCCACGTTGTCCAGGGCCGTGCCGTGGATCTTGATGACTGGGGGGCAGTGCTGTGCAGTGAGGACAGGCTGGTAGATGTTTTATGGATGTTTAGCGTGAGGATCGTGCTTTCGTATGCCTCAGTAAAAACATCGACTATGTCCTGGAGTTCAGCCTCTGTATGTGCGCAGACGCAGGCATCATCCGTGTACTGTAGCTCGACGACAGAGGTTGGGGTGACCTTGGACTTGGCTTGGAGACGGCAAAGGTTGAATAGGTGTCCACTGGTTCTGTAGTTTAGTTCTGTAGTGGGGTGGTCTGGGGGGGTAAGGTTCACCTCTGACCTTCTGAGCAGTTCGAGTCGCTCCCACTCCCTGGGTTCTATTTGGGGATGTGACAAAGTGCAAGAGACAACTGGTTTTGGTGCAAGAAACTTTGATTTTATTAAGGAAAAGGAAGTACAATGTCAAAACATTCAATCACTAGATTAAGGAACACTTTATTCAAATGGAGTTACAGAAAATAACACATCTCCCACCTCCCAATGCCTAACTCTGACGAGGTTGAACTCCAGGGCAAACAGGGATAATGCTCCCCAATCCTCTTATTGCCAGTTGGCGGTGGTTCGCGGTTTCGGGGTTCACTGGACTCTGTAGGTTCTGCTTGACATACCCCGAACGTCGTGGAAGACTTCTTACTGTGTAGTCTTCAGTTGGGTGGTGTCCGCTGATGCGGTCGGGTGCGTATTGGATTTATGGGGTGAGTATCCACATTCTTCCTTCAGCAGTAGGTTTTATAGTTCTTTTAGGTAATGTTTCACCTGTTGTAGCTGGGAACAGATTGCAGAGTGGAAACTTTCGAATCTTCGGTTTCTTCTTGAGGAATCTTTTTCTTAGAATTTGTCGATCGCGGTGGTTCGATGTTACCACGTTGCCTGTGGTCAGTTGTTGCCGCGATGGCGATGTCCGAAGTTACTGGGAACTGCTTTTCTCTGCCTGTTTGATGATGTTCTTCCTCCTTCAGTGGCAGAGCAATGTAGCCCAGGAGTGTTGTTGAGGCTGAAGACGTTGATCTCTCTGAAAGTTGTTCTCAGAAAGCTGTTCTCCCGACCCATAAAACAGGGCCCCAATTATACTTTGGGAGCCGTTCTAATCTGCGCGCCAAACCAATCCCGATTCTTTGTCAAAATTTTGGTGGGCTTAGTAATTCTTTGTCATATTTTGGTGGGCTCGTTTCGTGTGTCGACCTGTTGAATTCGTTTATCGATTGGGAAAATTAGTTTAGGTATTTACGTTGTCTGCCTAGGCCTGGGTTTTCCATGCGGGCTGGATGGGCCATTCACATTACGAATGCATTGGATGGGTTTCATTCTTAGAGCTATGGCTGGCTATCTCTGGGTCGATTGTTGCTATGTTAATGTCTCCTAGGGAGAAGGGTTTTTGAGTTTACACAATTCTCCAGACAATTTGTTTTAGCTCGAATATCCCAGAAAGCTCCAATACCCAAAACTGGTCTTTTCAGAGGTTAATGTTCCTTGGCTTTTGCAGTCCTTTTCCCTTGCAGACCCATGCATCCCTTAAAATCCCAAACTCAGTTAAAACTCGTAGATTTCTTCCATAGGCATCTTAGAATCCCAAACTTTCTGTTTGATAGTCCCAAATCGAATTTCCTTTTCAATGAGTCCAAACACTGGGCGGCGGGGGGCGCTTTCCCACGAATTTTGCAACCTCACAGTTCCTCTCCAGCGGAGAGCTTGTTGAGTGTGAGGTGGATCGAGGGAGGTTGAGAAGATGGTTGGGATGATGACACAGCCCTGTTTGACCCCGGTGGCCTCGACTCTTCGACGGCTCAGCCGGTCGAGCGGGCGGGGGTAGCCTTAGGTCTGACCACGGATTGTCTTGATAAATATCAATGACTTGGATGTGGATGTGCAGAAGTAGAGTGGGCAGTGAGGAGGGGCGGGGATAGACCAGGGAGATGGATAGGCTGGTGAAATGGGCGGGCAGGTGGCAGATACAGTTTAATGCCGAACGAGTGAGGTGATGCATTTCTTCGGAACGAATGCCCAGAGGAAATATAAACACAATCCTGGTGGGGTACGTGTGTGCACAAATCTTTGAAGGTGGCATGTAGACAGAAAAAGCAGCTTAAAAGGCTCACGGGTCCCTGGGATGTATAAATACTATAGAGTACACAAGTGTGGAAATGACGATGAAACTTGATCAAAAGTTTTACCCAAACTGGAGTAGTGTCCAATTCTGGGCACCGCACTGGAGGAAGGACGTAAAGTCCTTAGAGAGTGTGAAGAACTTACTTAGGATAATGGTTCCAGGGATGAGGGACTTCAGTTGCATGGAGACACAGCTTCTTCGAGGTCAGTGGTGACTGTTCTCACTCACCGATCGCAAAGTTCTGGGCTTTGAAAGATTCAGAGCAAAGCCAGAACACAGCTCGGTCGAAAGAGCGATCAAACAGAGAATCGGTTGCATGTATTGGGGAAAGGACATGAGTCTGTGGGATGCAGCTTACCGTTTTCTTTGGTCAGTAAATCGTTTGCTGTTGAAACGAAGACAAAGTATTAATTAAAACATATATCTGTCCTTTTAATTTCTTTTAGCGATTTGCATCGTGGTGGCTTGGGAATGTTTAGGGACTGTTGTTGTGGGTTTGTTAAGGTTTTTACCACCCGCCCAAGTCTTCCCTTGGAGCGTACACTGCCCGGGAGTCTAGTGCACAAAGTTTTCCATTTCTGCTCCTCGAAAGTTGGACCCAGGTGGCAAAAATTCCTTACCCGAGTGCAGAGTTTTCCCGGGCAGCAAGTCTCCCGACCCGATTTCGCTCTTTTCGTCCCGAGAATCCAGCCCGGACGATTCACATCACGGAAACGATACAGTTTGGTCAAGATGAAGTGTGAGGCCATTCATCGACACAAATTGTGCGTCGTGAGGAGAGAAATTGGAGGCGGGGATTGGGCGGAGTATTCGAAAGGTCATTAACATCAATCTCAGCGGGATTTGATCCGACTTGGACAGGAGTTGGGAAAACGGGACCGACCTACTGGTGAACAAAAAACTTGAATTTAGATAACTTCATTCAGTGCCTGCGGAGGTCGGCAGTGCCTAACGGTGAAACACTCACTGGCTCACTAACCAGGCACCGGGAAACAAAACCACATCTTCCTTACCATCACCTGGGGCAGAGACTTGGGCAGGGGAGGAGGGAGAGCCTTGGGGTGGGGGGGAGAGACTGGGGAGGGGGGGAGAGACTGGGGGGGAGGGAGAGACTGGGGGGGAGGGAGAGACTGGGGGGGCAGAGACTGGGGCAGGGGAGGAGGGAGAGCCTTGGGGTGGGGGGGAGAGACTGGAGAGTGGGGGGGGGGAGAGACTGGGGAGGGGGGGAGAGACTGGGGGGGAGGGAGAGACTGGAGAGTGGGGGGGAAGAGACTGGGGATGGGGGGAGAGACTGGGGAGGGGGGAGAGAGAGACTGGGGGAGAGAGAGAGACTGGGGGGGCAGAGACTGGGGCAGGGGAGGAGGGAGAGCCTTGGGGTGGGGGGGAGAGACTGGAGAGTGGGGGGGGGGAAGAGACTGGGGAGGGGGGGAGAGACTGGGGGGGAGGGAGAGACTGGAGAGTGGGGGGGAAGAGACTGGGGATGGGGGGGAGAGACTGGGGAGGGGGGAGAGAAAGACTGGGGGAGAGAGAGAGACTGGGGGGGCAGAGACTGGGGTGGAGGGAGGGAGAGACTCGGGGGAAGAGAGAGACTGGGGGAGAGAGAGACTGGGGTGAGAGAGAGAGACTGGGGGGGGGGAGGGAGAACGAGAAAGCGGGAGGGAGAGAGACAAGGGGGGGAGAGAGAGACTGGAGGGGCGATGAGCGAGAGACAGAGACTGGAGGGGGGAGAGAGACTGGAGGAGAGAGAGAGAGAGACTGGTGAGAGACAGAGAGAGATTGGGAGAGAGAGACTATAATGTCTCTAAGCTTGTAATGTTTGTCGCTCCACACAGTGGATGTGGACGTATTGTGTACTGCAACTGCATAGTTAACAATAAACAGAACTAGGCAGATTTCCGGAGGCTTCTGAGAGAGCTGCCTGCCATGTTAGGAGCTGTGTGTGCTCTGCTCTGTGAATATATCACATTTGGCAACAAGATCGGATTTTTAGGATGATTTAAAGCTTAAATTTTGCTGGTGAAGGATTCAGCCAGCTGACAGAGAGACTTTGGAAGTTTCTGTCTTTGAAAAAAGCTATAAAATCCGAGGTAAAATAGAGCACATGGTGTGAACAGCTATAGATTAAAATGGCAGGTGTAATTGGACATTTGGGGGAATATAGACATGACCGGGAATGTTTTAAAGCGTATGTCATAGAATGCATACGGGATTGTTTCTTAGAACAGTATGTAACAGAACCTACAAGGGAGAAAGCTATCTTAGATCTGGTCCTGTGTAATGAGACAGGAAAAATAAATGATCGCCTAGTAAAAGATCCTCTCGGAATGAGTGATCACAGTATGGTTGAATTTGTAATACAGATTGAGGGTGAGGAAGTTGTGTCAGAAACGAGCGTACTATGCTAAAACAAAGGGGACGACAGTGGGATGAGGGCAGAGTTGGCTAAAGTAGACTGGAAACACAGACTAAACGGTGGCACAATTGAGGAACAGTGGAGGACTTTTCAGGAGCTCTTTCATCGTGCGCAACAAAAATATATTCCAGTGAAAAAGAAGGGCGGCAAGAGAAGGGATAACCAGCATGGATAACCAAGGAAATAAAGGAGAGTATCAAATCAAAGACCAATGCGTATAAGGTGGCCAAGGTTAGTGGGAAACTAGAGGATTGGGAAAATTTTAAACAACAGCAAAGAATGACTAAAAAAGCAATAAAGAAAGGAAAGATAGATTTCGAAGGTAAACTTGCGCAAAACATAAAAACAGATAGTAAAAGCTTTTACAGATATATAAAACGGAAAAGAGTGACAAAGTAAATGTTGGTCCCTTAGAAGATGAGAAGGGGGATTTAATAATGGGAAATGTGGAAATGGCTGAGACCTTAAACAATTATTTTGCTTCGGTCTTCACAGTGGAAGACACAAAAACCATGCCAAAAATTGCTGGTCACGGGAATGTGGGAAGGGAGGACCTTGAGACAATCACTATCACTAGGGAGGTAGTGCTGGACAGGCTAATGGGACTCAAGGAAGACAAGTCCCCTGGTCCTGATGAAATGCATCCCAGGGTATTAAAAGAGATGGCGGAAGTTATAGCAGATGCATTCGTTATAATCTACCAAAATTCTCTGGACTCTGGGGAGGTACCAGCGGATTGGAAAGCAGCTAATGTAACGCCTCTATTTAAAAAAGGGGGCAGACAAAAGGCAGGTAACTATAGGCCGGTTAGTTTAACATCTGGAGTGGGGAAAATGCTTGAAACTATCATTAAGGAAGAAATAGCGGGACATCTAGATAGGAATAGTGCAATCAAGCAGACGCAACATGGATTCATGAAAGGGAAATCATGTTTAACTAATTTACTAGAATTCTTTGAGGATATAACGAGCATGGTGGAGAGAGGTGTACCGATGGATGTGGTGTATTTAGATTTCCAAAAGGCATTCGATAAGGTGCCACACAAAAGGTTACTGCAGAAGATAGAGGTACGCGGAGTCAGAGGAAATGTATTAGCAGGGATAGAGAATTGGCTGGCGAACAGAAAGCAGAGAGTCGAGATAAATGGGTCCTTTTCGGGTTGGAAATCGGTGGTTAGTGGTGTGCCACAGGGATCGGTGCTGGGACCACAACTGTTTACAATATACATAGATGACCTGGAAGAGGGGACAGAGTGTCGTGTAACAAAATTTGCAGATGACACAAAGATTAGTGGGAAAGCGGGTTGTGTAGAGGACTCAGAGAGGCTGCAAAGAGATTTAGATAGGTTAAGCGAATGGGCGAAGGTTTGGCAGATGGAATACAATGTCGGAAAGTGTGAGGTCATCCACCTTGGGAAAAAAAACAGTAAAAGGGAATATTATTTGAATGGGGAGAAATTACAACATGCTGCGGTGCAGAGGGTCCTGGGGGTCCTTGTGCATGAATCCCAAAAATTTAGTTTGCAGGTGCAGCAGGTAATCAGGAAGGCGAATGGAATGTTGGCCTTCATTGCGAGAGGGATGGAGTACAAAAGCAGGGAGGTCCTGCTGCAACTGTACAGGGTATTGGTGAGGCCGCACCTGGAGTACTGCGTGCAGTTTTGGTCACCTTACTTAAGGAAGGATATACTGGCTTTGGAGCGGGTACAGAGACGATTCACTAGGCTGATTCCGGAGATGAGGGGGTTACCTTATGATGATAGATTGAGTAGACTGGATCTTTACTCGTTGGAGTCCAGAAGGATGAGGGGTGATCTTATAGAAACATTTAAAATCATGAAAGGGATAGACAAGATAGAGGCAGAGAGGTTGTTTCCACTGGTAGGGGAGACTAGAATTAGGGGACACAGCCTCAAAATACGGGGGAGCCAATTTAAAACAGAGTTGAGAAGGAATTTCTTCTCCGAGAGGTTTGTGAATCTGTGGAATTCTCTGCCCAAGGAAGCAGTTGAGGCTAGCTCATTGAATGTATTCAAGTCACAGATAGATAGATTTTTAACCAATAATGGAATTAAGGGTTATGGGGAGCGGGCGGGTAAGTGGAGCTGAGTCCACGGCCAGATCAGCCATGATCTTGTTGAATGGCGGAGCAGGCTCGAGGGGCTAGATAGCCTACTCCTGTTCCTAATTCTCATGTTCTTATGTTCTTATGTGGATTGGCTAGAAATGTATTTCACTGAAAATAACATAATCGAAGTTCCAGACAATGCCGTTCAGATCCGGGCTGTGTTCGAACGTAAGAAAGCGATCTTCTTATTGGAGGCAGGTCCGGCATTGTACAGGACCCTTGTAAATCTGCTTGTGCCTGACGAGCCAAAGGACACAATGCTTAAAGGGATTTTAGTGAAGCTGGAGCAGCACTATAACCCCAAACCGTTAGAAATTGCTGAAAAGCTATCATTTCGGGATTCAGAATCAAACGACTGATTACAGTATCAGTGATTACATCATTGCATTAAAAAAGCTATCGATGCACTATAATTTCGGAAACTTTCAAAACCGAGCATTATGGGACCGTTTTGTTTATGGGGTGAAAAATGATGACTTGACTTTTGAGATTGCTTGTCAGACAGCGAGGTTGATGGGCATGGCCGAACAATATTCCCGAGAATTAAATAATAATTACGGTTGTCAGTCAACCGAGGTAAATCACCTGCAGGTTCAAAGTAAAAGATGGTGGGGGCCCAAAATCTCAGAAACTGGAAATTCTCACAGAGCGTCGAAGTCGTGCTATAGATGCCTGGGACAACACATTGCTCAAAGTTGTCCATACGTAAAGGCAGAGTGTTTTTATTCTGCAGAAAGACTGGGCATCTTGCGAAGGCATGCCGACTGAAGGGTATACCAGCTTTTAAAGCTATGAGTAGAAATCCCAAGAGACTAAATAGCATGGAAGAACTACAACAGGACGAGGAGATGTTAGAGTTACACGTCATCAGGAGCATGAGGTTAACGGACAGCGATTCGGAAAGCATCAAAATCCACATAGATGTTGCGGGATTCAAGATACCAATGGAAATCGACACGGGTGCATCCGTGAGTGTAATAACGGAGTCACTGTACCTCGACAAATTACATGATTTCTAACTGGAGAAATCCAAGATAGAGCTGCGAGGCTACTCGGGAGAGAAAATTCCTGTGGTAGGTCATATCACTGTACCGGTGAAATATAAAGATCAATTTCAGAACTTGCCTCCAACAGTAGTGAAAGGAGACAAGTCTGCCTTACTAGGAAGAAATTGGTTGAGCTCACTAAAGCTGGATTGGAGTGAGAATTTCTGTGTGGAAGCGAGATTTTCATCAATGGATGAGGTTATCAAGAAGTATCCAAAGTTGTTCAGTGAAACGGGCTTCAAGGTGAGTGTCAGGGTACAGAAGGACACTAGATCGGTTTACTATAAGCCACGTTCCATGCCATATGCACTCAAGGAGAAATTTGAGCAAGAACTCAAAAGACGAGAGACTGAGAACATTATTTGTAAGATAGATCGATGTAATTGGGCTACATCCATTGTTGTTGTACCTAAGTCCGATGGTAAGGTAAGATTGTGTGGTGATTATAAACCAAGTTCTAGAGGGTAATGTCCCCAATACATTGCCGAATATAGAAGATTTGTTCACAACACTGACAGGTGGTCAGATTTTCTCAAAACTGGATCTTACAAATGCCTACTTACAGCTTGAACTCGATGAGGAGTCCAAGTCATGTTTGACTATAAATACTCATCTAGGCCTATATCAATTTAATAGGCTACCGTTTGGAATGTCTTCCGCCCCTGCCATATTCCAAGGGGTGATGAACCACATTTTGCAAGGTATTGAAGGGGTAGTATGTTATTTGGATGAAATACTAATTTCAGCACCAAACAGGCAAATTCATAATAACATATTGAATGAAGTCCTCAAACGGCTAGAGAAGCACAGAGTACGAGTGCCTGCTCGTAAGTGTGAGTTATTTAAAAACTCAGTGGAGTACTTAGAGTACAGAGTAGACAAAGATGGTTTACATCCAACCAAGGGAAAGCTGGATGCAATTAGAAATGCACCCACTCCCAGGAATGTCACTGAACTTTGTTCATTCTTGGGTCTTTTGAACTATTATGGGAAGTTCCTACCAAATTTGGCAACAATATTACATCCACTGAATGAACTTTTGAAAAAACAGGTCCATCGGAAGAGGTCAGAAGAATGCGATACAGCATTCAAGGAGTGTAAAAGCAAATTGGTAGAGAGCACCATGTTTGTTCACTATGTCGTATCTAAGGAGATTAAGTAAACATGTGACGCCTCTCCGGATGAAGTTGGGGCAGGAATCTCTCATGTATTAAGTAGTGGGGAGGAGAGACCAATTGCTTTTGCTTCACGCACTCTCATTGCCGGTGAGAGTAATGATGCTCAAGTTGAAAGGGAAGCTTTTGCATTAATTTTTGGGGTCAAGAAAGTTCCACAAATACTTGTATGGTCATAAGTTTATCATCGTTACGGACCATAAGCCCCGAACAGCAATCCTCCATCCAAAGTCCCCAGTTCCAACATTAGCTGCAGCCCGAATACAGAGATGGGCTTTGATGTTGTCAGCATATACATATGATATTGAATATAGACGATCAGCTGATCACAGTAATGCTGATGCTATGTCTAGATTGCCTTCCCCATCATAAGTTACACCCGATAGGGAAGAAGTGTTTTATTTTTCATATATTGATGAACTGCCAGTCACAGCTGAAGAGATTGGTAGAGCAACCAAACGTGACCCAGTGATGTCAAAAGTGTATGATTATAGAAACATAGAAACATAGAAAATAGGTGCAGGAGCAGGCCATTCGGCCCTTCAAGCCTGCACAACCATTCAATAAGATCATGGCTGATCATTCACCTCAGTATATCTTTCCTGCTTTCTCTCCATATTCCTTGATCTCTTTAGCCATAAGGGCCATATCTAACTCCCTCTTGAATATATACAATGAACTAGCATCAACAACTTTCCATGGTAGGGAATTCCACAGGTTAACAACTCTCTGAGTGAAGAAGTTTCTCCTCATTTCAGTCTTAAATGGCCAACCCCTTAGCCTTAGACTGTGTCCCCTGGTTCTGGACTTCCTCAACATCGGGAACATTCTTCCTGCATCTAACCTGTCCAGTCCCATCAGAATTTTATATGTTTCTATGAGACCCCCTCTCATCCTTCTAAACTCCAGTGAATACATGCCCAGTCGATCCAGTCTCTCCTCATATGTCAGTCCTGCCATCCCGGGAATCAGTCTGGTGAACCTTCGCTGCACTCCCTCAATAGCAAGAACGTCCTTCCTCAGATTAGGAGACCAAAACTGAACACAATATTCCAGGTGAGGCCTCACTAAGGCCCTGTACAACTGCAGTAAGACCTCCCTGCTCCTGTACTCAAATCCCCTAGCTATGAAGATTAACATACCATTTGCCTTCTTCACCGCTTGCTGTACCTGCATGCAACTTTCAATGACTGATGTACCATGACATACAGGTCTCGTTACACCTCCCCTTTTCCTAATCTGCCGCCATTCAGGTAATATTCTGCCTTCATATTTTTGCCACCAAAGTGGATAACCTCACATTTATCCACATTATACTGCATCTGCCATGCATTTGCCCACTCACGTAACCTGTCCAAGTCACCCTGCAGCCTCTTAGCATCCTCCTCACAGCTCACACCGCCACCCAGTTTAGTGTCATCTGCAAACTTGGAGATATTACACTCAATTCCTTCATCTAAATCATTGATGTATATTGTAAAGAGCTGAGGTCCCAGCACTGAGCCCTGCGGCACCCCACTAGTCACTGCCTGCCATTCTGAAAAGGACCCATTTATCCCAACTCTCTGCTTCCTGTCTGCCAACCAATTCTCTATCCACCCCCAAAACCATGCGCTTTGATTTTGCACACCAACCTCTTGTGCGGGACCTTGTCAAAAGCCTTTTGAAAGTCCAAATACACCACATCCACTGGTTCTCCCTTGTCCACTCTACTAGTTACATCCTCAAAAAATTCCAGAAGATTCGTCAAACATGATTTCGCTTTCATAAATCCATGCTGACTTGGACCGATCCTGTCACTGCTTTCCAAATGCGCTGCTATTTCATCTTTAATAATTGATTCCAACATTTTCCCCACTACCGATGTCAGGCTAACCCGTCTATAATTAACCGTTTTCTCTCTCCCTCCTTTCTT
Source organism: Pristiophorus japonicus (assembly GCF_044704955.1). Classification (NCBI taxonomy): domain Eukaryota; kingdom Metazoa; phylum Chordata; class Chondrichthyes; family Pristiophoridae; genus Pristiophorus; species Pristiophorus japonicus. The sequence continues at coordinate 616,395 of NW_027251434.1, read as the reverse complement.
AAAAAATCTTGTTACGTTAGCTACCCTCCAGTCCATAGGAACTGATCCAGTGTCGATAGACTGTTTGAAAATGATCACCAATGCATCCACTATTTCTAGGGCCACTTCCTTAAGTACTCTGGGATGCAGACTATCAAGCCCCGAGATTTATCGACCTTCAATCCCATCAATTTCTCTAACAGAATTTCCCGCCTAATAAAAATTTCCTTCAGTTCCTCCTTTTCACTGGACCCTCGGTCCCCTAGAATTTCCGGAAGGTTATTTGTGTCTTCCTTCGTGAAGACAGAACCAAAGTATTTGTTTAACTGGTCCGCCATTTCTTTGTTCCCCATTGCAAATGGATGGCCAAAACATGTAACAGACAAAGATATTCATCCATTCTACATTCGTAGGAATGAATTATCAGTTGATGAAGATTGTATCATGTGGAGTGCAAGAGTGGTTATACCAAATAAATTCAGGTCCAAATTATTAGGAGACCTCCATGACCAGCACCTGGGAATGTGCTTGACCAAGAGTTTTGCATGCAGTTATTTATGGTGGCCAGGTCTTGATAAAGATATAGAGTACATCGTGAGTCAGTGTACGACATGTCAATTGGTAAGCAAGCAACCACCACCAGTATCATTACAGCCATGGAAATGGCCTCCCAGGGTTTGGCAAAGGCTACATATTGATTTTGCTGAGCTAGAAGGACAACAATTGTTCATTGTGATTGATATCCATTCGAAGTGGGTTGAGATGTTTCCAATGTGGAAAATAACAACAAGTAAAACATTGGACATTTTGAGAAGATTATTTTCTTCATTTGGCCTCCCAGAAGAAATTGTTTTGGATAATGGACCACAATTTCGTTCAGAAGAATTTGCACAGTTCACGAGCAAAAATGGTGTGAAACATACCAAGGTTCCACCATACCATCCTGCTTCGAATGGTGCAGCAGAGCGCACTGTACAAATTGTAAAATGTGACCTCATAAAACAAATGTTAGATCCAAATCCAAGGAAACGACAGTTTCATTGGATCACAAATTGGCTAATTTTCTAATTATGTATCGTAATACTCCTCATGCAACTAGTGGTAGAACACCAGCAGAGTTGTTTCTCATACGACAGCCAGATTCTCGTTGTTAAAACCAAATTTGGCACAGTCCGTAGAAGAGACACAATTAAGACAGAAAGAGAATAATGATAGAGGTAGAGTAAAAGAGAGGTGTGAAATTAAACCAGAAGGTGAGAGTGAAGAACCATCACCATAAATGGTTAAAGTGGTTACCAGGAAGAGTGGTGAAGATATGTGGTCCTCGCACATATTTGGTAAAGATGTTTGATAATGGACAGGTTAGGTTTGTTCATATTGATCATATTTTACCGACAGACATGGAAGGAGTTGAAGGTGGGAATGATTCAATTATTTCTGACTCATCAGATAGTTTTGATACATCAGTAGCAAATCCTAAATCCAATGTACTGGAAACAAATCCAGGAGAGAATCAGAATGAAAGTCTGAGTCCGAGTCAGGAAAACAAAGAGCCTGAAGTTAGAGTGAGTTCAAATGAAAATCAAGGAAATTCTATGGAGGAAAATGTTCCTCAGGATAAGCCTCGAATGAGTGTGAAATTGACACCATGTTTGGAAGGTTCTGTTCGAGAGCGAAGGTATCCTCTTTGAAACATAATACAAGTGGTAAAGTTAAATTTGTAAATATGGAAAAAAATAAGTTTATATCCTGTGTTATGTATAAACATGCAAGTTATGTATGATGCTGTTATAATAACTTCTTCATTAAGGAGGGAGAAGTGTAATGTGTGTGAGCTTGTAATGTTTGTAGCTCCACACTGTGAATGTGGATATATTATGTACTGCAACTACAGAGTTAATAATTAACCAGAAGCAGGAGGTTCTGGTGACTTCTGAGGGCTGCCTGCCATGTTAGAAAGCTGTGTGTGCTGTGCTCTGCGAATATATCACAGAGAGAGAGAGACTGGAGTGAGAAAAAGAGATTGGGTGTAGGGAGAGAGAGACTGGGGCGAGAGAGAGTTTCGGGGAGAGAAAGAGAGACTGGGGGAGAGAGAGATAGACTGGGGAGAGAAAGAGACTTGGGGGGGGAGAGAGAGAGAGAGAGAGACTGGTGGGGGGCGGAGAGAGACTGGGGGAGAGAGAGTGACTGGGGGAAAGAGAGTGACTGGGGTTAGACAGAAATTGGAGGGGGAGAGAGAGACTGGGGGGGGAAGAGAGAGATAGACTGGGGGGGAAGAGAGAGATAGACTGGGGGGGAAGAGAGAGATAGACTGGGGGGGGGAAGAGAGAGATAGACTGGGGGGGAAGAGAGAGATAGACTTGGGGGGGGAAGAGAGAGATAGACTGGGGGGGAAGAGAGAGATAGACTGGGGGGGGAAGAGAGAGATAGGCTGGGGGGGGGGAAGAGAGAGAGAGACTGGGGGAAGAGTGAGAGAGACTGGGGTGATAGAGAGAGAGAGAGACTTGGGGGGAGAGAGAGATAGAGACTGGGGCGAAGAGTGAGAGAGACTGGGGTGATAGAGAGAGAGAGAGACTTGGGGGGAGAGAGAGATAGAGACTGGGGCGAAGAGTGAGAGAGACTGGGGTGATAGAGAGAGAGACTGGGGGGGGGAGACAGAGAGAGAGACTGGGGGGAAGAGAGAGAGACTGGGGGGAAGAGTGAGAGAGACTGGGGGGGGAAGAGAGAGAGAGAGACTAAGGGGGGGGCGGTGGAGAGAGAGAGACTGGGGTCGGAGGAGAGAGAGAGAGACTTTGCGGGGAGAGAGAAACTGGGGGGATGAATGGGGGAGAGAGAGAGACTAGGGGGCGAGAAAGAGATCGAGAGAGAGAGAGAGACTGGGGGAGAGAGAAATTGGGGGAATGAATGGGGGAGAGAGAGGGAGCCTGGGGGGAGAGAGAGAGACTTGGGGGCGAGAGAGAGAGAGAGAGAGAGAGACTGCGGGGGAAAGGTAGAGACTGGGGGGCTAGAGATTGGGGGTGTCATGTATGTATCCACAATGTAACACCACTGTATTACTGTATACACACAAACCAGATGCACACCTTGACCACAAGGGGTGAACTTGTGGGAGACACTCCTTATCTGATCTCCGAGGGATAGAAAGGGAGGTCCCACGCAGGGTCATCACTTGTGGAGTGCTGTGAATAAAGAGTTAAGGTCACAGAGTCTTGTCCCCAGAACGTGCCTCGTGTGGTTTCATGCTGTAGAGTAAGGACTTTACATTGGCGACGAGAAACGGGAATTCACGACTCACGAGAATGGCCATCGGTAGCACAGAGGAATGGTACTGTGTTGGGGAAGACTGGGACAATTTTGTCGAGAGACTTCAGCAAAGCATCGTTACGAAAGACTGGCTGGGGGATGCAACGGCCGACAAGCGAAGGGCTCATCTTTTGACCAGCTGCGGACCAAAGATTTACGCGCTCATGAAGGACTTACTGGCACCCGAAAAGCCGTCGGACAAAACCTTTGAAGAACTTAGCAAACTGATCGGGGAACACCTCAAAATGGCGAGTAGCATACATATGGCCCGACACAGATTCTGCACCCACCGACGTCGTGAAGGACAGAGCATACCGGACTTCGTAGCAGACCTCCGGCATTTGGACAGCCTCTGTAAGTTCACAGACGCCTGCAGGGGGGAGATGCTAAGGGACTTCTTTATCGAGGGTATCGGTCATGCGGGAATCTTCTGCAAATTAATTGAGACCAAGGATTTGACCTTGGAAGCGGCGGCGTTGTTCGCTCAAACTTTCATGGCAGGGGAGGAAGAGACGAAAATAATATATGCGCGCAATTCTACTTCTAACGCGGCGATGGGTCAGGGAGTCAACATCATCAATGTGACTCAGAGCCCCACAGGCAGGCAGGGGCAGTCCGACACCCCCAAGGCAGCAATAGACCCCAGAGCAGGACTTCAACAGAGACAATGGCAGGCTGAACGGACATTCACGCCATCACAGTGGACAATGCGGCCCGGGATGGGGCCATTGACACCCACTAATAGGGTACTTAAGAGCAGTCAAAGGGATAGTCAGCACGGAATGCCTGGCCATAGTCCCTTTGTTCCCAACAATGGAAACTTTAACATGCTGGAGGTGTGGGGGAAAACACTCGGCCAGATCTTGCAGATTTCAACAGTTTGTCTGCAGAAACTGCAATCTCAGTGGCCATTTAGCTCGAATGTGTCGAAAACCTGCAACCAGACTAATATATGAGGCGGATGGACCAGAAGAGGGTTCTTTGAGGCAGGATGACTTTTGGAGCAAATCGATGGACGCCGAGGTTCAGCGGGTCCATGTGGCGAATATTCACAGTTCATACACCAGAACGCCACCAATGATGATGAGGGTTTTATTATACGGTATCCCAGTACACATGGAGCTGGACACTGGGGCCAGCCAGTCACTCATAGGCGTTCAGCAATTTGAGAAGTTATGGCCACTTAAAGCCAGTAGACCCAAATTAACACGAATTGAGACACAATTACATACTTACACTGAAGAAATTATTCCGGTGCTAGGCAGTGCAATGTTGGCTGTCACACACAATGGGTTAGTGAATCGGCTGCTGCTCTGGATTGTCCCGGGCAATGGTCCCGCACTGTTGGGGAGGAGCTGGTTAGCCGAGATGAACTGGAAATGGGGGGATGTTCACGCAATGTCATCTGTGGAGCGAAGTTCGTGCTCACAAGTCCAACAACAATTCGATTCACTATTCCAACCTGGCGTTGGTACTTTCAAAGACACCAAAGTAGTGATACACATCACCCTGAACGCCAGGCCAGTGCACCACAAAGCCAGAGCGGTGCCGTATGTGATGCGGGAAAAGATCGAGAGCGAATTGGACCAGCTGTTGAGAGAGGGCATCATCTCGCCTGTTGAATTCAGTGCCTGGGCCAGCCCCATGGTTCCCGTCCTAGTTGTAACTTGTTCTTTGCCTGTCAGCTTGTGTGGATAGGACCCTGCTGATTTAGGACATTCTGTAAAAATCACCACTCTACTTGGCTTTTGACAACCCAAGATTCAGGAATAATTTTAGAAATCATTTTAACTTGCAAATGTCTATCCCTAACAGAAGGACACTGCTTATCCAGAAGATGTGGTCTTTACTGCTTTATTTCTTGGCATTGCTGTTTAGTTAAAAGCTGTTTAAATCTGCCAATTCTGATTGGTGGTGGAGAAAATCAAGTGCCTCTTAGTCGTGTTTACCTGTAATGGGCATGAGTTTATTGGGAACAATTAGGATTTTGTAGCTGGTGTTTGGAATCTGTTTGTTCTGCATAAACTAACGTCGATCTGTGATTGGGTGTGTCAACTGTACCACTTTTGGGTGCGGGGGGAGTGTTCCCGGTGGGTCTGGAGCCGGGGTGGGGGGGGGGGCACGGTCTTGGAATGGGGGGGTGGGGTGTTTGGGGCTGTGATGGGTAGATAATTCTTCAATAGGGGAGTTGATCGCCTGTGGGGTTCACTGCCGCGGAGAGTTGTTGATGCCAGCTCATTGGATGTGTTCGGGAGGGAGTTGGATGTGGTCCTTGCGGCTGGGGTGGGTGATCAGCCATGATCTTGTTGAATGGCGGTGCAGGCTCGAAGGGCCGAATGGCCTACTCCTGCACCTAATTTCTATGTTTCTATGTTTCTATCAATCGGGTATCTCTACAAGATCAATACCCGCTCCCGAGAGCAGAGGACCTTTTCACCATGCTGGCAGGCAGCAAGCTGTTCACCAAGTTGGACCTCACTTCAGCCTATATGACCCAGGAACTAGCCGACGAATCCAAACTACTGACCACCATCACCACGCACAAGGGACTGTTCGTCTATAACAGGTGCCCGTTTGGCATTCGATCAGCGGCCGCAATTTTTCAAAGAAACATGGAAAGCCTGCTCAAATCCATTCCTGGAACAATCGTATTTCAGGACGACATCCTCATCACGGGTCGAGACACCGAGGAACACCTCCACAACCTGGAGGAGGTGCTACGCCGACTGGACCGGGTAGGGCTGCGACTCAAGAAGTCTAAGTGTGTGTTTTTAGCTCCTGAGGTCGAGTTTCTGGGCAGGAGGGTTGCTGCAGATGGGATTCGGCCCACCGAATCCAAAACAGAGGTGATTCGACGAGCACCCAGGCCCTGCAACACATCGGAGTTGCGTTCATTTCTGGGACTCTTGAACTATTTTGGGAACTTTCTGCCGAACTTGAGCACATTGTTGGAGCCGCTACACGTGCTCCTGCGTAAGGGTTGTAGTTGGTTTTGGGGGGACTGTCAGAAACGGGCTTTCGATCGGGTATGGAACCTACTTTGTTCAAATAAGTTGGTGACTCTGTACGACCCCTGTAAGAAATTGGTTCTGACATGTGATGCATCGTCCTATGGGGTTGGGTGCGTGTTGCAGCAGGGTAACGCTGAGGGCCAACTACAACCTGTGGCTTATGCCTCTAGGTCGCTCTCTCAAACAGAACGGGGATATGGGATGGTCGCGAAGGAAGCGCTCGCATGTATCTATGGTGTAAAAAAAATGCATCAGTACCTCTTTGGTAGGAGGTTTGAATTAGAGATGGACCACAAGCCATTAACATCCCTGTTGTCAGACAGCAAGGCTGTCAATGCCAACGCATCAGCTCGCATACAGCGATGGGCTCTCACGCTGGCTGCTTATGACTACTCCATCCAGCACCGGCCCGGCACTGAAAATTGTGCTGACGCGCTCAACAGGCTTCCACTGGCCACCACTGAGGGGGAGCTGAGCAAAGATGGTCATGGCTATCGATGCCTTTGACAGCGCACGCCCCCCTATCACAGCCCGCCAGATCAGAATCTGGATGAACAGAAATCCCCTCTTATCACCGATTAAGAAATGTGTCCTGACTGAGAGAGAGATGGAGGGAGAGAGGCAGACTGGGGGAGAGAGAGACTGGGGGAGAGAGAGAGAGACTGGAGGAGAGAGAGAATGTGTGTGGGGGGGGGGGGGGGGAGAGAGACTGGGGGTGAGGGAGAGAGAGAGAGAGAGAGAGAGAGAGACTGGGCGAGAGAGAGAATGTGTGTGGGGGGGGGAGAGAGACTGGGGGCGAGGGAGAGAGAGAGAGAGAGAGACTGGACGAGAGAGAGAGATATGGGTGGAGAGAGAGAGAGTGACTGGGGGGGATAGAGAAAGACTGGTGGAGGGTGGGAGAGAGACTGGGAGTGGGGGAGAGAGACTGGGAGAGAGAGAGAGTGGGGGGCAAGAGAGAGAGACTGGGGAGGGGGGAGAGAGATGTGGGAGGGAGAGAGACCTAGGGGGAGAGAGAGAGAGACTGGGGGAGAGGGAGAGAGTGGGGGGCAAGAGAGAGAGACTGGGGAGGGGGGAGAGAGACGTGGGAGGGAGAGATACCTAGGGGGAAAGAGAGAGACTGGCAGGGGTGGGACAGAGACTGGGGGAGAGAGAGTGACTGGTGGAGAGAGAGTGACTGTGGGAGGGAGAGCATGGGGGAGAGAGAGTTGGGGTTAGAGAGAGACTGGGGAGAGAGAGAGAGAGACTGGGGGAGAGAGAGTGACTGGTGGAGAGAGAGTGACTGTGGGAGGGAGAGCATGGGGGAGAGAGAGTTGGGGTTAGAGAGAGACTGGGGAGAGAGAGAGAGAGACTGGGGGAGAGAGAGAGAGAGAGACTGAGGGAAGAGAGAGAGAGACTGGGGGGGAAGAGAGAGAGAGAGACTGGGGAGAGAGAGAGAGACTGGGGTGGCAGGGAGAGAGACTGGGGGGTGGGGAGAGAGACAAGGGGGAAGAGAGACTGCGGGGGAGAGAGACTTGGTGGGAGAGAGAGTGGGGGAAGAGAGAGAGAGACTGCGGGAGGGAGAGCATTGGGGGGGGGAGAGAGACAGGGGGTTAGAGAGAGAGTTGGGGAAGAGAGAGAGACTGGGGGGAAGAGAGAGAGAGACTGGGGGAGAGAGGAAAGACAGGGGGGGAGAGAGACTGTGGGAGGAGAGAGAGAGACTGGGGAGAGAGAGAGAGACTGGAGGGGAGAGAAAGAGAGACTGGGGGGCGGGGAAGAGAGACTGCGGGGGGAGAGAGACTGGGGGAGAGAGAGAGAGAGAGACTGGGGAAGAGAGAGAGAGACTGGGGGAGAGAGAGAGACTGGGGGAGAGAGAGAGACTGGGGGGGAGAGAGACTGGGGGAGAGAGAGAGAGACTGGGGGAGAGAGAGATTGGGGGAGATAGAGAGATGGGGGAGAGAGCGACTTGGGGAGAGAGAGAGAGTCTGGGGTAGAGACAAAGACTGGGGGGGTGGGATAGAGAGAGACTGGGAGGAGAGAGACTGGGTGAGGGAAGCCAGAGATTGGGGGGTTTGGGAGGGAGAGAGACTGGGGAAAGAGGGCGGGAAGCGGGAGAGGGGATCGGAGGGGAGAGGCAAAAGTCAGGGAAGACGGATCACGTTCTGCCACCCCCCTTTACCCCCACACCTGATTTCTCGGAATGCACGGTGCATGTGTTACAAGGCACATCGTTGGAGAAGATGAAATTGAGAAGTCCCGATACTGTCACCATTCATTTGATGCGCAGTAAACCTGTTTACATTCCGTGACCCACATACAATTTCTCATCTATGGCGGGGCGGCGGATGGGGGAACTTGGTCTGGGGCGTGGGGGAATGTGGGCTGGGGTGGGGGAAAATTGGGATTGGAGGGGTGCGGGTCAGGAACTTGGGCTGCGGGGGGGCAGGAAGGTGGGGTGGGGGAGATCGATGCAGTTTCTGGGGTCTAAATTCAGAATGGTCCAAATTATACTTTGCTAAGTCACTCAGAACTTGGTCTGGGCAAGTTTACACTTTGTAGAGAAACGTCTGGGTCTGTTTTATCCTCCAAGGGGACAAGTGTGAGAATGGCGATATTATCGCAGAATTTTTCAAGAGCAATTAAGCAGCAGTCTCTCAGAGACTCACATTCACTGGTCCCCAACTTCACCAGATACACTTAAATGGGATTTTTTTGGGTGGAGATCACAGAAATTATTGGTGAATCTTTTAAACCCGTCCGCCTGTGTAAAGCAGGGAATATAAAACTGCCCACACTTTATAGAGCCCACAAAATTTCCCTTTCCTTTGAAATTAATGGGCGGTAAAATCGGCCATGGTCTCCCATGGGCGTCCAATTGGAATTCCCCCGATTGAGACCAGCGCTCACTGTTAAATGTATCCCCACCACATTATTCTACACGTCCAGAAAAAAAAAGGTGCATAATATTTCCGTTGGTCCTCCTGACCTGCATCTTGCAAATGGCCTTTCAAAGCTTTCACTTCTGAAATATAAAACAAGAAGGAACAGTGGCGCGTGGAATTCGATCTGGAGACGTGTGAGGTAATGCAATTGGTGAGGGCTAACCAGGAAAGGGAATACACATTAAATGGTACGACACTGAGAAGTGTAGAGGAACAAAGGGACCTGGGAGTGCAGGTCCACAGATCCCTGAAGGTAGCAGGCCAGGTGGATAAGGTGGTTAAGAAGGCACACGGGTTACTTGCCTTTATTAGTCGAGGCGTGGAATACAAGAGCAGGGAGGGTTATGCTTGAACTGTATAAAACACTGGTGAGGCCGCAGCTGGAGTACTGCGTGCACAGTTCTGGTCACCACATTACAGGAAGGATGTGATTGCACTGGAGAGGGTGCAGAGGAGATTCACCAGGATGCTGCATGGACTGGAGAATTGTAGTGATGAGAAAAAATTGGAGATGCAGTGGTGTATAAAATGATGAGTGGCCGGGATAGAGTGGATAGGAAGCAGCTGTTTCCCTGGGCAGAGGGGTCAACAACGAGGGGGCGTGGAGTGAAAGTAATTGGGGGGAGGTTGAGAGAGGATTTGAAGGGAAATTTCTTCACCCAGAGGGTGGTGGGGGTCTGGGGCCTGAAAGGGAGGTAGAGGCAGAAACCCTCACCACATTTGGATGTGCAGCTTGAAGTGCCGTATCCTACAGGGCTACGGACCGAGAGCGGGAAAGTGGGATTAGGCTGGGATGGCTCTTGGTCGGCCGGCGCGGACACGATGGGCCGAAATGGCCTCCATCCGTGCTGTAAATTTCTATGATTCCATGAAAAGGCTTTATGGATAATCGGAAGCCTCCGACCTCATTTGCTGCACCAATTTTTCCCCATGTGTGTGTGTCCCAAACTTTATTTGGCACTCTGTAAGATTTATAAAAATGCAAATGCATAATCTGTGCATTTTACTTCCAGGTTTGCTCCCCGTGACAATTCTTCAATGTGATTGGTTGCTGCGCCTGCCAATTGGGCTGTTGCTTGACTTGGGTCAGATACAAACTCACGACAAGAGAGGTGAGATTCCCCCCTGAACAATTGCTCAATCTTTGCCGGCAGCCACTCCAGCAGAATGATCTTTGCGGGCATCCAAACATGTGGCGGAAGAATAATGCTGCTCGGCAGAAAGAATACGATAATCAAACAGGAAATTTGTTGTGCAGAGTTAGGGCAATATTCGGGGTTCCAGTGCAGGCACACGACCTTCTGTGCTGCATTTAGTGGGGCAGCCATTTACCTGACTCTTTCTTGGAAAGTTCAGTTTCTGTTACAGGAAGAAAAAGTATAATTTAAATCACACCACGGAAAGATAATGAACCAGCATGGACTGTATGCCTCCAGAGAACACTTTGTGGCTGGAACTCGAGGCAATCGAATTGTAATTAAAATAAATCTGGTGAGTGAGTGCGTGTGTGTGTGTGTGTCTGTGCGTGTGTGTCTGTGACAGTGTGTGTGTGTGTGTGTGTGTCTGTGTCTGTGATGTGTGTGTGTGACAGTGTGTGTGTGTGTGACAGTGTGTGTGTGTGTGTGTGTCTGTGTCTGTGATGTGTGTGTGTGACAGTGTGTGTGTCTGTGACAGTGTGTGTGTGTGTGTGTGTGTGTGTCTGTGTCTGTGATGTGTGTGTGTGACAGTGTGTGTGTGTGTGATTGTGTGTGTGTGTGTGTATCTGTGTGTGTGTGTGTGTGAGTGTGTGACAGTGTGCGTGTGTCTGTGACGTGTGTGTGTGTCTGTGTGACAGTGTTTGTGTGAGTGTGTGTGTGTGTGTGTGTGTGTGTGGGAGTGTGTGAGTGTGTGTGTGTGTGTGTGAGTGTGTGTGTGTGTGAGTGTGTGTCTGTGTGAGAGTGTGTGTGAGTGTGTATGTGTGTGAATGTGTGACAGTGTGTGTGAGTGTGTGTGTGAGTGTGTGTGTGACAGTGTGTGTGTCTGTGTGAGTGTGTGTGTGAGTGTGTGTGAGTGTGTGTGAGAGAGAGAGTGTGAGAGAGAGTGTGCGTGAGAGTGCGTTTGAGTGTGTGTGAGTGTGTGTGAGAGAGAGTGTGAGACTGTGAGAGAGAGTGTGTGAGAGAGTGTGCGTGAGAGTGTGTGTGAGTGTGCGTGACTGTGTGTGAGAGTGTGTGTGCGAGAGAGAGTGTGTGAGAGAGAAAGTGTGTGAGAGTGTGTGAGAGAGTGAGAGAGAGTGTGAGAGTGTGTGTGAGTGTGTGTGTGTGTGTGTGTGAGAGAGAGTGTGTGAGTGAGTGTGTCTGTATCTGTCTCTCTCTCTCTCTCTCTCTGTCTGTATCTATCCTAATAAGGAAGGATATCCTTATTAGGTGGGAAATTGTGTTCGGGAAATTGATGGGATTGAAGGCCAATAAATCCCCGGGGCCTGATAGTCTGCATCCCAGAGCACTTAAGGAAGTGGCCCGAAAAATAGTGGATGCATTGGTGATCATTTTCCAACAGTCTATCGACTCTGGATCAGTTCCTGTGGATTGGAGGGTAGCTAATGTAACACCACTTTTTAAAAAAGGAGGGAGAGAGAAAACGGGTAATTATAGACCGGTTAGCCTGACATCAGTAGTGAGGAAAATGTTGGAATCAATCATTAAGGATGAAATAACAGTGCATTTGGAAAGCAGTGACAGGATCGGTCCAAGTCAGCATGGATTTATGAAAGGGAAATCATGCTTGATGAATCTTCTGGAATTTTTTGAGGATGTAACTAGTAGAGTGGACAAGGGAGAACCAGTGGATGTGGTGTATTTGGACTTTCAAAAGGCTTTTGATAAGGTCTCACACAAGAGATTTGTGTGCAAAATCAAAGCACATGGTATTGGGGGTAATGTACTGACGTGGATAGAGAACTGGTTGGCAGACAGGAAGCAGAGAATCGGGATAAATGGGTCCTTTTCAGAATGGCAGGCAGTGACTAGTGGAGTGTCGCAGGGCTCAGTGCTGGGACCCCAGATATTTACAATATACATTAATGATTTAGATGAAGGAATTGAATGTAATATCTCCAAGTTTGCGGATGACACTAAACTGGGTGGCAGTGTGAGCTGTGAGCAGGATGCTAAGAGGCTGCAGGATGACTTGGACAGGTTAGGTGAGTGGGCAAATGCATGGCAGATTGTGGATAAATGTGAGGTTATCCATTTTGGAGGCAAAAACACGAAGGCAGAATATTATCTGAATGGCGGCAGATTAGGAAAAGGGGAAGTGCAACGAGACCTGGGTGTCATGGTACATCAGTCACTGAAAGTTGTCATGAAGATACAGCAGGTGGTGAAGAAGGCAAATGGTATGTTGGCCTTCATAGCTAGGGGATTTGAGTATCGGAGCAGGGAGGTCTTACTGTCGTTGTACAGGGCCTTAGTGAGGTCTCACCTGGAATATTGTGTTCCATTTTGGTCTCCTAATCTGAGGAAGAACGTTCTTGCTATTGAGGGAGAGCAGCGAAGGTTCACCAGGGATGGCTGGACTGTCATATGAGGAGAGACTGGATAAACTGGGACTTTATTCACTGGAGTTTAGAAGGATGAGAGGGGATCTCATAGAAATATCTAAAATTCTGACGGGACGGGACAGGTTAGATGCGAGACGAATGTTCCCGATGTTGGAGAAGTCCAGAACCAGGGGACACAGTCGAAGGATAAGGTGTAAGCCATTTAGGACTGAGATGAGGAGAAACTTCTTCACTCAGAGAGTTGTTAACCTGTGGAATTCCCTTCCGCAGAGAGTTGTTGATGCCAGTTCATTGGATATATTCAAAAGGGAGTTAGATATGGCCCTTACGGCGAAAGGGATCAAGGGGTATGGAGAGAAAGCAGGAAAGGGGTACTGAAGTGAATGATCAGCCATGATCTTATTGAATGGTGGTGCAGGCTCGAAGGGCCGAATGGCCTACTCCTCCACCTATTTTCTATGTTTCTATCTATCTGTATCTTTATGTGGATAGATAGATAGATGTAAAGATAGTTATCGAGGGATAGTGAGAGAGAGAGCTACCCAAATATATTCCAATGCAAAAGAAGGGCGGTAAGAGAAGGGATAACCAGCCGTGGATAACCAGGGAAATTAAGGAGAGTATCAAATTAAAAACCAATGTGAATAAGGTGGCCAAGGTTAGTGGGAAAATAGAAGATTGGGAAAATTTTAAACGACAGCAAAGAATGACCAAGAAAGCAAAAAAGAAAGGAAAGATAGATTACGAAGGTAAACTTGCGCAAAACATAAAAACGGATAGTAAAAGCTTTTACAGATAGATAAAATGGAAAAGAGTGACTAAAGTAAATGTTGGTCCCTTAGAAGATGAGAAGGGGGATTTAATAATGGGAAATGTGGAAATGGCTGAGACCTTAAACAATTATTTTGCTTCGGTCTTCACAGTGGAAGACACAGAAACCATGCCAGAAATTGCTGGTCACGGGAATGTGGGAAGGGAGGACCTTGAGACAATCACTATCACTAGGAGGGTAGTGCTGGATAGGCTAATGGGACTCAAGGTAGACAAGTCCCCTGGTCATGATGAAATGCATCTCAGGGTATTAAAAGAGATGGCGGAAGTTATAGCAGATGCATTCGTTATAATCTACCAAAATTCTCTGGACTCTGGGGAGGTACCAGCGGATTGGAAAGCAGCTAATGTAATGCCTCTGTTTAAAAAAGGGGGCAGACAAAAGGCAGGTAACTATAGGCTGGTTAGTTTAACATCTGTAGTGGGGAAAATGCTTGAAACTATCATTAAGGAAGAAATAGCGGGACATCTAGATAGGAATAGTGCAATCAAGCAGACGCAGCATGGATTCATGAAGGGGAAATCATGTTTAACTAATTTACTGGAATTCTTTGAGGATATAACGAACATGGTGGATAGAGGTGTACCGATGGATGTGGTGTATTTAGATTTCCAAATGGCATTTGATAAGGTGCCACACAAAAGGTTACTGCAGAAGATAAAGGTACGCGGGGTCAGTGGAAATGTATTAGCATGGATAGAGAATTGGCTGGCTAACAGAAAGCAGAGAGTCGGGATAAATGGGTCCTTTTCGGGTTGGAAATCGGTGGTTAGTGGTGTGCCACAGGGATCGGTGCTGGGACCACAACTGTTTACAATATACATAGATGACCTGGAAGAGGGGACAGAGTGTAGTGTAACAAAATTTGCAGATGACACAAAGATTAGTGGGAAAGTGGGTTGTGTAGAGGACACAGAGAGGCTGCAAAGAGATTTAGATAGGTTAAGAGAATGGGCTAAGGTTTGGCAGATGGAATACAATGTCGGAAAGTGTGAGGTCATCCACCTTGGGAAAAAAAACAGTAAAAGGGAATATTATTTGAATGGGGAGAAATTACAACATGCTGTGGTGCAGAGGGACCTGGGGGTCCTTGTGCATGAAACTCTTTTTGGAAAAATTTCACACGGCGAGTTAGCTGACCGCTGCAGGACTTGAACCTGCAATCTTCTGATAACATCACAGTTACAATCGAAGTCAGACGACTTATCCATTAGGCCACGCGGCCACTTCCTTAATCCCAAAAAGTACGTTTGCAGGTGCAGCAGGTAATCAGGAAGGCGAATGGAATGTTGGCCTTCATTGCGAGAGGGATGGAGTACAAAAGCAGGGAGGGCCTGCTGCAACTGTATAGGGTATTGGTGAGGCCGCACCTGGAGTACTGCGTGCAGTTTTGGTCGCCTTACTTAAGGAAGGATATACTAGCTTTGGAGGGGGTACAGAGACGATTCACTCGGTTGATTCCGGAGATGAGGGGGTTACCTTATGATGATAGATATCTCAGTGGGTCGTAGATAGGGAGGTAATAATCTCCACCACCCTTACATAGAAACAGAGAAAATAGGAGCAGGAGTAGGCCATTCGGCCCCTCGAGTCTGCACCACCATTCAATATGATCATGGCTGATCCTCTATCTCAACACCATATTCCCACTTTTTCCCCAAACCCCTTGATGCCTTTTGTGTCTAGAAATCTATCTATCTCCCTCTTAAATATATTCAGTGACTGGGCCTCCACAGCCTTCTGTGGTAGAGAATTCCACAGGTTCACCACCCTCTGAGTGAGAACATTTCTCCTCATCTCGCTCCTAAATTTCCTACCCCGTATCCTGAGACTGTGACCCCTTGTTCTAGACTTCCCAGCCCCGGGAAACATCCTCCCCACATCCAGTCTGTCCAACCCCATCAGAATTTTATACATTTCAATGAGATCCCCTCTCATTCTTCTAAACTCTCGTGAATACAGGCCTAGTCGATTCAATGTTTCCTCGTACAACAGTCCTGCCATCCCAGGAATCAATCTGGTGAACCTTCGCTGCACTCCCTCTATGGCAGGTATATCCCTTCTTAGGTAAGGAGACTAAAACTGCACACAATACTCCAGGTGTGGTCTCGCCAAGGCCCTGTATAACTGGAGTAAGACATCCTTGCTCCTGTACTCAAATCCTCTTGCAATGAAAGCCAACATACCATTTGCCTTCCTAACTGCTTGCTGCACCTGCAGGTTTGCTTT
The DNA here is from genome assembly GCF_044704955.1 of Pristiophorus japonicus. Lineage (NCBI taxonomy): Eukaryota > Metazoa > Chordata > Chondrichthyes > Pristiophoridae > Pristiophorus > Pristiophorus japonicus. The sequence goes on along the minus strand of NW_027251434.1, from coordinate 600,585 downwards.
CAATGACTGGTGTACAAGGACACCCAGGTCCCTCTGTACATCCACACTTCCCAAGCCATCACCATTTAAATAATACTTTGTCCTTATGATTTTCCGACCACAGTGGATAACTTCACACTTATCCACGTTATACTGGGCCTGCCATATGTTTGCGAGATTCTAAAGACTGCGTTCTACCAACAACAATAACGTGCATTTATATAGCGCCTTTGACCAGCTAAAATGTCCTGAAATACAGGAGTGTCATCCAACACAATTTGGGTAGCGAGCTATATAAGGAGAAATGAAGACATGAGACGGGTTTTTAGCAGCTTGGCGCCGAATTTGAGTTCTGTCCGACAGAGTAAACCATCACGCTCCCTCTGTAAACCGATCACACGTCCGGTAATTCCACACGCACACGCTAAACAGAAACTAGGAGCAGGAGGAGTCCATTCAGCCCCTCGAGCCTGTTACACAGGAACAGGAGGCCCATTCAGCCCCTCGAGCCTGTTACACAGGAACAGGAGGCCCATTCAGCCCCTCGAGCCTGTTACACAGGAACAGGAGGAGGTCCATTCAGCCCCTCGAGCCTGTTACACAGGAACAGGAGGCCCATTCAGCCCCTCGAGCCTCACAGGAACAGGAGGCCCATTCCGCCCCTCGAGCCTGTTACACAGGAACAGGAGGCCCATTCAGCCCCTCGAGTCTGTTACACAGGAACAGGAGGAGGTCCATTCAGCCCCTCGAGCCTGTTACACAGGAACAGAAAGAGGCCCATTCAGCCCCTCGAGCCTGTTACACAGGAACAGAAAGAGGCTCATTCAGCCCCTCGAGCCTGTTACACAGGAACAGGAGGCCCATTCAGCCCCTCGAGCCTCACAGGAACAGGAGGCCCATTCCGCCCCTCGAGCCTGTTACACAGGAACAGGAGGCCCATTCAGCCCCTCGAGTCTGTTACACAGGAACAGGAGGAGGTCCATTCAGCCCCTCGAGCCTGTTACACAGGAACAGAAAGAGGCCCATTCAGCCCCTCGAGCCTGTTACACAGGAACAGAAAGAGGCTCATTCAGCCCCTAAGATCACGTTCCGCCTCAAATTAATTAAAGGTAATTACTCAGAACGTTTTAAGTCTTGTACAAACTGGGACAGGAAGTCTGTTGCACAGTGTAAGCTCCGAAGATTTTAAGAAGAAAATAGTTCTCTAAAAAGACAATGCAAGATTTGTTGAAAGAGTTTATTAGAATGAGAGAGGTGTGTAACAATTTTTAAAAATAATAATCAGAGTGTAAAGTTATAGAAACATAGAAATTTACAGCGCAGAAGGAGGCCATTCCGGCCCATCGTGTCCGCGCCGGCCGACAAAGAGCCGCACGGCCCTCGGTCAGCAGCCCTGAAGGTTACATATAAACCTATGAACAATGACGGAAAGGCAAAGAGCACCCAGCCCAACCAGTCCGCCTCACACAACTGCGACACGCCTTATACTGAAACATTCTACTCTCCACCCCAACCGGAGTCATGTGATCTCCTGGGAGAGGCAAAAACAGATAAAAACCCAGGCCAATTTAGGGAGAAAAAATCTGGGAAAATTCCTCTCCGATCCATCCAGGCGATCGACACTAGTCCAGGAGATCACCCTGGCCGTATTCGATTCCCTGCAGTACTTACCATTATATCTGCTCCGTCCAACAAAAGGTCATCCAGTCTAATCCCAATTACCAGCTCTAGGTCCGTAACCCTGCAGGTTACTGCACTTTAAGCGCCCATCCAACCATCTCTTAAAAGTGGTGAGGGTTTCTGCATCCACCACTCTTCCAGGCAGCGAGTTCCAGATCCCCACAACCCTCTGGGCGAATGAGAGGCTAATATATTTTATAAGAGGTTTGTAAAAACAGACGTTGGTGAACTTCGCATGCTGCGCTCTCGTGAGAGATTTAAAATAACCGATTGTTACCAGGAAAATGTTGCAGTTATTGAGTTTTGAGAACATTGAGTAGACAGCTCAAGTTGCTGGAGAAATACCACCAACGATGTCTCCGCAAGATCCTACAAATCCCCCGGGAGGTCAGATGCACCAACATTAGCGTCCTCGACCAGGCCAACATCCCCAGCATCGAAGCACTGACCACACTCGATCAGCTCCGCTGGGCAGGCCACATTGTCCGCATGCCAGACACAAGATTCCCAAAGCAAGTGCTCTATGCGGAGCTCCTTCACGGCAAGCGAGCCAAAGGTGGGCAGAGGAAACATTACAGGGACACCCTCAAGGCCTCCCTGATAAAGTGCAACATCCCCACCGACACCTGGGAGTCCCTGACCAAAGATCGCCCTAAGTGGTGGAAGTGCATCCGGGAGGGCGTTGAGCACCTCGAGTCTCGTTGCCGAGAGCGTGCAGAAACCAAGCGCAGGCAGCGGAAGGAGCGTGCGGCAAACCAGTCCCACCCTCCCTTCCCTCCAACCACTGTCTGTCCCACCTGTGACAGAGACTGTGGTTCCCGTATTGGACTGTTCACTCACCTGAGATCTCACTTTGAATGTGGGACCAAGTCTTCCTCGATTTCGAGGGTTGCCTATGATGACTGCAGTTACTGAATTTAATATAATGACAGCCTTTTGGTGTTAGACTGTGTTTACACAGGATTACACGGGATATACGGCCCAGAAACAGGCCGTTCAGCCCAACCAGTCCATGCCGGCGTTTATGCTCCACTCGAGCCTCCTCCCATCTTTCCTCATCTAAATCTATCAGCATAACCCTCTATTCCCTTCTCCCTCATACGCTGGTCCAGCCTCCCCTTAAATTATACAATTCGCCTCAACCCCTCCCTGTGGCAGTGAGTTCCACATTCTCACCACTCTCTGGGTAAAGGAGTTTCCCCTAAATTCCCTGTTACTATCTTATATCACCACATATCCACAGCATAACTAAAACCCCCTATTTCCACCTCCGTAACATCACCCGACTCTGCTCCCCTGCCTCAGCTCATCCGCTGCTGAAATCCTCAACCATATTCCCGTTACCTCCAGACTTGACTATTCCAACACACTCCAGGCTGGCCTCCAACGTTCTACCCCACGTAGCCGGAGGTGATCCAAAACTTGGCTGCCCCCGTGTCCTAACTCGCACCGAGTCCCGCTCACCCATCACCCACTGTGCTCGCTGACCGACATTGGCTCCCGGTTAAGCAACGCCTCGATTTCAAAATTCTCATCCTCGTTTACAAATTCCTCCATGGCCCCTCGCCCAATCCCTATCTCTGTAATCTCCTCCAGCTCCTACACCCCTCCCGATCTCTGTAACCCCCTCCAGCCCCTACACCCCTCCCTATCTCTGTACCCTCCTACAACACTCCGAGATGTCTGCGCTCCTCTAATTCTGCCCTCCTGAGCATCCCTGATTATAATCGCTCCACCATCGGTGGCCGTGCCTTCAGCTGCCTGGGCCCCAAGCTCTGGAACTCCCTCCCTAAACCTCTCCGCCTCTCTCTCCTCCTTCAAGACGCTCCTTAAAACCTCCCTCTTTGACCAAGCTTTTGGTCGCCTGCGCTAATTCCTTCTGACCTGGCTCGGTGTCCATCCTATAACACACGTGTGAAACGCCGAGAGACGTTACCGGCGCTATAACAATGCAAGCTGCTGTTGTTGAAATGTTTTAACTGTGAAGGACGAAATTGCCAATAATCCATCTTACCTTTTTCTTTCACGCTCAAATCGTCGCCTATTCAAAAGCAAGAAATAGCTGCGTTCAAACTGCAAAGGAGATTGTCCTCTTAGTTTTACAAAGGAGCTGTCATTTTGAAGGCGGAATGAGTGTGTTGGAGTTCCTGGAGATGCTAATCCCGGCTGTTCAGGGCACTGAGGGATAGGCAATAAATGCTGGGCCTTTCCCAGCGATGCTCGCATCCCAGGAGCAACAGCCACACCCAAAATCAGGATCTCCGATTCATAGAACGACGAGGGCAGCAGCTGCACAGGAAGACATTACCTTAACCGGTAGCTCGATGACGGAGGTTGGGGTGGTCTTGGGCCTGGCCTGGAGACGGCGAAGGTTGAACAGCTTCCCACTGGTTCTGTAGTTTAGTTCCACTCCAGCGGAGAGCTTGTTGACTGTGAGGTGGAGCATGGCAGCGAGGAAGATTGAGAAGAGGGTTGGGACAATGACGCTGCCCTGTTTGACCCCGGTCCGGACGTGGATTGGTAAGGATCATGGCCTGCATGTCGTCGTGGAACAGGCAGATGATTGTGACGAACTTTTGGGGGCATCAGAAATGGAGAAGGACGCTCCATAGACCCTCACGGTTGACAGTGTCAAAGACCTTTGTAAGATCGAAGAAGACCATGTATAAGGGCTGCGCTCCCTTGAGGGCTCCATGATAAAGTGCAACATCCCCACTGACACCTGGGAGTCCCCGGCCAAAGACCGCCCTAAGTGGAGGAAGTGCATCCGGGAGGGCACTGAGCACCTGAAGTCTCGTCGCCGAGAGCATGCAGAAAGCAAGCGCAGGCAGCGGAAGGAGCGTGTGGCAAACCAGACTCCCCACCCTTTCCTTCAACCACTGTCTGTCCCACCTGTGACAGAGACTGCAATTCCCGTATTGGACTGTTCAGTCACCTGAGAACTCACTGTTAGAGTGGGAGCAAGTCTTCCTCGACTCCGAGGGACTGCCTATGATGATGATTACTATGAATGAGAAATTTTACAAACCCCAAAAGACATAAACACTACATAAAACATCTAGAAAACACCTCACACAATATAAATTAAAGTGGATAGAAATGTTTTTTAAAGAAAAAAAAATTGCCGATTTAAAAATAAAGTTAGGGGTAGGGTTTAAAATAACATTACCTGAGTGGGCAGGGTTTTAACATAAATATGTTTTTTTACATTTGATTTTAATCATGTTTTGGATGTGTTTAAAACTCTTACGCCTGTAACAGTAGGCTATGTGCCTGCTTCTATCAGGCGCAAGAGTTTTGAGCACACTTGCTGGGCAAGGTATGGGTAAATCCCGCAATCTTGCCCGTACAAATGTCCTCGCTCCCGATCTGTGGATGATCGGTTGAGCTCCACCTTGACGGATCGGAAAAGCCAGTTTTTAGTGCATGTGCACGCGAAAACCGGCTTTTCCGATGCCTTCCCGGGTCCACACGAACTTCGTACAGGCCCGGGACATCCGAATTTCCACACCGTTATCTTAACATGCCCTCACCCCTTGCCACTCCATGTCAAGCACCATTAATACTTGGACACTTCCCGCCCGCTCCCCATAACCCTTCACTCCCTTATCGCTCAAAAATCTGTCTATCTCTACCTTAAATACATTCAATGACCCAGCCTCCACAGCTCTCTGGGGCAGAGAATTCCACAGATTTACAACCCTCTGAGAGAAGACATTCCTTCTCATCGAATGATCTCAAATTACATTCAAACATTCCTGGATCTTTGACTGGTGAAAGAATGTTTAGGGAGAGTACTTTTTGTTCCAAGTACGTCTCATTTTTGCTGATTGAAACATTCTGGAAATATATAGTTTTTTGTGATCTATATTTGTAATTCCCCGCTGCACTCCCACTCTGACCTCTCCGTCCTCCGCCTCCGACACTGTTCCAATGGAGCTCAACGCAAGCTCGAGGGACAGCATCTCATCTTTCGTTTGGGGCATTTTAGTGTCTTCTGGACCCAACATCGAGTTTGACAATTTCAGACCATTATCTCTGCCCCTCTTGTCGCTGTTTTATTCTCTTTCCCACAGCAGTTGTTGATGATTCTGCCTCCACCCTGTCTAGACTCATCTTTTGTTTCTTAATTTGCCCCATTACCATCTCCTTTTGCCTTTCCAAGTCGTCCCTTTTGTCCCTTAATCTTTCCTGTCTTCCACCCTCTCCCAGACAATTCCTTTCATTCTATCCACCTCTCCCCCAGTTCCCCACCCTACACTTGCTTCGAACATCAGGACATAAATAGGAGCAGGAGTCGGCCATTCGGCCCCTCGAGTCTGCTCCGCCATTTAATAAGATCATGGCTGATCTGATCATGGACTCAGCTCCACTTCCCCGCCCGCTCCCCATAACCCTTCACTCCCTTATCACTCAAAAATCTGTCTATCTCTGTATTAAATATATTCATGACCCAGCCTCCACAGCTCTCTGGGGGCAGAGAATTCCACAGATTTACACCCCTCTGAGAGAAGAAATTCCTCCTCATCTCAGTTTAAATGGACGGCCCCTTATTCTGAGACTATGTCCCCTAGTTTTAGTTTCCCCTATGAGTGGAAGTATCCTCTCTGCATCCACCTTGTCGAGCCCCCTCATTATCTTATTTGTTTCGATAAGATTACCTCTCATTCTTCTGAATTCCAATTCCAATGTGTATAGGCCCAACCTACTCAACCTATCCTCATAAGTCAACCCCCTCATCTCCGGAATTAACCCAGTGAACCTTCTCTGAACAGCCTCCAATGCAAGTATATCCTTCCTTAAATACGGAGACCAAAACTGTACGCAGTACTCCAGGTGTGGCCTCACCAATACCCTGTACAATTGTAGCAGGACTGCTCTGCTTTTATACTCTATCCCCCTTGCAATAAAGGCCAACATTCCCTTGGCCTTCCTGATCACTTGCTGTACCTGCATACTAACTTTTTATGTTTCATGCACAAGGACCCCCAGGTCTCTCTGTACTGCAGCACTTTGCAATTTTTCTCCATTTAAATGATAATTTGCTTTTCTATTATTTCTGCCAAAGTGGATAATCTCACATTTTCCCACATTATACTCCATCTGCCAGATTTCTGCCCACTCACTTAGCCTGTCAATATCCCTTTGCAGAGTTCTTTGTGTCCTCCTCACAGTTAAGAAATCTATTGAAAAGTCCTGACCCTGCAGTACAGATTCACACGAGGCACATACTGAAGTCAAGGTCACTCAGATCCTGCACCTTTATTACACAGCTCTCGAATGCCTCACTTGCCTGAGACCTGTCCTTATATATCTGTCTGGGACAGGTATCCAGTGTCCCCCTGCAAGTGCACCCCTGGTGGTAAGGTAAGCTTGTGGTTACAGGTCATCTCTAGTTACAGTCATGTATAGCATGGTAAGATACAGTTATGTACAGTAGTGTGAGATACATGACATCACCCTCCCCCAAGGTCTTATTGACTTTATAGGTTCAGTCTCTCAGGTGGTCTACGCTCTCGCGTGGAGCGTCTTAGTTGTGGTTCAGTTGTTTGCCTTGGTGCCTGTTTTTCTTTAGGTCTGATTGTTGGTATCTCGCCTGGGCTGTCTGTTTCGTTCGGTGTGATTGCTGGTATCTCGCCTGGGCTGTCTGTTTCATTCAGTGTGGTTGTGGGTGTCTCGCCTGGGCTGTCTGTTGGGATTGCCCTTTCCTCAGGTTGTTCCCTCTGTCTGTCCACCAGGTGTGGTGTGAGTTCCACATTGTAGTCTGCTTCTGGTTCAGCAGTGTTATTGGTAAATCTACTTTTGACTTGGTCGACATGCCTCCGGCAGGTTTGGCCATTGTCCATTTGTACCACCAGTAGCCTGTTTCCTTCCTTGCCTGTTACTGACCTGCAAGCCATTTGGGACCCCTGCCATAGTTTAGCACAAACACTTTGTCCCCTATCTCATTCCACCTCCCCCTTGAATTTCGGTCATGGTACTCGGTTAGCTTACGGCGCTTTGCCTCAATGATTTCATGCAGGTCTGGGAGGATTAACGAGAGCCTTGTGTTTAAGGTTCATTTCATTAATAGTTGCACGGGGGGAACTCCAGTGAATGAATGCGGACGAGATCTGTATGCCAGCAGCAGTCGCGACAGGCGGCCCTGCAGCGTGCCTGGATTTTGAGCATGCTTTGTTTAATGATCTGCACTGCTGGACGTAGGAGGCCGGCTTGAATGGTGCCGTCTTAACGTGAATTATGCCCGTGCTAATGACCTGGAGGCATAAGCTATGGGTTGTAATTTACCCGCACTATTGACATGTTGTAAAACGCACCCGACCTCGTACGCTGACGCATCACATGTAAGAACTAGCTTTTTACCTGGATCAAAGAAAGCCAAAACACTGTTGGAACACAGAAGGTTGTGTGCCTTATTGAAGGCGTGTTACTGGGCGTCCCCCCATAACCAATCGCACCCCTTCCTGAGTAGCATGTGGAGAGGCTCCAGCAGCGTGCTTAAGTTCTGTACAAAGTTCCCAAAGTAATTGAGTAGCCCGAGAAAGGCGCACAGTTCCGAGACATTCCGGGGCCTGGGTGCCAGGCGAATTGCTTCATTTTGGACTCTGTTGGGCAGATTCCATCAGCGGCAATCCTTCTGACCAAAAATTCAACCTCGGGCGCGAGAAACAGGCACTTGGATTTCTTAACTCTTAGGCCTACCTGTTTCAACCGCTTTAGTACTTTCTCCAAATTGCGGAGATGAGAGTTGGTGTCCCTGCCCATGATAAGTATGTCGTCTTGAAATACAACCGCCCCGGGATGGACTTGAGCAGACTCTCCATGTTGCGCTGGAATATAGCAGCTGCCGACCTGATGCCGAATGGGCATCGATTGTACATGAAAAGGCCTCGATGTGTGTTGATGGTGGTGAATTGCTTGGACTCATCGGTCAATTCTTGCATCATATACGCAGATGTGAGATCTAGTTTTGAAAAAAAATTTCCTCCAGCCAATGTGGCAAATAATTCCTCCGCTCTGGGCAGCGGCTATTGGTCCTGTAGGGAGACTCTGTTTATGGTAGATTTGTAGTCCCCACAGATTTGTACGGATCCATCAGGCTTCATGACTGGGACGATGGGACTTGCCCAGTCGCTAAATTCCACGGGTGAGATGGTGCCTTCCCGCAGAAGCCTGTCTAGTTCATGTTCAATCTTTTCCCTCATCACATAGGGTACAGCTCTAGCCTTGTGATGGACCGGTCTGGCATCCTGTGTGATGTAGATTTTGACTTTAGCCCCTTTGACGGTGCCCACACCTGGCTGAAAGAGATGTTCAAATCGACTTAGAACTGTTGAGGAGGTCCGTTCCTCTGACGACATGGCGTGAACATCATCCTAGCTCCAGTTTGGTTTTGTCAGCCAGCTTCTCCCCAGCAGTGCTGGGAGATCTCCGGGGACAATCCACAGGGGAAGTCGATTCACTGTCCCTTTGTGTGTGACTGAGAGCATGGCGCTGCCAAGGACTGGGACGATTTCTTTGGTATAGGTCCTTAGTTTGGTGTCGACCCTTGTGAGTTTTGGTCTGACTCTTTTGTGCGGCCACAGCTGTTCAAATTGTTGAGCGCTCATGAGAGAGTGACTCGCTCCCATATCCAGCTCCATGTTGACGGGTATCCTGTTGAGTAGGACCCTCATAATTATTGGAGGCGTCTTGTTGTAGGAGCAGTGGCCATTGATCGTGTTGACCCGCTGTGCCTCGGTGTCCCGAGTACTGTCCCCACCGTCTTCTGGTCCGCTTCCCGACCCTTCCGATTCGTATACCAGCCGAGCTGCCGTTTTTCTGCACATGCAGGCCAGATGCCCTGTATAGTCGCAGTTTCTGCAAACAGCATGCTGAAATCGACACCCCCTTGACGAGTGCCTTCCCCCACATCTCCAGCACAGACCGCTTCCATTGTTTCCAAAGGATGAGCTGCGTCTGACTGATCTCTCTTGAGCTTCTCACGGTATGTAGTTGATTGCTCGCATTTTGGGTTGATGAGGTGTGAACGGCTGTTCATGTGGCCCTTGATGGCTTCTGGCACCACTGCCTGCTGTTGAGGGCCTGCTCTCCTGCCTTTGTCTGTGTGTGGGTGTAGCGGCTTGTTTCACGCTGTGATCCCCTTGTTCTGATGTTTCGTTAGTTGTCGTACCCGCAGTGTAGATCAACCTCGTTTCTTCTTCTCCTGCCAAGAATGTCTGTGCGACCAGTGATGCAGCCTCTAGGGTCAAGTTCTTGGTCTCTATGAGCTTTCGGAATATGCCTGTGGGGCCTATTCCTTCAATAAAAAAGTCTCTCAGTTCTTCTATCTTAGTTCATCGGAGAACTCACATAAGCTAGCCAACCTCCGAAGTTCCACCACGAAGTCGGGTATGCTCTGGCCCACACAGCATCTGCAGTTGTAGAACCTGTGTCTGGCCATGTGTAGGCTGCTCGCTGGCTTCAGGTGGTCTCTCATCAGTGTGCTCAACTCTTCAAACGACTTGCTTGCTGGTTTCTCGGATCCAGCAGATCCTTCATTAAAGCGTATGTTTTCGAGCCACAGCTGGTCAAGAGACGGGCTCTTCTCTTGTCTGCCTTATCATCGCCTAACCAGTCTTTGGTTACAAAGCTTTGCTGGAGCCTTTCTATAAAGTCCTCCCAATTATCTCCAGCATTGTATTTTTCCTCTGAGCCGTTGTTCGCCATTCTGTGGATTCTGTAATCCCCGTAACTCGTCGCCACTGTAAAGTCCTGTCCCCTCAGTACAGAGTCACACGAGGCACAGACTGAAGTCAAGGTCACTCAGGACCAGCACCTTTATTACACAGCTCTCGAATGCCACACTTGCCTGAGACCTGTCCTGGGACAGGTATCCAGTGTCTCCTGCAAGTGCACCCCTGGTTGTAAGGTAAGCTAGTGGTTATAGGTCATCTCTAGTTACAGTCATGTATAGCATGGTAAGATACAGTTATGTACAGTAGTGTGAGACACATGACACCTATCACATCTTTAACTTTTCCTAGCTCTGACGAAGGCACCATCGACCTGATACGTTAACTCTGTTTTTCTCTCTCCGCAGAGTATTTCCAGCATTTTCAGTGTTTATCACAAGTTAATTCTTCATTGCTGGCTCTAACTCCTGAAGTTCGCTAATTCACAGCATGGTTGCAGTACCTTCACCACATACATTGCTGGTTCCAGGAGAAGGTCCATCACCAGCATGTCAAAGGCAGCCTTCCCAGTGATACAGTTAACCCGTGAATGGAGCAAGGAATAAATACGATTTGTGCGCTTACCTGTGCATTGGTTACCCAATTCGGCTACTGCAGAAAGGCAGAGAACGTCACGTCACTAAATGTAGCTCACCTCACGTAACTTGCTGCTTAAAAGCTGGGCAATTAGAAAGCAACAGCATAACTGTATCAAATTCTGGTTAGGCCACAGCTGGAGTCCTGCATGAACAGTTCTGGTCACCACATTACAGGAAAGATGTGATTGCACTGGAGAGGGTGCAGAGGAGATTTACCAGGATGTTGCCGGGACTGGAGAATTTTAGCGATGAGGAAAGATTGGATAGGCTGGGGTTGTTTTCCTTGGAACAGAGGAGGCTGAGGGGCGACCTGATTGAGGTGTATAAAATGATGAGGGGCCTGGATAGAGTGGATAGGAAGGATCTGTTTCCCTTGTTAGAGGGGGCATAGATTTAAAGTAATTGGGGGAAGGTTTAGAGGGGAAATGTCTTCACCCAGAGGGTGGTGGGGGTCTGGGGCCTGAAAGGGAGGTAGAGGCAGAAACCCTCACCACATTTGAATGTGCAGCTTGAAGTGCCGTATCCTACAGGGCTACGGACTGAGAGCAGGAAATTGGGATCAGGCTGGGATGGCTCTTGGTCGGCCGGCGAGGATACGATGGGCCGAATGGCCTCTGTATCTTACATATGATTACTATGATTGTATGAGTAGATTTATTAAAAATTGACAAATAGAGAGACGGATAGACAGATAGCGAGACAGAGAGAGAGAGAGAGAGGGAGAGAGAGAGAGCGAGAGAGACAGAGATAGACAGATAGACAGGCAGTTAAATAAATAATAGGGCCAAACCTGCTCAACCTTTCCTCATAAGTCAACTCCCTCATCTCCAGAATTAACCTTGTGACCCTTCTCTGAACAGCCTCCAATGTAAGTATATTCTTCGGATGCCCCTAAAAGTTTGTCAACATCCTTCGCCTGCTCCATGCAGGCCGTGATCCTTACCAACGGATCCATTACAGACCCAATCCATGTCCGGACCGGGGTCAAGCAGGGCTGCGTCATCACTCCAACCCTCTTCTTGATCTTCCTCACTGCCATGCTCCACCTCACAATCAACAAGCTCCCCGCTGGAGTGGAATTAAACTACAGAACCAGTGGGAACCTGTTCAACCTTCACCGTCTCCAGGCCAGGTCCAAGACCACCACAATCTCTATCGTCGAGCTACAGTACGTGGACGACGCCTGCGTCTGCGCACATAGAGAGGCTGAACTCCAGGACATAGTCGATGTATTTACTGAGGCGTATGAAAGCATGAGCCTTACACTAAACATCCGTAAGACAAAGGTCCTCCACCAGCCTGTCCTCGCCGCACAGCACTGCCCCCCCAGTCATCAAGATCCACGGCGCGGCCCTGGACACTTTGGATCATTTCCCATACCTCGGGAGCCTCCTATCAATAAGAGCAGACATTGATGCAGAGATCCAACACCGCCCCCAGTGCGCCAGTGCAGCCTTCGGCCACCTGAGGAAAAGAGTGTTTGAAGACCAGGCCCTCAAATCTACCACCAAGCTCATGGTCTACAGGGCTGTAGTAATACCCGCCCTCCTGTATGGCTCAGAGACATGGACCATGTACAGTAGACACCTCAAGTCGCTGGAGAAATATCACCAACTATGTCTCTGCAAGATCCTACAAATCCCCTGGGAGGACAGGCGCACCAACATTAGCGTCCTCGACCAGGCCAACATCCACAGCATTGAGGCAGTGACCACACTTGGTCAGCTTCACTGGTCAGCCCACATAGTCCACATGCCAGACACGAGATTCCCAAAGCAAGTGCTCTCTGCGGAGCTCCTTCACGGCAAACGAGCCAAAAGTGGACAGCGGAAACGTTGCAAGGACACCCTCAAAGTCACCCTGATAAAGTGCAACATCCCCACTGACACCTGGGAGTCCCTGGCCAAAGACCACCCAAAGTGGAGGAAGTGCATCCGGGAGGGCGCTGAGCACCTCGAGTCTCATCGCCGAGAGCGTGCAGAAACCAAGCGCAGGCAGCGGAAAGAGCGTGCGGCAAACCAGTCCCACCCACCCTTTCCCTCAATGACTATCTGTCCCACCTGTGACAGGGAATGTGGTTCTCGTATTGGACTGTTCAGCCACCTCATTTTAAGACTGGAAGCTAATCTTCCTCGATTCCGAAGGACTGCCTATGATGACTGAGGCAGTTTGTAGAGGGATGTGATCGAGGCCCAGGGGAGGTGTGAGTTCGGGGCCAGGGGCTCAGGGGCAGCACGGGCCCAGCCCACACTGTGCGATATGTGGGCGCACTAGGTCCTTGCAGCAGAGCTGGTCTCCAGTCGTCCTGGTTAACCCTCGCCACTGGACCAAGACCTCGCTCTCTCAAGCCCGTGTGGTGGCTGGTGTGCAACGGTCACCACACGTTAAAAAAATTCACGCACAGGTATCTTCCACACTTCGGGATGTAGTTCGGGATCTGGAATATCAGGTCTTTCATTGAAACACCTGTGAACTTTTTGACATGGAAGCAAGTCATCCTCGACTCAAGAGACTGCCTATGATGATGATGATGACTGAGTCAGTGTGTCTTTTGTGGGACATTAAATCGAGGCCACCTCAAGCCTTCTAAGGACAGCGTACATTATCCCTGTTGTGTATGGAGAAAGAGTCAGACTGAACACTGTGAGCTCAAAGTAAAGTGTGACCTTAGTCTTTTATTGCAGGTCTCCAGAGTGCCTCTCCAACCTGTGAGGCCTCCTTAAATACCTGTGCTCCCAAGGGATTATGGGATCCCTTGAGACTCCAGGGAATGAGCCCTCTGGTGGCTGTACAGAGTATATACAAGTTTACATATATAACAACACTCCTCCCCCCCCCCCCCCCCCCGCGCAAAGTCAATAGTATAACTATTTACAAGGTGAGTCGAACTGGGGCCTTTCTTGCCCTGGTTGATGGTTGAAGGCTGGTGTGGTTGAATCATTTGTTGGGCCCTCGCTGGGCTGCTGTGCAGCTGAACTTGCTGGGCTGCCTGGTGTGTTGGGCCCTGCTGGGCTGCTGTGGATGATGGGTTCTGCTTCGTGGTCAACCATGGTGCCGGTTGCCACTGGTGTGTGTGTTGGAGGATCAAAAAAGGTAGGGTCCAAGGTGGGTTGCTCAGGGTAGTCTGTGAATCTGAGTTTGATTTGGTCCAAGTGTTTCCGGTGAATGAGTCCATTTGAAAATTTGACTCGAAACATCCTGCTCCCCTTTTTGGCCACGACCTTGTCCATAATTTAATACAAATACAGGATCATTAACTTCAATCTCACGTGACACATTTGCGCTATCATGGTATGCACTTTGTTGAAGCCGCCTGCTCTCTACCTGTTCATGTAGATCAGGGTGAACTAACGAGAGCCTTGTCTTAAATGCTCTTTTCATGAGCAGTTCAGCAGGTGGGATCTCAGTGAGTGTGGTCTCGTGGGGTAGCTAAGCAGGACTCGGGATAGGCGAGTCTGCAGTGAGCCTTCAAGCCTTGCTTGATGGTTTGCACTGCTCTCTCTGCCTGATCATTGGACGCTGGTTTAAACGGGGTCGATGTGACATGTTTGATCCCGTTACGGGTCATGAATTCTTTGAACTCAGCACTGGTAAAACATGGCCCATTGTCACTCACCAGGACATCGGGTAAGCCGTGTGTGGCAAACATGGCCCGCAGGCTTTCAGTGGTGGCAGCGGACGTGCTAGCCGACATTATCTCACATTCAATCCACTTGGAGTACGCATCTACAACCACAAGGAACATTTTACCCAAGAATGGGCCTGCATAGTCGACGTGTGCCCTAGACCACGGTTTGGAGGGTCAAGACCATAAACTTAGCGTCGCCTCCCTGGGTACATTGCTTTACTGTGAACATGTATTCCATCTGTGAACGCAGGACTCTAAGTCCGCATCGATACCGGGCCACCACACGTGGGATCTGGCTATCGCTTTCATCATTATGATGCCTGGGTGGGTATTGTGGAGGTCATTGATGAAGGTGTCTCTGCCCTTCTTGGGGACCACTACTCGATTGTCCCACAGAAGGCAGTCTGCCTGTATAGACATTTCATTTTTGCACCGCGGGAACGGCTTTATCTCTTCCTGCATTTCCACTGGGACCCTGGACCAGCTCCCGTGAAGCACACAGGTTTTCCCTTGGGGAAGAGTGACCATAATATGGTAGAATTCTTTATTAAGATGGAAAGTGACACAATTAATTCGGAAACTAGGGTCCTGAACTTAAGGAAACTTAACTTCGATGGTATGAGGCGTGAATTGGCTAGAATAGACTGGCAAAGGAAAGTTAAAAGGTTGACGGTGGATAAACAATGGCAAATATTTAAAGATCACATGGATGAACTTCAGCAATTGTACATCCCTGTTTGGAGTAAAAATAAAGCAGGGAAGGTGGCTCAACTGTGGCTAACAAGGGAAATTAACGATAGTGTTAAAACTAAGGAAGAGGCATATAAATTTGCTAGAAAAAGCAACAAACCTGAGGACTGGGAGAAATTTCGAATTCATCAGAGGAGGACTAAGGGTTTAATTCGGAGGGGGAAAATAGAGTACGAGAGGAAGCTTGCAGGGAACATAAAAACTGACTTCAAAAGCTTCTATAAATATGTGAAGAGAAAAAGATTAGTGAAGACAAACGTAGGTCCCTTGCAGTCAGATTCAGGTGAATTTATAATGGGGAACAAAGAAATGGCAGACCAATTGAACGGTTCTGTCTTCACGAGGGAAGACACGAATAACCTTCCGAATGTACTAGGGGACCGAGGGTCTAGTGAGAAGGACGAACTGAAGGATATCATTATTAGGTGCGAAGTT
Organism: Pristiophorus japonicus; assembly: GCF_044704955.1. Taxonomy (NCBI): domain Eukaryota; kingdom Metazoa; phylum Chordata; class Chondrichthyes; family Pristiophoridae; genus Pristiophorus; species Pristiophorus japonicus. Next base: position 584,800 of record NW_027251434.1, on the reverse strand, counting down.
GTGTTCGGGAAATTGATGGGATTGAAAGTCAATAAATCCCCAGGGCCTGATATTCTGCATTCCAGAGTGCTTAAGGAAGTGGCCCTCAAAATAATGGATGCATAGGTGATTATTTTCCAACAGTCTATCGACTCTGGATCAGTTCCCATGGACTGGAGGGTAGCTAATGTAACACCACTTTTTAAAAAAGGAGGGAGAGAGCAAACGGGTAATTATAGACCGGTTAGCCTGACATCAGTAGTGGGGAAAATGTTGGAATCAATCATTAAGGATGAAATAGCAGCCCATTTGGAAAGCAGTGACAGGATCGGTCCAAGTCAGCATGGATTTATGAAAGGGAAATCTTGCTTGTCGAATCTTCTGGAATTTTTGAAGATGTAACTAACAGAGTGGACAAGGGAGAACCAGTGGATGTGGTGTATTTGGACTTTCAAAAGGCTTTTGACAAGGACCCGCAGAAGAGATTGGTGTGCAAAATCAAAGCACATGGTATTGGGGGTAATGTACTGACGTGGATAGAGAACTGGTTGGCAGACAGGAAGCAGAAAATCGGGATAAACGGGTCCTTTTCAGAATGGCAGGCAGTGACTAGTGTGGTGCCGCAGGGCTCAGTGCTGGGACCCCAGCTCTTTACAATATATATTAATGATTTAAATGAAGGAATTGAGTGTAATATCTCCAAGTTTGCAGATGACACTAAACTGGGTGGCGGTGTGAGCTGTGAGGAGGATGCTGAGAGGCTGCAGGGTGACTTGGACAGGTTAGGTGAGTGGGCAAATGCATGGCAGATGCAGTATAATGTGAATAAATGTGAGGTTATCTATTTTGGGGGCAAAAAAACGAAGGCAGAATATTATCTGAATGGCGGCAGATTAGGAAAAGGGGAGGTGCAACGAGACCTGGGTGTCGTGGTACATCAGTCAATGAAAGTTGGGCATGCAGGTACAGCAGGCGGTGAAGAAGGCAAATGGTATGTTGGCCTTCATAGCTCGGGGATTTGAGTATAGGAGCAGGGAGGTCTTACTGCAGTTGTACAGGGCCTTAGTAGGGCCTCACCTGGAATATTGTGTTCAGTTTTGGTCTCCTCATCTGAGGAAGGACGTTCTTGTTATAGAGGGAGTGCAGCGAAGGTTCACCAGACTGATCCCAGGGATGGCTGGACGAGAGATTGGATCAACTGGGCCTTTATTCACTGGAGTTTAGAAGGATGAGAGGGGATCTCATAGAAACGTATAAGATTCTGACAGGACTGGACAGGTTAGATGCGGGAAGAATGTTCCTGATGTTGGGGAAGTCCAGAACCAGGGGATATGGTCTTAGGATAAGGGGTAGGCCATTTAGGACTGAGATGAGGAGAAACTTCTTCACTCAGAGAGTTGTTAACCTGTGGAATTCCCTGATGCAGAGAGTTGTTGATGCCAGTTCATTGGATATATTCAAGAGGGAGTTAGATGTGGCCCTTTTGGCTAAGGGGATAAAGCGATATGGAGAGAAAGCAGGAATGGGGTACTGAGGGAATGAACAGCCATGATCTTATTGAATGGTGGTGCAGGCTCGAAGGGCCGAATGGCCTACTCATGCACCTATTTTCTATGTTTCTATATTTCTATAGTAAGGTGTCTTGGCTTGTCCAGGTTTTGATCTGCCGGGCAGTGATGGGTGATTGCTCACTCTCAAATGTTTCCATAACCATGGCTAGATCTGCGGGCTGCGCCAGTTCCACCCCTGTGGTGGGCAATGGCAGCCCACTGAGAGCATCAGCACAGTTTTCTGTGCCTGGCCTGCGGTGGATGGTGTAGTTTTATGCAGACAACGTGAGCACCCATCTTTGGATGCGGGCTGATGCGTTGGTATTTATCCCTTTACTCTCGGAAAACAGGGATATAAGTCGTTTATGGTCAGTTTCCAATTCGAATTTTAGCCCAAACAGGTATTGATGCATTTTCTTTACTCCATATACACACGCTAATGCTTCTTTTTCAATCTCTTGGTCTTAGACAGACTCCTGGATGCATAAGCCGATTGCAGTTTCCCGAAATCATTAGCTTGTTGCAATACACACCCGACGCCATATGATAACGCATCACATGCTAGTACCAAACGCTTACATGGATCATACAACACAAGCAATTTGTTTGAGCATAACAATTTTCTCGCTTTTACAAAGGTATTTTCTTGGCTTTTGCCCCAAACCCATTCGCCCCCTTTTTCATAGTAAGACATGCAGTGGTTCTAACAGGGTGCTGAGACCCGGTAAGAAGTTCAAGAGTCCCAGAAACGACCGCAGCTCCGTCACGTTCTGTGGCCTCGGTGTGTTCTCGATTGCCTCCGTTTTCGCGTTGGTGGGCCTGATGCCGTCCGCCCCAATTCTCCTTCCCAGGAACTCCACTTCTGGCGCCAAGAAAATGCACTTCGAGCATTTTAACCTGAGCCCCACGCGGTTGAGTTGACTAAGAACCTCCTCCAGGTTCTGCAGATGCTCGACTGTGTTCCGACCTGTGACCGAGATGTCATCCTGGAAGACCACGGTGTGCGGGATCGACTTCAGTAAACTTTCCATGTTTCTCTGGAATATCGCTGCAGGTGAGGGCCTTCGATGATTTATCCAGTTCCTGCGTCATGTAGGCTGAAGTCAGATCCAGCTTTGTGAACAGCTTTCCTCCCGCCAGCATTGCAAAGAGGTCGTCGGGTTTTGGTAGTGGGTATTGGTCCTGCAGGGAGAAACGATTGATAGTTACTTTGTAATCGCCACAGATTCTGACAGTGCCGTCTCCCTTGAAGACTCGGACAATAGGACTGGCCCACTCGTTGAACTCGATCAGGGAAATGATGCCCTCTTGTTGCAGCCGGTCTAGCTCGATCTCTACCCTTTCTCTCATCATGGAAGGTACTGCTCTCGCCTTGTGATGGATGGGTCGCGCCCCCGGAATTAGGTGGATCTGCACTTTTGTTCCTTGGAATTTCCCGATGCCTGGTTCGAACAGCGAAGAAATTTGTTTAAGACCTGGGCACACGAAGTGTCGTTAACGGGCGATAGCGCTCGGATGTCGTCCCAGTTGCAGCATATCTTTCCCAGCCAGCTTCTGCCGAGCAGCGTGGGCCCATCATCCAGTACCAACCAGAGTGGTAGCTTGTGCACCGCTCCATCACAGGAGACCTTTACAGTAGCACTGCCGATTACAGAAATCAGTTCTTTAGTGTAAGTTCTTAGTCTCGTGCGAACTGGAGTTAAGTCTGGCCTTGAGGCCTTGTTTGACCACAGCCATTCGAAAGTCTTTTTGCCCATGGTGGACTGGCTCGCTCCCGTGTCCAGCTCCATTGACACTGGGAGTCCATTATCGGAGGACAATCCATGGTGAATGTGTGCACCCCATGTACCTCTGCCTCCTCTATCTGAGGCTCTGGTTCGTCGTGATCCTCTGTAGATCTGTCCTCCTCTGAACCATGGTGGTTTGCAGGTTTAACAGGCTTTGCAGCTCGCCTGCACACTCGTTGGAGATGTCCCATTGTTCCACAGCCCTTGCAAACATATCCTTTAAACCGGCATGAATGGAAACGATGATCACCCCCGCAACTCCAACAAGGTGTTAATGGCCTTGCATTCATTACCCTTGATGGTGGACTCTGAGACATCTGCGGACGTGTAGCTGCAGGTATGTGTGACCTGCCCTGTCCGTTATGATTCGAAAACAACATCGCTTTGTTCACAGTACTTGTAGCAGCACTTGTGTGCCGAGAGATTTGCTTTGTGTTGTCACTGGTGGCAATGAGCGCCTGGGCTATCACTATGGACTTACTCAAGGTTGGGTCTCTACAGTCAAAAGTTTGCGAAGTATGGTTTCGTGGCCAATGCCAAGTATGAAAATGTCTCTGAGCATGTGCTCCAAATGACCTTCAAATTCGCAATGTCCTGCAAGGCGTCTTAGCACGGTGACATAACTCATTACTTCCTGGTCTTCAGACCTTTTGTTGGTGCAGAACCGGTACCTCACCATCAGAACACTTTCCTTCGGGTTCAATTGCTCTTGGACCAGTGTGCACAAATCATCGTACGATTTCTCCGTGGGTTTCACTGGAGTGAGCAGATTCTTCATGAGGCCATACGTTGGTGCCCCACAGACGGTGAGGAGGATCGCCCTTCGTTTGGCAGCGTTCTCTTCCCCATCTAGCTCGTTGGCCACGAAGTATTGGTCGAGTCGCTCCACAAAAATTTCCCAATCATCTCCCTCCGAAAATTTTTTCAGGATGCCCACTGTTCTCTGCATCTTTGGGTTCACTATCTGTATCTCATCACCAGTTGTTGTGTATGGAGAAAGAGTCAGACTAAACACTGTGAGCTCAAAGTAAAGTGTGACCTTCGTCTTTTATTGCAGGTCTCCAGAGTACCTCTCCAACCTGTGAGGCCTCCTTAAGTACAGGTGCTCCCAAGGGATTATGGAATGCCTTGGGACTCCGGGGAATGAGCCCTCTGGTGGCTGTACAGAGTAAATACAAGTCCACATATATAACAATCCCATGACAATATTCCTGCACAACATGGTAAAGTGCGGGGATGGGGGCGGGGGCGGGGAGAACAGATATACAGTTCTGCTCCCAGCGACGGGAGACCCCTACGGGATGGGATGTTGCAGATGGAGTATTTGGCAGATGGAGTATAATGTGGTAAAATGTGAGGTTACCCACTTTGGCATAACTAATAGAAGAGCAAATTATAATTTAAATGGAGGAAAGATTGCAAGGTGCTGCGGTACAGCGGGATCTGGGGGTCCTTGTGCATGAAACACAAAATGTTAGTATGCAGATACAGCAAGTGATCAGGAAGGACAAAGGAATTTTGTCCTTTATTGCAAGGAGGATAGAGTATAAAAGCAGAGAAGTCCTGCTACAACTGTACAGGGTATTGGTGAGGCCACACCTGGAGTAATGTGTACAGTTTTTGTCTCCGTATTTACGGAAGGATATACTTGCATTGGAGGCTGTTCAGAGAAGGTTCACACGGTTGATTCCGGAGATGAAGGGGTTGACTTATGAAGAAAGTTTGAGCAGGTTGGGCCTATACACATTGGAGTTCAGAAGAATGATCTTATTGAAACATCTAAGATAATGAGGGGGCTCGACAAGGTGGATCCAACATTGATATTTCCACTGGTAGGGGCCGCCCATTTGAGACGGAGGAGGAGGAATTCTCTACCCCAGAGAGCTGTGGAGGCTGGGTCATTGAATATATTTAAGGCGGCGATAGACAGATTTTTGAGCGATAAGGGAGTGAAGGGTTATGGGGAGCGGGCGGGGAAGTGGAGCTGAGTCCATGATCAGATCAGCCGTGATCTTATTGAATGGCGGAGCAGGCTCGAGGGGCCGAATGGCCGACTCCTGCTCCTATTTCTTATGTTCTTATGTTGCCTCCCTGGGGCCAGAGTCAGAGAGAGGCTGCCAAGCCTTCTGTAGGGGCGAGAGTTCAGGTATGGCAGTCAGTGTTTCAGTATCGAGGGAGGGAGGTAAAAAGCAACACCTCAGAGATAGTAATATTTGGATTACTCTCCATGCCACTGGATTGGTGAGGGTATACATTGAAGGAAAAGTAAGGTTAAATTCAGGTTAGAGACGTTCCTGGGACATTTGTACCAGTTCCTTGGCAGGACGGACTGGTTAAAGATGGACAGGTTGCAGCTGAACACAGCTTGAACTGAGATCCTTGCGTGCAAGTTAACTACTGCTGTGGGGGAGGGGTTGAACTAATTCGACATTGAAGTGGGAATTAAAGAGTTAAACACGTTTTAGATTAGGAAGGCGAAAACACAATTTGCTGATGTGGTGAAATTAGCAGGTGCAACTGTAGGACAGTGGTGCAATTCCTATTATTCAGAGCTAATGTTGTAGGCCTCGGAAGTGGCTTCCTGTTGTTATTAAGAACTAAGAAATAAATTCCTGTTAATGGCAGGAGGCAGGGTGCAGGATAAATATGTTCATACCCAAGGAGGATGTTGAAAAAAATTGTCACGCGATAGAAAGACTGACCAATGATCATGTAAATAATGACTTTGAAAAGAATTCTGGATAAAAGAAGCAGCTCCTGAAGTATTAGAGGAGAACGGTTGGGAAGGTATCCAGTTAAGGAACTGGTGTAGACCGTGTCTCCCTTGATCAAGCAATTAAACAATTCTGTTCTCCCCTACAGAAGGCTCGGTAGCCTCTCTCTGACTCTGGCCCCAGGGAGGCAACATAAGTGTCTTTGTCATTCTCCACAACAAATGGCATAGTCAGCAGGATGCACCCGGGCGCAAGACAGACAGAAGTGTGCAGACCATCACGAGTGAGTAGATATTTTAAATACCACTCATAAATCCGAAGTAATCTGCCGTGAAACGTGTCGGTCGCCTGGGGTGTCCGAGCTTGTGAGAAAGGTCTGTAATGGTGTAAAAGACTTGAGGGTAGTTAAGAGGTCACAATAGTAATTATCAAAGTAGCATCGGCTTGGTAGGTTTGTAATTGCAGACCCTAGGTTCGAGGGAACCAGGTTAAAGGGAACAACAAAGCGATAGAGGGGTAGACGTACCAAACATAGATGCTGTGCAAAGATATGCTAGATTAGGGGCCGGGAGGTTCACTGAGTAGGTATGTTACTGACGACCATAGAAATTGACAGTTACTCTGTTAAGTGACGGATGGAATCCCAAAGAAAACCCCGCAAACAAAAATTATGGTGGGAGAAAGGCAAATAAACAGACGGCCAAAGCAGGTTTGATGGTGGTCAGTCAATGTTTGCAATATAAGACCATGGCTAGATCTCAATTAGAGGAATTGCACAAATGAAGAGTAGGGGATAGAGTGCGTCGATCTAAGAAGAATATAACACCGACACAGAAGCTGCAGCTTTTGTGCTGAGGAAGAGAAAGATAAACTTTATTGAATGAAAGTGGTTGCATGGAAGTTTTCTTGACCGTAGAATATTTGAGGTGGGGGTTAATGAATTTTCCAGTTGTCTGAAAGCCAGCCTTTTAAAAGAGAAATGGTGTATCTGTATCTTTGTTTTAGCTCCACCCACTTTTCCGGGCAGAGAGCTGGAAGTTTTTAACCCTTTGTAGTGTCGCCTTAGATGTGGGAAGTTTATGAAATGTGAAGAAGTTGAATTGTGGCCCTAGAATTGAATGACACTTTAAGTTAGAAACACAGATGTGGATTTATTCGGATGATAAGTTACAGAGCTGCACACCAAGATAAGAATACAAGAAATCGGAGCAGGAGTCGGCCATACGGCCCTTGGAGCCTGCTCCACCATTCAATAAGATCACGGCTGATCTGATCATGGACTCAGCTCCACTTCCCTGCCCGCTTCCCACAAACCTTCACTCCCTTATCGTTCAAATATCAGTCTCTCTCCGCCTTAAATATATTCAATGTCCCAGCCTCCACAGCTCTCTGGGGCAGAGAATTCCACAGATTTACAACCCTCTGAGAGAAGAAATTCCTCCTTATCTCCGTCTTCAATGGGCGGCCCCTTATTCTGAAACTATGTCCCCGAGTTCTAGATTCCATGAGGGGAAACATCCTCTCTGCATTCACCTTGTCAAGCCCTCTCAGAATCTGATAATGAGTATAGGTCCAACCTGCTCAACCTTTCCTCATAAAACAACCCTTTCATTTCTGGAATCGGCCGAGTGAACTTGGCAGATGGAGTATAATGTTGGAAAGTGTGAGGTCATGCACTTTGGCAGAAAAAAATCAAAGAGCAAGTTATTATTTAAATGGAGAAAGATTGCAGAGTAAGGATATACTTGCTTTGGTGACAGTTCAGAGAAGGTTCACTAAGTTGATTCCGGGGATGAGGAGGTTAACTTATGAGGAAAGGTTGAGTCGGTTGGGCCTCTACTCATTGGAGTTCAGAAGAATGAGAGGTGATCTTATCAAAACATATAAGATTATGAGGGGGCTTGACAAGATGGATGCAGAGAGGATGTTTCCACTGATGGGGGTGACTAGAACTAGAGGGCACGATCTTAGAATAAGGGGCCGCCCATTTAAAACTGAGATGAGGAGGAATTTTTTCTCTCAGAGGGTTGTAAATCTGTGGAATTCGCTGCCTCAGAGAGCTGTGGAGGCTGGGTCATTGAATAAATTTAAGACAGAGATAGACAGTTTCTTAAACGATAAGGGAATAAGGGGTAGTGGAGCTGAGTCCATGATCGGATCAGCCATGATCGTATTAAATGGCGGAGCAGGCCGACTCCTGCTCCTATTCCTTATGCTCTTATTTCATTCTTTATTATGAGCCTTCTCTGAACAGCCTCCAGTTCTCCCCTGAGTTTCCGTTTGCAACGATGTGCTTACCAGGAAAAGCGATCTGCTTTATTTTACCTGAAATTTTCCAATCCACAGTTCCTTCTGTGGGAAGCAAAGGTCGACCAATTGTCGAGAGATCTACAGAGAGGTGATTCTTCAACACCCGTTTCATTACAGAAATAACCTGCCACAACTTCAATTTATGCAGCACCATTAACGTAGTAAAACGTCCCAATGACCTTCACAGGAGTGGTGTGAGACAAAATAATTGTGGAGCGCATTGTATCGATGCATTTCATCATCATAGGCTGTCCCTCAGAATCGAGGAAGACTTGCTTCCACTCTAACACGAGTTCTCAGGTGACTGAACGGTCCAATACGTGAATTCCAGTCTCTGTCACAGGTGGGACAGACAGTGGTTGGAGGAAAGGGTGGGTGGGACTGGTTTGCCGCACGCTCCTTCCGCTGCCTGCGCTTGTTTTCTGCATGCTCTCGGCGACGAGACTCGAGGTGCTCAGCGCCCTCCCAGATGCACTTCCTCCACTTAGGGCGGTCTTTGGCCAGGGACTCCCAGGTGTCGGTGGGGATGTTGCATTTTATCAGGGAGGGGTGTCCTTGTAACGTTTCCTCTGCCCACCTGGGGCTCGCTTGCCGTGCAGGAGTTCCGAGTAGAGCGCTTGTTTTGGGGAGTCTCATGTCGGAGGCATGATGATGATGTGGCCTGCCCTTCGGAGCTGGTCGAGTGTGGTCAGTGCTTCGATGCTGGGGCAGGTTGGTTGAGCGAGAACACTGATGTTGGTGCGCCTGTCCTCCCAGGGGATTTGCAGGATCTTGCGGAGTCAGCGTTGATGGTATTTCTTCAGCAATTTGAGGTGTCTACTGTACATGGTCCACGTCTCTGAGCCATACAGGAGGGCGGGTATCCATCAGCATCATCATAGGCAGATCCTCGGAATCGAGGAAGACTTGCTTCCACTCCTGAAGTGAGTTCTTTGGTGGCTGAACAGTCCAATACGAGAGCCACAGACTATGTCACAGGTGGGACAGATAGTCGTTGAGTGAAGGGGAGGGTGGGACTGGTTTGCCACACGCTCCTTCCACTGCCTGTGCTTGATTTCTGCATGCTCTCGGCATCGAGTCTCGATTTGTAGGATCTTGCGGAGACATCGTTGGTGATATATCTCCAGCGAGTTGAGGTGTCTATTGTACATGGTCCATGTTTCTGAGCCATACAGGAGGGCGGGTATTACTACAGCCCTGTAGACCATGAGCTTGGTGGTAGGTTTGAGGGCCTGCTCTTCGAACACTCTTTTCCTCAGGCGGCCGAAGGCTGCACTGGTGCACTGGAGGCGGTCATGTATTAACTGTCATTGTAATCCATGTATAAGCTGACCTAAGTTGTACACCATGAGAACACTGACCATGAGGTGGTGAACTTGTGGGAGACACTCCTAACCTGGACTTTCAGGTATAAAAGGGGAAGTGCCACCCACCTTCTCCACTTCAGTGCTGGCTAATAAAGGTTACTGGTCACAGAGTGACCTTCTCTCTAGTATGGGCCTCGTGTGCATTTGTACTGTATAGTAAGGACATATTATTGCCGACGAGAAACTGGGATTTAAACCACGTGAGCATGGCCACTTGCAACACCGAAGAGAGGTACTGTGTTGGTGATGATTGGGATGACTTTATTGAGAGACTACAGCAAAGTTTCGTCACCAAGGAATGGCTGGGACAGGATTCAGCCGACAAACGCAGGGCTCATCTCCTAACAGTTTGTGGATCCAGGACGTAGTCCCTGATGAAGGAGTGCAGCAGCAAAGAGTGGCATTCGTGAGTTTGGTAAGTGGGCGAGTTCAGGCAAGTGGGGGTGGCAGGTGCTGTTTTGTCTTATTTTTCCGACCAGTGCCAACACTAGAGCAGCTGATAAGGAGTGCGAGAGTAGGAGATGGAGGCCCAGAGACCAGCCCAATCAGCTGCAGACAAAGATAGAGGGGTGCGAAATCGAGAGGTAACGTCACAGCCAAGCTGGTAAGTGGTTGGCTATTCGACTGGTAAGTATAACTCTCTTTTAGACTGACTTTTAGATTGGTTTAATTGGCAGCAAACTACTAAGTAGCTGTTTGGTGTTTAAGTAAATTTTAGTACGTAAATTAATTTAAGGGTTAAGTCATGGCAGGAGAGCTCTGACCCGTATCATGCTCCTCCTGTGCTATGTGGGAAGACAAGGACACTTGACTGCGGGAAGTGTGTCCAGCTGCAGCTCCTGACAGACCGCATGACGACACTGGAGCTGCGGATGGACTCACTCTGGAGCATGCGCGATGCTGAGAATGTTGTGGATAGCACATTTAGTGAGTTGGTCACACCGCAGGTAAGGGTTAGGACAGATAGTGAATGGGTGACCAAGAGACAAGGCAAGAGCAGGAAGGTAGTGCAGGAGTCCCCTGCGGTCATCTCCCTCCAAAACAGATATACCGTTTTGGATTATGTTGGGGGAGATAACTTACCAGGGGAAGGCACCAGCAGCCAGGTTCATGGCACCATGGGTGGCTCTGCTGCACAGAAGGACGGGAAAAGAGTGGGAGAGCGATAGTGATAGGGGACTCCATTGTAAGGGGAATAGATAGGAGTTTCTGCGGCCGCAACCGAGACTCCAGGATGGTATGTTGTCTCCCTGGTGCAAGGGTCAAGGATATCTTGGAGCGGCTGCAGAGCATTCTGGAGAGGGAGGGTGAACAGCCAATTGTCTTGGTACATGTAGGTACCAACGATAAAGGTAAGAAGCGGGAAGAGGTCCTTCAAGTTGAATTTAGGGAGCTAGGAGTTAAATTAAAAAGTAGGACCTCAAAGGTAGTAATCTCTGGATTGCTACCAGTGCCATGTGCTAATCAGAGTAGAGGGAGCAGGATAGTTAGAATAAATACGTGGCTTGAGCAGTGGTGCAAGAGGGAGGGATTCAAATTCCTGGGACATTGGAACCAGTTCTGGGGGAAGTGGGACCTGTACAAAAGGGATGGTCTGCACTTGGGCAGGACTGGAACTGATGTCCTGGGGGTAACATTTGCTAATGCAGTTAGGGAGTGTTTAAACTAATATGGCAGGGGGATGGGAACCTATGCAGCGAGACAGGGTAAAGTAATATGGAGTCAGAAACAGATGGCAGAAAGGTAAAAAGCAATAGTGGAAGGCTGAGTAAACAAAGGCAAGAAACAAAAAGGGCCACACCATATCATAATTCTAAGAGGACAAAGGATGTTCAAAAAACAAGCCTGAAGGCTTTGTGTCTTAATGCAAGGAGTATCCGTAATAAGGTGGATGAATTAACTGTGCAAATAGATGTTAACAGATATGATGTGATTGGGATTACAGAGACGTGGCTCCAGGATGATCAGGGCTGGGAACTCAACATCCAGGGGTATTCAACATTCAGGAAGGATAGAATAAAAGGAAAAGGAGGTGGGGTAGCATTGCTGGTTAAAGAGGAGATTCATGCAATAGTTAGGAAGGACATTAGCTTGGATGTTGTGGAATCTATATGGGTAGAGCTGCAGAACACCAAAGGGCAAAAAACGTTAGTGGGAGTTATGTACAGACCTCCAAACAGTAGTAGTGATATTGGGGAGGGCATCAAACAGGAAATTAGGGGTGCATGCAATAAAGGTGCAGCAGTTATCAAGTGTGACTTTAATATGCACATAGATTGGGCTAACCAAACTGGAAGCAATACGGTGGAGGAGAATTTCCTGGAGTGCATAGGGGATGGTTTTCTCGACCAATATGTCGTGGAACCAACGAGGGGGGAGGCCATCTTAGACTGGGTATTGTGTAATGAGAGAGGACTAATTTGTAATCTCGTTGTGCGAGGCCCCTTGGGGAAGAGTGACCATAATATGGTGGAATTCTACATTAGGATGGAGAATGAAACAGTTAATTCAGAGACCATGGTCCAGAACTTAAAGAAGGGTAACTTTGAAGGTATGAGGCATGAATTGGCTAGGATAGATTGGCGAATGATACTTAAGGGGGTGACAGTGGATGGGCAATGGCAGACATTTAGAGGCCACATGGATGAACTACATCCCTGTCGGCGTAAAAATAAAAAAGGGAAGGTGGCTATCAAGGGAAATCAGGGACAGTATTAAAGCCAAGGAAGTGGCATACAAATTGGCCAGAAATAACAGCGAACCCAGGGACTGGGAGAAATTTAGAACTCAGCAGAGGAGGACAAAGTGTTTGATTAGGTCAGGGAAAATAGAGTATGAGAGGAAGCTTGCAGGGAACATTAAAACGGACTGCAAAAGTTTCAAAAAATATGTAAAGAGAAAAAGGTTAGTAAAGACAAACGTAGGTCCCCTGCAGTCAGAATCAGGGGAAGTCATAACGGGGAACAAAGAAATGGCAGACCAATTGAACAAATACTTTGGCTCGGTATTCACTAAGGAGGACACAAATTACCTTCCAGATATATTGGCATGCAGGTACAGTAGGCGGTTAAGAAAACAAATGGTATGTTGGCCTTCATAGGGAGGGGATTTGAGTACAGGGGCAGGGAGGTGTTACTACAGTTGTACAGGGCCTTGGTGAGGCCACATCTGGTGTATTGTGTACAGTTTTGGTCTCCTAACTTGAGGAAGGATGTTCTTGCTATTGAGGGAGTGCAGTGAAGGTTCACCAGACTGATTCCCGGGATGGCGGGACTGACATATCAAGAAAGACTGGATCAACTGGGCTTGTATTCACTGGAGTTCAGACGAATGAGAAGGGATCTCATAGAAACGTTTAAAATTCTGACGGGGTTAGACAGGTTAGATGCAGGAAGAATGTTCCCAATGTTGGGGAAGTCCAGAACCAGGGGTCACAGTCTAAGGATAAGTGGTAAGCCATCTAGGACCGAGATGAGGAGAAACTTCTTCACCCAGAGAGTGGTGAACCTGTGGAATTCTCTACCACAGAATGTTGTTGAGGCCAATTCACTAAATATATTCAAAAAGGAGTTCGATGTAGTCCTTATTACTAGGGGGATCAAGGGGTATGGCGAGAAAGCAGGAATGGGGTACTGAAGTTGCATGTTCAGCCATGAACTCATTGAATGGTGGTGCAGGTGGTGCAGGCTCAAAGGGCCTACTCCTGCACCTATTTTCTATGTTTCTATGTTTCTATGTATGGATCTTCTAGCGCCAGGGAAGCCGGCGGACAAGACTTTTGAAGAGCTCAGTAAGTTGATCGGGGAACACTTTAAACCGGCGAGCAGCATGCACATGGCGAGACACCGGTTTTACACACACCGGCGGAGAGAAGGGCAAAGTGTTCCAGACTTCGTGGCAGACCTCCGGCGACTGGCGAGCCTATGTAAGTTCCCAGATGCATGCAGAGCGGAGATGCTGCATGACTTTTTTATTGAGGGCATCGGGCACACTGGGATTTTCAGGAAACTGATTGAGACCAAATACTTGACCTTGGAAATGGCGGCTTTGATGGCCCAGACAATTATCTCAGGGAGGAAGAGACCAGAATGATGTTTGACAAAAATCTTGATTTAAATGCAGCAAATGGACAGGGAGTCAACATTGTTAACGCGGCACACAGTTCTCCAGGCAGACAGGGGCAATCGGACATGCCCGAGCATGTAGTCGAACCCAAAGGGGGAATTCAACAGAGACAATGGCTAGCTGAACGGCGATTCATGCCATGGCAAGGGACAATGCGGCCAGTAATGGGGCCATCAACACCTGTCTAGGTATGTTTAAGGACAGTTACAGAGACAGCCAGAGACGATCGACTGGTAATGGACCTTTTGTTTCCAACAATGGCTCATGCTGGAGGTGTGGAGGCAAACACACAGCCAGAGCTTGCAGGTATCAGCCATATACCTGCAGAAACTGCAACGTCAGCGGTCACTTGGCGCGTATGTGCAGGAAGCCTGCAGCCAGGTAGATGTACGAGGAGGACGGGCCTGATGTAAGCCCTATGAGGCTAAATGAACACTGAGATAAATCGCTGGAAGCTGAAGTTCAGCGAGTTCATGTGGAGCACATATACAGTTCATATACCAGGACGCCACCGATAATGATGAAAGTGTTCCTCAATGGCATCGCGGTATCAATGGAGCTAGACACGGGGGCCCAGCCAGTCCCTGATGAGTATCAAACAGTTCAAAAGTTTGTGGGCGTCCAAGGCCAGGAGGCCAAAATTATTGCTGATTGACGCACAGCTACGGACATATACAAAGGAGATCATTCCGGTGCTAGGTAGCGCCATGGTAGTCGTGACCCACAAAGATTCGGAGAACAGGGGATTGCCACTCTGGATTGTCCCGGGGGACGGTCCCGCACTACTGGGGAGGAGTTGGCTTGATGTCATGAACTGGAAATGGGGCGATGTCAATGCAATTTCTTTTGTGGAGCAACTATCATGCTCACAGGTCCTGGACAAATTTGACTCACTATTCCAACCCGGCATTGGCACTTTCATGGGGACCAAGATAGTGATTCACATAAACCTGGACGCCAGGCCAGTACACCACAAGGCCAGAGCGGTGCATACGTGATGCGGGAAAAGATAGAAGGCGAATTGGACCGCCTGCGACGGAAGGCATAATCTCGCCAGTCGAATTCAGTGACTGGGCAAGTCCGATCATGCCAGTGCTCAAGGCGGATGGATCGGTCAGGATATGTGGTGATTACAAGGCCACCATCAATCGGGTGTCACTCCAAGACCAGTACCCGCTACCGAGAGCGGAGGACCTCTTTGCGACGCTATCCGGTGGCAATTTTTTTTCAAAATTGGACCTGACCTCAGCTTACATGACCCAGGAGCTGGCGAGTGAGTCGAAGAAGCTGACCACCATCACGACACACAAGGGGTTGTTTGAGTACAACAAATGTCCGTTCGGGATTTGCTCAGCCGCCGCAATCTTTCAACGAAATATGGAAAGCCTCCTCAAGTTGATTCCAGGGACGGTGGTTTTTCAAGACGACATCCTCATCACGTGTCGCGATACTGAAGAACACCTCCACAACCTGGAGGAGGTGCTACGCAGACTGGACCGGGTAGGGCTGCGACTGAAAAAGGCGAAGTGCGTCTTCTTAGCTCCAGAGGTAGAATTCCTGGGGAGGAGGGTAGTAGCAGATGGGATCAGCCCTACTGCGTCCAAAAAGGAAGCGATCCAGAGAGCACCCAGACCCCGTAACACGATGGAGCTGCGTTCTTTTCTGGGGCTCCTGAACTATTTTGATAACGTTCTTCCCAAATTGAGCACACTGTTAGAGCCGCTACACGTGCTCCTACGCAAAGGTCGTGAATGGGTCTGCGGGGACAGAGAGGAAAGGGTTTTTAATAGAGCACGCAATTTGTTATGCTCCAACAATCTGTTAACGCTATATGACCCATGTAAGAAACTTGTTTTAACGTGCGATGCATTGTCCTATGGGGTCGGGTGTGTGTTGCAGTATGTTAATGCCAAGGGTCAGTTACAGCCGGTAGCTTATGCCTCCAGAAGTCTGTCCCAGGCAGAAAGGGGCTGCAGGATGGTAGAAAAGGAAGCGCTTGCATGTGTATATGCATTAAAAAAAATGCACCAATACCTGTTTGGCAGAAAATTTGAGCTGGAGACAGATTACAAACCCCTAACGTCCCTTTTGGCCGACAACAAGGCCATAAATGCAAATGCGTCGGCCCGCATACAGAGGTGGGCGCTCACGTTAGCCGCCTATGACTATACAATTCGGCACAGACCGAACACTGAAAACTGCGCTGATGCACTCAGCAGGCTCCCACTAGCCACTACCGAGGGTCAACCGAGCATGCTGCTGAGATGGTCATGGCTGTTGAAGCGTTCGAAAGCGAAGGCTCACCTGTGACAGCCCGTCAGATCAACGTCTGGACAAATAGAGACCCGCTACTGTCTTTAGTCAAGAAATGTGTCTTGAATGGGGACTGGGCAGCCATGTACGGAGCATGCCCTGAGGAATTTAAACCATTTCACAGGCGCAAGGATGAACTCTCGATTCAGGCTGATTGCCTACTGTGGGGAAACCGAGTAGTCATGACCCAGATGGGCAGAGAGATGTTCATCAAAGAACTCCACAATGAGCACCCGGGCATTGTCATGGTGAAGGCAATTGCCAGGTCACACGTTTGGTGGCCAGGGATAGATACAGACCTGGAACTTTGTGTTCGCAGGTGCAACACGTGTGCCCAGCTGGACAATGTGCCCAGGGAAGCCCCCCTTAGCCCCTGGTCCTGGCCCACCAAGCCATGGTCACGCATCCATGTGGACTACGCAGGTCCTTTCATGAGAAAAATGTTTTTGGTTGTAGTCGACGCCTACTCCAAATGGATAAAGTGTGACATTCTCAATTCAAGCACATCCTCTGCCACGGTAGAAAGTCTACGGGCAATGTTCGGTGCCCATGGTCTACCGGACGTCTTGGTCAGCGACAATGGCCCGTGCTTCATAAGCATTGAATTCCAGGACTTCATGGCAGGAAATGGTATCAACCATGTCAGAACGGCACCGTTCAAGCCGGCTTCAAACGGCCAGGCAGAACGAGCAGTGCAGATAATCAAACAGGGGATGCTCAGAATCCAAGGGAGTTCCCTACAAAGCCGCTTATCACGCCTCCTGTTGGCCAATAGATCCCGACCACACTCGCTCACAGGGGTTCCACCCGCAGAGCTGCTTATGAAAAGGACGCTCAAAACCAGGTTATCCCTTATACACCCCACCATGAAAGAAATTGTTGAGAGCAGGCGCCGGTCACAATGTGACTACCATGACAGGAATGCGAGGGCGCGATGTATTGATGTCAATGACCCGTCTTTGTCCTCAACTATGCTGCAGGGCCCAAATGGCTCGCAGGCACTGTGATTGCCAAAGAGGGGAATAGGATTCTGGTATTTAAACTTACCAATGGACAAATCTGCCGTAAACACGTGGATCAAACTAAAAGGAGGTTCAGCAACCCCATAGACGAAGCAGAGGAAGAACACAATATAGAGTTCACTCCACCACAGGTGACCGAACACCGGAACCAAAGGGAGGAGAGCCCAGTCACTGTGGGCAGTCCGGACAGGCCTGAGGCACCGCAAACAGCAGACACTCAGGCCAGCGCCCAACACCCGGAGCCCCAACTCAGGCGCTCCACAAGGGAGTGTAAACCACCAGAGAGACTCAACCTGTGATCCCAATAAGACTTTGGCGGGGAGGTGATGTCATGTATTCAACTGTCATTGTAATCCATGTATAAACTGACCTAAGTTGAACACCGTGAGAACACTGACCACTAGGTGGTGAACTTGTTGGAGACACTCCTAACCTGGACTTTCAAGTATAAAAGAGGAAGCTCCACCCATCTTCTCCACTTCAGTGCTGGCTAATAAAGGTTACTGGTCATAGAGTAATCTTCTCTCAAGTATGGGCCTCGTGTGCATTTGTACTGTATAGTAAGGACACATTAGAGGCGGTGTTGAATCTCGTCATCAATGTCTGCATTTGTTGATAAGAGGCTCCAGAGGTATGGGAAATGGTCCACATTGTCCAGGGCCGTGCCGTGGATCTTGATGACTGGGGGGCAGTGCTGTGCGGGGAGGACAGGCTGGTGGAGGACCTTTGTCTTAGGGATGTTTAGCATAAGGCCCATGCTTTCATACGCCTCAGTAAATACATCGACTATATCCTGGAGTTCAGCCTCTGTGTGTGCACAGACGCAGGCATGGTCCGTGTACTGTAGCTTGATGACAGAATTTGGGGTGATCTTGGATCTGGGCTGGAGACAGTGAAGGTTGAACAGGTTCCCACTGGTTCTGTAGTTTAGTTCCACTCCAGCGGGGAGCTTGTTGACTGTGAGGTGGAGCATGGCAGCGAGGAAGATTAAGAAGAGTGTTGGAGCGATGATGGGTATCTCTATAGCCTTGTACACCATGAGCTTGGTGGCAGATTTGAGGGAACCAAGATGCATTTAAGAGGAGGCTAGACAAGCATTCGAGGGAGAAGGGAACAGAGCGTTATGTGGACAGGTTTAGATGTGGAAAGATGGGAGGAGGCTTGAGTGGAGCATAAATGCTGGCATGGACTGGTTGGGCCAAATGGCCTCTTTCGGTGCCGTGAACATGTGTATTCCTCTGTAATTCTGTGTCTTTTTAGCGAGGATCGCTGACAAATTATAATGAGGGTGCAAAGAATCTGCAAGACAAATGTAGGTCCCTTGCAGTCGGATTCAGGTGAATTTATAATGGGGAACAAAGAAATGGCAGACCAATTGAACAAGTACTTTGGTTCTGTCTTCACAAAGGAAGACACAAATAACCTTCCGGATGTACTAGGGGACCGAGGGTGCAGTGAGAGGGAGGAACTGAAGGATATCCTTATTAGGCGGGAAATTGTATTAGGGAAATTGATGGGATTGAAGGCCGATAAATCCCCAGGGCTGGAGGATTGCTAATGTAACACCACTTTTTAAAAAAGGAGGGAGAGAGAAAACAGGGAATTATAGACCATTTAGCCTGACATCAGTAATGGGGAAATTGTTGGAATCAATCATTAAAGATGAAATAGCAACGCATTTGGAAAGCAGTGATAGGATTGGTCCAAGTCAGTCTGGATTTATGAAAGGGAAATCATGCTTGACAAATCTTCTGGAATTTTTTGAGGATGTAACTAGTAGAGTGGACAAGGCAGAACCAGTGGATGTGGTGTATTTGGACTTTCAAAATGCTTTTGACAAGGTCCCACACAAGAGATTGGTGTGCAAATTAAAGCACATTGTATTGGGGGTAATGTACTGATGTGGATAGAGAACTGGTTGGCAGATAGGAAGCAGAGAGTCGGGATAAATGGGTCCTTTTCAAAATGGCAGGCAGTGACTAGTGGAATGCCGCAGAGCTCGATGCTGTGATCCCAGCTCTTTACAATATACATTAATGATTTAGATGAAGGAATTGAGTGTAATATCTCCAAGTTTGCAGATGACACTAAGCTGGGTGGCGGTGTGAGCTGTGAGGAGGACGCTAAGAGGCTGCAGGGTGACTTGGATAGGTTAGGTGAATGGGCAAATGCATGGCAGATGCAGTATAATGTGGATAAATGTGAGGTTATGCACTTTGGGGGCTAAAACACGAAGGCAGAATATTATCTGAATGGTGACAGATTGGGAAAAGGGGAGGTGCAACGAGACCTGGTTGTCATGGTGCATCAGTCATTGAAAGTTGACATGCAGGTACAGCAGGCGGTGAAGAAGGCAAGTGGTATGTTGGCCTTCATCGCTAGGGGATTTGAGTATAGGAGCAGGGAGGTCTTACTGCAGTTGTACAGGGACTTGGTAAGGCCTCACCTGGAATATTGTGTTCAGTTTTGGTCTCCTAATCTGAGGAAGGACGTTCTTGCTATTGAGGGAGTGCAGCGAAGGTTCACCAGACTGATTCCAGTGATGGCAGGACTGACATATGAGGAGAGACTGGATTGACTGGGCCTTTATTCACTGGAGTTTAGAAGGATGAGAGGGGATCACATGGAAACATATAAAATTCTGATGGGACTGGACAGGTTAGATACGGGACGAATGTTCCCGATGTTGGGGAAGTCCAGAACCAGGGGACACAGTCTGAGGATAAGGGGTAGGCCATTTAGGACTGAGATGAGGAGAAACTTCTTCACTCAGAGAGTTGTTAACCTGTGGAATTCCCTACCGCAGGGAGTTGTTGATGTCAGTTCATTGGATATATTCAAGAGGGAGTTAGATATGGCCCTTATGGCTAAAGGGATCAAGGGGTATGGAGAGAAAGCAGGAAAGGGGTTCTGAGGTGAATGGTCAGCCATGATCTTATTGAATGGTGATGCAGGCTCAAAGGGCCGAATGGCCTACTCCTGCACCTATTTTCTATGTTTCTATGTTTCCAAGGTGATTTAGATAGTTTGAGTGAGTGGGCATACACATGGCAGATGCAGTATAACGTGGATAAATGTGAAGTTATCTGCTGTGGTCGGAAAAACATAAGGACAAAGTATTATTTAAATGAAGATGGCTTGTGAAGTGTCGATGTACAGAGGGACCTGGGTGTCCTTGTACATCTGTCATTGAAAGCAAACCTGCAGGTGCAGCAAGCAGTTCGGAAGGCAAATGGTATGTTGGCCTTCATTGCAAGAGGATGGGTAGAGCTGCAGAACACCAAAGAGCAAAAAACGTTAGTGGGAGTTGTGTACAGACCTCCAAACAGTAGTAGTGATGTTGGAGAGGGCATCAAACAGGAAATTAGGGGTGCATGCAATAAAGGTGAAGCAGTTATAATGGGTGACTTTAATATACACATAGATTGGGCTAGCCAAACTGGAATCGATACAGTGGAGGAGGATTTCCTGGAGTGCATAAGGGATGGTTTTCGAGACCAATGTGTCGAGGAACCAACTAGGGGGGAGGCCATCTTAGACTGGGTGTTGTGTAATGAGAGAGGACTAATTAGCAATCTCATTGTGCGAGGCCCCTTGGGGAAGAGTGACCATAATATGGTGGAATTCTGCATTAGGATGGAGAATGATACAGTTAATTCAGAGACCATGGTCCAGAACTTAAAGACGGGTAACTTTGAAGGTATGAGGCGTGAATTGGCTAGGATAGATTGGCGAATGATACTTAAGGGGTTGACTGTGGATGGGCAATGGCAGACATTTAGAGACCGCATGGATGAATTACAACAATTGTACATTCCTGTCTGGCGTAAAAATAAAAAAGGGAAGGTGGCTCAACCGTGGCTATCTAGGGAAATCAGGGATAGTATTAAAGCCAAGGAAGTGGCATACAAATTGGCCAGAAATAGCAGCGAACCCGGGGACTGGGAGAAATTTAGAACTCAGCAGAGGAGGACAAAGGGTTTGATTCGGGCAGGGAAAATGGAGTACGAGAAGAAGCTTGCAGGGAACATTAAGGCGGATTGCAAAAGTTTCTATAGGTATGTAAAGAGAAAAAGGTTAGTAAAGACAAACGTAGGTCCCCTGCAGTCAGAATCAGGGGAAGTCATAACGGGGAACAAAGAAATGGCAGACCAATTGAACAAGTACTTTGGTTCGGTATTCACTAAGGAGGACACAAAGAACCTTCCGGATATAAAAGGGGTCAGAGGGTCTAGTAAGGAGGAGGAACTGAGGGAAGTCTTTATTAGTCGGGAAATTGTGTTGGGGAAATTGATGGGATTGAAGGCCGATAAATCCCCAGGGCCTAATGGACTGCATCCCAGAGTACTTAAGGAGGTGGCCTTGGAAATAGCGGATGCATTGACAGTCATTTTCCAACATTCCATTGACTCTGGATCAGTTCCTATGGAGTGGAGGGTAGCCAATGTAACCCCACTTTTTAAAAAAGGAGGGAGAGAGAAAACAGGGAATTATAGACCGGTCAGCCTGACCTCAGTAGTGGGTAAAATGATGGAATCAATTATTAAGGATGTCATAGCAGCGCATTTGGAAAATGGTGACATGATAGGTCCAAGTCAGCATAGATTTGTGAAAGGGAAATCATGCTTGACAAATCTTCTGGAATTTTTTGAGGATGTTTCCAGTAAAGTGGACAAAGGAGAACCAGTTGATGTGGTATATTTGGACTTTCAGAAGGCTTTCGACAAGGTCCCACACAAGAGATTAATGTGCAAAGTTAAAGCACATGGGATTGGGGGTAGTGTGCTGACGTGGATTGAGAACTGGTTGTCAGACAGGAAGCAAAGAGTAGGAGTAAATGGGTACTTTTCTGAATGGCAGGCAGTGACTAGTGGGGTACCGCAAGGTTCTGTGCTGGGGCCCCAGCTGTTTACATTGTACATTAATGATTTAGACGAGGGGATTAAATGTAGTATCTCCAAATTTGCGGATGACACTAAGTTGGGTGGCAGTGTGAGCTGCGAGGAGGATGCTATGAGGCTGCAGAGTGACTTGGATAGGTTAGGTGAGTGGGCAAATGAATGGCAGATGAAGTATAATGTGGATAAATGTGAGGTTATCCACTTTGGTGGTAAAAACAGAGAGACAGACTATTATCTGAATGGTGACAGATTAGGAAAAGGGAAGGTGCAACGAGACCTGGGTGTCATGGTACATCAGTCATTGAAGGTTGGCATGCAGGTGCAGCAGGCGGTTAAGAAAGCAAATGGCATGTTGGCCTTCATAGCGAGGGGATTTGAGTACAGGGGCAGGGAGGTGTTGCTACAGTTGTACAGGGCCTTGGTGAGGCCACACCTGGAGTATTGTGTACAGTTTTGGTCTCCTAATTTGAGGAAGGACATTCTTGCTATTGAGGGAGTGCAGCGAAGATTCACCAGACTGATTCCCGGGATGGTGGGACTGACCTATCAAGAAAGACTGGATCAACTGGGCTTGTATTCACTGGAGTTCAGAAGAATGAGAGGGGACCTCATAGAAACGTTTAAAATTCTGACGGGTTTAGACAGGTTAGATGCAGGAAGAATGTTCCCGATGTTGGGGAAGTCCAGAACCAGGAATCACAGTCTAAGGATAAGGGGTAAGCCATTTAGGACCGAGATGAGGAGAAACTTCTTCACCCAGAGAGTGGTGAACCTGTGGAATTCTCTACCACAGAAAGTAGTTGAGGCCAATTCACTAAATATATTCAAAAGGGAGTTAGATGAAGTCCTTACTACTCGGGGGATCAAGGGGTATGGCGAGAAAGCAGGAAGAGGGTACTGAAGTTTCATGTTCAGCCATGAACTCATTGAATGGCGGTGCAGGCTAGAAGGGATGAATGGCCTGCTCCTGCACCTATTTTCTATGTTTCTATGTTTCTATGTGAGTACAGGAGCAAGGATGTCTTACTCCAGTTATACAAGGCCTTGGTGAGACCGCACCTGGAGTATTGTGTGCAGTTTGGTCTCCTTACCGAAGGAAGGATATACTTGCCATAGAGGGAGTGCAGCGAAGGTTCACCAGACTGATTCCTGGGATGGCAGGACTGTCGTATGAGGAGAGATTGGGTCGACTAGGCCTGTATTCACTAGAGTTTAGAAGAATGAGAGGGGATCTCATTGTAATGTATAAAATTCTGACGGGGTTGGACAGACTGGATGTGGGGAGGATGTTTCCCGGGGCTGCGAAGTCCAGAACAAGGGGTCACAGTCTCAGGATACGGGGTAGGAAATTTAGGACCGAGATGAGGAGAAATATTTTCACTCAGAGGGTGGTGAACCTGTGGAATTCTCTCCCACAGAAGGCTGTGGAGGCCAAGTCACTGAATATATTTAAGAGGGAGATAGATAGATTTCTAGAAACAAAAGGCATCAAGGGGTTTGGGGGAAAAGCGGGAATATGGTGTTGAGATAGAGGATCAGCCATGATCATATTGAATGGTGGTGCAGGCTCGAGGGGCTGAATAGCCTACTCCTGCTCCTATTTTCTATGTTTCTTTCTATGTTTCTATTGCTCTAGTGCAGTGCTTTGGGACATGGAATAAATTAGCAGTGCTGTATAAATCCATAAACACACGGTGCTGATTCTCTGATCATAGCAAAACTCACACCTGAATCCTGGCCGATACCGGTAATTCCGTCGGTGTTGAGTCCGTTCGAAGGGCGAAGTCTGGCAAAAGACGGTCTCGGCGGGTGCGATTCGCATGCTGGCCTTTCTGACCTGTCAAGACTTCTCCGTACTGATTGTACACACCCCCTGGGAGAAGGACATCACGCGGCGGAGATTTGGGGCTATTTGCCCGACTCTTGCCCAGCGAATGTCCATCAAACTCTCACCCCTGGCAAAAGCAGGTGTGGAGCTTACAGTTACCAGCATAACACTTTCAAAACATCTTAAAAAAACTCATTTTTATATTAAAAGCGCTGTCTATTAAGCTAAGTTTATTTAAAACACGTTGAAAAAACGTTCCAAAAATGATGTCTTTGTTCTAAAACATTTAATTTCAATGAATATTAAATATGTGAGGTCTTTCACTGAGAATCTTAGTTATGAGGACAGATTGGAAAGGCTGGGTTTGTTCTCATTGGAACAGAGGAGGTTGAGAGGAGACCTCATCGAGGTGGACAAAATATTGTGGGGCCTGGACATAGTGGATAGTAAGGGTCTATTTCCATTGGTGGAGAGGTCTATTACGAGGGGACATAGTTTTAAGGTGGTTGGTGGAAGGTTTTGAGGGGATTTGAGGGGGGGCTTCTTTACGCAGAGGGTTGTGGGGATCTGGAACTCGCTGCCTGGAAGAGTGGTGGATGCAGAAACCCTCACCACTTTTAAGAGATGGTTGGATGGGCACTTCAAGTGTAGTAACCTGCAGGGTTATGGACCTAGAGCTGGTAATTGGGATTAGACTGGATGACCTTTTGTTGGACAGAGCAGATATAATGGTAAGTACTGCAGGGAATCGAATACGGCCAGGGTGATCTCCTGGACTAGTGTCGATCGCCTGGATGGGTCGGAGAGGAATTTTCCCAGATTTTTTCTCCCTAAATTGGCCTGGGTTTTTATCTGGTTTTTGCCTCTCCCAGGAGATCACATGACTCCGGTTGGGGTGGAGTGTAGAATGTTTCAGTATAAGGGGTATCGCAGTTGTGTGAGGTGGACTGGTTGGGCTGGGTGCTCTTTACCTTTCCGCCATTGTTCATAGGTTTATGTGTAACCTTCAGGGCTGCTGACCGAGGGCCGTGTGGCTCTTTGTCGGCCGGCGCGGACACGATGGACCGGAATGGCCTCCTTCTGCGCTGTGAATTTCTATGTTTCTATGTTTCTATGTTTCATATATTTATTGTGCTTTGTTTCGGTGTTTTAGAGGGTTTAATTCTCATTGATAGTACATTATTGGGAACCCGTACAGACAGATCTCCCTTGTTTATCAATGAGAATACTGGATGGTGATCGGTGGTACAGACCCAGGTATTTCCAGCAGATGTGTCCGTCCGTGGGAGATGTCATGTTTGTAACCTTCACATAACTGTAACCAATATGTAACAACACTGTACACTGTATACAACTGTGAAATACACACCTAGACCACAGAGGGTGAACTTGTGGGAGACACTCTTTACCTGGTCAGTCAGGTACTTAAAGGGAGGTTCAACGCAGGCTCAACACTCCTTGGTCCTGGGAATTAAGGTGCAGGTCATGTAGTGACCTTGTCTGCAGTATATGCCTCGTGTGACTTTATAGTAAAGTGCAGAGACACTACAGGAGATATCTCCCCGAGCGCTGCCCAACGAATGAACACCTCCGACCGTGATCCTCCGCTCCTCCGGGACCAACAGGTGTTTTGTAAATGTGTTTCGGTCCGAGGTGCACAGGAAGCCTCTAATAACTATTTTTGACATAAATGTGATTAGAATGTTTTAAGGTGTTTTAATTGGGTTAAAAATAAACTTACCCTAATGGACAGGGTTTTTAACATAAAAATGAGTCATTAAATTCAATTTTTCTATGTGTTAAAAGTGTTACGCTGGTATCTGTAAGCTACGAGAATTATAATTTAAATGGAGAAAGATTGCAAAGTGCTGCAGTACAGTGGGACCTGGGGGTACTTGTGCATGAAACACATGTTAGTATGCAGGTACAGCAAGTGATCAGGAAGGCCCAGGGAATGTTGGCCTTTATTGCAAGGGGGATAGAGTATAAAAGCAGAGAAGTCCTGCTACAACTGTACAGGGTATTGGTGAGGCCACACCTGGAGTACTGCGTACAGTTTTGGTTTCCATATTTACGAAAGGATATACTTGCATTGGAGGCAGTTCAGAGAAGGTTCACTCGGTTGATTCCGGAGATGAGGGGGTTGACTTATGAGGAAAGGTTGAGTAGGTTGGGCCAATACACATTGGAGTTCAGAAGAATGAGAGGTGGTCTTATCGAAATGTATAAGCTACTGCGAGGGCTGTACAGGGTGGATGCAGAGAGGATATTTCTCCTCGAGGGGGAAACTAAAACTAGGGGACATAGTCTCAGAATAAGGGGCCGCCCATTTAAAACTGAGATGAGGAGGAATTTCTTCTCTCAGAAGGTTGTAAATCTGTGGAATTCTCTGCCTCAGAGAGCTGTGGAGGCTGGGTCATTGAATATATTTAAGGTGGAGAGAGACAGATTATTGAGCGATAAGGGAGTGAAGGGTTATGGGGAGCGGACAGGGAAGTGGACCTGAGTCCATGATCAGATCAGCCGTGATCTTATTGAATGGCGGAGCAGGCTCGAGGGGCCGAATGGCCGACTCCTGCTCCTATTTCTTATCTTTTCATGGATCGACTTTTCCGAGACCTCACTGGGTACATTAGGCTGATTCCGGAGATGAGGGGATTACCTTATGATGATAGATTGAGTAGACTGGGTCTTTACTCGTTGGAGTTCAGAAGGATGAGGGGTGATCTTATAGAAACATTTAAAATAATAAAAGGGATAGACAAGATCGAGGCAGAGAGGTTGTTTCCACTGGTCGGGGAGACTAGAACTCAGGGGCACAGCCTCAAAATACGGGGGAGCCAATTTAAAACCGAGTTGAGAAGGAATTTCTTCTCCCAGAGGGTTGTGAATCTGTGGAATTCTCTGCCCAAGGAAGCAGTTGAGGCTAGCTCATTGAATGTATTCAAGTCACAGATGGATCGATTTTTAACCAATAAGGGAATTAAGGTTTATGGGGAGCGGGCGGGTAAGTGGAGCTGAGTCCACGGCCAGATCAGCCATGATCTTGTTGAATGGCGGAGCAGGCTCGAGGGGCTCGATGGCCTACTCCTGTTCCTAATTCTTCAGTTCTTATGTTCTTATGTTCTTATGTACATGCACACTTCGTACAGACCAGGCATCCCACGATTTCCGGACCATTAATATTCTATTAGTTTCCAATACAGTTTCCCGTTCCCCATCAAACAGTGCATTAATGGCAAACGTCGCTTCCCTAGCAAACTCCCCCACCCCATTTGCTCACCGATATCTTGGACAGATCTTCTCAGCCTGCTCAGTTCTGAAAAGTAGAACAACGCAATAGTTTTGGAAACAACCCAGTTCCTCATTACTGCCGGTTAACTTTAACTTTCTTACAAGACGTTACATTTCTTTCCGTAACGATAAAGACAGATGGAATCGGGCATTCGGAGAAAAACTAAACACATTTCTAAATCATAACCAATGTGAACAGTTTGTGCGAGGGGCGGAGAATTATCAATTGCGTGATTCCATAAAAAGAAAGACTTGGATTTATATAGCGCCTTTCACGATCACCGGATATCTAAAAGTGCTTTACAGCCAATGAAATACCTTTTGGAGTGTCGTCGATGTTGTAATGTGGGAAATGCGGCTGCTAATTTGCGCACAGCAAGCTCCCACAATCAGCAATGTGATAATGACCCACATCAGCTGTTTTTTTTGTGGATTGCGGGATAAATATTGGTCCCAGGACACCGGGGAGAATTCTCAGTTCTTCTTCGAAATAGTGCTCAAAGATATTTTACATCCACCTTAGAGGGCAGACGGGGCCTCAGTTTGATATTACATCCGAAAGATGGCATCTCTGACAGTGCGGCACTCCCTCAGTACTGCCCCTATGACAGTGTGGCACTCCCTCAGTACTGCCCCTTCGACAGAGCAGTGCTCCCTCAGTACTGCCCCTCCGATAGTGCGGCACTCCCTCAGTACTGCCCCTCCGACAGTATGACACTTCCTCAGTACTACCCCTCCGACAGTGCGGCACTCCCTCAGTACTACCTCTCCGACAGTGCGGTGCTCCCTCAATACTGCCCCTCCAACAGTATGACACTTCCTCAGTACTACCCCTCCGACAGTATGACACTTCCTCAGTACTGCCCCTCCGACAGTGCAGAACTCCCTCAGTACTGCCCCTCCAACAGTGCAGCCTCCCTCAGTACTGCCCCTCCAACAGTGTGGCGATCCCTCAGTACTACCCCTCCGACAGTGCGGCACTCCCTCAGTACTGCCCCTCCAACAGTGCGGCGATCCCTCAGTACTGCCCCTCCAACATTGCGGCGATCCCTCAGTACTGCCCCTCCAACAGTGCGGTGCTCCCTCAGTACTACCCCTCCGACAGTGCAGTACGGCGCTCCCTCAGTACTGCCCCTCCGACAGTACAGTACGGCGCTCCCTCAGTACTACCCCTCCGACAGTGCGGTGCTCCCTCAGTACTGCCCCTCCGCCAGCGCAGTGCAGCGCTCCCTCAGTACTGCCCCTCCGATAGCGCAGTGCAGCGCTCCCTCAGTACTGCCCCTCTGACAGCGCAGTACGGTGCTCCCTCAGTACTACCCCTCCGACAGTGCGGCACTCCCTCAGTACTACTCCTCCGACAGTACGGCGCTCCCTCAGTACTGCAGAAAACAGTGCGACACTGCCTCAGTACTGCCCCTCTGACAGTGCGACACTGCCTCAGTACTGCCCCTCTGACAGTGCGGTGTTCCCTCAGTACTATCCCTCCGACAGTACGGCGTTCCCTCAGTACTGCCCCTCCGACAGTGTGGCGCTCCTTCAGTACTGCCCCTCCGACAGTACGGCACTGCCTCAGTACTGCCCCTCTGACAGTGCGGTGTTCCCTCAGTACTGCCCTTCCGACAGTGCGGCGTTCCCTCAGTACTGCCTCTCCGACAGTGCGGCGCTCCCTCAGTACTGCCCCTCCGACAGTGCGGCGCTCCCTCAGTACTGCCCCTCCGACAGTGCGGCACTCCCTCAGTACTGCCCCTCTGATAGTGCAGCACTCCCTCAGTACTGCCCCTCCGACAGTGCGGCGCTCCCTCAGTACTGCCCCTCCGACAGTGCGGCACTCCCTCAGTACTGCCCCTCTGATAGTGCGGCGCTCCCTCAGTACTGCCCCTCCGACAGTGCGGCGCTCCCTCAGTACTGCCCCTCCGACAGTACGGCGCTCCCTCAGTACTGCCCCTCTGATAGTGTAAATGAATCTAATCACACGGCACAGAAGAAGGTTATTCAACCCATGGGGCATGGAGCCTTACCTGATTCTTTATTGAGCAGTTCCTCGTCTGAAAGAAAGAAATGTTTGAGGATTGAACTTGATGGGGTGAAAATTACGGTTGGAGGCATAATTCTCACAAACGCCTCCGACCCAAATCTTGTAACGAAAATACCCGATGGTCCTGGACACAGCTTGGATTCTAGCTGGAATTCCATGCATAGTGTACGGGAAGAAACTACTCATCGGCACCGAAATATTGGAGTCACGTGGGCCTGGGCAACCAATCCCGGTCCAGTATTCTCGGTGATCAAACGGGAACTCTGATTTTACAAGTTCCCGTTATACCATCAGTGAGAATAAACCCCACCAACAAGAAACACAAAATAATAAATTAAAAAAAACACCTCACATGTTTAACGTTAATGGAAATTAAAGTTAATTAAATGTTTTGGAAAGAAAACATATTTTGGCGGAATTCTTTTCAAGTTTTTTTAATAGGGTTTAAAATAAACTTATTGAACAGGGTTTTTACTCTAAAATTGTGCATTTAAATTTAATTTTTGTACCTCCAAAACATTTAAACGGGTAAAAGTGAGCTATGTTCCTGTGTAAGACTACCAGATGTAAGACTTTCAAAACTTATAAATGTTACAAATTGTCTGGAGCCGCCGATTTTCGGCACTATATTTCCTACAACAAACCTGCCATATTATTAAAAAGGATACAGAGACACTGGAGAGGGTGCAGAACATAACAACATAAGAAATAGGAGCAGGAGTCGGCCATTCGGCCCCTCGAGCCTGCTCCATCATTCAA
Source organism: Pristiophorus japonicus (assembly GCF_044704955.1). NCBI lineage: Eukaryota > Metazoa > Chordata > Chondrichthyes > Pristiophoridae > Pristiophorus > Pristiophorus japonicus. The sequence continues at coordinate 554,816 of NW_027251434.1, read as the reverse complement.
TAAGATCATGGCTGATCTGATCATGGACTCAGCTCCACTTCCCGCTTGCTCCCCATAACCCTTCACTCCCTTATCGCTCAAAAATCTGTCTATCTCCTCCTTAAATATATTCAATGACCCAGCCTCCACAGCTCTCTGGGGCAGAGATTCCACAGATTTACAACCCTCTGAGAGAAGAAATTCCTCCTCACCTCAGTTTTAAACAGACGGCCCCTTATTCTGAGACTATGTCCCCTAGTTCTAGTCTCCCCTATGAGTGGAAACATCCTCTCTTCCACCTTTTCGAGCCCCTCGTTATCTTATAAATTTTGATAAGATCACCTCTCATTCTCCTGAACTCCAATGAGTAGAGGCCCAAGCTACTACCCCCTCATCTCCGCACCCAACCTAGTGAACCTTCTCTGAACTGCCTCCAATGCAAGTATATCCTTCCTTAAATACGGAGAGCAAAACTGTACGCAGTACTCCAGGTGTGGCCTAACCAATAACCGGTACAGTTGTAGCAGGACTTCTCTGCTTTTATACTCTATACAAGGACGATACCAGAAATGTGAGGGTACACATATCGGGAAAGGATGAACAGGCCGGGTCTCTTTTCTCTTGAAAAGAGAAAGCTGAGGGGTGACCTGATAGAGGTGTTTCAAATGATGAAATGTTTTGATCGAGTGGATACAGAGAGTATTTCTGTTGTGTATGCATGCCTGTTTACTGAATGATGTCTGTAACACCGTTATGCAACACTGAATGTTTTATATATGTAAACTTGTATATACCCTGTACAGCCACCAGAGGGCTCTTCCCCTGGAGTCCCAAGGGATCCCATTATCTCTTAGGAACACAGGTACTTAAGGAGGCCTCACAGGTTGGCGAGGCACTCAGGGAGACCTGCAATATAAAACTAAGGTCAAACTTTACTTTGAGCTCATAGTATTCAGTCAGACTCTTTCCTCATATATAACAACTGGCGACGATAACTAACCCAACGATGCAGAGAATAGTGGGCATCCTGGAGAAATTCTCGGAGGGAGATGATTGGGAAACCTTTGTGGAGCGACTAGACCAATATTTCATGGCCAACGAGCTAGATGGGGAAGAGAGCGCAGCCAAACGAAGGGCAATCCTCCTCACCATCTGCAGGGCACCAACGTATGGCCTCATGAAAAACTGCTTGGTCCAGCGAAACTCACAGAGAGATCATACGATGATTTGTGCACACTGGTCCGAGAGCATTTGAACCCGAAGGAAAGCGTTCTGATGGCGAGGTACCGGTTCTACAAGATCTGAAGGCCAGGAAGTGGCGAGTTACGTCGCCGAGCTGAGACGCCTTGCAGGACATTGCGAATTTGGAGGACATTTGAAGCACATGCTCAGAGACATTTTCGTACTTAGCATTGGCCACGAAACCACACTTTGCAAACTTTTGACTGTAGAGACCCCAACCTTGAGTAAGGCCATAGCGATAGCCCAGGTGTTCATTGCCACCAGTGACAATACGAAGCAAATCTCTCAGCACACAAGTGCTGCTACAAGTACTGTGAACAAAGTGATGTTGTTTTCAAATTGCAACGTACAGGGCAGGTCACACATGCCTGCAGCTACACGTCCGCAGGTGTCTCAGAGTCCACCATCAAAGGTGATGAATGCAAGGCCATTAACACCTTGTTGGCGCTGTGGGGGTGATCATCGTTTCCATTCATGCCAATTCAAAGGATACCTTTGCAAGGGCTGTGGAACAATAGGACATCTCCAACGTATGTGCAGGGGAGCTGCAAATCCTTTTAATCCTGCAAACCACCACGTTGCAGGGAAGAACAGATCCACGGAGGATCACGACGAACCAGAGCCTCAGACCGAGGAGGTAGAGGTCCATGGGGTGCACACATTCACCATGAATTGTCCCCCAATAATGCTGAACGTTAAGCTAAATGGACTCCCGGTGTCAATGGAGCTGGACATGGGCGCGAGCCAGTCCATCATGGGCAAAAAGGCTTTCGAAAAATTGTGGTGCAGCAAGGCCTCAAGGCCAGTCTTGACTCTAATTCACTCGAGACTAAGAACTTACACAAAGGAACTGATTCCTGTAATTGGCAGTGCCACTGTAAAGGTCTCCTACGATGGAGCGGTGCACAAGCTACCACTCTGGGTGGTACCGGGCGATGGTCCCACACTGCTCGGCAGGAGCTGGCTGGGAAAGATACGCTGGAACTGGGACGATATCCGAGCCCTATCGCCCGCTGATGACACTTCTTGTGCCCGGGTCTTAAACAAGTTCCCTTCATGTCAAACCAGGCATCGGGAAGTTCTAAACAGCAAAAGTACAGATCCACTTAATTCCGGGGGCGAGACCCATCCATCATAAGGTGAAATCAGTACTGTACATGATGAGAGAAAGGGTAGAGATCGAGCTAGACTGGCTACAAAGAGAGGGCATCATTTCACCGATGGAGTTCAATGAGTGGGCCAGTCCTATCGTCCCAGTCCTCAAGGGAGACGGCACCGTCAGAATCTGTGGTGATTACAAAGTAACTATCAATCGTTTCTCCCTGCAGGACCAATACCCACTACCAAAGCATGACGACCTTTTTGCAACGCTGGCGGGAGGAAAGACTTTCACGAAGCTGGACTTGACCTCAGCCGACATGACGCAGGAGCTGGAGGAATCATCGAAGGCCCTCACCTGCATCAACACACACAAAGGTCTCTTCGTTTATAACAGATGCCCATTTGGAATTCGATCAGCCACGGCGATATTCCAGGGAAGCATGAAAATCTTACTAAGGTTGGTCCCGTGCACAGTGGTCTTCCAGGACGACATCTTGGTTACAGGTTGGGACACAGTTGAGCATCGGCAGAACCTGGAAGAGGTTCTTAGTTGACTCAACCACGTAGGGCTCAGGTTAAAACGCTCAAAGTGTGTTTTCCTGGTGCCTGAAGTGGAGTTCCTGAGGAGGAGGATCGCGCTGGACGGCATTAGGCCCACCGATTCGAAGACAGAGGCAATCGAGAACGCACTGAGACCATTGAGCGTGATGGAGCTGCGGTCATTTCTGGGACTCCTGAACTACTTTTGTAAGCGTGAATGTTCACTCGTCACTCTGGGTCGGTTCCATACATCCAAACAGTTTATTACGCCGGCGGGGAGATGAAGCCACTGGTTTAAGGAGCTAGGAGCTAAATTAAAAAGTAGGACCTCAAAAGTAGTAATCTCGGGATTGCTACCAGTGCCACGTGCTAGTCAGAGTAGGAATCGCAGGATAACGCAGATGAATACGAGGCTTGAGCAGTGGTGCAGCAGGGAGGGATTCAAATTCCTGGGGCATTGGAACCGGTTTTGGGGGAGGTGGGACCAGTACAAACCGGACGGTCTGCACCTGAACAGGACCGGAACCAATGTCCTAGGGGGAGTGTTTGCTCGTGCTGTTGGGGAGGAGTTAAACTAATATAGCAGGGGGATGGGAACCAATGCAGGGAGACAGAGGGAGACAAAAAGGAGACAAAAGCAAAAGACAGAAAGGAGATGAGGAAAAGTGGAGGGCAGAGAAACCCAAGGCAAAGAACAAAAAGGGCCACTGTACAGCAAAATTCTAAAAGGACAAAGGGTGTTAAAAAAACAAGCCTGAAGGCTTTGTGTCTTAATGCAAGGAGTATCCGCAATAAGGTGGATGAATTAACTGTGCAAATAGATGTTAACAAATATGATGTGATTGGGATTACGGAGACGTGGCTCCAGGATGATCAGGGCTGGGAACTCAACATCCAGGGGTATTCAACATTCAGGAAGGATAGAATAAAAGGAAAAGGAGGTGGGGTAGCATTGCTGGTTAAGGAGCAAATTAAGGCAATAGTTAGGAAAGACATTAGCTTGGATGATGTGGAATCTATATGGGTAGAGCTGCAGAACACCAAAGGGCAAAAAACGTTAGTGGGAGTTGTGTACAGACCTCCAAACAGTAGTAGTGATGTTGGGGAGGGCATCAAACAGGAAATTAGGGGTGCATGCAATAAAGGTGCAGCAGTTATAATGGGTGACTTTAATATGCACATAGATTGGGCTAGCCAAACTGGAAGCAATACGGTGGAGGAGGATTTCCTGGAGCGCATAAGGGATGGTTTTCCAGACCAATATGTCGAGGAACCAACTCGGGGGGAGGCCATCTTAGACTGGGTGTTGTGTAATGAGAGAGGATTAATTAGCAATGTCATTGTGCGAGGCCCCTTGGGGAAGAGTGACCATAATATGGTGGAATTCTGCGTTAGGATGGAGAATGAAACAGTTAATTCAGAGACCATGGTCCAGAACTTAAAGAAGGGTAACTTTGAAGGTATGAGGCGTGAATTTGCTAGGATAGATTGGCGAATGATACTTAAGGGGTTGACTGTGGATGGGCAATGGCAGACATTTAGAGACCGCATGGATGAATTACAACAATTGTACATTCCTGTCTGGCGTAAAAATAAAAAAGGGAAGGTGGCTCAACCGTGGCTATCTGGGGAAATCAGGGATAGTATTAAAGCCAAGAAAGTGGCATACAAATTGGCCAGAAATAGCAGCGAACCCGGGGACTGGGAGAAATTTAGAACTCAGCAGAGGAGGACAAAGGGTTTGATTCGGGCAGGGAAAATGGAGTACGAGAAGAAGCTTGCAGGGAATATTAAGGCGGATTGCAAAAGTTTCTATAGGTATGTAAAGAGAAAAAGGTTAGTAAAGACAACATAGGTCCCCTGCAGTCAGAATCAGGGGAAGTCATAACGGGGAACAAAGAAATGGCAGACCAATTGAACAAGTACTTTGGTTCGGTATTCACTAAGGAGGACACAAACAACCTTCCAGATATAAAAGGGGTCAGAGGGTCTAGTAAGGAGGAGGAACTGAGGGAAATCTTTATTAGTCGGGAAATTGTGTTGGGGAAATTGATGGGATTGAAGGCCGATAAATCCCCAGGGCCTGATGGACTGCATCCCAGAGTACTTAAGGACGTGGCCTTGGAAATAGCGGATGCATTGACAGTCATTTTCCAACATTCCATTGACTCTGGATCAGTTCCTATGGAGTGGAGGGTAGCCAATGTAACCCCACTTTTTAAAAAAGGAGGGAGAGAGAAAACAGGGAATTATAGACCGGTCAGCCTGACCTCAGTAGTGGGTAAAATGATGGAATCAATTATTAAGAATGTCATAGCAGCGCATTTGGAAAATGGTGACATGATAGGTCCAAGTCAGCATGGATTTGTGAAAGGGAAATCATGCTTGACAAATCTTCTGGAATTTTTTGAGGATGTTTCCAGTAAAGTGGACAAAGGAGAACCAGTTGATGTGGTAAATTTGGAATTTCAGAAGGCTTTCGACAAGGTCCCACACAAGAGATTAATGTGCAAAGTTAAAGCACATGGGATTGGGGGTAGTGTGCTGACGTGGATTGAGAACTGGTTGTCAGACAGGAAGCAAAGAGTAGGAGTAAATGGGTACTTTTCAGAATGGCAGGCAGTGACTAGTGGGGTACCGCAAGGTTCTGTGCTGGGGCCCCAGCTGTTTACATTGTACATTAATGATTTAGACGAGGGAATTAAATGTAGTATCTCCAAATTTGCGGATGACACTAAGTTGGGTGGCAGTGTGAGCTGCGAGGAGGATGCTATGAGGCTGCAGAGTGACTTGGATAGGTTAGGTGAGTGGGCAAATGAATGGCAGATGAAGTATAATGTGGATAAATGTGAGGTTATCCACTTTGGTGGTAAAAACAGAGAGACAGACTATTATCTGAATGGTGACAGATTAGGAAAAGGGAAGGTGCAACGAGACCTGGGTGTCATGGTACATCAGTCATTGAAGGTTGGCATGCAGGTACAGCAGGCGGTTAAGAAAGTAAATGGCATGTTGGCCTTCATAGCGAGGGGATTTGAGTACAGGGGCAGGGAGGTGTTGCTACAGTTGTACAGGGCCTTGGTGAGGCCACACCTGGAGTATTGTGTACAGTTATGGTCTCCTAACTTGAGGAAGGACATTCTTGCTATTGAGGGAGTGCAGCGAAGATTCACCAGACTGATTCCCGGGATGGTGGGACTGACCTATCAAGAAAGACTGGATCAACTGGGCTTGTATTCACTGGAGTTCAGAAGAATGAGAGGGGACCTCATAGAAACGTTTAAAATTCTGACGGGTTTAGACAGGTTAGATGCAGGAAGAATGTTCCCGATGTTGGGGAAGTCCAGAACCAGGGGTCATAGTCTAAGGATATGGGGTAAGCCATTTAGGACCGAGATGAGGAGAAACTTCTTCACCCAGAGAGTGGTGAACCTGTGGAATTCTCTACCACAGAAAGTAGTTGAGGCCAATTCACTAAATATATTCAAAAGGGAGTTAGATGAAGTCCTTACTACTCGGGGGATCAAGGGGTATGGCGAGAAAGCAGGAAGAGGGTACTGAAGTTTCATGTTCAGCCATGAACTCATTGAATGGCGGTGCAGGCTAGAAGGGCTGAATGGCCTACTCCTGCGCCTATTTTCTATGTTTCTATGTTTCTATGTTTCATCCAGACACTTTTCTCCATCGAACAAAGAAATTCAGTGATATTTATATGTTTTACAACAGTTCACTATAATTACTCAACCTATGTCTGGACACAATCCAATCGTAACGATTATAGATTATATACAGGTTTCTTTTGGCCAATAAAATTAACCCTCAAGTATAAAGGGCTGCATGGTCAGCTCATGTTTTCCAGACCCCCCCCCCACCATTATCTCTGTTGTCCTTGGGTTCTGCCTGTGCCTGACTTTCTTATCTTAACATAGCTTCAGGGATTCCTTTGTTCAGTGTTCTGCTAGGACATCTTGTCTGGGGTTGTTGATTAAAGACATTCTGCTGAACTGCAGTGTCATCAGCTATCCAAAAAGTTAGCCAACTTGGTTAGCTGAATAGCCCCAGTGCTTTGCGGAATCCCTGGCAGCCATTTTATGTCAGGCAGCCATTTTATACATATATAGACATACATTCTGCAGATGCCTTCGCCTTTGAAGGTGCCCGATAACACTTTGGTAACTTCTTACCGGGTCTCAGCACACTGTTAGAACCACTGCACGCCTTACTGTTTAAAGGGGACGAATGGGTATGGGGCAAAAGTCAAGAAAATGCCTTTGTAAAAGCTAGAAAACTGTTACGCTCAAACAAATTGCTTGTGTTGTATGATCCATGTAAGCATTTGGTACTAGCATGTGATGCGTCATCGTACGGCATTGGGTGTGTATTGCAACAAACTAATGATTTTGAGAAATTACAACCGATTGCGTATGCATCCAGAAGTCTGTCCAAGGCTGAGAGAGCCTACAGCGTGATTGAAAAAGAAGCGTTAATGTGTGTCTATGGGGTAAAGAAGATGCATCAATATCTGTTTGGGCTCAAATTTGAATTGTAAACTGACCATAAACCACTGATATCCCTGTTTTCTGAGAGTAAAGAGATAAATACCAACGCATTGGCCCGCATCCAGAGATGGGCGCTCACGTTGTCCACATACAACTGCACCATCCGCCACAGGCCAGTCACAGAAAACTGCGCCGATGCTGATATGTCCTTACTATACAGTACAAATGTACACGAGGCCCATACTTGAGAGAAGGTCACTCTGTGACCAGTTACCTTTATTACCAAGACCTCAAGTGATGAAGGTGGGTGGAGCTTCCCCTTTTATACCTGAAAGTCCAGGTTAGGTGTGTCTCCCACAAGTTCACCCCCTTGTGGTCAATGTTCTCAAGATGTACAACTTAGGTCAGCTTATACATGGGTTACAATGACAGTTAAATACATGACATCACCTCCCCCCCAAATTCTTATTGGGATCACAGGTTAAGTCTCTCTGGTGGTTTATGCTCCCTTGTAGAGCGCCTGAGTTGGGGCTCCGGTTGTTGGGCGCTGGCCTGAGTGTCTGCTGTTTGCGGTGCCTCAGGCCTGTCCGGACTGCCCACAGTGACTGGACTCTTCTCCACTTGGTTCCGGTGTTCGGTCACCTGTGGTGGAGTAAACTCTACGTCGTTTTCTTCCTCTGCTTCGTCTATGGGGTTGCTGAACCTCCTTTTAGTTTGACCCACGTGTTTGCGGCAGATTTGTCCATTGGTAAGTTGAACTACCAAAATCCTATTCCCCTCTTTGGCAATCACAGTACCTGCAAGCCATTTGGGCCCTGCAGCGTAATAAAGGACAAAAACAGGATAATTGACATCAATACATCGCGCCCTCGCATTCCTGTCATGGTAGTCACATTGTGACCGGCGCCTGCTCTCAACAATTACTTTCATGGTGGGGTGTATGAGGGATAACCTGGTTTTGAGCGTCCTTTTCATTAGCAGCTCTGCGGGTGGAACCCCTGTGAGCGAGTGTGGTCAGGATCTATTGGCCAACAGGAGGAGTGATAAGTGGCTTTGTAGGGAACCCCCTTGGATTCTGAGCATCCCCTGTTTGATTATCTGCACTGCTCGTTCTGCCTGGCCGTTTGAGGCCGGCTTGAACGGTGCCGTTCTGACATGGTTGATTTCATTGCCTGCCATGAAGTCCTGGAATTCAGTGCTTGTGAAGCACGGGACATTGTTGCTGACCAAGACATCTGGTAGACCATGGGCGGCGAACATTACCCGTAGACTTTCTACCATGGCAGAGGATGTGCTTGAATTTAAAATGGCACACTCGATCCATTTGGAGTAGGCGTCTACTTCAACCAAAAACGTTTTTCCCATGAAATGACCTGCGTAGTCCACATGGATGCGTGACCATGGCTTGGTGGGCCAAGACCAGGGGCTAAGGGGGGCTTCCTGGGTGCGTTGCCCAGCTGAGCACACATGTTGCACCTGCGAACACAAAGTTCCAGGTCTGCATCTATCCCTGGCCACCAAACGTGAGACCTGGCAATTGCCTTCATCATGACAATGCCCGGGTGCTCATTGTGGAGTTCTCTGATAAACACCTCTCTGCCCCTCTGGGGCATGACTACTTGGTTTCCCCACAGTAGACAATCAGCCTGAATCAAGAGTTCATCCTTGCGCCTATGAAATGGTTTAAATTCCTCAGGGCATGCCCCGTACGTGGCTGCCCAGTCCCCATTCAGGACACATTTCTTAACTAAAGACAGTAGCGGGCCTTTATTTGTTCAGAGTTTAATCTGATGGGCTGTCACAGGTGAGCCTTCGCTTTTGAAAGCTTCAACAGCCATGACCATCTCAGCATCATGCTCAGTTGCCCCCTCAGTGATGGCTAGTGTGAACCTGCTGAGTGCATCGGCGCAGTTTTCGGTGCCTGGTCTGTGCCGAATTGTGTAGTCATAGGTGGCTAACGTGAGTGCCCACCTCTGTATGCCGGCCGAAGCATTCGCATTTATGGCCTTGTTGTTGGCCAAAAGGGACGTTAGGGTTTGTGATCTGTCTCCAGCTCAAATTTCCTGCCAAACAGGTACTGGTGCAATTTTCTTTTACTATATATACACATGCAAGCGCTTCCTTTTCTACCACCCCGTAGCCCCTTTCTGCCTGTGACAGATTTCTGGATAAGCTACCGGCTGTAACTGACCCTTGGCATTCACATGCTGCAACACACACCCGACCCCATAGGACGACGCATCGCACGTTAAAACAAGTTTCTCACACGGGTCATATAAAATTTACAGATTGTTGGAGCATAACAAATTGCGTGCTCAATCAAAAGCCCTTTCCTGGCTGTCCCCCCAGACCCAATAACAACCTTTGCGTAGGAGCACGTGTAGCGGCTCGAACAGCCTGCTCAATTTGGGAAGAAAGTTACCAAAATAATTCAGGAGCCCCAGGAACGAACGCAGCTCCGTCGTGTTACGGGGTCTGGGTGCTCTCTGGATCACTTCTATTTTGGATGCAGTAGGTCTGACCCCGTCTGCTGCTACCCTCCTCCCCAGGAATTCTATCTCTGGAGCTAGGAAGACGCACTTCGCCTTTTTCAGTCGCAGCCCTACCCGGTCCAGTCTGCGTAACACTTCCTCCAGGTTGTGGAGGTGTTCTTCAGTATCGTAACCCGTAATGAGGATGTCGTCTTGAAAAACCACCGTCCTTGGAATCGACTTGAGGAGGCTTTCTATATTTCGCTGAAAGATCACGGCGGCCGAATTAATCTCGAACGGACATCTGTTGTACTCAAACAACTCTTTGTGTGTCATGACAGTGGTCAGCTTCTTCGACTCACTCGCCAGCTCCTGGGTCATGTAAGCTGAGGTCAGGTCCAATTTTGAAAAAAGTTTGCCACCGGATAGTGTCGCAAAGAGGTCCTCCAATCTCGGTAGCGGGTACTGGTCTTGGAGTGACACCCGATTGATGGTGGCCTTGTAATCACCACATATGCTGACTGACCCATCCGCCTTGAGCACCGGCACAATCGGGCTCACCCAGTCACTGCATTCGACTGGCGAGATGATGCCTTCCCTCAGCAGGCGGTCCAATTCGCCTTCTATCTTTTCCCGCATCACGTACAGCACCGCTCTGGCCTTGTGGTGTACTGGACTGGCGTCCGGGTTTATGTGAATCACTCCATTGGTCCCCATGAAAGTCCCGATGCCGGATTGAAATAATGAGTTCAATTTGTCCAGGACCTGTGAGCAGGATACTCGCTCCACAGAAGAAATTGATTTGACATTGCCACATTTCCAGTTCATGACAGCAAGCCAACTCCTCCCCAGTAGTGCGGGACCGTCCCCTGGGACAATCCAGAGTGGCAACCTGTTCTCCGAATCTTTGTGGGTCACGACTACCGTGATGCTGCCGAGCACCGGAATGATCTCCTTTGTATATGTCCATAGCTGTGCGTCAATCGGCGATAATTTTGGCCTCCTGGCCTTGGACACCCATAATCTTTCGAACTGTTTGATACTCATCAGTTACTGGCTGGCCCCCGTGTCTAGCTCCATTAATACTGGGATGTCATTGAGGAGCACTTTCATCATTATCGGTGGCGTCCTGGTGTATGAACTGTATATGTGCTCCACATGAACTCGCTGAACTTCAGCTTCCAGCGATTTCCCTCAGTATTCATTTGGCCTCGTAGGGCTTGCATCGGGCCCATCAACCTGGCTGCAGGCTTCCTGCACATACGCGCCAAGTGACCGCTGACGTTGCAGTTTCTGCAGGTATATTGCTGATACCTGCAAGCTCTGGCTGTGTGTTTGCCTCCACACCTCTAACATGAGCCGTTGTTGGAAACAAAAGGTCCATTACCAGTCGATCGTCTCTGACTGTCTCTGTAACTGTCCTTAAGCGCACCATTAACAGGTGTTGATGGCCCCATTACTGGCCGCATTGTCCATTGCGATGGCACAAATCGCCGTTCAGCTAGCCATTGTCTCTGTTGAATTCCCCCTTTGGGTTCGACTACATGCTCGGGCATGTCCGATTGCCCTTGTCTGCCTAGAGAACTGTGTTCCCATTAACAATGTTGACTCCCTGGTCGTTTGCCGCATTTGAGTCAAGATTTTTGTCATACATCATTCTGGTCTCTTCCTCCCCTGAAATAAATGTCTGGGCTATCAGAGCCGCCGCTTCCAAGGTCAAGTCTTTGGTCTCAATCAGTTTCCTGAAAACCCCAGCGTGCCCGCTGCCCTCATTAAAAAAGTCTCGCAGCATCTCCGCTCTGCATGCATCTGGGAACTTACATAGGCTCGCCAGTCGCCGGAGGTCTGCCACGAAGTCTGGAACACTTTGCCCTTCTCGCCGCCGGTGCTTGTAAAACCGGTGTCTCGCCATGTGCATGCTGCTTGCCGGTTTAAGGTGTTCCCCGATCAACTTACTGAGCTCTTCGAACGTCTTGTCCGCTGGCTTCTCTGGCGCTAGAAGGTCCTTCATCAGGGAGTACGTTCTGGAACCACAAACCGTCAGGAGATGAGCCCTGCGTTTGTCGGCCGATTCCTGTCCCAACCATTCCTTAGTGACAAAACTTTGCTGTAGTCTCTCAATAAAGTCATCCCAATCATCACCAACACAGTACCTCTCGTCTGTGCTGCTAGTGGCCATGCTCACGTGGTTTAAATCCCAGTTTCTCGTCGCCAATGATATATCCTTACTATACAGTATAAATGCACACGAGGCCCATACTTGAGAGAAGGTCACTCTGTGACCAGTTACCTTTATTACCCAGACCTCAAGTGATGAAGGTGGGTGGAGCTTCCCCTTTTATACCTGAAAGTCCAGGTTAGGAGTGTCTCCCACAAGTTCACCCCTTGTGGTCAATGTTCCCAAGGTGTACAACTTAGGTCAGCTTATACATGGGTTACAATGATAGTTCAATACATGACAGATGCTCTCAGTAGGCTGCCATTGCCCACCACGGCAGCCTACTGAGAGCATCTAAATAGCCATGGTAATGGAAGCATTTGAGAGTGAGCAATCAACTGTCACAACGTGACAGATTAGAACCTGGACAAGCCAGGACCCCTTACTGTCCCTAGTTAAAAGCTGTGTGCTTCACGGGAGCTGGCCCAGTGTCCCAGTGGAAATGCAGGAAGAGATAAAGCCGTACCTGCGGCGCAAAGGTGAAATGTCTGTACAGGCAGACTGCCTTCTGTGGGGCAATCGAGTAGTGGTTCCCAAGAAGGGCAGAGACACCTTCATCAGTGACCTCCACAATACCCACCCAGGCATCGTAATGATGAAAGCGATAGCCAGATCCCATGTGTGGTGGCCCGGTATCGATGCGGACTTAGAGTCCTGCGTTCACAGAAGTAATACATGCTTGCAGTTAAGCAATGCGCCCACGGAGTTGCCACTAAATTTATGGTCTTGGCTCTCCAAACCGTGGTCTAGGGTCCAGGTCGACTATGCAGGCCCGTTCTTAGGTAAAATGTTCCTTGTGGTTGTAGATGCGTACTCCAAATGGATTCAATGTGAGATAATGTCAGCTAGTACGTCCGCTGCCACTACTGAAAGCCTGCGGGCCATGTTCGCCATGCACGGCCTGCCTGATGTCCTTGTGAGCGACAACGGGCCGTGTTTCACCAGTGCCGAGTTCAAAGAATTCATGACTCGTAACGGGATCAAACATGTCACATCTGCCCCGTTCAAACCAGCAACCAATTGTCAGCCAGAGAGAGCAGTGCAAACTATCAAACAAGGCTTGAAGAGGGTAACTGAAGGCTCACTGCAGACTCGCCTATCCCGAGTCCTGCTTAGCTACCGCACGAGACCCCACTCACTCACTGGGATCGCACCTGCTGAACTGCTCATGAAAAGGGCACTTAAGAAAAGGCTCTCGATAGTTCACCCTGATCTACATGAGCAGGTAGAGAGCAGGCGGCTTCAACAAAGTACATACCATGATAGCGTAAATGTGTCACGTGAGATTGAAATCAATGATCCTGTATTTGTATTGAATTATGGACAAGGTCCCAAGTGGCTTCCCGGCATTGTCGTGGCCAAAGAGGGGAGCAGGGTATTTTGGGTCAAACTTTCAAATGGACTGATTCACCAGAAACACTTGGACCAAATCAAACTCAGATTCACGGACTATCCTGAGCAACCCACCTTGGACCCTACCTTTTTTGATCCCCCAACATACACACCAGTGGCAACCGACACCACGGTTGGCCACGAAGCAGAACCTATCATCCACAGCAGCCCAGCAGGGCCCAACAAATGATTCAACAACACCAGCCTTCACACCGAGACGATCAACCAGGGCAAGAAGGGCCCCAGATCGCATCACATTGTAAATAGCCACCGAGGTTGGTCCACAAACATAAAAACATAGACAATAGGAGCAGTAGTAGGCCATTCGGCCCCTCGAGTCTGCACCACCATTCAATATGATCATGGCTGATCCTCTATCTCAACACCATATTCCCGCTTTCTCCCCGTACCCCTTGATGCCTTTTGTGTCTAGAAATCTATCTATCTCCCTCTTAAATATATTCAGTGACTTGGCCTCCACAGCCTTCTGTGGTAGAGAATTCCACAGGTTCACCACCCTCGGGGTGAAAACATTTCTCCTCATCTCGGTCCTAAATTTCCTACCCCGTATCCTGAGACTGTGACCCTTGTTCTAGACTTTCCAGCCCCGGGAAACATCCTCCCCACATCCAGTCTGTCCAACCCCGTCAGAATTTTATACGTTTCAATGAGATCCCCTTCATTCTTCTAAACTCTAGTGAATACAGGCCAAGTCGACCCAATCTCTCCTCATACGACAGTCCTGCCATCCCAGGAATCAGTCTGGTGAACCTTCGCTGCACTCCCTCTATGGCAAGTATATCCTTTCTTAGGTAAGGAGACCAAAACTGCACACAGTACTCCAGGTGTGGTCTCACCAAGGCCCTGTATAACTGGAGTAAGACATCCTTGCTCCTGTACTCAAATCCTCTTGCAATAAAGGCCCAGCAGGGTCTGTGTATAAGCGAATGGATATATAGGAAGGGGAAACAGCTCAGAGCAACAGGTCAAAGGAACAAAGACCACAAAGCAAGCAGCTGGGACCCAACATCTCCCTGAGCACCACAAGCCTACAATCGACAACTGCAGCAGCTGGCTGTATGGCTTAGCTCAATCGCTAAGAAGTTTTGCTCTGTCATTTTAATTGTTTTTTTTGTGTAATGAAGTAACAGTTGGGTTTAAGCCTGAACTTTGCATTACGTGTAGTCCTTCCTGTAATTCCAGAAGTTTGTGACCTCGTTGAGGTGTACAAAATATTGAGGAGCCTGGACATAGTGGATAGTAAGGGTCTATTTCCATTGGTGGAGGGGGCTATTACAAGAGGGCATAGTTTTAAGGTGGTTGGTGGAAGGTTTAGAGGGGATTTGAGGGGGATTTCTTTACACAGAGGGTTGTGGGGATCTGGAACTCGCTGCCTGGAAGAGTGGTGGATGCAGAAACCCTCACCACTTTTAAGAGATGGTTGGATGGGCGCTTAAAGTGTAGTAACCTGCAGGGTTATGGACCTAGAGCTGGTAATTGGGATTAGACTGGATGACCTTTTGTGGGACGGAGTAGATATAATGGTACGTACTGCAGGGAATAGAATACGGACAGGGTGATCTCCTGGACTAGTGTCGATCGCCTGGATGGGTCGGAGAGGAATTTTCCCAGATTTTTTCTCCCTAAATTGGCCTGGGTTTTTATCTAGTTTTTGTCTCTCCCAGGAGATCACATGACTCCGGTTGGGGTGGAGTGTAGAATGTTTCAGTATAAGGGGTGTCGCAGTTGTGTGAGGCAGACTGGTTGGGCTGGGTGCTCTTTCTATGTTTCTATGTTTCTAAAGTCGAGTGGAAATCGAACAGCCTATGACACACAGACACACACTAAACACACAGACACACACTAAACACACAGACACACACTAAACACACAGACACACACTAAACACACAGACACACACTAAACACACATACACGTCGACGAGATGCTATCCACAACACAGTGGGCACACACCTCATGCCACACACACAGCATTCTACATGTGCACTCAATCGAAACACAAACAGCAGACTCCACCAATACTTTAACGGAGAATTCCCGGATGTAGAGAATCTGAACAATTTTGTTTCTCCCCACCTTTAATCTGCAGTTTTCTCCTCAACGCCGAAATCTCTGCGATTGAAAGAAGTGGGGGCTTGTTAGACAGACAGGAACAGGATGAACCTTTCTATCCTAAAGCCAATTTAATCGTGCAGTTGGATTTTGGCTGATGTGTTCCTGATCTCCTAAAATACCTGCCTTTTCTCCATCAGCCCTTGATAACGTCACCTGACAAATCTCCATCGACCGCAGTCCAGAAATCTCCAATTAACATTTTCAGTGTGAGTTCCAGATTGATACTTTTCATACATTTAGAAAGATTACATTTATATAGCGCATTTCACGAACACCGGACGTCTCAAGGTGCTTTACAGCCAATGAAGTACTTTTGGAGTGCGGTCACTGTTGTAATGTGGGAAACGTGGCAGCCAACTTGCACCCAGCAAGCTCCCACAAAGACCAATGTGATAATGACCCAGATTATGTGTTTCTTTCTTATGTTGATTGAGGGATGAATATTGGCCCCGGGACAGCAGGGAGAACTCCCCTGCTCTTCTTCCAAATAGTGCCACGGGATTGTTTCACTGGAGAGGGTAGACTGGGCCTCGGTTTGACTTTGCATCCGAAAGACATCGCCTCCGACAGTGCGGCGCTCCCTCAGTACTGCCACTCCAACAGTGCGGCACTCCTTCAGTCCTGCCCCTCCGACAGTGCGGCACTCCCTCAGTACTGCCCCTCCGATAGTGCGGCGCTCCATCAGTACTGCCACTCCATGTCTCATGTCTGACATGTGGACAATGTGGCCTGCCCAGCGGATCTGGTCGAGTATGGTCAGTGCTTCGATACCGGGAATCTTGGCCGCTTTGCATCCTCCTCACAACTTACATTCCCATCTAGTTTTCGATCATCAGTCAACTTGGATTATATTTTATTTGGTCCCCGCATTCAAATCATTGATATAAATTGTGAACAGCTGGGGCCCCAGCACTGATCCCTGCGATACCCCACTAGTCACAGCCTGCCATCCTGGAAATGTCACGTTTATTCTGACTCTCTGTTTTCTGTCTGTTAGCCAATCCTCGATCCATGCCCAATTACCCCCAATCCCACGAGCCCTAGTTTTGTTTTATAATCCTTTGTTTGGAACCTTATCGAATGGTTGTTGAAGGAGTGACTATGTGGGCAGGAATTAGTTCAAGGCTGTATGGCTCAGAGACGTGGACCATATACAGTAGACACCTCAAATCGCTGGAGAAATACCAACAACTATGTCTCCGCAAGATCCTGCAAATCCCCTGGGAGGACAAACGCACCAACATCAGCGTTCTCGATCAGGCCAACATCCCCAGCATCGAAGCACTGACCACACTCGATCAGCTCCGCTGGGCAGGCCACATTGTCCGTATGCCCGACACAGGACTCCCAAAGCAAGCGCTCTACTGGGAACTCCTACACGGCAAGCGAGCCCCAGGTGGGCAGAGGAAACGTTTCAAGGACACACCTCCCTGATAAATACAACATCCCCACTGACACCTGGGAGTCTCTGGCCAAAGACCGCCCTAAGTGGAGGAAGTGCATCCGGGAGGGCGCTGAGCACCTCGAGTCTCGTCGCCGAGAGCTTGCAGAAACCAAGCGCAGGCAGCGGAAGGAGCGTGCGGCAAACCAGTCCCACCCTCCCTTTCCTCCAATCATAGAAACATAGAAACATAGAAACATAGAGACTGTAATTCTCGTATTAGACTGTTCAGTCACCTAAGAACTCACTTTTAGAGTGGAAGCAAGTCTTCCTCGATTCTGAGGGACTGCCTATGATGATGATGACTATATGGACTTGCAGGAAAATTTCAGTAAGAAGGAACAGATTATCTGCAGACCGCGAGATGGTGCAACTGGAGATAAGCTTCTGAATATGGTTGGAATTTGGTTGCCAGATACGATTGCAGAGAATAGCGATTAAGACGAGATACCGATTGGTGTAAAGTGACAAATTGTGTTCCCCAGGGGAAGGCTATGGGCTAGATGCACTAATCTGTTCTCCCACCTGAATCTATCTTTCCCATTACTGCTGACAATACACCTGCATCTCAGTGTCAGTGATATACTCACCTGAAGCTTTTTCTCGCACTTCATCATCTGTACAGGAAAAGGAAGCAATGATCCCAATAAAATAACATAAGAAATAGAAGCAGGAGTCGGCCATTCGGCCCCTCTAACATGCTCTGCCATTCAATAAAAACATGGCTGATCTGATCTTGGACTCAGCTCCACTTCCCCGCCCACTCCCCATAACCCTTCACTCACTTATCGCTCAAAAATCTGTCTATCTCCACCTTAGATATATTCAATGACCCAGCCTCCACAGCTCTCTGGGGCAGAGAATTCCACAGATTTACAACCCTCTGAGAGAAGAAATTCCTCCTCATCTCAGTTCTAAATGGGCGGCCCCTTATTCTGAAACGATGTCCCTCGTTCTAGATTCCCCCACGAGAGGAGGAGAGATTGGGTCGACGAGATCTGTATTCACTAGAGTTTAGAAGAATGAGAGGGGATCTCATTGAAATGTATAAAATTCTGAAGGGGTTGGACAGACTGGATGCGGGTAGGATGTTTCCCCTGGCTGGGAAGTCTAGATCAAGGGGTCACAGTCTCAGGATACGGGGCAGGAAATTTAGAACCGAGATGAGGAGAAATGTTTTCACTCAGAGGGTGGTGAACCTGTGGAATTCTCTACCACAGAAGGCTGTGGAGGCCAAGTCACTGAATATATTTAAGAGGGAGATAGATAGATTTCTAGACACAAGAGGCATCAAGGGGTACGGGGAAAAAGTGGGAATATGGTGTTGAGATAGAGGATCAGCCATGATCATATTGAATGGTGGTGCAGGCTCAAGGGGCCGAATGGCCTACTACTGCTCCTATTTTCTATGTTTCTATGTTTCTATGTTTCTATGTTACTATGTTACTATGTTACAATGTTTCTATGTTACTATGTTTCTATGTTTCAATGTTTTTATGTTTCTATGTTTCTATGTTACTATGTTTCTGTTACTATGTTTCGATGTTACTATATTACTATGTTTCTATGTTCCTGTGTTTCTATGTTCCTATGTTACTATGTTTCAATGTTTCTATGTTTCTATGTTTCTATGTTACTATATTTCTATGTTACTATGTTTCTATGTTTCTATGTTACTATGTTTTTATGTTTCTATGTTACTATGTTTCTATGTTACTATGTTTCTATGTTACTATGTTACTATGTTTCTATGTTCCTATGTTTCTATGTTCCTATGTTATTATGTTTCAATGTTTCAATGTTTCTATGTTACTATGTTTCTATGTTACTATGTTTCTATGTTACTATGTTACTATGTTCCTATGTTACTATGTTTCTATGTTACTATGTTACTATGTTACTATGTTTCTATGTTCCTATGTTTCTATGTTCCTATGTTACTATGTTTCTATGTTACTATGTTTCTATGTTACTATGTTTCTATGTTACTATGTTACTATGTTACTATGTTTCTATGTTCCTATGTTACTATGTTTCAATGTTTCAATGTTTCTATGTTACTATGTTTCTATGTTACTATGTTACTATGTTACTACGTTTCTATGTTCCTATGTTTCAATGTTCCTATGTTTCAATGTTCCTATGTTACTATGTTTCAATGTTTCTATGTTACTATGTTTCTATGTTACTATGTTTCTATGTTACTATGTTTCTATGTTACTATGTTTCAATGTTCCTATGTTTCAATGTTCCTATGTTACTATGTTTCAATGTTTCTATGGTACTATGTTTCTATGTTACTATGTTTCTATGTTACTATGTTACTATGTTACTATGTTTCTATGTTCCTATGTTTCTATGTTCCTATGTTTCTATGTTCCTATGTTACTATGTTTCAATGTTACTATGTTTCTATGTTCCTATGTTCCTATATTACTATGTTTCTATGTTTCTATGTTACTATGTTCCTATATTTCTATGTTACTATGTTTCTATGTTTCTATGATACTATGTTTCTATGTTACTATGTTACTATGTTACGATGTTCATATATTACTATGTTTCTATGTTACTATGTTCCTATGTTCCTATATTTCTATGTTACTATGTTTCTATGTTTCTCTGTTACTATGTTCCTATGTTCCTACATTTCTATGTTACTATGTTTCTATGTTTCTATGGACCTATGTTCCTATATTTCTATGTTCCTATGTTACTATGTTTCAATGTTACTATGTTTCTATGTTACTATGTTTCTATGTTACTATGTTACTATGTTACTATGTTTCTATGTTCCTATGTTTCTATGTCCCTATGTTACTATGTTTCAATGTTCCTATGTTTCAATGTTCCTATGTTTCAATGTTTCTATGTTACTATGTTTCTATGTTACTATGTTTCTATATTACTATGTTAATATGTTTCTATGTTTCTGTGTTACTATATTTCTATGTTCCTATGTTTCTATGTTCCTATGTTACTCTGTTTCAATGTTCCTATGTTCCTATGTTTCTATGTTCCTATGTTCTTATATTACTATGTTTCTATGTTACTATGTTTCTATGTTACTATGTTACTATGTTACTATGTTTCTATGTTCCTATGTTTCTATGTTCCTATGTTTCTATGTTCCTATGTTACTATGTTTCAATGTTTCCATGTTCCTATGTTACTATGTTTCTATGTTCCTATGTTCCTATATTACTATGTTTCTATGTTTCTATGTTTCTATGATACTATGTTTCTATGTTACTATGTTACTATGTTACGATGTTCATATATTACTATGTTTCTATGTTACTATGTTCCTATGTTCCTATATTTCTATGTTACTATGTTTCTATGTTTCTCTGTTACTATGTTCCTATGTTCCTACATTTCTATGTTACTATGTTTCTATGTTTCTATGGACCTATGTTCCTATATTTCTATGTTCCTATGTTACTATGTTTCAATGTTACTATGTTTCTATGTTACTATGTTTCTATGTTACTATGTTACTATGTTACTATGTTTCTATGTTCCTATGTTTCTATGTCCCTATGTTACTATGTTTCAATGTTCCTATGTTTCAATGTTCCTATGTTACTATGTTTCAATGTTTCTATGTTACTATGTTTCTATGTTACTATGTTTCTGTATTACTATGTTAATATGTTTCTATGTTTCTGTGTTACTATGTTACTATGTTTCTATGTTTCTGTGTTTCTATGTTTCTGTGTTTCTGTGTTTCTATGTTTCTGTGTTTCTATGTTTCTATGTTTCTCTGTTTCTATGTTTCTGTGTTTCTATGTTTCTGTGTTTCTATGTTTCTATGTTTCTATGTTTCTATGTTTCTTTGTTTCTGTGTTTCTATGTTTCTATGTTTCTATGTTACTATGTTTCTGTGTTACTATGTTTCTATGTATCTATGTTTCTATGTTCCTATGTTTCTATGTTACTGTGTTTCTGTGTTTCTATATTTCTGTGTTACTATGTTTCTATGTTTCTATGTTTTTATGTTTCTATGTTCCTATGTTTCTATGTTACTGTGTTTCTGGGTTTCTATATTTCTATGTTACTACGTTTCTATATTTCTATGTTCCTATGTTTCTATGTTACTATGTTACCATGTTACTATGTTACTATGTTTCTGTGTTTCTATGTTTCTATGTTACTATGTTTCTATGTTCCTATGTTTCTTTGTTACCATGTTACTATGTTACTATGTTTCTGTGTTTCTATGTTTCTATGTTACTATGTTTCTATGTTACTATGTTTCTATGTTCCTATGTTTCTATGTTACTATGTATCTATGTTACTATGTTTCTATGTTACTATGTTTCTATGTTTCTAAGTTTCCATGTTACTATGTTACTATGTTACTATGTTTCTATGTTATTATGTTACTATGTTACTTTGTTTCTATGTTTGTATGTTACAACATTTCTATTTTTCTGTGTTTCTGTGTTACTATGTTTCTATGTTACAACATTTCTATTTTTCTGTGTTTCTGTGTTTCTATGTTTATATGTTACTATGTTCCTATGTTACTATGTTTCTATGTTACAACATTTCTATTTTTCTGTGTTTCTGTGTTTCTATGTTTCTATGTTACTATGTTCCTATGTTACTATGTTTCTTATGTTACTACGTTTCTATGTTTCTATGTTTCTATGTTCCTATGTTACTATGTTTCTATGTTACTACGTTTCTATTTTTCAGTGTTTCTGTGTTTCTTTGTTTCTATGTTTCTGTGTTTCTGTGTTGCTATGTTTCTATGTTACTATGTTTCTGTGTTTCTTTGTTTCTATGTTTCTATGTTACTATGTTTCTATGTTTCTGTGATTCTATGTTTCTATGTTTCTATGTTACTATGTTTCTATGTTGCTAAGTTTCTATGTTAGTATGTTACTATGTTTCTATGTTACTATGTTTCTATGATACTATGTTCCTATGTTTCTATGTTTCTATGTTTCTATGTTACTGTGTTTCTATGTATCTATGATTCTATGTTCCTGTGTTTCATGTTTCTATGTTACTATGTTTCTATGTTACTATTTTTCTATGTTTCTGTGTTTCTATGTTACTATGTTTCTATGTTACTATGTTTCTATGTTCCTATGTTTCTATGTTACTATGTTACTATGTTTCTATGTTACTATGTTTCTATGTTACTGTGTTTCTATGTTACTATGTTTCTATGTTACTATGTTACTATGTTTCAATGTTACTATGTTACTACGTTTCTGTGTTTCTATGTTTCTGTGTTTCTATGTTACTATGTTTCTATGTTTCTATTTTACTATGTTACTATGTTTCTTATGTAACTACGTTTCTATTTTTCTGTGTTTCTGTGTTTCTATGTTACTATATTTCTATGTTACTATGTTACTATGTTTCTATGTTACTACATTTCTTTTGTTCTGTGTATCTATGTTTCTATGTTACTATGTTTCTATCTTACTTTGTTACTATGTTATTACGTTTCGATGTTTCTATGTTTCTATGTTACTATGTTTCTATGTTACTATGTTTCTATGTTTCTGTGTTTCTATGTTTCTATGTTACTAAGTTTAATTTTTATTTGTTTCTATGTTTCTATGTTACTTCATTTCTATGTTTCTGTGTTTCTATGTTTCTATGTTACAATGTTTCTATGTTCCTATGTTTCTATGTTCCTATGTTTCTATGTTTCATGTTTCTATGTTTCTATGTATCTATGTTTCTATGTTTCATGTTTCAATGTTCCTATGTTTCTATGTTCCTATGTTTCTATGTTTCATGTTTCTATGTTTCTATGTTTCTATGTTTCTATGTTTCATGTTTCTATGTTCCTATGTTTCTATGTTCCTATGTTTCTATGTTTCTATGTTTCATGTTTCTATGTTTCTATGTGTCTATGTTTCTATGTTACTATGTTTCATGTTTCTATGTTACTATGTGTCTATGTTTCTATGTTACTATGTTTCATGTTTCTATGTTACTATGTTTCTATGTTTCTGTGTTTCTGTGTTTCTGTGTTTCTCTGTTTCTATGTTTCTATGTTCCTATGTTTCTATGTTTCATGTTTCTATGTTTCTATTTGTCTATGTTTCTATGTTACTATGTTTCATGTTTCTATGTTTCTATGTTTCATGTTTCTATGTTACTATGTGTCTATGTTTCTATGTTACTATGTTTCATGTTTCTATGTTACTATGTTTCTATGTTTCTGTGTTTCTGTGTTTCTCTGTTTCTATGTTTCTATGTTCCTATGTTTCTATGTTTCTATGTTTCATGTTTCTATGTTTCTATTTGTCTATGTTTCTATGTTACTATGTTTCATGTTTCTATGTTTCTGTGTTTCTGTGTTTCTATGTTCCTATGTTTCTATGTTTCTATGTTTCTATGTTTCATGTTTCTATGTTTCTATTTGTCTATGTTTCTATGTTACTATGTTTCCATGTTTCTATGTTACTATGTTACTCTGTTTCTATGTTTCTGTGTTTCTATGTTACTATGTTTCTATGTTAATACGTTTCTATTTTTCTGTGTTTCTGTGTTTCTATGTTACTATGTTTCTATGTTACTACGTTTCTATTTTTCTGTGTTTCTGTTTTTCTATGTTACTATGTTTCTATGTTTCTGTGTTTCTGTGATTCTATGTTTCTATGTTACTATGTTTCTGTGTTTCTATGTTCTATGTTCCTATGTTTCTATGTTACTATGTTCCTATGTTTCTATGTTACTATGTTTCTGTGTTTGTATGTTTCTATGTTTCTATGTTACTATGTTTCTAGGTTACTATGTTTCTATGTTACTATGTTACTATGTTCCTATGTTTCTATGTTACTATGTTTCTGTGTTTCTATGTTTCTATGTTTCTATGTTTCTATTCTTCTGTGTTTCTGTGTTTCTATGTTCTATGTTCCTATGTTTCTATGTTACTATGTTTCTGCGTTTCTATGTTTCTATGTTTCTATGTTACTATGTTTCTATGTTTCTATGTTTCTATGTTCCTATGTTCATATGTTTCTATGTTCCTGTGTTTCTATGTTTCTATATTTCTATGTTTCTATATTTCTATGTTACTATATTTCTATGTTACTATGTTACTATGTTCCTATGTTTCTATGTTACTATGTTTCTGTGTTTCTATGTTTCTATGTTTCTATGTTTCTATTTTTCTGTGTTTCTGTGTTTCTATGTTCTATGTTCCTATGTTTCTATGTTACTATGTTTCTGCGTTTCTATGTTTCTATGTTTCTATGTTACTATGTTTCTATGTTTCTATGTTTCTATGTTCCTATGTTCATATGTTTCTATGTTCCTGTGTTTCTATGTTTCTATATTTCTATGTTTCTATATTTCTATGTTTCTATGTTCCCATGTTTCTATGTTCCTATGTTCCTATGTTTCTATGTTACTATGTGTCTATTTTACTATGTTACTATGTTTCTCTGTTTTTATGTTACTATGAAGGAAACATCCTCTCTGCATTTACCCTGTCGCCCCCTCACCTCTCATTATTCGAAATTCCAATGAGTAGAGGCCCAACCTACTCAACCTTTCCTCATAAGTCAACCCCTTCCAATGAGACTAGAGCCTTGGGGAGACTATATGGGATGACCGTCATTGATTACTGCTCTGTTCGGGCCACGATGAAACTATACGGTGGAAATTTTCTAGAGGTGATCCACTTTTCCAGCACCAATTATTAATAATTAAACTGGAAATTTATGCCCAAAATCCCTCACCGTCAATGAAGCATTTTTTCATCAGCTCTGAAATGATAGAACGAGTGACACTCCTGTGAGAAATGGGGACTAGAAATGATTCAGCAACCCGCTATCTCCATTGTATTAGCAAGATCCACGGCCATGGACAACGTGGACCACTTTCCATACCTCGGGAGCCTATTATCAGCAAGGGCAGACATCGACACCAAGGTTCAACACCACCTCCAGTGTATCAGTGCCGCCTTCGACCGCCTGAAGAAAAGTGTGTTCAAAGACCAGGCCCTCAAATCTGCCACCAAGCTCATGGTCTACAGGGCAGCGTTGATACCCGCCCTTCTGTATGGCTCAGAGACATGGACCATCTCCAGTAGACACCTCAAATCGCTGGAGAAATATCACCAGCGATGTCTCCGCAAGATCCTGCAAATCCCCTGGGAGGACAGACGTACCAACGTTAGCGTCCTCGACCAGGCCAACATCCCCAGCATCGAAGCACTGACCACACTCGATCAGCTCCGCTGGGCGGCCACATTGTCCGCATGCCAGACACGAGACTCCCAAACCAAGCGCTCTACTTGGAACTCCTTCAAGGCAAACGAGCCAAAGGTGGGCAGAGAAAACGTTTCAAGGACACCCTCAAAGCCTCCCTGATAAAGTGCAACATCCCCACCGACACCTGGGAGTCCCTGGCCAAGACCGCCCGAAGTGGAGGAAGAGCATCTGGGAGGGCGCTGAGCACCTCGAGTCTCAACGCCAAGAGCGTGCAGAAACCAAGCGCAGGCAGCGGAAGGAGCAGGCGGCAAACCAGTCCCACCCTCCCCTTCCCTCAACCACTGTCTGTCCCACCTGTGACAGAGACTGGAATTCCTAAATTGGACTGTTCAGTCACCTGAGAACTCATTTTTAGAGTGGAAGCAAGTCTTCCTCGATTTCGAGGGACTACCCATGAACATATGAATATAACAACATAAGAAATAGGAGCAGGAGTCGGCCATATGGTCCCTCGAGCCTGCTCCGCTATTCAATAAGATCATGGCTGATCTGATCATGGACTCAGCTCCACTTCCCCGCCCGCTTCCCATAATCCCTTATCCCCTTATCTGTCAAGAACCTGTCTATTTCAGCCTTAAATTTATTCGATGTCCCAGCTTCCACAGCTCTCTGAGGCAGAGAATTCCACAAATTTACAACCCTCTGAGAGAGGAAATTCCTCCTCATCTCAGTTTTAAATGGACAGCCCCTTATTCTAAGATTATGCCCTTTAGTTCTAGTCTCCCCCATCAGTGGAAATATCCTTTCTCCATCCACCTTGTCAAGCCCCCTCATAATCTTAGACGTTTCGATAAGATCACCTCTCAGTCTTCTGAATTCCATTGAGTAGAGGCCCCACCTACTCAACCTTTCCTCATAAGTCAACCCCCTTATCCCCGGAATCAACCTAGTGAACCATTTCTGAACTGCCTCCAAAGCAAATATATCCTTTCCTAAATATGGAAACCAAAACTGCACACAGTATTCCAGCTGTGGCCTCACCAATACCTTGTATAGCTGTAGCAATACTTCCCTGCTTTTATACTCCATCCCCTTTGCAATAAAGGCCAAGATACCATTGGCCTTCCTGATCACTTGCTGTACCTACATACTATCCTTTTGTGTTTCATGCACAAGTACCCCCAGGTCCCGTTGTACTGCGGCACTTTGCAATCTTTCTCCATTTAAATAATAACTTGCTCTTTGATTTTTTTCTGCCAAAGTGCATGACCTCACACTTTCCAACATTATACTCCATCTGCCAAATTTTTGCCCACTCACTTACCCCCAACCCCGTGAACTTTTATCTTCTGCAGTAACCTTTTATGTGGCACCTTGTCAAATGCCTTCTGGAAATCCAAATACAGCACGTCCACTGGTTCTCCTTGATCCACCCTGTTCATTGCACCCAGCAAATTTGTCAAACATGACTTCCCCTTCATAAATCCATGCTGACTCTGCCTGACCGAAATTTGCTTTTCCAAATGCTCCTGCTTCTTTAATATTGGGCTTCAACATTTTCCCAACCACAGATGTTAGGCTAACTGGTCTATAGTTTCCTGCTTTTTGTCTGCCTCCTTTTTTAAATAGGGGCGTTACATTTACAGTTTTCCAATCTGCTGGGACCTCCCCAGAATCCAGGGAATTTTGGTAAATGACAACTAATGCATCCACTATCCCTGCCGTTAATTCTCTTAAGACCCTAGGGTGCAAGCCATCAGGTCCAGGGGATTTATCTGCCTTTAGTCCCATTATCTTACTGAGAACCCCTCCTTAGTGATTGTGATTGTGTTAAGTTCCTCCCCATAGCCCCTTGACTATCCACTGTTGGGATATTTTTAGTGTTCTCTACCGTAAAGACTGATACAAAATATTTGTTCAGAGTTTCTGCCATCTCCATGTTCCCCATCACTAATTCCCCAGTCTCGTCCTCTAAGGGACCAACATTTACTTTAGCCACACTTTTCCTTTTTATATACCTATAGAAACTCTTGCTGTATGTTTTTATATTTCGAGCTAGTTTACTTTCATAGTCTATCTTCCCTTTCTTAATCATTTTTTGGCCATTCTTTGCTAGCCTTTAAAAGCTTCCCAATCTTCTGTCCTCCCACTAGTTTTGGACACTTTGTATGCCCTTGTTTTTAATTAGATACCGTCCTTTATTTCTTTAGTTAGCCACGGATGGCTATCTTTTCTCTTACATTGAAGGTTGGCATGCAGGTACAGCAGACGGTTAAGAAAGCAAATGGCATGTTGGCCTTCATAGCGAGGGGATTTGAGTACAGGGGCAGGGAGGTGTTGCTACAGTTGTACAGGGCCTTGGTGAGGCCACACCTGGAGTATAGTGTACAGTTTTGGTCTCCTAACCTGAGGAAGGACATTCTTGCTATTGAGGGAGTGCAGCGAAGGTTCACCAGACTGATTCCCGGGATGGCGGGACTGACCTATCAAGAAAGACTGGATCAACTGGGCTTGTATTCACTGGAGTTCAGAAGAATGAGAGGGGACCTCATAGAAACGTTTAAAATTCTGATGGGTTTAGACAGGTTAGAAGCACGAAGAATGTTCCCAATGTTGGGGAAGTCCAGAACCAGGGGTCACAGTCTAAGGATAAGGGGTAAGCCATTTAGTACCGAGATGAGGAGAAACTTCTTCACCCAGAGAGTGGTGAACCTGTGGAATTCTCTACCACAGAAAGTTGTTGAGGCCAATTCATTAAATATATTCAAAAAGGAGTTAGATGAAGTCCTTATTACTAGGGGGATCAAGGGGTATGGCGAGAAAGCAGGAATGGGGTACTGAAGTTGCATGTTCAGCCATGAACTCATTGAATGGCGGTGCAGGCTAGAAGGTCCGAATGGCCTGCTCCTGCACCTATTTTCTATGTTTCTATGTTTCTATGTACACCCTTTCCTCCTCACTGGAATATATTTTTCTTGAGAGTTGTGAAATATCGCCTTAAATGTACACCACTGTTCATCAACCATCCTACACTTTAATCTATTTTCCCAGTCCACTTTACCCAACTCTGCCCACATAACTTCATAGTCTCCTTTATTTAAGCTTAGTACGCTGGTTAGAGATCCAACTTTCTCGTCCTCCATCTGAATTTGAAATTCAACCATGTTAGGATCACTCATTCCAAGAGGATCCTTTACTAGGAGATTGTTTATTAATCCTGTCTCATTACACAGGACCAGATCTAAGATAGTCTGCCCCCTGGTTGGTTCCATTACATAGTGCTCAAGGAACCCGTCCCTCATGCACTCTATGAACTCTTCCTCAAGTCTACCCTGACTAATTTGATTTGTCCCTTTTTACAAGCCCCCACTATTTCCTGGTTTATGTTCCAACCAACAGAGTTGTTACTGTTAGGACGCCTATAGACTATGGCCACCAGTGACTTTTTCCGCTTATTATTCCTTATCTCCACCCAAACTGTTTCAACACCCTTATCATTTGAGCCAATATAGTTTCTTCCTATTGCAGTGATTCCATCCTTTATCAATAGAGCTACCCCACCTCCTTTTCTTTTCTGTCTGTCCTTCTGGATTGTCAAGTACCCCTGAATATTTAATTCCCAGTCCTGGTCACCGATGATATGATGTATAACTGTAAAGAAGTGAGTTTGGATCCTACCTGTGACAGCTGGTCAATTTAAGTTCAGTTAATGAAACAAATGTGAAATAAAATTCCCGGGGCAAATACAGTCCACAAACTCAACTCCCCCACACCTGTATTTTGGCGAACTTGAAGAGTAACGTCCTGTTTTTTGGGGCCCAACCACAGCCCCCCAAAACATTTCTAACTTTCCCCCATTTGATTTTTTCCTTTTGAGCAAAGTCTAACCTGTCCTTCAGTTTTGGTGGTGGAGCCTTGATCTGCGCCAAAACAGTCGAGTGGCCACGGTAACTGGGGACACAATTCAGGCAGAGCGCTCTCGCTATAAATTAAAACACATTGCATCAACTTCAAAAGGCTCCGGTCGGGGTGGAGTGTCGAATGTTTCAGTGTAAGGGGTGTCGCTGTTGTGTGGGGCAGACTGGTTGGGCTGGGTGCTCTTTGCCTTTCCGTCAATGTCCATAAGTTTATATGTAATTTACCCAAATTCCCTGGATTCTGGGGAGGTCCCAGCAGATTGGAAAACTGCAAATGTAACGCCCCTATTTAAAAAAGGAGGCTGACAAAAAGCAGGAAACTATAGACCAGTTAGTCTAACATCTGTGGTTGGGAAAATGTTGGTGTCCATTATTAAAGAAGCAGTAGCAGAACTTTTGGAAAAGCAAAATTTGGTCAGGCAGAGTCAGCATGGATTTATGAAGGGAAGTCATGTTTGACAAATTTGCTGGAATTCTTTGAGGATGTAACGAACAGGGTGGATAAAGGGGAACCAGTGGATGTGGTGTATTTGGATTTCCAGAAGGCATTCGACAAGGTGCCACAGAAAAAGTTACTGCACAAGATAAAAGTTCACGGGGTTGAGGGTAATATATTAGCATGGATAGAGGATTGGCTAACTAATAGAAAACAGAGAGTTGGAATAAATATTCACTGGTTGGCAACCAGCAACTAGTGGTGTGCCACAGGGATCAGTGCTGGGACCCCAGCTATTTACAATCTATATTAACGACTTGGAAGAAGGGACCGAGTGTAACGTAGCCAAGTTTGCTGATGATACAAAGATGGGAGGAAAAACAATGTGCAGGACACAAAAAATCTGCACAAGGACATAGACAGGCTAAGTGAGTGGGCAAACATTTGGCAGATTGAGTATAATGTTGGAAAGTGTGAGGTCATGTACTTCGGCGGAAAAAAAATCAAACAGCAAGTTATTATTTAAATGCAGAAAGATTGCAATGTGCTGCAGTACAGCGGGACCTGGGGATACTTGTGCGTGAAACACAAAAGGTTAGTGTTATGTCTTGGATAAAGAATCAGACTAGATACTGTAAGCTCAAAGTAAGTGTGATTGTAGTCCGTTATTGCAGATCTCAGAGTGCCTCTCCAGCCTGTGAAGCCTCCTTATATACAGGTGCTCCCAAGGGATTGTGGGATCCCTTGGGACTCCAGGTACCTCTGGTGGTTAGACATGGTAATTACAGGTTTACATACATAACAACACTCCCCCACCCCTCCCCCAAAGTCAGTAGTGTAACCATTTACAATGTGAATCGATCTGGAACCTTCCTTTCCCTGGTTGATCGTCTCGGTGCAAATGCTGGTGTTGGTGAGTCGTTTGTTGGGCTCTCGCTGGGCTGCTGTGCAGCTGGTCTTGCTGGACTGCTGGGGATGGTGAGCCTTGCTGGACTGCTGCGGGTGATGGGTTCTGCTTCGTGGTCAACCGCTGGGTCGGTTGCCACTTGTGTGTGTGTTGGAGGGTCGAAAAAGGTAGAGTCTATTGTGGGTTGTTCTGGATAGTCTGTAAATCTGAGTTTGGTTTGGTCCAAGTGTTTTCTGCAGGTGAGTCCATTTGCGAGTTTGACCACAAACACCCTACTCCCCTCTTTGGCCAAAACAGTGCCAGCAATCCACTTGGGGCCTTGTCCATAGTTCAACACAAATACAGGATCATTTACTTCAATTTTGCGTGACACATTTGCGCGATCATGATGTATTCTGTAGAAGCCGCCTGCTCTCTACCTGTTTGTGTAGATCAGGGTGGACTAACGAGAGCCTTGTCTTAGGTACCCTTTTCATGAGCAGTTCAGCGGGAGGGACCCCGGTGAGCGAGTGTGGTCTTGTGCGGTAACTAAGCAGGACTCGGGATAAGCGAGTCTGCAGTTACCCTTTTCAAGCTCTGCTTGATTGTTTGAACTGCTCGTTCTGCCTGACCATTGGACGCTGGCTTAAACGGGGCAGATGTGACATGTTTGACCCCATTGCGGGTCATGAATTCCTTAAATTCGGCACTGGTAAAGCACGGCCCATTGTCACTTACAAGGACATCAGGCAGGCCGTGCGTGGCAAATATGGCCTGTAGGCTTTCAATGGTGGCAGCGGACGTGCTTGCTGACATTATCACACATTCAATCCATTTGGAGTGCGCATCTACAACCACTAAGAACATTTTTCCCAAGAATGGGCCTGTATAGTCAACATGAACCCTAGACCACAGTTTGGAGGGCCAAGACCATAAACTTAGTGGCGCCTCCCTGGGTGCATTGCTTAACTGGGAACATGTGTTACATTTGTGCACACAGGACTCTAAGTCTGCATCAATACCGGGCCACCACACGTGGGATCTGGCTATCGCTTTCATCATTACAATTCCTGGGTGGGTATTGTGGAGATCACTAATGAAAGTGCCCCTGCCCTTATTTGGCACAACTACCCGATTGCCCCATAGGAGGCAGTCCGCCTGTGTAGACATTTCATCTTTGCACCGCTGGTACAGCTTTATTTCTTCTTGCATCGCTAGCAGGAGACTAGACCAACTCCCGTGGAGCACACAGTTTTTTACCAAGGACAGTAAGGGGTCCTGGCTCGTCCAGGTTCTAATCTGTTGGGCAGTAATAGGTGATTGCTCACTCTTGAATGCTTCTATTACCATAACTAAATCTGGGGGCTGTGCCATCTCCACCCCCATGGTGGTCAATGGCAGCCTACTGAGAGCATCGGCGCAGTTTTCCGTGCCTGGCCCGTGGTGGATGGCGTAGTTGTATGCGGACAACGTGAGTGCCCATCTTTGGATGCGGGCCGATGCGTAGGTATTTATCCCCTTATTTTCAGAAAAGAGGGATATAAGAGGCTTGTGGTCGGTTTCCAATTCAAATTTGAGCCCGAACAGATATTGATGCATTTTCTTTACCCCGTAAACACACGCTAACACT
Organism: Pristiophorus japonicus; assembly: GCF_044704955.1. Lineage (NCBI taxonomy): Eukaryota > Metazoa > Chordata > Chondrichthyes > Pristiophoridae > Pristiophorus > Pristiophorus japonicus. The sequence continues at coordinate 522,736 of NW_027251434.1, read as the reverse complement.
TCTTTTTTCGATCATACTGTTGGCCCTCTCGGCCTTAGACTGACTTCTGGATGCATAAGCAACCGGTTGTAATTTCCCAAATTCATTAGCTTGTTGCACTACACACCCGACCCCGTACGATGACGCATCACATGCGAGTACCAAATGTTTACATGGATCATACAACACAAGCAATTTCTTTGAACATAACAACTTCCTCGTTTTTTTAAAGGCATTTTCTTGGCTTTTACCCCATACCCATTCATCTCCTTTACGCAGTAAAGAGTGCAGGGGTTCTAACAATGTGCTAAGACCCGGTAAGAAGTTACCAAAATAGTTCAGGGGTCCTAGAAACGACCGCAGCTCCGTCACGTTCTGTGGTCTCGGTGAGTTCTCGATTGCCTCCGTCTTCGAATCGATGGGCCTGATGCTCCCACCGCGATTCGTCTCCCCAGGAACTCCACTTCAGGCGCCAGGAAAATGCACTTCGAGCGTTTTAGCCTGAGCCCCACACGATTAAACCGACTAAGAACCTCCTCCAAGTTCTGCAGGTGCTCAACGGTGTCTCGACCTGTAACCAAGATGTTGTCCTGGAAGACCACGGTGCACGGGACCGACATCAGCAAGCTTTCCATGTTTCTCTGGAATATCGCCGTGGCCAATTGAATCCCAATTGGGCATCTGTTGTAAACAAAAAGACCTCTGTGCGTGTTGATGCAGGTAAGGCCTTTCGAAGATTCCTTCAGCTCCTGCGTCATGTAGGCCGAGGTCACGTCCGGCTTCGTGAACATTTTCCCCCCCGTCAGCAACTGCCTTTGGTAGCGGGTATTGATCCTGCAAGGAGAAACGATTGATAGTTCCTTTTAATCACTACAGATTCTAACGGTGCCGTCTCCCTTGAGGACTGGAACAATTGGACTGGCCCACTCATTGAATTCAATCGGCGAAATGATGCCTTCTTGTTGCAGCCTGTCCAGCTCGATCTCCACCCTCTCTCATCGTGTAAGGTACTGCTCTCGCCTTGTGATGGATGGGTCGCATCCCCGGAATCAAATGGATCTGCACTTTTTCCCCTTGGAACTTCCCGATGCCTGGTTCGAACAGCGAGGGGAACTTGCTTAGGACCTTGGCACATGAGGTGTTGTCGACGGACAAAAGCGCTCGGATACCGTCCCAGTTCCAGCGTATCTTTCCCAGCCAGCTCCTGCCAAACAGCGTGGGGCCATCGCCCGGTACCACCCAGAGTGGTAAATCATGCACTGCTCCATCGTAGGAGACCTTTATGGTAGCACTGCCAGTTATGGGAATCAGATCCTTTGTGTACGTTCTAAGTTTGGTACAAATGGGAGTCAGGACTGGCCTTGAAGCCTTGTTGCACCACAATTTATCGTAAGTCTTTTTACTCATTATGGACTGTCTTGTGCCTGTGTCCAGCTCCATGGACACTGGGAGTCCATTTAATTCAACCTTCAGCATTATCAGGGGACACTTTGTGGTAAATGTGTGCACCCCATATACCTCTGCCTCCTCGGTCTGAGGCTCTGGTTCGTCATGATCCACCGTGGATCTGTTCTCCTCTGCAACATGGTGGTTTGCAGGATTAGCAGGGTTTGCAGTTCGCCTGCACATACGTTGGAGGTGTCCCATTGTTCCACAGCCCTTGCAAACGTATCCTTTGAAGTGGCATGAATGGAATTGATGATCACCCCAGCGCCAACAAGGCGTTAATTGCCTTGTATTCACCACCCTTGATGGCGGACTCTGAGTCATCTGCGGACGTGCAGCTACAGGCGTGTAAGTCTTGCCGTGTACATTTCAATTCGAAAACAATGTTACTTTGTTCACAGTACTTGCGTTGGGAAATTTGTTTGGTATTGTCACTGATGGCGATAAACGCCTGGGCTATCAATATGGCTTTACTCAAGGTTGGGGTCTCTACAGTCAAAAGTTTGTGAAGTATTACTTCATGGCCAATGCCAAGTACAAAGAAGTCCCTGAGCATATGCTCCAAATGTCCGTCAAATTCGCAATGTTCTGCAAGGCGCCTTAGCTCGGCGACGTAGCTCGCCACTTCCTGGCCTTCAGACCTCTTGTACGTGTAGAACCGATACCTCACCATCAGAACGCTTTCCTTCGGGTTTAGATGCTCCCGGACCAGTGTGCACAACTCATCGTACGACTTGTCTGTGGGTTTTGCTGGAATGAGCAGGTTTTTCATGAGGCCATACGTTGGTGCCCCGCAAACGGTGAGGAGGATGGCCCTTCGTTTGACAGCGTTCCCTTCTCCTTCCAGCTCGTTGGCCACGAAGTATTGGTCGAGTCGCTCCACGAAGGTTTCCCAATCATCTCCCTCCGAAAATTTCTCCAGGATGCCCACAGTTCTCTGCATTGTTGCATTGGCGTCCGTCATCTGTATCTCGTTGCCAGTTGTTATGTCTTGGATAAAGAGTCAGACTAGATACTGCAAGCTCAAAGTAAGTGTGACCGTAGTCCTTTATTACAGATCTCAGAGTGCCTCTCCAACCTGTGAGGCCTCCTTATATACAGGTGCTCCCAAGGGATTGTGGGATCCCTTGGAACGCCAGGGGATAAGCCCTCTGGTGGTTAGACATGGTAATTACAGGTTTACAGACATAACAGTTAGTATGCATGTACAGCAAGAGATCAGGAAGGCCAATGGAATCTTGGCCTTTATTGCAAAGGGGATGGAGTACAAAAGCAGGGAATTCTTGCTACAGTTATATAGGGTATTGGTGAGACCACACCTGGAGTACTGCGTGCAGTTTTGGTTTCCATATTTACGAAAGGATATACTTGCTTTGGAGGCAGTTCAGAGAAGGTTCACTCGGTTGATTCCGGAGATGAGGGGGTTGACGTATGAGGAAAGTTTGAGTAGGTTGTGCCTCTACTCATTGGAGTTCAGAAGAATGAGAGGTGATCTTATCGAAACGTATAAGATTATGAGGGGGCTTGACGAGGTGGATGTAGAGAGGATGTTTCCACTGATGGGGGAGACTAGAACTAGGGGGCATGATCTTAGAATAAGGGGCCGCCCATTTAAAACTGAGATGAGGAGAAATTTCTTCTCTCAGAGGGTTATAAATCTGTGGAATTCGCTGCCTCAGAGAGCTGTGGAGGCTGGGTCATTGAATATATTTAAGACAAAAATAGACAGTTTATTAATCGATATGGGGATAAGGGGTTATGGGGAGTGGGCGGGGAAGTTTGGCTGAGTCCATGATCAGATCAGCCATGATCGTATTGAATGGCGGAGCAGGCTCGAGGGGCCGAATGGCCGACTCCTGCTCCTGGTTCTTATGTTCTTATGTAATTCTGTAGTGCGACATCGCAGGTAAGGGATTGGTAGTCATTGTGGGCTATGTTTTTTGTTAAGTTAACGTATTGCATATAATTAAATTCTAAAATCTAACATTTATTTGTTTAACTAATTCAATAAACCATAAAGGGGAAATGTTTTAATTAGCACTAAGCTAATTAATTAAATTAAGTAATGGGAAAACAGGAGATATGTTGCTGCTGCAATATGTAGGAGCTTCTAGACGTTTTGATCCAGGGCGACTATATCTGCGGTAAGTGTCTGCGGCCAATCACCTTTGGCTCCGAGTTGAGGAGCTGGAGTCTGAGCTGCAGACATTGCGAGACATTGGGGAGGGAGAAAGTTACCTGGACCTTTTGCTCCAGGAGGCAGCCACACCCTCTGGATTAAATACTTTAGAATTGACACGTGGGCAGGGACAGGAGGGTGTGACTGTGAGTGAAGCAGGTAAGGCGATCCAGGAGGAAGTATTGCAGTAGCCTCAGTCCCTGCACTTGTCCAATAGATTTGAGGTTCTTGCAACCCTTGAGGACAAGTGTGCAGACTGCAGGGTGGAAGAGCAGACTGACCAAGGCACCGTGGTGCAGAAAGCCATTCAAGTTGGTGGAGTAGTGAGGCAGGTGGTTGTAGCAGGGGACAGTATAGTTAGGGGGATAGATAGGGTTCTCTGCAGCCGAGAGCATGGGTCCTGAAGGCTGTGTTACCAGGGTAAAGGACATCTCCTCCGGGCTGGAGAAGAACTTGGAGTGGGAGGGGGAGGATTCAGTTGTCGTGGTGCACGTCGGTACCAATGACATAGGTAGGACTAAGAAAGAGGTTCTGCTGAGAGATTTTGAGCAGCTAGGGACTAAATTGAAAAGCAGAACCACAATGATAATAATCTCTGCATTATTACCTGAGCCACGAGCAAATTGGCACAGGGTCAATCGAATCAGGGAGATGAATGCGTGGCTCAGAGGTTGGTGTGGGAGAAGTGGGTTTCGATCCGTGGGGCACTGGACCAATACTCGGGAAAGAGAGAGCTGTTCCGTGGGGACGGACTACACCTGAACTATGCTGGGACCAGAGTTCTAGCGAAGCGACTAACTAGGGAGGTAGACTGGGCTTTAAACTAAATAAGTGGGGGGTGGGGGGAGGGGGTGTGGACGGTCGCAGTAGAGAGCAATCTAGAACGCTAAAGAGAAAAGAAAAGGAAGCAATGCAGGAAAGTGATTGTGGTAGGGATAACCAGATAATGTCAGGAAGGGACAGAACGTAACATCAGAAATAGGAGCAGGAGTCGGCCATTCGGCCCCTCGAGCCTGCTCCGCCATTTAATACGATCATGGCTGATCCGATCATGGACTCAGCTCCACTTCCCCGCCCGCTCCCCATAACCCCTTATCCCCTTATTGTTTAAGAAACTGTCTATTTCTGTCTTAAATTTATTTAATGTCCCAGCTTCCACAGCTCTCTGGGGCAGCGAATTCCACAGATTTACAACCCTCTGAGAGAAGAAATTCCTCCTCATCTCAGTTTTAAATTGGCGGCCCTTTATTCTAAGATTATTCCCACGATTTCTAGTCTCTCCTATGTGGAAACATCCTCTCTGCATCCACCTTGTCGAGCCCCCTCATAATCTTATACATTTCGATAAGATCACCTCTCATTATTCTGACCTCCAATGAGTAGAGGTACAACCTACTCAACCTTTCCTCATAAGACAACCCCCTCATCTCCGGAATCAACCGAGTAAACCTTCTCTGAACTGCCTCCAATGCAAGTATATCCTTTCGTAAATACAGAGACCAAAACTGTATGCAGTACTCCAGGTGTGGCCTCACCAGTACCCTGTACAGTTGTAGCAGGACTTCTCTGCTTTTATACTCTATCCCCCTTGCAGTAAAGGCCAACATTCCCTTGGCCTTCCTGATCACTTGCTGTACCTGCAGGCTATCCTTTTGTGTTTCATGCACAAGTACCCCCAGGTCCCTCTGTACTGCAGCACTTTGCAATCTTTCTCCATTTAAATAATAACTTGCTCTTTGATTTGTTTTCTGCCAAAGTGCATTACCTGACAAACAAATGATTGCACTAACAAATCGGGTCCAGGTAAGAAAAAATAGAGATAAGACAAATAGGGCTATAGTACAAAATAATGTTAAGATGTCTAATAATGTTAAAAGACTAATTTAAAAGCACTGTATCTGAATGCACGAAGCATCTGTAATAAGGTAGATGAATTAACAGTGCAAATAGATGTAAACGAATACGATATAGTTGCAATTATGGATTCATGGTTGCAGGGTGACCAGGGTTGGGAACTGAATATCCAAGGATATTCGATATTTAGGAAGGACCGGCAAAAAGGAAGAGGGGGTGGTGTAGCATTAAATCAGAGCAATAGTGAGAAAGGATATTGGCTCAGATAATCAAGATGTAGAATCAGTCTGGGTGGAGCTAAGGAGCACCAAGGGGCAGCAAACATTGGTGGGAGTTGTCTATAGGCCTCCAATCAGTAGTGGTAGTGTAGGGGACGGCATCAAACAGGAAATTAGAGATGTATGCAGCAAGGGTACTTACAGTAATCGTAGGTGACTTTAATTTACATATAGACTGGCCAAACCAAATTAGTAATAATACTGTGGCAGATGAATTCCTGGAGTGTGTACGAGATGTTTTTTCAGACCAGTATGTTGAGGAGCCTACTAGGGAACAGGCTATCCTAGATTGGGTATTGTGTAATGAAAAGTCTTGTTATGTGGGGTCCTTTAGGGGGCGCCGGTGGTGGAGAGAGTGAAGGTGGTGGGTAGCGTGTCGATCAAGCGGGCTGCTTTGTCCTGGATGGTGTTGAGCTTCTTGAGTATTGTTGGAGCTGCACTCATCCAGGCAAGGGGAGAGTGTTCCATCACACTCCGATTGAGGCCTCGACCTGTCTGAGAACACCAGCGGCAGGTCAGGGCCATAAAAGGAGCAGCGAGCGGCCTTGGGAGCAGCGTGGAGGCGTACCGCGACAAGGTACAGCGTGAGCTGGTGCAGGAGGGTGACGGCAGTGAAACCTGACGTCATCAAGGTCCAGGTCGGTGATTGGAGCGTGGGCAGATACAGCAGGAGCGGTGAGAGACTATAGAGGGACATGATCGGGGCCCAGGGGAGGTCTGAGTTCGGGGCCAGGGGCCCAGGGGTTGCGCTATGTGTGTGCACTCGGTCCGTGCAGCAGAGCTGGTCTCCAGCTGTTCTGGTCAATCTTTGCCCCTGGACCAAGACCTAGCTCTGTCAAGCCCGTGTGGTGGCTGGTGTGCAACGGTCACCCCATGTTAAAACAATCCACCCACAGGCATCTTCCTCCCTTCAGGATGTAGGTCAGGACCTGGAATATTAGGTCCTTACAGGGGAGGATTAAGAAAAAAAGGCGCTTATGTCACATATCAACGGCTAAATACTTTAGAATCTTTAGAGGAATAAAGAAAGATAAGAGGTAAAATTAAAAAGGATATTAGGAATGCTAAGAGAGAGCAACAGAAATTCTTAGCCAGTAAAATTAAGGAAAACCCTAAGGTGTTCTATAAATATATTAAGAGTAAGAGGTTAACGAAGGAAAAGGTAGGGCCTGTTAGAGACCACGAGGGTAATATTTGTCTGGAGGCGGAAGATGTTGGTTGGGTTCTTAACAAATACTTTGCATCTGTTTTCAGAAAGAAAAGAGGTAATGCAGATACAGCTATCGAGGAGGAGTGTGATATTCTGGGTAGGTGATCCTCTAACCGGGCCTCGGACTACCTACTACCAAGGGCGCTACCCAGCGCTGAGCCTGCGGCCAACATCTCGCCGAAGGCAACTAGGTTCACACAGCAGTGCCTGGTCTCCAGTCATCTCGGACCCCTTGCCACTGGACCAAACCTTGCTCAGCTAAGCCCGTGTGGTAGCCAGTGTGCAACGACCACCCCACGATAAAAGAACTCACGCACAGGTATCTTCCACTCCGTCAGTGTGAAGTTCGGGACCTGGAACGTCAGGACCCTCATGGACAACCCCAACAGCGACAGGCCGGAACGCCGCACCGCCATAGTTGCCCGGGAACTTAGACGCTTCGATATTGACATCGCCGCCCTAAGCGGGTCCCAGCGGGCAGGGGAAGGCCATCTCAAGGGACAAGGTGGAGGTTACACCTTTTTCTGGAAAGGGAAACCAGAGGAAGAACGCCGCCTTCACGGAGTTGGCTTCGCCATCAAAAACGAGCTGGTCAACCGCCTCAAAGACTCCCGCTGTGGGACTCCTACAAATCCCTGGGAGGACAGGCGCACCAACATTAGCGTTCTCGACCAGGCCAACATCCCCAGCATCGAAGCACTGACCACACTCGACCAGCTCCGCTGGGCAGGCCACATTGTCCGCATGCCAGATACGAGACTCCCAAAGCAAGCGCTCTACTCGGAATTCCTTCATGGCAAACGAGCCAAAGGTGGGCAGAGGAAACGTTACAAGGACACCCTCAAAGCCTCCCTGATAAAGTGCAACATCCCCACTGACACCTGGGAGTCCCTGGCCCAAGACCGCCCTAAGTGGAGGAAGTGCATCCTGGAGGGCGCTGAGCACCTCGAGTCTTAACGCCGAGAGCATGCAGAAACCAAGCGCAGACAGCGAAAGGAGCGTGCGGCAAACCACTCCCATCCACCCCTTCCCTCAACCACTGTCTATCTCACCTGTGACAGAGTCTGTGGCTCTCGTATTGGACTGTTCAGCCACCAAAGAACTCACTTCAGGAGTGGAAGCAAGTCTTCCTCGATTCCGAGGGACTGCCTATGATGATGATGATATTCTGGATTAAATAAATATAGTGAGAGAGGAAATATTAAGGGGTTTAGCAGCTTGAAAGTAGATAAGTCCCCAGGCCTGGATGAAATGCATCCCAGGTTGTTGAGCGAAGTAAAAGAGGAAATAGCAGAGGCCTTGACCATCATTTTCCAGTCCTCTTTGGATCTGAGCATGGTGCCGGAGGATTGGAGGACTGCTAATGTAATACCATTGTTTAAGAAGGAAAAAAGGGATAGGTCTGTCAGCCTAACCTCAGTGGTGGGAAAATTATTGGAAAAAATCCTGAAAGACAGGATAAATCTACATTTGGAAAGGCAAGGATTAATTAGGGACAGTCAGCACGGATTTGTTAAGGGAAGATCATATTTGACTAACCTGATTGAATTTTTTGAGGAGGTAACCAAGAGGGTCGATGAGGTAGTATATATGGACTTTAACAAAGGTTTTGATGAGGTCCCACATGGTAAACTGGTCATGAAGGTTAAAGCCCATGGGATCCAGGGCAAAGTGGCAAGTTTGATCCAAAATTGGCTTGGAGGTAGGAAGCAAAGGGTAATGGTCGATGGGTGTTTTTGTGACTGGAAGGATGTTTCCAGTGGGGTTCCGCAGGGCTCAGTACTGGGTCCCTTGCTTTTTGTGGTATATATCAACGATTTAGATTTGAATATAGGGAGTATGATTAAGAAGTTTGCAGACGACACTAGAATTGGCTGTGTGGTTGATAATGAAGAGGAAAGTCAAGGGCTGCAGGAGGATATCAATCTACTGGTCAGGTGGGCAGAGCAGTGGCAAATGGAATTTAATTCAGAGAAATGTGAGGTGATGCACTTTGGGAGGGTTAATAAGGAAAGGGTATATACATTAAGCGGTAGGCTACTTAGAAGTGTAGATGAACAAAGGGACCTTGGAGTGCTTGTCCACAGAACCCTGAAAGTCGCAGGCCAGGTGGATAAGGTGGTTAAGAAGGCTTACGGAATGCTTGCCTTTATTGGCTGAGGCACAGAATATAAGAGCAGGCAGGTTATGCTTAAATTGTATAATACTTTGGTTAAGCCACAGCTGGAGTACTGCGTGCAGTTCTGGTCGCCGTATTATAGGAAGGACGTGATTGCACGAGAGAGGGTGCAGAGGAGATTTACTAGGATGCTGCCTGGTCTGGAGAATCTTAGTTATGAGGACAGATTGGATAGGCTGGGGTTGTTCTCATTGGAACAGAGGAGGTTGAGAGAATATTGAGGGACCTGGACATAGTGGATAGTGAGGGTCTATTTCCATTGGTGGAGGGGTCTATTATCAGGGGGTATAGTTGGTGGAAGGTTTAGAGGGGATTTGAGGGGGGGCTTCTTTACACAGAGGATTGTGGGGATCTGGAACTCGCTGCCTGGAAGAGTGGTGGATGCAGAAACCCTCACCACTTTTAAGAGATGGTTGGATAGGCACTTAAAGTGCAGTAACCTGCAGGGTTACGGACCTAGAGCTGGTAATTGGGATTAGACTGGATGACCTTTTGTTGGATGGCGCAAATATAATGGTAAGTACTGCAGGGAATCGAATACGGCCAGGGTGATCTCCTGGACTAGTGTCGATCGCCTGGATGGGTCGCAGAGGAATTTTCCCAGATTTTTTTTCTCCCTAAATTGGCCTGGGTTTTTATCTGGTTTTTGCCTCTCCCGGGAGATCACATGACTCCGGTTGGGGTGGAGTGTAGAATGTTTCAGTATAAGGGGTGTTGCAGTTGTGTGGGGCGGACTGGTTGGGCTGGGTGCTCTTTGTCTTTCCGCCATTGTTCATAGGTTTATATGTAACCTTCAGGGCTGCTGACCGAGGGCCGTGCGGCTCTTTGTCGGCCGGCACGGACACGATGGGCCGGAATGGCCTCCTTCTACGCTGTAAATTTCTATGTTTCTATGTTTCTATGTACTTCAGTGAAACACCTGTGAACTCATCATTTTTTGGCGTGGAAACAAGTCATCCTCGCTTCGAGGGACCGCCTATGATGATGATGAATTAATTATTCGCAAACCTCGTCCAGAGTAGTCGTGGTCAATTGCTATAACGATAAAACTTTTTTTTTTCTTCACTAAAAAAAGTTATTTTTTACGTCATCTTACCTTTATCTTTTTGTTCTATTACAGCCTCTGTTAAGCAAGATGACAACACAGGTGATCAAGCTGAATTAAGTCGGGAAAAATCCACGACTAGGATGGAAATTCTTCTTAACCACGTGAAACGGGCTGTATCAAATTGGCGCTCCCGATATTCATTATCTTAATTTCAATGGAACTCCTCATCGGGCTAACAGTTTCCGATCCGATATTTGACATTGATCAGGCCCGCCACAGATAAACATCTACCCCGAATGGATGGTGTTTGGACCATCCTCTGAACCAGAGTCCAGCACATGTTCGGATCAAAGGAATCTGATCCGGACAAGTGTGAGGTTAATGCATTCGTGGAGGTCTAACACAGCAAGGGAATACACATTAAATGGGAGGAGACTGAGAAGTGTAGAGGAACAAAGGGACCTGGGAGTGCAGGTCCACAGATCCCTGAAGGTAGCAGGCCAGGTGGATAATGTGATTAAGAAGGCACACGGGATACTTGCCTTTATTAGTCGAGGCGTGGAATACAAGAGCAGGGAGGGTTAGGCTTGAACTGTATAAAACACTAGTTAGGCCACAGCTGGAGTACTGCGTGCACAGTTCTGGTCACCACGTTACAGGAAAGATGTGATTGCACTGCAGAGGGTGCAGAGGAGATTTACCAGGATGTTGCTGTGACTGGAGAATTTTAGCGATGAGGAAAGATTGGAGATGCTTGGTCTGTTTTCATTGGAACAGAGGAGGCTGAGGGGAGACCTGATTGAGGTGTATAAAATACTGAGGGGCCTGGATAGAGTGGATAGGAAGGGCCTGTATCCTTGGGCAGAGGGGTCAACAACCAGGGGGCATCGATTGAAAGTAATTGGGGGGGTGGGAGGTTTAGAGGGGAAATGTCTTCACCCAGAGGGTGGTGGGGGTCTGGGGCCTGAAAGGGAGGTAGAGGCAGAAACCCTCTCCACATTTGGATGTGCAGCTTGAAGTGCCGTATCCTACAGGGCTACGGACCGAGAGCGGGAACGTGGGATTAGGCTGGATTCTATCTCGGCATTTGAGGAGACCACACCGTGAGCAGCAAATACAGCAGACTAAATTGAAATAAATGAGCTGGAAGGTATGTTTGGGGCCCTGCACAGTGGGGAGGTAGTAAAAGGGCAGGTGTTGCATCTCCTCTGCTTGCTCGGGAAGGTGCCGTGGGAAGGGGAGGAGTGAGTAAGTGGTATGTAGCAGGACTTCCGAAAACCAGGATAGTCAGCACTTCTGCATAAGGACATAAGAAATAGGAGCAGGAGTTGGCCATTCGGCCCCTCGAGCCTGCTCTGTCATTCAATGGCTGCCCGCTCCCCATAACCCTTCACTCCCTTATCGCTCAAAAATCTGTCTATCTCCACCTTAAATATATTCAGTGACCCAGCCTCCACAGCTCTCTGGGGCAGAGAATTCCACAGATTCACGAGAAGAAATTCCTCCTCACCTCCATCTGAAATAGGCCGCTCCCTTATTCTGAGACTATGCCTCCTAGTTCTAGATTCCCCCACGGGGGGAAGCATCCTCTCTGCATCCACCTTGTCCAGCCCCCTCATTATCTTATACGTTTCGATACGATCACCGCTCATTCTTCTGAACTCCAGTGTGTAGAGGCCCAACCTACTCAACCTTTCCTCATAAGTCAACCCCCTCATCTCCAGAATCAACCTAGTGAACCTTCTCTGAACAGCCTCCAATGCAAATATATCCTTCCTTAAATACGGAGACCAAAACTGTACGCAGTATTCGAGCTTTATTCACCAAGATTAGCCATGATCTTATTAAATGGCTCAAGGGACGAATGGCCGACTCCTGCTCCTATTTCTTAGGTTCCTTTTTAATGGAGAGCATTATCTAACAGGCTATACAATTGAGCGCCTATTTCACGCCTGTAAACGTCGAAATTAGACTTCCTCTGCTGATCTTGGTCTATACCTGCTTCTCGAAGACTTTTCCTCAGTTTATTGACCTCTGAAAATGTTAACTGGAAGTTAATTAGATTTAAACTTTTGACACAGAAGTGGTCGTGTATTGCCCCCGCTTTCTGTTGAGATTTTCTCCCAGTGTGATTGATTGCTTGGAAAATGACTGATCTTCATAAACCAGTGATGGGAGGTGGGGTTATTTCAGGTTTGGTACCATGATCATTTAACTGGCGCGCAAAAATTGTCTGCCCACATTTGTACCAACGTTGTAATGTAACTATCCGCTGGTCCACATTGCCCATACCTCGGGAGCCTTCGATCAGTAAGGGCAGACATCAACAACGAGGTCCAACACCGCCTCCAGTGCGCCAGCGCAGCCTTTGGCCGCCTGAGGAAGAGAGTGTTCGAAGATCACAACTTGAAATCTGACACCAAGTCCATGGTCTACAGGGCAGTAATGATACCCGCCCTCCTGTATGGCTCAGAGACTTGGATCATTGCAGTCGACACCTCAAATCGCTGGAGAAATACCACCAACGATGTCTCCCCTGGGAGCATCTTGAAGGAGGAGAGAGAGGCGGAGAGGTTTAGGGAGCAAGTTCCAGAGATTGGAGCCCAGGCAACAGGAGGCACGGCCACCGATGGTGGAGCGATTATAATCAGGGATGTTCAAGAGGGCAGAATTAGAAGAAGCGCACACATCTTGGCGGCAGGGGGGGGGGGGGGGGGCAGGGGGGGGGAGGGAGGGGAGCTGCTTGTGGGACTGGAGGTGATTACAGAGATAGGAAGGTGAGCGACGGCCATGGTGGGATTTGAAAAGAAGGAGAATTTTGAAATCGAGGCGTTGCTTAACCAGGAACCATTGTCGGTCAGCGAGCACAGGGGGTGATGGGTGAGCGGGACTCAGTGCGAGTAAGGACACGGGGCAGTGAGCACAGGGGGTGATGGGTGAGCGGGACTCGGTGCGAGTTAGGACACGGGGCAGTGAGCACAGGGGGTGATGGGTGAGCGGGACTCGGTGCGAGTTAGGACACGGGGCAGCTGAGTTTTGGGTCTCCTCCAGGTTACGTGGGGTAGAATGTGAGAGTACGTTGGAATGGTCAAATCTGGAGGTAACGGGGGCATGGAAGAGGGTTTCAGCAGCAGATGAGCTGAGGCGGGGGGCGGAGACGGGCGACGTTACGGAAACAGGCGGTTTCAATTAGAAACATAGAAACATAGGAAATAGGTGCAGGAGCAGACCATTTGGCCCTTCGAGCCTGCACCGCCATTCAATATGATCATGGCTGATCATGCAACTTCAGTACCCCACTCCTGCTTTCTCTCCATATCCCCTGATCCCTTTAGCCATAAGGGCCATATCTAACTCCCTTTTGAATATATCCAAAGAATTGGCCTCAACAACTTTCTGTGGTAGAGAATTCCACAGGTTCACAATTCTCTGGGTGAAGAAGTTTCTCCTCATCTTGGTCCTAAATGGCTTACCCCTTATCCTTAGACTGTGACCCCTGGTTCTGGACTTCCCCAACATCGGGAGCATTCTTCCTGCATCTAACCTGTCCAATCCCGTCAGAATTTATATGTTTCTATGAGATCCCCTCTTATTCTTCTAAATTCCACTGAATATAAGCCTAGTCGATGCAGTCTTTCTTCATATGTCAGTCCTGCCATCCCGGGAATCAGTCTGGTGAACCTTCGCTGCATTCCCTCAATAGCAAGAATGTCCTTCCTCAGATTAGGAGACCAAAACTGCACAAAATACTCAGGGTGTGATCTCACCAAGGCCCTGTACAACTGTAGTAAGACCTCCCTGCTCCTATATTCAAATCCTCTCGCTATGAAGGCCAACATGCCATTTGTTTTCTTTACTGCCTGCTGTACCTGCATGCCAACTTTCAATGACTGACGTATCATGACACCCAGGTCTCGTTGCACTTCCCCTTTTACTAATTTGTCACCATTCAGATAATAATCTGACTTCCTGTTTTTACCACCAAAGTGGATAACCTCACATTTATCTACATTATACTGCATCTGCCATGCATTTGCCCACTCACCTAACCTGTCCAAGTCACCCTGCAGCCTCTTAGCATCCTCCTCACAGCTCACACTGCCACCCAGCTTAGTGTCATCTGCAACCTTGGAGATATTACTTTCAAATTCCTTCGCCTAAATCATTAATGTATATTGTAAATAGCTGGGGTCCCAGCACTGAACCTTGCGGTACCCAACTAGTCACTGCCTGCCATTCTGAAAGTTTATTCCCACTCTGCTTCCTGTCTGCCAACCAATTCTCTATCCACGTCAATACATTATTACCCCCAATAACATGTGCTTTAATTTTGCACTCTAATCTCTTGTGTGGAACCTTGTCAAAAGCCTTTTCAAAGTCCAAATACACCACATCCACTGATTCTCCCTTGCCCACTCTGCTAGTTACATCTTCAAAACATTCTAGAAGATTTGTCAAGCATGATTTCCCTTTCATAAATCCATGCTGACTTGGACCGATCCTGTCACTGCTTTTCAAATGTGCTGCTATTTCATCTTTAATAATTGACTCCAACATTTTCCCCACTACCGATGTCAGGCTAACCGGTCTATAATTCCCTGTTTTCTCTCTCGCTCCTTTTTAAAAAGTGGAGTTACATTAGCTACCCTCCAATCCATAGGAACTGATCCAGAATCCATGGAATCTTGGAAAATGATCACCAATACGTCCACTATTTCTAGGACCACTTTCTTAAGTACTCTGGGATGCAGACTATCAGGCCCTGGGGATTTATCGGCCTTCAATCACATCAATTTCCCTAACACCATTTCCTGACAAATAAGGATATCCTTCAATTCCTCCTTCTCACTAGATCCTCGGTCCCCTAGTATTTTCGAGAGGTTATTCGTGTCTTCCTGAGTGAAGACAGAACCAAATTATTTATTCAATTGGTCTGCCACTTTCTTGTTCCCCATTATGAATTCACCTGATTCTGACTGCAAGGGGCCTACATTTGTCTTCACTAATCTTTTTCGCTTCACATACCTATAGAAGCTTTTGCAGTCAGTTTTTATGTTCCCTGCAAGCTTCCTCTCGTACTCTATTTTCCCCCTCCTAATTAAACCCTTAGTCCTCCTCTGCTGAATTCTAAATTTCTCCCAGTCCTCAGGTTTGCTGCTTTTTCTGGCCAATTTACATGCCTCTTCCTTGGATTTAAGACTATCCCTAATTTCCCTTGTTAGCCACGGTTGAGCCACCTTTCCCATTTTATTTCTACGCCAAACAGGGATGTACAATTGTTGAAGTTCATCCATGTGATCATTAAATGTCTGCCATTGCCTATTCACCGTCAATCCTTTAACTATCATTCGCCAGTCTATCCTAGCCAATTCACATCTCGTACCATCGAAGTTACCTTTCTTTAAGGTCAGGGCCCTAGTATCTGAATTAACTGTGTCACTCTCCATCTTAATGAAGAATTCTACCATATTATGGTCACTCTTCCCCAAGGGGCCTCGCACGACAAGATTGCCAATTAATCCTCTCTCATTACACAAGACCCAGTCTAGGATGGCCAGCTCTCTAGTTGGTTCCTCGACATATTTGTTTAGAAAACCATCCCTTATACACTCCAGGAAATCCTCCTCCACCGTATTGCTACCAGTTTAGTTAGCCCAATCTATATGTAGATTAAAGTTGCCCATGGTAACTGCTGTATCTTTAGATCGTGGATATGTGGTCAAACATGACAGCAAGTTCATATTTGGGAAGAGTCTGGGAAGGGTCTGGTTCAGCCTCAGACAGGAGTTGGGGAGAGGGATGGAGTCGGGCGAGGGTGGGGGTGGGGTGCGGGGGCTGGCGAGGGAGCACAGTTCGTGGCGGGGACCGAAAACAATGGCTTCGGTCTTCCCGATATTTAATTACATAATTAGTGACAAAATGCGGAGGATGTTTGGTTGTTTGTGGATTGAGATTGATTGCACTGATCGTTTGTTGACTGGATCATTCTTTGCAGAATTTGTAAGGCAACGTACTTAAATTTGGTGGTGGGGGGAAAATAAGCTGTTGCACATCAGATAACTCAAAGTCTGTTTCACCTGTGAACCTCTCCTCAACTTGCTGTTGTGCACAAAATAAAACCTATCACACCATCAGATGTCCACCCTCCCAACGCAGATCAAGTCTTGGGCCAGAAATCTGGTTTGGCCACTACCCATGGATGATTGAGGGGACTAAAAAACTTGAAAAGAGAATCGCACGTACCTTTTCCATCTGCGCCCACGTGAGTTCTCGGTCCGTAGGCCTGCACTGACGGCGTGTCACTGAGAATTCCTGTCAGTACGCGCGCAAGGCTGGAGTTGCAGTCACATGGGCTTGGGGGTAATATATTAGCATGGATAGAGGATTGGCTAACTAACAGAAAACAGAGAGTCAGGATAAATGGTTCATTCTCGGGTTGGCAATCAGTAACTAGTGGGGTGTCGCAGGGATCAGTGCTGGGACCCCAACTATTTACAATCTATATTAATGACTTGGAAGAAGGGACCGAGTGTAATGGAGCCAAGTTTGCTGATGATACAAAGATGAGAAGAAAAGCAAAGTGTGAGGAGAACACAAAAAATCTGCAAAAGGACATAGACAGGCTAAGTGAGTGGGCAACAATTTGACAGATGGAGTATAATGTTGGAAAGTTTGAGGTCATGCACTTTGGCAGAAAAAAATCAAAGAGCAAGTTATTATTTAAATGGAGAAAGATTACAAAGTGCTGCAGTACAGCGGGACCTGGGGGTACTTGTGCATGAAACACAAAAGGATAGTATGCAGGTACAGCAAGTGATCAGGAAGGCCAATGGTATCTTGGCCTTAATTGCAAAGGGGATGGAGTATAAAAGAAGGGAAGTCTTGCTACAGTTATACAGGGTATTGGTGAGGCCACACCTGGAATACTGCGTGCAGTTTTTGTTTCCATATTTACAAAAGGATATACTTGCTTTGGAGGCAGTTCAGAGAAGATTCACAAGGTTGTTTCCAGAGATGAGGGGGTTGACTTATGAGGAAAGGTTGAGTAGGTTGGGCCTCTACTCATTGGAGTTCAGAAGAATGAGAGGTGATCTTATCGAAACATATAAGATTATGAGGGGGCTTGACAAGGTGGATGCAGAGAGGATGTTCCCACTGATGGGGGAGACTAGAACTAGGGGGCATGATCTTAGAATAAGGGGCCGCACATTTAAAACTGAGATGAGGAGAAATTTCTTCTCTCAGAGGGTTATAAATCTGTGGAATTCTCTGCCTCAGAGAGCTGTGGAAGCTGGGACATTGAATATATTTAAGACAAAAATAGACAGTTTATTAATCGATATGGGGATAAGGGGTTATGGGGAGTGGGCAGGGAGGTTTGGCTGAGTCCATGATCAGATCAGCCATGATCGTATTGAATGGCAGAGCAGGCTCGAGGGGCCGAATGCCCGACTCCTACTCCTATTTCTTATGTTCTTATGGTCCTGGGCAGCCAATCAGGTTAAAGTACATTCTCATTCATAATAATGGGAACTCTGTAAGTTGGAGATAGAGACCCCCCCCTCCCAAAAAAACACTAATAAAAAATACACTATCTATTTTTATTAATTTAAATTCGTTATTTATGTATTATAAAAAAATACATATTCCGATTTTTTAAAAAAGTTTTTTAAATGATGGTTTAAAATAAACTTACGTAGTTACATTGCGGATATGTAGCTCAGTTCAGGGTCAAATATGACGCCAATGTTGCGAAGAGTCTGGTTCAGCCTCGGACAGAAGTTGGGGAAAGCAGTGGAGTTGGTGGCTCTAGGGACACAGATTGTGACTGCGCCGTTAACTGAGCGGGAAATTCTTTTCGTGACTTACCCGCCAGTTTCAAAGATTTCGTCAGCTTTTCGATATCTGAAATAATAGAGTGATAATCATAAGAACATAAGAAATAGGGGCAGGAGTCGACCATTTGGCCCCTCGAGCCTGCTCCACCATTCAATAAGATCATGGCTGATCCGATCTTGGACTCAGCTCCACTTCCCCGCCCGCTCCCCATAACCCTTCACTCACTTATCGCTCAAAAATCTGTCTATCTCCGCCTTAAATATATTCAATGACCCAGCCTCCACAGCTCTCTGGGGCAGAGAATTCCACAGATTCACGAGAAGAAATTCCTCCTCACCTCCGTCCTAAATGGGCGACCCCTTATTCTGAGACTATGCCCCCTAGTTCTAATCTCCCCAACGAGGGGGAAACATCCTCTCTGCATCTACCCTGTCAAGCCCCTTCAGAATCTTACATGTTTCAATAAGATCACCTCTCATTCTTCTAAACTCCAATGAGTATAGGCCTAACCTGCTCAAACTTTCTTCATAAGGTAACCCCTTCATCCCAGGAATCAACCTGGTGAACCTTCTCTGAACTGCCTCCAATGCATTGTGATGGTTGGAGACCTTTTCTGACATCTCAGATACACCGTATTGTGACTTACCGTTTCCCGCTACTGGGTTTGGATTCGTGAAGAATCATTTTGCTGTGAAACTTTAACTTAGTGTTAGTTAGGAATTAGACCTCTGTTCACCCTTTGTCGCCTCCTGGCCAGATCCAAGACTGTCCCATCCTCTGCTGTCGATCTACAGTAACGGACAACGCTTGCATCTGCGCACACTCGGAGTCCGAACTCCAAGTCATCGTCAACACCTTCACTGAGGCATACGAGAGCATGGGCCTTACACTAAACATCCGTAAGACAAAGGTCCTCCACCAGCCTGTCCTCGCCACACAGCACTGCCCCCCACCCCCAGTCATCTGTTAATGTGACCCCTCCAGAACTACAGTTATCTACATTAACCACTTGGATGAAGGGACCGAGTGTAATGTAGTCAAGTTTGCTGATGATACAAAAATGTGTGGGAAAGCATATTGTGAGGAGGACACAAAGAATCTGCAAAAGGACATAGACAGGCTAAGTGAGTGGGCAACAATTTGACAGATGGAGTATAATGTTGGAAAGTGTGAAGTTATCCACTTTGACAGAAAAAAATCGAAAAACAAGTTATTATTTAAATGGAGAAAAATTGCAAAGTGCTGCAGTACAGAGGGACCTGGGGGTCCTTGTGCATGAAGCACAAAAAGTTAGTATGCAGGTACAGCAAGTAATCAGGAAGGCCAAGGGAATGTTGGCCTTTATTGCAAGGGAGATAGAGTATAAAAGCAGGGAAGTCCTGCTACAACTGTACAGGGTATTGGTGAGACCACCCTTTGTCTCTGTATTTAGGAAAGGATATACTTGCATTGGAGGCAGTTCAGAGAAGGTTCACTAGGTTGATTCTGGAGATGAGGGGCTTGATTTATGAGGAAAGGTTGAGTAGGTTGGGCCTCTACTCATTGGAATTCAGAAGAATGAGAGGTGATCTTATAGAACCATATAAGATAATGAGGGAGCTTGACAAGGTGGATGCAGAGAGGATGTTTCCACTGATGGGGGAGACTCGAACTAGGGGGCATAATCTTAGAATAAAGGACTGCCCATTTAAAACTGAGATGAGGAGGAATTTCTTCTCTCTGAGGGGTGTAAATCTGTGGAATTCTCTGCCTCAGAGAGCTGTGCAGGCTGGGTCATTGAATATGTTTAAGGTGGAGATAGACAGATTTTTGAGCGATAAGGGAGTGAAGGAGAGTGGGCGGGGAAGTGGAGCTCAGTCCATGATCAGATCAGCCATGGTCGTATTAAATGGTGGAGCAGGCTCAAGGGGCCGAATGACCTACTCCTGCTCCTATTTCTTATGCTCTTATGTGAGCCAGAGGAGATTGGTAAGAAATTAGGAATGGGTTAAAAATCGTGAAGTTCTGAATAACGTAGGAGTTTGTTTGGGTGGAACACGGGCGGTCAATGAGGAGAGCCTTAGAAACATTGAACGAGAGCTCGACAAGGACGTGGATGAAGATAGTCAGCAACACTGAGGGTGAGGTAGAGACAGAGATGGAAAGAGACAGGTTTGGTGACAGACTGGATGTGACATTTGAAGCTCACTTCATGAGGTAGTCCATATTGCTGACCCGGATATCGGGCACGGATTGGTTTTCTGAAGAAGTGTTGAGTCTTGGAGCAATCCATGATGCAATCCAATAATATTCGTAGAATCAGAGAAATTTACAGCACGGAAGGAGGCCATTCGGCCCATCGTGTCTGCGCCGGCCGACTAAGAGCCATCCCAGCCTAATCCCACTTTCCCGCTCTCAGTCCGTAGCCCTGTAGAATACGGCACTTCAAGCTGCACATCCAAATGTGGTGAGGGTTTCTGCCTCTACCTCCCTTTCAGGCAGTGAGTTCCGCCCCAGACCCCCAACACCCCCTGGGTGAAGATATTTCCCCTCTGAATCCCCAATTACTTTCAATCGATGCCCCCTGGTTTTTGACCCTTCTGCCCAAGGATACAGGCCCTTCCTATCCACTCTATCCAGGCCCCTCAGAATTGTATACACCTCAATCAGGTCTCCTGATATAGATTCTCTCACCTTCCTCTTTTCCCAGCACAATATTTTCTGTAAGAGAGAAGATATTTTCGATTGTATCCTGTTTATGTTGGCACAAATTAGTGCTAGATTTCTAGAGACAGCAAGGCAAAGAAATCCTGACATCAGATAGCCCTGGGAATAAATTCTCTTGTCCTTGACATATTTCCTACTATCAGAAATCTGCTGTCTGCAATTCTCCCAAGTCAGTTAATTAAATCACCGTTCACTTCTTAGCTGGAGTATTGCGTACACATCTGGGCTCCTCAATTTGGGAGATGAGAGTGTGAGCTCCTAGAAATTACCATGAATGCGGGGATATGAAGAGACTAGAAAATTAAAGAGGTCCTGCTACTCTGTACAGGGTGTTGGTGAGGCCACACCTGGAGTACTGCGTACAGTTCTGGTCTCCTTATTTAAGGAGGGATATACTTGCATTGGAGGCAGTTCAGAGAAGGTTCTCTGGGTTGATTCCGGAGATGAGGGGGTGGTCATATAAGGATAGGTTAAGCAGGTTGAGCCTCTACTCATTGGAGTTCAGATGAATGAGAGGTGATCTCATTGAAATGTATAAGATTCTGAGGGGGCTCGGCAAGGCAGATGCAGAGAGGATGTTTCCCCTCGTGGGGGAAACTAGAACGAGGGAGCATAGTCTCAGAATAAGGAACCTCCCATTGAGAACTGAGATGAGGAGGAATTCATCTCTCAGAGGGTTGTAAATCTGTGGAATTCTCTGCCCCAGAGAGCTGTGGAGGCTGGGTCATTGAATATATTTAAGGTGGAGATCGACAGATTTTTGAGTGATAAGGGAGTGAAGGGTTATGGGGAGTGGGCGGGGAAGTGGAGCTCAGTCCATGATCGGATCAGCCATGATCTTATTGGATGGTGGAGCAGGCTCGAGGGGCCGACTGGAATTAGATTGGAAGCAAGTCTTCCTCGATTTCGAGGGACCGCCTACGATGATGATATTCCTTTAGCACTTTCTCACGTATTTCCTGTACTCTTTTCTTCAAAGCTGCTATTTCTGAAATTACAATAAGTGACAGTATTAGCCATTACATCCCACGAGTGCTTAAGGCCCACATTGTAGGTTCATACAATCATAGAAATTTACAGCCTGGAAGGAGGCCATTTCGGCCCATTGTGTACGTGCCGGCTGACCAAGAGCGATCCCAGCCTGATCCCACTTTCCCGCTCTCGGTCCGTAGCTCTATAGGATACGACACTTCAAGCTGCACATCCAAATGTGGTGAGGGTTTCTGCCTCTATCTCCCTTTCAGGCCCCAGACCCACACCACCCTCGGGGTGAAGAAATTATCCCTCAAATCCCCTCTCAACCTCCCCACAATTACTTTCAATTGATGCCCCCTGGTTGTTGACCCCTCTGCCAAGGGAAACAGCTCCTTCCTAGCCACTCTATCCAGGCCCCTCATCATTTTATACACCTCAATCAGGTCTCCCCTCAGCCTCCTCTGTTCCAGAAAAAACAAACCCAGCCTCTCCAATCTTTCCTCATAGCCAAAATTCTCCAGCCCCGGCAACATTCTGGTAAATTTCCTCTGCACCCTCTACAGTACAATCACATCTTTCCTGTAATGTGGTGACCAGAACTGCACGCAGTACTCCAGCTGTGGCCTAACCAGTGTTTTATACAGTTCAAGCATAACCCTCCCTGCTCTTGTATTCCACGCCTCAACTAATAAAGGCAAGTATCCCGTGTGCCTTCTTAACCACCTTATCTATCTGGCCTGCTCCCTTCAGGGATCTGTGGACCTGTACTCCCAGATCCCTCTGTTCGTCTACACTTCTCAGTGTCCTACCATTTAATGTGTATTCCCTTTCCTGGTTAGCCCTCACCAATTGCATTACCTCACACTTCTCCGGATTGAACTGTATTTGCCACTGCTCTGCCCACCCGACCAGTTGTTTGATATCTTCCTGCAGTCTGCAGCTTTCTTCTTCGTTATCAACCACACGGCCAATTTTAGTAATTAATATAATCGTCGGCGTGGACACGATGGGCACAAATGACGTCCTTCCGTGCTGTAAATTTCTATATAAAGAGAAAGTAGAGAGACACTAATTGGTCTAAAAGCCGACAAATCCGCTGGACCTGATGGCTTACATCCTAGGGTTCTAAAAGAGAGAGCTGCAGAAAAAGGATCTTTCAAAATTACTTAGATACTAAAATGAGAGGCGATCTGATTGAGAGATACAAGATTCGGAGGGGGATTGACAAGGTAAATGCTGGGAGGCTTTTTTCCTCTGGCCGGAGAGTGTAGAAAAAAGGGGTCACAGTCTCAGGTTAAGGGGTCCGCCATTAAACACAAAAAGTTAGTATGCAGGTACAGCAAGTGATCAGGAAGGCCAAGGGAATGTTGGCCTTTATTGCAAGGGGGATAGAGTATAAAAGCAGGGAAGTCCTGCTACAACTGTACAGGGTGAGGCCACACCTGGAGTACTGCATACAGTTTTGGTCTCTGTATTTAAGGAAGGATATACTTGCTTTGGAGGCTGTTCAGAGAAGGTTCACTCGGTTGATTCCGGGGATGAGGGGGTTGACTTATGAGGAAAGGTTGAGTTGGTTGGGCCTCTACTCATTGGAGTTCAGAAGAATGAGAGGTGATCTTACCAAAACGTATAAGATTATGAGGGGGCTCGACAAGGTGGATGCAGAGAGGATATTTCCAGGGGAGACTAGAACTAGAGGGCACAATCTCAGAATAAGGGGCCGCTCATTTAAAACTGAGATGATGAGGAATTTCTTCTCTCTCAGGGTTGTAAATCTGTGGAATTCTCGGCCCCAGAGAGCTGTGGAGGCTGGGTCACTGAATATATTTAAGGAGGAGATAGACAGATTTTTGAGGGATAAGGGAGTGAAGGGTTATGGGGAGCGGGCGGGGAAGTGGAGCTGAGTCCATGATCAGATCAGCCATGATCTTATTGAATGGCGGAGCAGGCTCGAGGGGCCGAATGGCTGACTCCTGCTCCTATTTCTTATGTTCTTATGTTACCTCCATCTTTTTCACGTATCTCTTCATCTATAAGACAAAGTTAGGGTCACAATTTACACTGTGATTGCACTGACCGAATATGCGAGTTATTGAAATAGGCTTAGGACACACAGACATGTCAAGACAGCTTATTCTCCTGGGTACAGAATCCTTACCTGATCTGTGAGATCATCGCTTTAACACAACAAGTGTTAGATCGTCTGTCGTTCCATTTCCCACAGCTCTGCTCTCCTGACCCTTCCCCTCCCTCCCAGAACCACGACAGGGCTCCCCTGGTCCTCACCTTCAACATATCGTCCTCCGCCATTCCCGCACCTCCAGCACCATCCCACCACAGCACACACCCTCCCCTCCCCTTTCCAAAGGGGTCCACTCCATCTCGTAGCACCCCGCGGAGGGGCAGAAACCCCAGAATTGTCAGAACAGCAAGAAAAGGAAGATGTGCATTTATATAGTGGCTTTCACGACCGCTGGATGTCCCAAAGCACTTTACAGCCAATGAAGTACTTTTTGGAGTGTGGTCACTGTTGTAATGTGGGAAACGCGGCAGCCAATTTGCGCACAGCAAGCTCCCACACACAGCATTGTGATAATGACCAGATCATCTGTGCTTCAGTATGTTGATTGAGAGATAGATATTGGCCCCAGGACACCGGGGAGAACTCCCCTGCTCTTCTTCAAAATAGTGCCATGGGATCTTTTACAGCCACCTGAGCGGTCAGACGGGACCTCGGTTTAACGTCTCATCCGAAAGATGGCCCCTCCGACAGTGCGATGCTCCCTCAGTACTGACCCTCCGACGTTCAACGCTCCCTTGGTATTGCCCCTCCAACAGTGCAGCACGGCGCTCCCTCAGTACTGCCCCTCCGACAGTGCGGCGCTCCCTCAGTACTGCCCCTCCGACAGTGCGGCGCTCCCTCAGTACTGCCCCTCCGACAGTGCGACACTCCCTCAGTCCTGCCCCTCCAACAGCCCAGAATGGCGCTCCCTCAGTACTGACCCTCCGACAGTGCGGCACTCCCTCAGTACTGCCCCTCCGACAGTGCAGCGCTCCCTCAGTACTGCCCCTCCGACAGTGCGACACTCCCTCAGTACTGACCCTCCGACAGTGCGGCACTCCCTCAGTCCTGCCCCTCCGACAGTGAGGCACTCCCTCAGTACTGCACTGGGAGCATCAGCCTAGATTTTGTGCTCGAGTCCCTGCTGCAAGAACCTCCTGCCTTTGAGGTGAGGCTGCTACTCACTGAGGCACAGCTGACAACAGAGAATCATTGCTAGTGAAGGCTTGTTGCTTACTCACCATCAATTCTGCACTGTACTATAACGTATTAATATGAGTAATATTAATAGCAATATCAAAAATAATAGTAAGTTTAATCACAATCACAATAATATTAGGAATGATAACATTGATGACATTATGAACAGTAATGATATTCCAATAATTGTCATGACATTGCCAAAAATAGTAATTATAAAAATGTCTTTAATAATCGTAATATAAATAACGATAATATTGGCAATTATAATTGCAGCAATATTGATCGTTTTTTATTATTGATTCTACTAATAGTTGTAGCGAGACCCATAATAAAACCTAATAATATACTCATAAAATCTGAGAACGGTTACAGCACAGCAGGATCCCATTCGAATCGTTGAGCCCGTATCGACTCTCGGCCTGTCCCACTCCCCCGCCCTTTCCCTGGAGCCCTGCAATTATTTTTCCTTCAGGTATGTATCCAATTCCCCTTTGAAAGCCGCGATTGAGTCTGCCTCCACCACCGTGAATTCCAGATCCTAACCACTCGCTGCGTAAAATAGTTTTTCCTCATGTCACCTTCAATCTGTGTCCTCTGGTTCTCCACCCTTCCGCCAATGGGAACAGTTTGACTCTGTGCAGACCCATCATGATTTTGAACACCTCGATCAAATCTCCTCTCTGGGAGAACAACCCCAGCTTCTCCAGTCGATCCACGGAACTGAAGTCCCTCATCCCTGGGACCATTCTGGTCAATCTCCGCTGCACCCTCTCTCAGGCCTTCACATCCTTCCTAAAGTGTGTTGCCCAGAATTGGTCACAATACTCCAGTTGAGGCCGAACCAGTATTTTATAAAATGTTTTATGTAAGTTTCAGCATTTCAAACACACATTTAAATATCAAAGAAAATAAGAATAGGAGCAGGAGTAGGCCATACAGCCCCTCGAGCCTGCCCAGCCATTCAATAAGATCATGGCTGATCTGATCATGGATTCAGTTCCACTTCCCCGCCCGCTCCCCATAAGCCCTTATCCCTTTATTGTTCAAGAAACTATCTATTTCTGTCTTAAATATATTCAATGACTCAGCCTCCACAGATCTCTGAGGCAGCGAATTCCACAGATTTACAACCCTCTGAGAGAAGAAATTTTTCCTCATCTCAGTTTTAAATGGGCGACCCCTTATTCTAAGACCATGCCCTCTAGTTCTAGTCTCCCCCATCAGTGGAAACATTCTCTCTGCATCCACCTTGTCAAGCCCCCTCATAATCTTATATGTTTCGATAAGATCACCTCTCATTCTTCTGAATTCCAATGAGTACAGGCCCAACCTACTCAAGCTTTTCTCATAAGTTAACCCCCTCATCTTCGGAATTAACCTAGTGAACCTTCTCTGAACTGCCTCCAAAGCAAGTATAGCCTTTCGTAAATATGAAAACCAAATCTGCATGCAGTATTCCAGGTGTGGCCTCACCAATACCCTGTATAACTGTAGCAAGACTTCCCTGCTTTTATACTCCATCCCCTTTACAATAAAGGCCAATATACCATTGGCCTTCCTGATCACTTGCTGTACCTGCATACTTTTGTGTTTCATGCACAAGTACCCCCAGGTCCCGCTGTACTGCAGCACTTTGCAATCTTTCTCCATTTAAATAATAACTTGCACTTTGATTTTTTTCTGCCAATGTGCATGACCTCACACTTTCCAACATTATACTCCATCTGCCAAATTTTTGCCCACTCACTTACCCTGTCTATGTCCTTTTGCAGATTTTTTGTGTCCTCACATGTTGCTTTTCCTCCCATTTTTGTATTAGCAAACTTGGCTACATTACACTCGGTCCCTTCTTTCAAGTCGTTAATATAGATTGTAAATAGTTGGGGTCCCAGCACTGATCCCTGCGGCACCCCACTAGTTACTGGTTGCCAACCAGAGAATGACCCATTTATCCCGACTCTCTGTTCTCTGTTAGTTAGCCAATCCTCTATCCATGCAAATATATTATCCCCAACCCCGTGAACTTTTATCTTGTGCAGTAACCTTTTATGTGGCACCTTGTCAAATACCTTCTGGAAATCCAAATACACCACATCCACTGGTTCCCCTTTATCCACCCTGCTCGTTACATCCTCAAAGAACTCCAGCAAATTTGTCAAACATGACTTCACCTTCATAAATCCATGCTGACTCTGGCTGACCAAATTTTGCTTTTTCAAATGACCTCAATAATGGACCTCAACATTTTCCCAACCACAGATGTTAGGCTAACTGGTCTATAATTTCCTGCTTTTTGTCTGCCTACTTTTTTATATAGGAGCGCTACATTTGCAGTTTTCCAATCTGCTGGGACCACCCCAGAATCCAGGGAATTTGGGTAAATTACAACCAATGCATCCACTATCCCTGCCGCTATTCTCTTAAGACCCGAGGATGCCAGCCATCAGGTCCAGGGGATTTATTCACCTTTAGTCCCATTAGCTTACTGAGTACCACCTCCTTAGTGATTGTGATTGTGTTAAGTTCCTCCCTATAGCCCCTTGACTCTCCACTGTTGGGATATTGTTTGTGTCCTCTACCGTAAAGACTGATACAAAATATTTGTTCAGAGTTTCTGCCATCTCCATGTTCCCCATCACTAATTCCCCGGTCCCATCCTCTAAGGGACCAACATTTACTTTAGCCACACTTTTCCTTTTTATATACCTATAGAAACTCTTGCTATCTGTTTTTATATTTTGTGCTAGTTTACTTTCATAGTCTATCTTCCCTTTCAATCATTTTTTTAGTTATTCTTTGCTGGCTTTTAAAAGCTTCCACTAGTTTTGGCCACTATGTATGCCCTTGTTTTTAATTGGATACCATCCTTTATTGCCTTCGTTAGCCACGGATGGCTATCTTTTCTTTTACACCCTTTCCTCCTCACTGGAATTTTTCTTGAGAGTTGCAAAATATCTCCTTAAATGTACACTACTGTTCATTAACCGTCCTACACTTGAATCTATTTTCACAGTCTACTTTCCCCAACTCTGCCTTCAAGCATTCATAGTCTCCTTTATTTAAGCTTAGTACGCTGGTAAGAGATCCAACTTTCTCACCCTCCATTTGAATTTGAAATTCAACCATGCTATGATCACTCATTCCAAGGGGATCCTTTACTAGGAGATTGTTTATTAATCCTGTCTCATTACACAGGACCAGATCTAAGATAGCCTGGCCCCTGTTGGTTCCATTACATAGTGCCCAAGGAACCCGTCCCTTACGAACTCTATGAATTCTTCCTCAAGGCTACTCTGACCAATTTGATTTGTCCAATCAATATGGAGGTTAAAATCACTCGTGATTATTGTTGTTCCCTTTTTACAAGCCCCCACTATTTCCTGGTTTATGCTCCGACCAACAGAGTTGTTATTGTTAGGGGGCCTATAGACTATGGCCACCAGTGACTTTTTCCCCTTATTATTCCTTATCTCCACCCAAACTGTTTCAACAGCCTTATCATTTGAGCCAATATCATTTCTCACTATTGCAGTGATTCTATCCTTTATCAATATAGCTACCCCACCTCCTTTTCCTTTCTGTCTGTCCTTCCGGATTGTCAAATACCCCTGAATATTTAATTCCCAGTCCTGGTCACCTTGCAACCACGTCTCTGTAACGTCAACTCATCTATCTTGTTACAAATGCTACGTGCATTTAGACAAAGTGCCTTTAAGTTTGTTTTTTTACCCTTTTTTCCTGCTTGTTTCCTCTTTCCTTCCAACTCACTTTCTTTATTTTTGCTTTCTAATTCCAGCTTTACTCCCCTCCCGACTGAATCTAGTTTCAGGTTCCCATCCCCCTGCCAAGCTAGTTTGAACCCTCCCCAACAGCACCAGCAGCCCCACACCCCACAAGGATATTGGTCCCGGCTGTGTTGAGGTGTAACCCGTCCGGCTTGTACAGGTCCCACCTCCCCCAGGAGCGATCCCAATGCCTCAGGAAACTAAAGCCCTCCCGCCTGCACCATCTCTCCAGCCACGTATTGATCTGCTCGATCCTCCTATTTCTGTACTCACTAGCTCGTGGCACTGGGAGTAATCTGGAGATTACTATCTTTTGAGGTCCTGCTTTTTAATCTCTCTCCTAGCTCTCTAAACTCTGCCTGAAGTAACTCATCCCTCTGCCTACCTCTGTCATTGGACCCGATATGGACCACGTCTTCTGGCTGTTCACCCTCTCCCCCCATTGGGCCATCTCCATCAGCAAAACTCTTTCATCTAATTCCAACTCAAGAGATAAGAATAAAGATCACTCTTTATATCATTCAATTTATATTTTACCTTTTTCATTCTCACTGAATGCATCTTATATTAAACAGGAAATGACAGAATGAAGATTATGAAATCGAGGACAGATAATATCACAGAATTGACAATAGTACAGAACACAAGGAGAACATTGAGCCCAAGTCTACTCCAGCTATGCAAAGTGCACCCAGCTTTATTTCTTTGTCCTGGGATGTGGCCGTACATCGAATCGCCCTCGAGAAGGTGGTGAGCCGCCTTACAAACACAAGACCATCCGGAATAGGAGCAGGAGTCAGCCATTCGGCCCCTCGAGCCTGCTCCGCCATTCAATAAGATCATGGCTGATCCGATCATGGACTCAGCTCCACTTCCCCGCCCGCTCCCCATAACCCTTCACTCCCTTATCGCCCAAAAATCTGTCTATTTCCGCATTAAATATATTCAATGACCCAGCCTCCACAGCTCTCTGGGGCAGAGAATTCCACAGATTTACAACCCTCTGAGAGAAGAAATTCCTCCTCATCTCTGTTTTAAATGGGCGGCCCCTTATTCTGAGACTATGTCCCCTAGTTCTAGATTCCCCTATGAGTGGAAACATCCTCTTATCATCCACCTCATCATCTTATATGTTTCGATAAGATCACCTCTCATTCTTCTAAATTCCAATGAGTAGAGGCTCAACCTACTCAACCTTTCCTCATAAGTCAACCCCCTCATCTCCGGAATCAACCGAGTGAGCCTTCTCTGAATTGTCTCTAAAGCAAGTATATCCTTTCGTAAATGTGTTACACTGGTAACCGTAAGCACCACACCTGCTTTCACCAGGCGTAAGAGTTTGACGGACATTCCCTGGGCTTGAGTTAGCTAAATAGCCCCACTCTCTCCCGCACGATGTCTCTCTCCCAGGGATATGGAGAAGCTGTGCGGAGAGACCTTGACCGATCGGAAAAGTCGGTTTTCTGCGCATGCGCATTGCACGGACCAGGAATGGCCGATAATTTTCTATGTTTCACACGGAGAGCAATCGAGGAAGCAATAGTTTCTTACCAATTTGTTTTATATTTGTGGTCACCCTTTCTAATGATGAAATACGAAAGCCTTAATTGAGGTTGGGGAAACATAGAAATTAAGAAATTTACAGTGCAGAAGGAGGCCATTTCGGCCCATCGTGTCCGCGCCGGCCGACAAAGAGCCACACGGCCCTCGGTCAGCAGCCCTGCAGGTGACATATAAACCTATGAACAATGACGGAAAGGCAAAGAGCACCCAGCCCAACCAGTCCGCCTCACATAACTGTGACACCCCTTATACTGAAACATTCTACACTCCACCCCAACCGGAGCCATGTGATCTCCTGGGAGAGGCAAAAACCAGATAAAAACCCAGGCCAATTTAGGGAGAAAAATCTGGGATAATTCCTCTCCGACCCATCCAGGCGATCGACACTAGTCCAGGAGATCACCCTGGCCGTATTCTATTCCCTGCAGTACTTACCATTATATCTGCTCTGTCCCACAAAAGGTCATCCAGTCTAATCCCAATGACCAGCTCTAGGTCCGTAACCCTGCAGGTTACTGCACTTTAAGTGCCCATCCAACCATCTCTTAAAAGTGGTGAGGGTTTCTGCATCCACCACTCTTCCAGGCAGTGAGTTCCAGATCCCCCACAACCCTCTCCGTAAAGAAGCCCCCCCTCAAATCCCCTCTAAACCAACCACCTTAAAACTATGCCCCCTTGTAATAGCCCCCTCCACAATTGGAAATAGACCCTTACTATCCACTATGTTCAGGCCCCTCAATATTTTGTACATGTTGATGAGGTTTCCTCTCAATCTCCTCTGTTCCAATGAGAATAAACCCAGCCTATCCAATCTGTCCTCATAACTAAGATTCTCCATTCCAGGCAGCATCCTAGTAAATCTCCTCTGCACCCTCTCTCGTGCAATCACATCCTTCCTATAGGCCTGAAGGCTTTGTGTCTTAATGCAAGGAGTATCCGTAATAAGGTGGATGAATTAAGTGTGCAAATAGATGTTAACAGATATGATGTGATTGGGATTACAGAGACATGGCTCCAGGATGAGCAGGACTGGGAACTCAACATCCAGGGGTATTCAACATTCAGGAAGGATATAATAAAAGGAAAAGGAGGTGGGGTAGCATTGCTGGTTAAAGAGGAAATTAATGCAATAGTTAGGAAGGACATTAGCTTGGATGATGTGGAATCTATATGGGTAGAGCTGCAGAACACCAAAGAGCAAAAAACGTTAGTGGGAGTTGTGTACAGACCTCCAAACAGTTGTAGTGATATTGGGGAGGGCATCAAACAGGAAATTAGGGGTGCATGCAATAAAGGTGCAGCAGTTATAATGGGTGACTTTAATATGCATATAGATTGGGCTAACCAAACTGGAAGCAATACGGTGGAGGAGGATTTCCTGGAGTGCATAAGGGATGGTTTTCTAGACCAATATGTCGAGGAACCAACTAGGGGGGAGGCCATCTTCGACTGGGTGTTGTGTAATGAGAGAGGATTAATTAGCAATCTCGTTGTGCGAGGCCCCTTGGGGAAGAGTGACCATAATATGGTGGAATTCTGCATTAGGATGGAGATGAAACAGTTAATTCAGAGACCATGGTCCAGAACTTAAAGAAGGGTAACTTTGAAGGTACGAAGCGTGAGTTGGCTAGGATAGATTGGCGAATGATACTTAAGGGGTTGACAGTGGATGGGCAATGGCAGACATTTAGAGACCGCATGGATGAAGTACAGCAATTGTACATCCCTGTTTGGCATAAAAATAAAAAGGGACGGTGGCTCAACCGTGGCTATCAAGCGAAATCAGGGATAGTATTAAAGCCAAGGAAGTGGCATACAAATTGGCCAGAAATAGCAGCGAACCCGGGGACTGGGAGAAATTTAGAACTCAGCAGAGGAGGACAAAGGGTTTGATTAGGGCAGGGAAAATGGAGTACGAGATGAAGCTTGCAGGGAACATTTTGATGAACTGCAAAAGCTTCTATCGATATGTAAAGAGAAAAAGGTTAGTAAAGACAAACATAGGTCCCCTGCAGTCAGAATCAGGGGAAGTCATAACGGGGAACAAAGAAATGGCAGACCAATTGAACAAGTACTTTGGTTTGGTATTCACTAAGGAGGACACAAACAACCTTCCGGATATAAAAGGGTCAGAGGGTCTCGTAAGAAGAAGGAACTGAGGGAAGTCCTTATTAGTCAGGAAATTTTGTT
The DNA here is from genome assembly GCF_044704955.1 of Pristiophorus japonicus. Classification (NCBI taxonomy): domain Eukaryota; kingdom Metazoa; phylum Chordata; class Chondrichthyes; family Pristiophoridae; genus Pristiophorus; species Pristiophorus japonicus. Next base: position 490,240 of record NW_027251434.1, on the reverse strand, counting down.
GGGGAAATTGATGGGATTGAAGGCCGATAAATCCCCAGGGTCTGATGGTCTGCATCCCAGAGTACTTAAGGAGATGGCCTTGGAAATAGTGGATACATTGACAGTCATTTTCCAACATTCCATAGACTCTGGATCAATTCCTATGGAGTGGCGGGTAGCCAATGTAATCCCACTTTTTAAAAAAGGAGGGAGAGAGAAAACAGGGAATTATAGACCAGTCAGCCTGACATCAGTAGTGGGTAAAATGATGGAATCAATTATTAAGGATGTCATAGCAACACATTTGGAAAGAGGTGACATAATAGGTCCAAGTCAGCATGGATTTGTGAAAGGGAAAAATCATGCTTTTAAATCTTCTGGAATGTTTTGAGGATGTTTCCAGTAGAGTGGACAAGGGAGAACCAGTTGATGTGGTGTATTTGGACTTTCAGAAGGCTTTCGACAAGGTCCCACACAAGAAATTAATGTGCAAAGTTAAAGCACATGGGATTGGGGGTCATGTGCTGACGTGGATTGAGAACTGGTTGGCAGACAGGAAGCAAAGAGTAAATGGGTACTTTTCAGAATGGCAGGCAGTGGCTCATGGGGTACCGCAAGGTTCTGTGCTGGGGCCCCAGCTGTTTACATTGTACATTAATGATTTAGACGAGGGGATTAAATGTAGTATCTCCAAATTTGCGGATGACACTAAGTTGGGTGGCAGTGTGAGCTGCGAGGAGGATGCTATGAGGCTGCAGAGTGACTTGGATAGGTTACGTGAGTGGGCAAATGCATGGCAGATGAAGTATAATGTGGATAAATGTGAGGATATCCACTTTGGTGATAAAAACAGAGAAACAGACTATTATCTGAATGGTGACAGATTAGGAAAAGGGGAGGTGCAACGAGACCTGGGTGTCATGGTACATCAGTCATTGAAGGTTGGCATGCAGGTACAGCAAGCGGTTAAGAAAGCAAATTGCATTTTGGCCTTCATAGCGAGGAGATTTGAGTACAGGGCCAGGGAGGTGTTACTACAATTGTACAGGGCCTTGGTGAGGCCACACCTGGAGTATTGTGTACAGTTTTGGTCTCCTAACTTGTGGAAGGACATTCTTGCTATTGAGAGAGTGCAGCGAAGGTTCACCAGACTGATTCCCGGAATGGTGGGACTGACCTATCAAGAAAGTCTGGGCTTGTATTTACTGGAGTTCAGAAGAATGAGAGGGGATCTCATAGAAACGTTTAAAATTCTGACGGATTTAGACAGGTTAGATGCAGGAAGAATGTTCCCAATGTTGGGGAAGTCCAGAACCAGGGGTCACAGTCTAAGGATAAGGGGTAAGCCATTTAGGACCGAGATGAGGAGAAATTTCTTCACCCAGAGAGTGGTGAACCTGTGGAATTCTCTTCCACAGGTAGTTGTTGAGGCTAATTCACTAAATATATTCAAAAAGGAGTTAGATGAAGTCCTTACTACTCGGGGGATCAAGGGGTATGGCGAGAAAGCAGGAATGGGGTACTGAAGTTAAATGTTCAGCCATGAACTCATTGAATGGTGGTGCAGGCTCGAAGGGCCGAATGGCCTACTCCTGCACCTATTTTCTATGTTTCTATGTCTATGTTTCTATAATACGGTGACCAGAACTGCACGCAGTACTCCAACTGTGGCCTAACCAAAGCTTTATACAATTTAAGCATAACCTCCCTGCTCTTATATGCTATGCCTTGGCCAATAAAGGCAAGTATCCCGTGTGACTTCTTAACCACCTTATCCCCCTGGCCTGCTACCTTCAGGGATCTGTGGACCTGCACTCCCAGATCCCTCTGTTCCTCTACACTTCTCAGTGTCCTCCCATTTAATGTGTATTCCCTTGCCTTTTTAGCCAAAATGTTTAAACCCCAACTGGGTACATTTGAAGTGTTGTTGATGTTGTAATATACCAGATGTGGCAGACAATTCGTACGGAGCAAGGTGCTATGGAACCCAGCGTGATAATCCATGGCGCGGCCTTGGACAACATGAAATACTACCTATCCCTCGGAAGCTTACAGTCAACACGAGCAGTCATCGACAACGAGGCCCAACACCGGCTCCAGTGCACCAGTGCAGCCTTCGATCGCCTGAGGAAGAGAGTGTTTGAAGATCAGGCCCTCAAACCCGACACCAAGCTCATGGTCTACAGGGCTGTAGTGATACCCGCCCTCCTGTATGGATCAGAGACACGGACCATATACAGCAGACACCTCAAATCGCTGGAAAAATACCTCCAGCGCTGCCTCCGCAAGCTCCTGAAAATCCCCTGGGAGGACAGATGCACCAACGTTAGCGTCCTTGATCAGGCCAACATCCCCAGCATCGAAGCACTGACCACACTCGACCTGCTCCGTAGGCCGGGCCACATCGTATGCATGCCAGACACAAGACTCCCAAAGCAAGCGCTCCACTCAGAACTCCTACACAGCAAACGAGCCAAAGGTGGGTAGAGGAAATGTTGCAAGGACACCCCTCCCTGATAAAATGCAACATCTCCACTGACACCTGGCCAAAGAAGAGCATCCGGGAGGGCGCTGAGCACCTCGAGCCTCGTCGCCGAGAGCATGTGGAGGTCAAACGCAGGCAGCGGAAGGAGCGTGCGGCAAACCAGTCCCACCCACCCTTTACTCCAACCACTGTCTGTCCCACCTGTGACAGAGACTGTAATTCTCTGACCATATTGGACTGTTCAGTCACCTCAGAACTTGCTTTTATGATGGAAGCAAGTCTTCCTCAACTTTGTTCGACTGCCTATGATGATGATGAAACAAATATTTTTCTAACTTTGGCCATTACCATCTCAGTCCGCCCATCATCACTCTAATCTCTCCCAGCTTCCATCCTCTCATCGACCTTCCCTTTCGTTCTTGCCTCCCCTCCCCCCTTTCAGCGCGCCTTAAGAATCCGTTCATCTCAAACATTCGCTATCTTCTGCCGAAGGGTCATCGACCCGAAACATTAACTCTCGTTCTCTCTCCCGTTCCCCACCCCCAATCGGCCCAGTTCCCCGCAGAGGTTTCCAGCACTTTTTATCTCATATTCCAGCATCTGCACTATTTTGATTTTGCATCCGTTACCTGTTTGTTTTAACACCAGTTCATCTTCTGTAAAGTGAAGCGTGGAGGAAGAATTCAACCTTTACGCTGCGTTTCAGAAAGAAATGCAATGTACAATTGTGTAGAAGTTATAACACATTCTGCTGGACACGTTTATACCCCGCTCCGCCCATCCTCAACCGCCCTCATCTCACCCTCGTAATCAAACAACTGGTCGGGTGGGCAGAACAGTGGCAAATACAGTTCAATCCGGAGAAGTGTGAGGTAATGCAACTGGTGAGGGCTATCCAGGAAAGGGAATACACATTAAATGGTAGGACACTGAGAAGTGTAGAGGAACAAAGGGACCTGGGAGTGCAGGTCCACAGATCCCTGAAGGGAGCAGGCCAGGTGAATAATGTGGTTAAGAAGGCATTCGGAATACTTGGCTTTATTTATCCAGGCGTGGAATAAAGAGCAGGGAGTTTATTGCTTGAACTGTATAAAACACTGGTTAGGCCACAGCTGGAGTACTGCATGCAGTTCTGGTCACCACATTACAGGAAAGATGTGATTGCACTGGAGAGGGTGCAGAGGAGATTTACCAGGATGTTGCCTGGACGGGAGAATTTTGCCTATGAGGAAAGATTGGATAGGCTGGGTCTGTTTTCCTTGGAACAGAGGAGGCTGAGGGGAGACCTGATTGAGGTGTATAAAATGATGAGGGGCCTGGATAGAGTGGATAGGAAGGAGCTGTTTCCCTGGGCAGAGGGGTCAACAACCAGGGGGCATAGATTGAAAGTAATTGTGGGGGGCGGGGTTTAGAGGGGAATTTATTCACCCTGGGGCGGAAGTCACTGCCTGAAAGGGTGGTAGAGACAGAAAACCTCAGCACATTTACGAAGGTCTTTTTATATATATAGAAATGGAGGGATCGGGGAGGGGCACCAGTAAATGGGGAAATGGGGAGGGGCACCAGTAAATGGGGGATAGGGGAGGGGCACCAGTAAATGGGGGATAGGGAGGGGCACCAGTAAATGGGGGATAGGGAGGGGCACCAGTAAATGGGGCAATGGGGAGGGGCACCAGTAAATGGGGGATAGGGAGGGGCACCAGTAAATAGGGCAATGGGGAGGGGCACCAGTAAATGGGGGAAAGGGAGGGGCACCAGTAAATAGGGCAATGGGGAGGGGCACCAGTAAATGGGGCAATGGGGAGGGGCACCAGTAAATGGGGGATAGGGAAAGGGCACCAGTAAATGGGGCAATGGGGAGGGGCACCAGTAAATGGGGGATAGGGATGGGCACTAGTAAATGGGGCAATGGGGAGGGGCACCAGTAAATGGGGCAATGGGAAGGGGCACCAGTAAATGGGGGATAGGGAGGGGCACCAGTAAATGGGGGATAGGGAGGGGCTCCAGTAAATGGGGGATAGCGGAGAGGCACCAGTAAATCTGGGACAGGAGAGGGGCACCAGTAAATGGGGCAATGGGGAGGGGCACCAGTTAATGTGGGATAGGGGAAAGGCACCAGTAAATGGGGGATAGGGAGGGGCACCAGTAAATGGGGGATAGGGAGGAGCACCAGTAAATGGGGGATAGGGGAAGGGCACTAGTAAATGGGGGATAGGGAGGGGCACCAGTAAATGGGGGATAGTGAGGGGCACCAGTAAATAGGGCAATGGGGAGGGGCACCAGCAAATGGGGGATAGGGAGGGGCGCCAGTAAATAGGGCAATGGGGAGGTGCACCAGTAAATGGGGGAAAGGGAGGGGCACCAGTAAATGGGGCAATGGGGAGGGGCACCAGTAAATAGGGCAATGGGGAGGGGCACCAGTAAATGGGGCAATGGGGAGGGGCACCAGTAAATGGGGGATAGGGAAAGGGCACCAGTAAATGGGGCAATGGGGAGGGGCACCAGTAAATGGGGGATAGAGATGGGCACCAGTAAACGGGGCAATGGGGAGGGGCACCAGTAAATGGGGCAATGGGGAGGGGCACCAGTAAATGGGGGATAGGGAGGGGCACCTGTAAATGGGACAATTGGGAGGGGCACCAGTAACTGGGGGATAGCAGAGGGGCACCAGTAAATGGGGACAAGGGAGGGGCACCAGTAAATGGGGCAATGGGGAGTGGCACCAGTAAATGGGGGATAGGGAGGGGCACCAGTAAATGGGGGATAGGGAGGGGCACCAGTAAATGGGGGATAGGGAGGGGCACCAGTAAATGGGGCAATGGGGAGGGGCACCAGTAAATGGGAGATAGGGAGGGGCACCAGTAAATGGGGCAATGGGGAGGAGCACCAGTAAATGGGGGATAGGGAGGGGCACCAGTAAATGGGGGATAGGGAGGGGCACCAGTAAATGGGGGATAGGGAGGGGCACCAGTAAATGGGGGATAGGGAGGGGCACCAGTAAATGGGGCAATGGGGAGGGGCACCAGTAAATGGGAGATAGGGAGGGGCACCAGTAAATGGGGCAATGGGGAGGGGCACCAGTAAATGGGGGATAGGGAGGGGCACCAGTAAATGGGGGATAGGGAGGGGCACCAGTAAATGGGGGATAGGGGAAGGGCACTAGTAAATGGAGGATAGGGAGGGGCACCAGTAAATGGGGGATAGGGAGGGTCACCAGTAAATGGGGGATAGGGAGGTGCACCAGTAAATGGGGGATAGGGGAAGGGCACCAGTAAATGGGGGATAGGGAGGTGCACCAGTAAATGGGGGATAGGGGAAGGGCACCAGTAAATGGGGGATAGGGAGGGGCACCAGTAAATGGGAGATAGGGGAAGGGCACTAGTAAATGGGGGATAGGGAGGGGCACCAGTAAATGGGGGATAGGGATGGGCACCAGTAAATAGGGCAATAGGGAGGGGTACCAGTAAATGGGGGATAGGGAGGGGCACCAGTAAATAGGGCAATGGGGAGTGGCACCAGTAAATGGGGGATAGGGATGGGCACTAGTAAATGGGGCAATGGGGAGGGGCGCCAGTAAATGGGGCAATGGGGAGGGGCACCAGTAAATGGGGGATAGGGAGGGGCACCTGTAAATGTGCCAATGGGGAGGGGCACCAATAAATGGGGGATAGCGGAGGGGCACCATTAAATGGGGGACAGGGGAGGGGCACCAGTAAATGGGGCAATGGGGAGGGGCACCAGTAAATGGGGGATAGGGAGGGGAACCAGTAAATGGGGGATAGGGAGGGGCACCAGTAAATGGGGCAATGGGGAGGGGCACCAGTAAATTGGGGATAGGGAGGGGCACCAGTAAATGGGGCAATGAGGAGGGGCACCAGTAAATGGGGGATAGGGACGGGCACCAGTAAATGGGGCAATGGGGAGGGGCACCAGTAAATGGGGGATAGGGGAAGGGCACCAGTAAATGGGGGATAGGGAGGGGCACCAGTAAATGGGGGATAGGGGAAGGGCACCAGTAAATTGGGGATAGGGAGGGGCACCAGTAAATGGGGGATAGGGAGGGGCACCAGTAAATGGGGGATAGGGAGGGGCACCAGTAAATAGGGCAATGGGGAGGGGCACCAGTAAATGGGGGAAAGGGAGGGGCACCAGTAAATAGGGCAATGGGGAGGGGCACCAGTAAATGGGGCAATGGGGAGGGGCACCAGTAAATGGGGGATAGGGAAAGGGCACCAGTAAATGGGGCAATGGGGAGGGGCACCAGTAAATGGGGGATAGGGATGGGCACTAGTAAATGGGGCAATGGGGAGGGGCACCAGTAAATGGGGCAATGGGGAGGGGCAACAGTAAATGGGGGATAGGGAGGGGCACCTGTAAATGGGGGATAGCGGAGGGGCACCAGTAAATGGGGGGCAGGGGAGGGGCACTAGTAAATGGGGCAATGGGGAGGGACACCAGTAAATGGGGCAATGGGGAGGGGCAACAGTAAATGGGGGATAGGGAGGGGCACCAGTAAATGGGGGATAGCGGAGGGGCACCAGTAAATGGGGGGCAGGGGAGGGGCACCAGTAAATGGGGCAATGGGGAGGGGCACCAGTAAATGGGGGATTGGGAGGGGCACCAGTAAATGGGGGATAGGGAGGGGCGCCAGTAAATGGGGCAATGGGAAGGGCACCAGTAAATACGGGATAGGGCAGGGGCACCAGTAAATGGGGCAAAGGGGAGGGGCACCAGTAAATGGGGGATAGGAGAGGAGCATCAGTAAATGGGGCAATGGGAAGGGGCACCAGTAAATAGGCGATAGGGGATGGGCACCTGTAAATGGGGCAATGGGAAGGGCACCAGTAAATACGGGATAGGGCAGGGGCACCAGTAAATGGGGCAAAGGGGAGGGGCACCAGTAAATGGGGCAATGGGGAGGGGCATCAGTAAATGGGAGATAGGGAGGGGCACCAGTAAATAGGGCAATGGGGAGAGGCACCAGTAAATGGGGGATAGGAGAAAAGCATTTTTTATTTCCTACCAAAGTGGATGACCTCACACATTCCCACATTATACTCCACCTGCCAAATTTCTGTTACTCACTTTGCGGTCGGACACTTGCAACGTTAACGTGGGTTTAATCACCTTTACGTTTAAGACGTAGTTCCAATTCTGTAATCATGATAATGAAAGTTTTAGTGACAATGATAATGTTCACATAGTAATAATATGAAGAACTGATATTAACAAACAACGATACAGGTGCAACGTCCCGACACTGGAACGGTCTGAAAACCAGACATTTCAGCGAGGGCGGAGAGTCGGTGATGTCCCAATTCAGGCCAAAACCAAATCCTGGCCTGGATTGGGTCTCGGGGATTCTGGATTTCAGACTGTTAGTTTTCTTGTCCAATATCCCGAAAAATACAAAAACCAGAACTACTCGGTCCCGAAGATTCCGGATTTCAGATGCTCTACCTGCAGTAGTGACTATAGTCATGATAAGTAGCAATAATTATATGATCAACATTAATAATGAGGGCATTTACAATAGTGACGATAATAGTCGCAAATTTATTCGCAAATGTGGTATCAATACTCAGAATGATACTAGATATAATTATCTACCTGTAATCATTATCTACTAGTGATCAGGAAGGCCAATGGTATCTTGGCCTTTATTGGAAAGGGGATGGAGTATAAAAGCAGGGAAGTCTTGCTACAGTTATACAGGGTATTGGTGAGGCCACACCTGGAGTACTGCGTGCAGTTTTGGTTTCCATATTTACGAAAGGATATACTTGCTTTGGAGGCAGTTCAGAGAAGGTTCACTCGGTTGATTCCGGAGATGAGGGGGTTGACTTATGAGGAAAGGTTGAGTAGGTTGGGCCTCGACTCATTGGAGCTCAGAAGAATGAGAGGTGATCTTATCGAAACGTTTAAGATTATGAGGGGGCTTGACAAGGTGGATGTAGAGAGGATGTTTCCACTGATGGGGGAGACTAGAACTAGAGGGCATGGTCTTAGAATAAGGGGCCTCCCATTTAAAACTGAGATGAGGAGGAATTTCATCTCTCAGAGGGTTGTAAGTCTGTGGAATTCTCTGCCTCAGAGAGCTGTGGAAGCTGGGACATTGAATAAATTTAAGACAGACATAGACAGTTTCTTAAACAATAAGGGGATAAGGGGTTATGGGGAGTGGGCAGGAAAGTGGAGCTGAGTACATGATCGGATCAGCCATGAACATATTAAATGCCGGAGCAGGCTCGAGAGGCCGTATGGTCCACTCCTGCTCCTATTTCTGATGTTCTTATGTTCTTATATGATCATAATATTAACAATGATAGCCTCTCCATTCAAAGTGTGTGTGTAATTGTTTGCCTGTGTAACGCTCCAGGCATCCCCGGGGACCAGGCGGTTAGCAAACTTCCCTGGGATCACGTGGGCCAAAACAGCAAATGACAAGGGGGTGGGGGGATTGCTATTGTGCTTATTGGGCAATGCATTTACTGATGGAATCCTCCCCACAAGCACATAAGAAATAGGAGCAGGAGTCGGCCATTCAGCCCCTCGAGCCTGCTTCGCCATTCAATAAGATCATGGCTGATCTGATCATGGACTCAGCTGCACTTCCCCGCCCGCTCCCCATAACCCCTTAATCTCTGTACTCCAGCACTTTGCAATCTCTCTCCATTTAAATTATAATTTGCTTTCCGATTATTTCTGCCAAGGTGGATAATCTCACATTTTCACACATTATACTCCATCTGCCAAGTTTTTGCCCACTCACTTGACCTGTCCATTTCCCTTCGCAGATATTTTTGTGTCCTCCTCACACATTTCCAACAAGTTTCAAATATCGGAAAATAAAATTTGTCGCAGATTGTTAAACATTACCTTTAGTTTTATGAGCAAACTGTGCCTCTGTTGATGATAGTGTCAATAATTTAACATACGGTTATCAAATCGGAATTCCGATCCGCACTTTCACGCAATCTTTAGCGTATCCAGTTATTCTGACCAGGATTTACGTTTTCGAACCTTTCACAGGACTGGATGACATTGTGGTCCTGTTGAAGGGTCATTGATGTTAACTCTCTTTCTCTCTCTGCGCCGATGCTACCAGAGCTGAAGAATTTTCTTGCCATTTTCATTGGCCCAGGAATCCTGGTTTCTCCTTCCCGCGGGTGTTCGACTGGATTCTGGAAAAAAAGATGCGCACCTACCTGAAGCTCCTGCGGCCACGCGAGATCCCGGTCCGGAGGCCTCTCCTGACCGCGTCACAGCGCGTGCACATCGGAACGTGCACAGGCCTGGAGCTGGGGGTCACATGGCTCTGGGGCAGCCAATCATAGAAACATAGAAATTTACAGCGCTGAAGGAGGCCATTTCGGCCCATCGTGTCCGTGCCGGCCGACAAAGAGCCACCCAGCCCTAAACCTATGGACAATGAACAATGACGGAAAGGCAAAGAGCACCCAGCCCAACCAGTCCGCCTCACACAACTGCGACACCCCTTATACTGAAACATTCTACACTCCACCCCAACCGGAGCCATGTGATCTCCTGGGAGAGGCAAAAACCAGATAAAAACCCAGGCCAATTGGGGAAAAAAAAAGTAGGAAAATTCCTCTCCGACCCATCCAGGCGATCGACACTAGTCCAGGAGATCATCCTGGCTGTATTCTATTCCCTGCAGTACTTACCATTATATCGGCACCGACCAACAAAAGATCATCCAGCCTAATCCCAATAACCAGCTCTAGGTCCGTAACCCGGCAGGTTACTGCACTTTAAGTGCCCATCCAACCATCTCTTAAAAGTGGTGAGGGTTTCTGCATCCACCACTCTTCCAGGCAGCGAGTTCCAGATCCCCACAACCCTCTGTGTAAAGAAGCCCCGCTCAAATCTCCTCTAAACCTTCCACCAATCACATTAAAACTATGCCCCCTCGTAATAGACCCCTCCACCAATGGAAATAGACCCTTGCTATCCACTATGTCCAGGCCCCTCAATATTTTGTATAACAGGTATAGTATATTCTCATAGTAATAGAAGTTTCCTAAGTCCGAAACTACTATTACTATGAATGAGAAACACTCCCAAACACTACATAAAACATGTAAGAATACACCTCACATAAATACACTATAGACATTAAAGTTGATAGAAATGTTTTTGAAAAATTTGCCGATTTAAAAAAAATGTTTTGATTGTGGTTTAAAATAAAATTACCTGAGTGGGTAACTTTTTAACATAAATATATCTTTTTAAATTTTCTTTTAACATGTTTTTGATGTGTTTTAAAATCTTACCTTAGTAAAAGTAGGCTATGTATCTTAATTCACCAGACGCAAGCGTTTTAAGGACATTCGCAGGGCAAGCGATCGGCAAATAGCCCAATCTCTGCCGTGGGCGTGTCCTCGCTCCCGATATGCGGGAGATCTGTCAAACCAGAAACCTGACACATCGGAAAAGCCGGTTTTCAGTGCATGCGCATTTCCCGCCAAAAATCGGCTTTCCGGATACCTTCCCGGGTCTGTAGAAACTCCATACGGGCTTCAGTATCAATGAGAATTATCCTCAAACCCAGCACCAAGCTCACGGTCTACCCGCCCTCCTGTATGGCTCAGAGACATGGACCATGTACAGTAGACACCTCAAGTCGCTGGAGAAATACCACCAACGCTGCCTCCACAAGATCCTGCAAATCCCCTGGGAGGACAGACGCACCAACATCAGTGTTCTCGCTCAGGCCAACATCCTGAGCATCGAAGCACTGACCACACTTGGCTAGCTCCGTTGGGTGGGCCACATTGTCCACCTGCCTGACACAAGACTCCCAAAGCAAGCACTCTACTCGGAACTCCTACATGGGAAGCGAGCCCCAGCTGGGCAGAGGAAACGTTACAAGGACTCCCCTCTCTGATAAAATGCAACATCCCCACCGGCACCTGGGAGTCCCTGGCCAAAGACCAGTCCGCCCTAAGTGGAGGAAGAGCATCCGGGAGGGCGCTGAGCACCTCGAGTCTCGTCGCCGAGAGCGTGCAGAAAGCAAGCGCAGGCAGCGGAGGGAGCGTGCGGCAAACCAATCCCACCCACCCTTTCCTTCAAAGACTGTCTGCCCCATTCAATGAGAATAACCCCCTAGAACACTGAAACTCAGCACGATAAATAAAATTAAACACCTCACATATTTAACATTAATTGAACTTAAATGGCCCAGAAATCGCGGTAGCTGTTTCCCGCGGGCGGGCGAGGGAAGAAGTTAAAAAAGAATCGCACGTACCTATTCCGTCTGCGCCCACTCGAGTTCCCGGTCCTGAGGCCTCCACTGACTGCGCTTCACTGAGCATTCCCGTCAGGACGCGCGCACGTCTGGAGTTGCATCACATGGCTCTGGGCAGCCAATCAGGGTAAAGTACGTTCTCATTCATAATAATGGGAAGTCTGTAAGTTGTGCTTCTCAATATTATGATAGAGAAACACCCCCCAATACACACACAACATAGAAAAATACAACACATAGTTTTATTAATTTAAATTAAAGTTATTTATGTATTTAAAATATATATTTTTTCCCAATTTTTCAAAGTTTTTTAAATTATGCTTTAAAATAAACTTACCATAGTGGGCAGGTTTTTTAATAATTTTATTTTATTTTATAATGTTTTTGTGTGCTTTATCAGGCGCAAGAGTTTTAAGGACATTTGCCGGGTGAGATATGAGCAGATGCCACAACCTTGCCCGTGCGAATGTCCTCGCTCCCAAGATGCATTGGATCTGGCAAGATCAAACTCGACAGATTGGAGATGCCGGTTTTCTGCACATGTGTATTGTGCGCTGAAAACCGGCTGTTGCGATGCCTTCCCTGGGTCCGTAGACACTCAGTACAGACCCGGGGAGGTCGGGTTTCTGGGCCGATAACTCAGTTTAGGAGGTGGAAGGATTTATTGCAGCATAATATGGACCCGGCGAGGCTGGCATTTTTGGTCGGATAACACAGTTTAGGAGGTGGAAGAATTTATTACAGCAAGAAATGCAACTGGTCACTCAGTACAGACTCGGGAAGGCCAGGAATTCTGGGCCGAAAAACTCACTTTAGGAGGTGGAAGGATTTATTGCAGCAAAATACAGAGTCGGGATTTCTGGGCCATTGTTTTAGAAAATAAATGTTTGGGGATTTTTTAATGTGTTTTAATAGGGTTAAAAATAAACTTACCTTAATGGACAATGTTTTTAACATAAAAATGAGGGATTAAATGTAATTTCTTTATGTTTTAAAAGTGTTACGCTGGACACTGTAGGCTACACGCCTGCTTATGCTCGAACCTTATGCTCTTATGAACTATGGACAAAAGTGCAAAATGGGCCAAAATAATATGGGATTCGGAGCCCAGCAACATGTAGTTCCCCCTTACCTGCTTCATCCAAGTCAGCCTTCAGCTTGCTAATTTCTGAGAAAAGAAATCAAATATGAACACGCACACATCCTGAATATTTCACCTGCACTGGGCTTGATTTTAACTGTTGGACCATCGGGTGAAATGGGCGATATCCACTTGGGCAGAAAAAATAGAAAAGCAAATTATAATTTGAATGGAGAGAAATTACAAAGTGCTGCAGTACAGACGGACCTGGGGGTCCTCGTGCATGAAACACAAAAAGTTAGCAAGTGATCAGGGAGGCCAAGGGATTGTTGGCCTTTATTGCAAAGGTGATGGAGTATAAAAGCAGAGAAGTCCTGCTACAACTGTACAGGGTATTGGTGAGGTGACACCTGGAGTACTGCGTACAGTTTTGGTCTCCGTATTTAAGGAAGGATATACTTGCTTTGGAGGCAGTTCAGTGAAGGTTCACTACGTCGTTCTGCAGATGAGGGGGTTGACTTATGATGAAAGTTTGAGTAGGTTGGACTTCTACTCATTGGAGTTCAGAAGAATGAGAGATGATCTTATCGAAACCTATAAGATAATGAGGGGGATTGACAAGGTGGATGCAGAGAGGATATTTGCACTCATAGGGGGAAATTAAAACTAGGGGACATAGTCTCAGAATAAGAGGCCGCCCATTTAAAACTGAGATGAGGAGGAATTTCTTCTCTCGGAGGGTTGTAAATCTGTGGAATTCTCTGCCCCAGAGAGCTGTGGAAGCTGGGTCATTGAATATATTTAAGGTGGAGATAGACAGATTTTTGAGCGATAAGGGAGTGAAGGGTTATGGGGAGTGGGCGGGGAAGTGGAGCTGAGTCCATGATCAGATCAGCTATGATCTTATTGAATGATGGAGCAGGCTAGAGGGGCCGAATGGCCGACTCCTTCTCCTATTTCTTATGTTGTGATCACCAACAGTTAAAGTGGCTCTCAGTGTGGTTGTAGCCACACAATGCACAACGGAACGCTGACGCTTTTCTCGATCTCAGCGCGTCTCAACGAACTTCACAGTCAGATGTTGCTTCTGAAGTTTTGTAACGTCGGAAATGCAGCAACTAACTTGCGCAGAAGTCCCCTCAAACACAAGTGAGATGGTGAGCAGATTATCCCCTGGCAATCATGTTGTTTGAGGGATATCCATATTGGACAGGGCACCCGGGGAGAACTCACGTTGTCACCCAAATGCCCAACAGTAGACAAGGGGTTTAATTTGACATCGCACCACCCACTGCGCGAGATATTGGAGTGTCAGCTTTAACTTTGGGGTCAAGGCACGAGAATGGGGATGAAGCCATTCTCTTCCTGCCTTGGAGATAAGAGTTGTATGCACAAAGCAATAGTTGAGACTGAGCATGGAGTTTAGTTACGTGTGGGCGTTTGTAAATTCATTCACAGGATGTTGGCATCATTGGCAAGACCACACCTTAATCGCCCTGGAGAAGGTGGTGGTGAGCCACTTCTTGAACCGCTGCAGTGCGTGTGGTGAAGGTACTCCAACAGTGCTGACATAGTTGTAGCGGTTTGGAACAACTTGCTAGACTCATAGAAAATAGGAGCAGGAGTCGACCATTCGGCCCCTCGAGCCTTCTCCACCATTCAATAAGATCATGGCTGATCTGATCATGGACTCAGCTCCAATTCCCTGCCCACTCCCCATAACCCTTCACTCTCTTATCACTCAAAAATCTGTCTATCTCCGCCTTAAATATATTCAATGACCCAGTCCCCACAGCTTTCTGGGGCAGAGAATTCCACAGATTTACAACCCTCTGAGAGAAGAAATTTCTCCTCGTCTCTGTTTTAAATGGGCAGCCCCTTATTCTAAGATCATGCCTCTAGTTCTAGTCTCCCTCATCAGTGGAAACATCCTGAAAGATAGACAATTCAGAAAGATAGACAAGAAGGGAAAGGAGGTGGGGCAGCTCTGTTAATAAAGGATGATATCAGGGCAGTTGTGAGAGATGATATTGGCTCTAATGAACAAAATGTTGAATCATTTTGGGTGGAGATTAGAGATAGTAAGAGGAAAAAGTCACTGGTGGGCGTAGTTTATAGGCCCCCAAATAATAACTTCACGGTGGGGCGGACAATAATCAAGGGAATAATGGAGACATGTGAAAAAGGAACGGCAGTAATCATGGGGGATTTTAACCTACATATCGATTGGTCAAATCAAATCGCACGGGGTTTGAGGAGGAATTCATAGAATGCATGTGGGATTGTTTCTTAGAACAGAATGTTACAGAACCAACAAGGGAGCAAGCTATCTTAGATCTGGTCCTGTGTAATGAGACAGGAATAATAAACGATCTCCTGGTAAAAGATTGAGGGTAAGGAAGTAATGTCTCAAACGAGAGTACTATGCTTAAACAAAGGGGACTACAGTGGGATGAGGGCAGAGTTGGCTAAAGTAGACTGGGAACACAGACTAAACGATGGCACAATTGAGGAACAGTGGAGGACTTTTAAGGAGCTCTTTCATAGTGCTCAACAAAAATATATTCCAGAGTAAAAGAAGGGCGGTAAGAGAAGGGATAACCAGCCGTGGATAACAAAGGAAATAAAGGAGAGTATCAAATTAAAAATCAATGCGTATAAGGTGGCCAAGGTTAGTGGGAAACTAGAAGATTGGGAAAATTTTAAATAACATCAAAGAATGATTAAGAAAGCAATAAAGAAAGGAAAGATAGATTACGAAAGTAAATTTGCGCAAAACATAAAAACAGATAGTGAAAGCTTTTACCGATATATAAAACGGAAAAGAGTGACTAAAGTAAATGTTAGTCCCTTAGAAGATGAGAAGAGGGATTTAATAATGGGAAATGTGGAAATGGCTGAGACCTGAAACAATTATTTTCCTTCGGTCTTCACAGTGGAAGACACAAAAACCATACCAAAAATTGCTGATCATGGGAATGTGGGAAGGGAGGACCTTGAGACAATCACTATCACTAGGGGGGTAGTGCTGGACAGGCTAATGGGACTCAAGGTAGACAAGTCTCCTGGTCCTGATGAAATACATCCCAGGGTATTAAAAGAGATGGCGGAAGTTATAGCAGATGCATTTGTTATAATCTACCAAAATTCTCTGGACTCTGGGGAGGTACCATCGGATTGGAAAGCAGCTAATGTAACGCTTCTGTTTTAAAAAGGGGGCAGACAAAAGGCAGGTAACTATAGGCCGGTTAGTTTAACATCTGTAGTGGGGAAAATGCTTGAAACTATCATTAAGGAAGAAATAGCGGGACATCTCGATAGGAATAGTGCAATCAAGCAGACGCAACATGGATTCATGAAGGGGAAATCATGTTTAACTAATTTACTGGAATACTTTGAGGATATAACGAGCATGGTGGATAGAGGTGTACCGATAGATGTGATGTATTTAGATTTCCAAAAGGCATTCGATAAGGTGCCACACAAAAGGTTACTGCAGAAGATAAAGGTACGCGATGTCAGATGAAATGTATTAGCATGGATCGAGAATTGGCTGGCTAACAGAAAGCAGAGAGTCGGGATAAATGGGTCCTTTTCGGGTTGGAAATCAGTGGTTAGTGGTGTGCTACAGGGATTGGTGCTTGAACCACAACTGTTTACAATATACATAGATGACCTGGAAGAGGGGTCAGAGTGTAGTGTAACAAAATTTGCAGATGACACAAAGATTAGTGGGAAAGCGGGTTTTGTAGAGGACACAGAGAGGCTGCAAAGAGATTTGGATATGTTCAGCGAATGGGCGAAGGTTTGGCAGATGGGATACAATGTCGGAAAGTGTGAGGTCATCCACCTTGGGAAAAAAAACAGTAAAAGGGAATATTATTTGAATGGGGAGAAATTACAACAAGCTGTGGTGCAGAGGGACCTGGGGGTCCTTGTGCATGAATCCCAAAAAGTTAGTTTGCAGGTGCAGCAGGTAATCAGGAAGGCGAATGGAATGTTGGCCTTCATTGCGAGAGGGATGGAGTACAAAAGCAGGGAGGTCCTGCTGCAACTGTATAGGGTATTGGTGAGGCCGCACCTGGAGTACCGCGTGCAGTTTTGGTCACCTTACTTAAGGGAGGATATACTGGCTTTGGAGCGGGTACAGAGATGATTCACTCGGCTGATTCCGGAGATGAGGGGGTTACCTTATGATGATAGATTGAGTAGACTGGGTCTTTACTCCTTGGAGTTCAGAAGGATGAGGGGTGATCTTATAGAAACATTTAAAATAATGAAAGGGATAGACAAGATAGAGGCAGAGAGGTTGTTTCCACTGGTCGGGGAGACTAGAACTCGGGACACAGCTTCAAAATACGGGGGAGCCAATTTAAAACCGAGTTGAGAAGGAATTTCTTCTACCAGAGGGTTGTGAATCTGTGGAATTTTCTGCCCAGGGAAGCAGTTGAGGCTAGCTCATTGAATGTATTCAAATCACAGATGGATAGATTTTCAACCAATAAGGGAATTAAGGGTTACGGGGAGCGGGCGGGTAAGTGGAGCTGAGTCCACGGCCAGATCAGCTATGATCTTGTTGAATGGCGGAGCAGGCTCGAGGGGCTAGATGGCCTACTCCTGTTCCTAATTCTTATGTTTTTATGTTCTTATATCCTCTCTGCATCCACCTTGTCAAGCCCCCTCATAATCTTATACGTTTCGATAAGATCACATTCTTTTAAATTCCAATGAGTAGAGGCCCAACCTACTCAACCTTTCCTCATAAGTGAACCCCCTCATCTCCGGAATCAACCGAGTGAGCCTTCTCTGAACTGCCTCCAAAGCAAATATATCCTTTCGTAAATATGGAAACCAAAACTGCACGCAGTATTCCAGGTGTGGCCTCACCAATACCCGGTATAACTGTAGCAAGACTTCCCTGCTTTTATACTCCATCCCCTTTGCAATAAATGCCAAGATTCTATTGGCCTTCCTGATCACTTGCTGTACCTGCATACTATCCTTCTGTGTTTCATGCACAGTACCCCCAGATCCCGCTATACTGCAGCACTTTGCAATCTTTCTCCATTTAACTCTTTGATTTTTTTTCTGCCGAAGTGCATGATCTCACTCTTTCCAACATTATACTCCATCTGCCAATTTTTTTGCCCACTCATTTAACCTGCTTATGTCCTTTGGCAAATTTGTTGTGTCCTCCTTACACATTGCTTTTCCTCCCACCTTTGTATCATCAGCAAACTTGTCTACGTTACACTCGGTCCCTTCTTCCATTGTCGTTAATATAGATTGTAAATAGTTGGTGTCCCAGCACTGATCCCTGCGGCACACCATGAGTTACTTATTGCCAATCAGAGAATGAAATATTTATCTCGACTCTGTTCGTTAGCCAATCCATGCTAATATATTAAACCCAACCCCGTGAGAGTGTGTGAGTGGGAGTGAGTGCGTGTGAGAGTGTGTGAGAGAGAGAGTGTGAGAGAGAGAGAGTGTGTTAGAGAGTATGTGTGTGAGAGTGTGTGTGTGTGAGAGTGTGTGTGAGAAAGAGTGTGAGAGATAGTGTGTGAGAGTGTGTGTGTGAGAGTGCGTGAGAGAGAGAGTGTGAGAGAGAGTGTGAGAGAGAGTGTGTGTGTGTGTGAGAGTGTGTGTGAAAGAGAGTGTGAGAGATTGTGTGTGAGAGAGTGTTTGAGAGAGTGTGTGAGAGAGAGTGAGTGAGAGAATGTGAGTGACAGTGAGTGGAGACAGTGAGTGAGAGAGAGTGAGTGAGAGAGTATGTGTGAGAGAGAGTGTGTGAGAGAGAGAGTGAGAGTGTGAGAGAGAGAGTGTGTGAGAGTGTGTGAGCAAGTGTGGAACAGAGTGTATGAGAGTGAGTGTGAAGGAGACTGTGAGGGAGAGTGAGTGAGAGAATGTGAGTGAAAGAGTGAGTGAGAGAGAGTATGTGAGAGAGTGTTTGAGAGAGTGTGTGAGAGAGAGAGTGTGTGAGTGAATGTGTGAGAGAGAGTGTGTGAGAGAGAGAGTGAGTGTGTGAGAGAGAGAGTGTGTGAGAGTGTGTGAGCAAGTGTGGAACAGAGTGTATGAGAGTGAGTGTGAAGGAGACTGTGAGGGAGAGTGAGTGAGAGAATGTGAGTGAAAGAGTGAGTGAGAGAGAGTATGTGAGAGAGTGTTTGAGAGAGTGTGTGAGAGTATGTGTGAGAGAAAGTGAGTTAGAGAGTGTGTGAGAGAGTGAGTGAGAGGGTGTGTGAGAGAGAGAGTGTGTGAGTGAATGTGTGAGAGAAAGTGTGTGGGGGAGTGTGTGAGAACGTGTGTGAGAGAGTGTGCGTGAGTGAGTGAGTGTTTGAGAGAAAGTGTGTGTGAAAGTGTGTGTGAGAGAATGTGTGTGAGAGAGAATGTGAGAGAGTGTGTGTGAGAGTGTGTGTGAGAGAGTGTATGTAAGGGAGTGTGTGAGAGTGTGTGAGAGAGAGAGTGTGTGTGATGGAGAGAGGAAGATTGTGAGAGAAAGTGTGTGAGAGAGAATGATTGTGAGAGACTGTGTTTGAGAGAGTGTGTGAGAGAATATGTGAGAGTGAGTGTGTGAGAGAGTGTGTGAAAGAGAATGTGGTTGAGAGTGTGTGCGCGAGAGAGTGTGCGAGAGAGAGTGTGTTTTCGAGAGAGAGAGTGTGAGAGAGAGTGTGGTTCAGCGTGTGTGTGTGAGAGAGTGTGGGAGAGAGAGTGTGGTTTCGAGAGAGAGTGTGAGAGAGAGTTTGTGAGAGAGAGTGTGCGAGAGAGAGTGTGGGAGAGAGAGTGCGTGAGAGAGAGTGTGGGAGAGAGAGTGCGTGAGAGAGTGTGGTTTAGAGAGAGAGTGTGTGAGAGAGAATGTGCGAGAGAGAGTGCGTGAGAGAGTGTGATTTAGAGAGAGAGTGTGTGAGAGAGAGTGTGTGAGAGAGTGTGTGAGAGAGTGTGGTTTAGAGAGAGAGTGTGTGAGAGAGAATGTGCGAGAGAGAGTGCGTGAGAGAGTGTGGTTTAGAGAGAGAGTGTGTGAGAGAGAGTGTGAGAGAGATTGTGAGTGAGAGAATGTGTCGATAGAGCAGAGCGCAAAAGAGAAAGAGAGTGTGAGAGAGTGTGGTTGAGAGTTTGTGTGAGAAAGTGCATGTGAGACTGTGTGAGAGAGTGTGTGTGAGAGAGTGCATGAGAGAGAGTGTGAGAGTATGTGAGGGATTGTGTGATAGTGTGTCTGTGAGAGTGTGTGTGAGAGAGAGAGAGAAATAGAGAGAATTTGCTTGAGAGAGTGTTGTTGAGAGAGTGTGGTTGAGAGAGTGTGTGTGGGAGAATGTGTGAGAGAGTGTGTGTGTGTGAGAGTGTGAAAGAGAGAGAGAGTGCGCAAGAGAGAGTGTGTGTAAGAGAGTGTGGTTGAGAGAGTGTGTGAGAGTGTGTGAGTGAGAGTTTGAGGGATTGAGTGTGAGAGAGTGAAAGAGAGTGTTGAGAGAGAGTGCGAGAGAGTGCGTGATAAAGAGTGTGTGAGAGAAAGTGTGTGAGAGAGAGTGTGAGAGAGTGAGAGAGTGTGAAAGAGAGAGAGTGTGAAAGAGAGCGAGCGTGTGAAAGAGAGAGAATGTGTTTGAGAGAGTGTTGTTGAGAGAGTGTGTGCGAGAGTGTGTGAGACAGAGAATGTGTGAGAGTGTGAGAGAGAGAGTGTACATGAGAGAATGTGGTTGAGAGAATGTGTGAGAGTGTGCGAGAGAGAGTTTGTGAGAGAATGTGTGAGAGTATGAGAGAGTGTGAGGAGACTTTGCGTGACTGTGTGTGAGAGAGAGTGAAAGAGAGAGAGAGAGTGTGTGTGAGAGTGTGTGTGTGAGTATGTGAGAGAATGTGAGATAGAGTGTGAGAGTGTGTGAATAAGTGTGAGAGAGTGTGTGTGAGAGAGAGAAAATCTGTGCGAGAAAGTGTGTGAGAGAGAATGATTATGAGAGAGTGTGTTTGAGAGAGTGTGTGTGAGAATGTATCTGTGAGAGAATGTGAGAGAGTGTTTGAGTGAGAGAGTGTGTGAGCGAGAGAGTGTGAGTGAGAGAGTGAGTGAGAGAGTGTGTGAAAGAGAGAGAGTATGGTTGAAACATAGAAACATAGAAAATAGGTGCAGGAGTAGGCCATTCGGCCCTTTGAGCCTGCACCACCATTCAATGAGTTCATGGCTGAACATGCAACTTCAGTACGGTCTACATGTAGTCATGGAGCAGGCGAAGGATGTTGACAAACGTTTGGGAGCATCCGAAGATGAGGAGGAGGCTCCACAGACCCTCGCGGTTGACAGTGACCTTTGTAAGGTCAAAGAAGGCCATGTATAAGGCTGGTGCTGCTCCCTGCATTTTTCCTGCAGCTGTCGCGCTGCAAAGATCATGTCCATTGTACCCCATAGGGGACAAAATCCGCACTGTGAATCCGGGAGGAGCTCCTCGGCCAAGGGGAGAAGACGGTTGAGGAGGATTCTAGCGATGACTTTCCCAGTGGCTGATAACAGGGAGATTCCCCTGTAGTTGCCGCAGTCGGACTTGTCCCCTTTTTTAAAGATGGTCACAATTACTGCATCTCTGAGATCTCCCGGCATGCTCTCCTCCCTCCAGATGAGAGAGATGAGGTCAGTATCCACGCCAACAGCGCCTCTCCGCCATACTTTAGCGCCTCAGCGGGGATTCCATCCGCTCCCGTAGCCTTGTTATTCTTGAGCTGTTTTATGGCTTTGCCTACTCGTGCAACGTTGGGGTCTCACTGAGGTGGTGGCGGGTCGCATGCTGCGGGATGGAGTCGAGAACACTCGAGTCAAAGGCAGAGTCTCGATTGAGGAGATCTTCAAAGTGCTCCTTCCATCGGGCGCTGACAGTCTCGGTGTCCTTGATGAGTGTTTCCCCGTTCTTGGCCAGAAGTGGGGTGGGGCTTTGGGAGTTTGTTCAGTAGGTGGCCTTGACTGCGATGAAGAATCCTCGCACATCATGGCTGTCGGCCAGCTGCTGTATCTCCTGTGCTTTCTCCATCCACCACCTGTTCTTTAAGTCCCGGGTTTTTTGTTGGACCTGAGCCTTGAGCCCTCTGTAATGTTGTTTTGCAGCTCCCGAGTTGGGTTGTTGCTTGAGGCTCAGAAATGCTTTGCGCTTGCGATCTATTAGTTCTTGGATCTCCTGATCATTTTCACCAAACCAGTCCTGATGTTTTCTGGTTGAGTGACCAAGTGTCTCTTTACAGACACTGGTTATGGAGACCTGGAGGGCAGACCAAGCACTGTGGGCATTCGGCGTCTCAGGGTCATCAAGGCACGCCAGGTTAGCTGTGAGGCGCTGGCTGTATAGGGCTGTCTTAGCTGGGTCTCTAACTGCCCCAGCATTAACTTGTTTGCGGCACTGCTTCTGCTGTCCCCTCAGCTTTGGGACGGATCGGATTAGGTGATGGTCCGTCCAGCAGTCGTCAGCTCCTGTCATGGTGTCTGGGATGTTCACATCCTTGCGATCCCCGGCTCGGACGATGACATAGTCAAGCAGGTGCCAGTGTTTGTAGCGAGGGCATTGCTACGATGCCTTGTATTTGTTCCTCTGGTGGAACAGGGTGTTGGTAATGAGGAGTTCATGTTCTAGACATTTTGTCAGGAGTAGGGTACCGCTGGAGTTGGCTTTCCCTGTCTCCTCTCTGCCAATCACACTGTCATGTATTCAACCAGCATTGTAACCCATGTATAAACTGACCTAAGTTGTACACCGTGAGAACACTGACCACTAGGTGGGAGACACTCCTAACCTGGACCTTCAGGTATAAAAGGGGAAGCTCCACCCACCTTCACCACTTGAGTGCTAAGGAATAAAAGACAGGTCACAGACTGACCTTCTCTCAAGCATGGGCCTCGTGTGCATTTATACTGTGTAGTAAGGACGTATCACACACCTCACCAGAGGACTGTGTCTTTGCCAATCCTGGCATTAAAATCACCCAGGAGGATCAATTTGTCGTCCGTGGGGACACGGGACAAGAATGTCTTGAGGTTAGAATAAAACCCTCTTTAGCCTCATCCATTGCATCGAGTGTTGGGGCGTACGCACTGATGACTGTGGCGGATTGGTTCTGAGATAGGGCGATACGAAGAGTCACGAGGCGTTCGTTGACCCCACAGGGGAGTCTTTGAGGCGGTCGACCAGCTCATTTTTGACGGCGAAGCCGACTCCATGAAGGCCTCTGGTTTCCTTTTCCAGAAGAAGGTGTAACCTCCACTTTGTTCCTTGAGCTGGCCTTCCCCTGACCGCCGGGTCTCGCTTCAGGCGGCGATGTCAATGTCAAAGCGTCTGAGTTCCCGGGCAACGATGGCGGTGCGACGATCCGGCCTGTCGCTGTTGGGATTGTCCGTGAGGGTCCTGACGTTCCAGATCCCGAACTTCATCCTGACGAAGTGGAAGATGCCAGTGCGTGGGTTCTTTTAACGTGGGGTGGCCGCTGCACCGGCACCCACACGGGCTTAGCTGAGCAAGGTCTTGGTCCAGTGGCAAGGGGGTCCAAGACAACTGGAGACCAGGCACAGCTCGATGAGCCTAATTGTCTACGGCAAAGTGTTGGCCACAAGCTCAGCACCGGGTAGCGCCATTGATGGTGCTAGTCAGAGTAGGAATCGCAGGATAGCTCAGATGAATACGTGGCTTGAGCAGTGGTGCAGCAGGGAGGGATTCAAATTCCTGGGGCATTGGAACCGGTTCTGGGGGAGGTGGGACCAGTACAAACCGGACGGTCTGCACCTGGGCAGGACCGGATCCGATGTCCTAGGGGGAGTGTTTGCTAGTGCTGTTGGGGAGGGGTTAAACTAATATGGCAGGGGGATGGAAATCTGTGCAGGGAGGCAGAGGGAAATAAAAAAGGGGGCAGAAGCAAAAGGTAGGAAGGAGAAAAGCAAGAGTGGAGGGCAGAGAAATCAAGGGCAAAAATCAAAAAGGGCCACAATGCAACATAATTCTAAAAGGACAAAGAGTGTTAAACAAATAAGCCTCAAGGCTCTGAGTCTCAATGCGTGGATGAATTAACTACACAGATAGCTGTTAATGGGTATGATGTAATTAGCATCACAGAGACATGGCACCAGGGTGACCAAGGCTGGGATACTGAGGGAATGATCAGCCATGATCTTATTGAATGGTGATGCAGGCTCGAAGGGCCAAATGCCCGACTCCTGCACCTATTTTCTATGTTTCTATGTTTCTATGATTCTATGATCGCCTGAGTTGAAATCCAGGAATGGGTGATCCGGTGGGATCATTGCTGCACGGCAGCGCGGCTGGTCTGATCGGACTGTCGGGCAAAGTGGGTTTATCCTCGTGGCGAGAGTGTGTGAGCGAGAGAGTGTGAGAGTGTATGTGTGAGAGAGAGTGAGAGTGAGTATGTGAGAGAGTGTGCGATAGAGGGTGTGTGAGAGTGTGAAAGAGAGCGTGAGAGATAGAGTGTGAGAGCGTGTGTGAGAGAGAGTGTGAGAGTGTGTGTGAGAGAGTGTGAGATAGAGTGTAAGAGAGAGAGTGTATGAGAGAGAGAGTTTGAGAGTGAGTGAGAGACAGAGCGTGAGAGAGTGTGTGAGAGAGAATGTGGTTGAGAGTGTGAGAGAGAGGTTGTGTGAGAGAGTGTGTATGAGAAAGTCTGAGAGAGAGTGAGAGAGAGAGTGTGTGAGAGAGAGAGAGAATGTGAGAGAGTGCGTGTGAGAGAGTGTGAGAGAGATTGTGTGAGAGAGAATATTTAAGAGAGAGAATGTGTGAGAGAGCGTGTGTGTGAGAGAGTGTGAAAGAGTGTCTGAGAGAGAGTGTGTGAGAGAATGGGTGAGAGAGATTGTGTGTGAGAGATTGTGTGAGAGAGTGTGAGAAAGAGAGTGTGAGAGAGAGTGTGTGAGAGAATGTGTGAGAGAGTGTGAGAGAGTGTGTGTGAGAGAGAGTGTGAGAGAGTGTGTGTGTGAGAGAGTGTGCGAGAGTGTGTGAGAGAGAGTGTGTGAGAAAGAGTGTGAGAGAGAGTATGTGAGTGACTGTGAGAGAGTATGTGAGAGAATGTGAGAGAGTGTGTGAGAGAGTGTGCGAGTGAGAGAGTGTGTGAGAGAGAAAGTGTGACAGAGAGTGTGTGACCGAGAGTGTGTGACAGAGAGTGTGAGAGAGTGAGAGAGAATCTGTGAGAAAGTGAGATAGAATGTGTGAGAGAGTGTGTGTGAGAGAGAGAGAGTGTGGTTGAGAGTGTGAGAGAAAGAGAGAGTGTTTGAGATTGTGTGAGAGAGAGTGTGAGAGTGTGAGAGAGAGAGTATGAGAGAGAGATTTTGAGAGAGAGCATGTGGAAGAGAGTGTGAGAGAGAGTGTGAGAGTGTATGTGTGAGACAGAGTGTGAGACACTATGTGTGATGGAGAGTGAGAGTGAGTATATGAGAGAGAGTGTGAGAGAGAGAGTATATGAGAGTGTGTGAGAGAGTGTGAGAGAGAGTGTGAGAGAGTGTGTGAGAGAGTGTGTGAGAGAGTGTGTGAGAGGGTGTGTGTGAGAGAGTGTGTGAGAGGGTGTGTGTGAGAGAGTGTGAGAGAGTGTGTGAGAGAGTGTGTGCAGAGAGTGTGAGAGAGTATGTGAGAGAGTGTGTGAGAGAGAGTGTGTGAGAGAGTGTGTGAGAGAGAGTGTGTGAGAGAGAGTGTGAGAGAGAGTGTGTGAGAGAGTGTGTGAGAGAGTGTGTGAGAGAGAGGATGTGTGAGAGAGTGTGTGAGAGAGAGTGTGAGAGAGTATGTGAGAGTGTGTTTGAAAGAGAGAGTGTGTGAGTGAGTGTGTGAGAGTGTGTGTGAAAGAGAGTGAGAGAGAGTGTGTGAGAGAGTGCGTGAGAGTGTGTGTGAAAGAGAGAGTGTGTGAGAGAGAGTGCGCGGAGAGTGTGAGAGAGTGTGTGTGAGAGAGACTGAGAGTGAGTAAGTGAGAGAGAGTGTGTGTTGAGAGAGTGTGAGATAGAGTGTAAGAGAGAGAGTGTATGAGAGAGAGAGAGTGTGAGAGAGAGTGTGAGACAGAGCGTGAGAGAATGTGTGAGAGAGAATGTGGTTGAGAGTGTGAGAGAGAAGTTGTGTGAGAGAGTGTGTATGAGAAAGTCTGAGAGAGAGTGAGAGAGAGAGTGTGTGAGAGAGAGAGAGAGAATGTGAGAGAGTGCGTGTGAGAGAGTGTGAGAGAGATTGTGTGAGAGAGAATATTTAAGAGAGAGAATGTGTGAGAGAGCGTGTGTGTGAGAGAGTGTGAAAGAGTGTGTGAGAGAGAGTGTGTGAGAGAATGGGTGAGAGAGATTGTGTGTGAGAGATTGTGTGAGAAAGTGTGAGAAAGAAAGTGTGAGAGAGAGTGTGTGAGAGAATGTGTGAGAGAGATTGTGTGAGAGAGTGTGAGAGAGAGTGTGAGAGAGTGTGTGTGTGAGAGAGTGTGAGAGAATGTGTGAGAGAGTATGTGAGTGACTGTGAGAGAGTATGTGAGAGAATATGAGAGAGTGTGTGAGAGAGTGTGCGAGTGAGAGAGTGTGTGAGAGAGAGAGTGTGACAGAGAGTGTGTGACCGAGAGTGTGTGACAGAGAGTGTGCCGAGAGTGTGTGACAGAGAGTGTGAGAGAGTGAGAGAGAATGTGTGAGAAAGTGAGATAGAATGTGTGAGAGAGTGTGTGTGAGAGAGAGAGAGTTTGGTTGAGAGTGTGAGAGAAAGAGAGAGTGTTTGAGATTGTGTGAGAGAGAGTGTGAGAGTGTGTGAGAGAGAGAGTAGGAGAGAGAAATTTTGAGAGAGAGCATGTGGGAGAGAGTGTGTGAGAGTGTGTGTGTGAGACAGAGTGTGAGACACTATGTGTGATGGAGAGTGAGAGTGAGTATATGAGAGAGAGTGTGAGAGAAAGAGTATATGAGAGTGTGGAGAGAGTGTGAGAGAGAGAGTGTGAGAGAGTGTGAGAGAGTGTGTGAGAGAGTGTGTGAGAGAGTGTGTGTGAGAGAGTGTGTCAGAGGGTGTGTGTGAGAGAGTGTGAGAGAGTGTGTGAGAGAGTGTGTGCAGAGAGTGTGAGAGAGTGTGTGAGAGAGTGTGTGAGAGAGAGTGTGTGAGAGAGTGTGTGAGAGAGAGTGTGTGAGAGAGAATGTGTGAGAGAGTGTGTGAGAGAGTGTGTGAGAGAGTGTGTGAGAGAGAGGGTGTGTGAGAGAGTGTGTGAGAGAGAGTGTGAGAGAGTATGTGAGAGTGTGTTTGAAAGAGAGAGTGTGTGAGAGAGTGTGTGAGAGTATGTGTGAAAGAGAGAGTGTGAGAGAGAGTGTGTGAGAGAGTGCGTGAGAGTGTGTGTGAAAGAGAGAGTGTGTGAGAGAGAGTGCGCGGAAAGTGTGAGAGAGTGTGTGTGAGAGAGACTGAGAGTGAGTATGTGAGAGAGTGTGTTTGTGAGAGAGTGTGAGATAGAGTATAAGAGAGAGAGTGTATGAGAGAGAGAGTGTGAGAGAGAGTGTGAGACAGAGCGTGAGAGAGTGTGTGAGAGAGAATGTGGTTGAGTGTGAGAGAGAGGTTGTGTGAAAGAGTGTGTATGAGAAAGTCTGAGAGAGAGTGAGAGAGAGCGAGTGTGAGAGAGTGTGAGAGAGAATGTGTGAGTGAGAGTGTGTGAGAGAGAGAGAGTGTGAGAGAGTGTGTGTGTGAGAGAGTGTGTGAAAGAGAGTTTGTGAGAAAGAGTGTGAGAGTGTATGTGTGAGAGAGAGTGAGAGTGAGTATGTGAGAGAGTGTGCGATAGAGGGTGTGTGAGAGTGTGAAAGAGAGTGTGAGAGATAGAGTGTGAGAGCGTGTGTGAGAGAGAGTGTGAGAGTGTGTGTGAGAGAGTGTGAGATAGAGTGTAAGAGAGAGAGTGTATGAGAGAGAGAGTGTGAGAGAGAGTGTGAGACAGAGCATGAGATAATGTGTGAGAGAGAATGTGGTTGAGAGTGTGAGAGAGAGGTTGTGTGAGAGAGTGTTTATGAGAAAGTCTGAGAGAGAGTGAGAGAGAGAGTGTGTGAGAGAGAGAGAGAATGTGAGAGAGTGCGTGTGAGAGAGTGTGAGAGAGATTGTGTGAGAGAGAATATTTAAGAGAGAGAATGTGTGAGAGAGCGTGTGTGTGAGAGAGTGTGAAAGAGTGTGTGAGAGAGAGTGTGTGAGAGAATGGGTGAGAGAGATTGTGTGTGAGAGATTGTGTGAGAAAGTGTGAGAAAGAGAGTGTGAGAGAGAGTGTGTGAGAGAATGTGTGAGAGATTGTGTGAGAGAGTGTGAGAGAGAGTGTGAGAGAGTGTGTGTGTGAGAGAGTGTGAGAGAGTGTGTGAGAGAGAGTGTGTGAGAAAGAGTGTGAGAGAGAGTATGTGAGTGACTGTGAGAGAGTATGTGAGAGAATGTGAGAGAGTGTGTGAGAGAGTGTACGAGTGAGAGAGTGTGTGAGAGAGAGAGTGTGACAGAGAGTGTGTGACCGAGAGTGTGTGACAGAGAGTGTGAGAGAGTGAGAGAGAATGTGTGAGAAAGTGAGATAGAATGTGTGAGAGAGTGTGTGTGAGAGAGAGAGAGTGTGGTTGAGAGTGTGAGAGAAAGAGAGAGTGTTTGAGATTGTGTGAGAGAGAGTGTGAGAGTGTGAGAGAGAGAGTATGAGAGAGAGATTTGAGAGAGAGCATGTGGAAGAGAGTGTGAGAGAGAGTGTGAGAGTGTATGTGTGAGACAGAGTGTGAGACACTATGTGTGATGGAGAGTGAGAGTGAGTATATGAGAGAGAGTGTGAGAGAGAGAGTATATGAGAGTGTGTGAGAGAGTGTGAGAGAGAGAGTGTGAGAGAGTGTGTGAGAGAGTGTGTGAGAGGGTGTGTGTGAGAGAGTGTGTGAGAGGGTGTGTGTGAGAGAGTGTGTGAGAGGGTGTGTGTGAGAGAGTGTGAGAGAGTGTGTGAGAGTGTGTGCAGAGAGTGTGAGAGAGTATGTGAGAGAGTGTGTGAGAGAGAGTGTGTGAGAGAGTGTGTGAGAGAGAGTGTGTGAGAGAGAGTGTGAGAGAGAATGTGTGAGAGAGAGGATGTGTGAGAGAGTGTGAGAGAGTATGTGAGAGTGTGTTTGAAAGAGAGAGTGTGTGAGTGAGTGTGTGAGAGTGTGTGTGAAAGAGAGTGAGAGAGAGTGTGTGAGAGAGTGCGTGAGAGTGTGTGTGAAAGAGAGAGTGTGTGAGAGAGAGTGCGCGGAGAGTGTGAGAGAGTGTGTGTGAGAGAGACTGAGAGTGAGTAAGTGAGAGAGAGTGTGTGTTGAGAGAGTGTGAGATAGAGTGTAAGAGAGAGAGTGTATGAGAGAGAGAGAGTGTGAGAGAGAGTGTGAGACAGAGCGTGAGAGAATGTGTGAGAGAGAATGTGGTTGAGAGTGTGAGAGAGAAGTTGTGTGAGAGAGTGTGTATGAGAAAGTCTGAGAGAGAGTGAGAGAGAGAGTGTGTGAGAGAGAGAGAGAGAATGTGAGAGAGTGCGTGTGAGAGAGTGTGAGAGAGATTGTGTGAGAGAGAATATTTAAGAGAGAGAATGTGTGAGAGAGCGTGTGTGTGAGAGAGTGTGAAAGAGTGTGTGAGAGAGTGTGTGAGAGAATGGGTGAGAGAGATTGTGTGTGAGATTGTGTGAGAAAGTGTGAGAAAGAAAGTGTGAGAGAGAGTGTGTGAGAGAATGTGTGAGAGAGATTGTGTGAGAGAGTGTGAGAGAGAGTGTGAGAGAGTGTGTGTGTGAGAGAGTGTGAGAGAATGTGTGAGAGAGTGTGTGAGAAAGAGTGTGAGAGAGAGTATGTGAGTGACTGTGAGAGAGTATGTGAGAGAATATGAGAGAGTGTGTGAGAGAGTGTGCGAGTGAGAGAGTGTGTGAGAGAGAGAGTGTGACAGAGAGTGTGTGACCGAGAGTGTGTGACAGAGAGTGTGAGAGAGTGAGAGAGAATGTGTGAGAAAGTGAGATAGAATGTGTGAGAGAGTGTGTGTGAGAGAGAGAGAGTTTGGTTGAGAGTGTGAGAGAAAGAGAGAGTGTTTGAGATTGTGTGAGAGAGAGTGTGAGAGTGTGTGAGAGAGAGAGTAGGAGAGAGAGATTTTGAGAGAGAGCATGTGGGAGAGAGTGTGAGAGAGAGTGTGAGAGTGTATGTGTGAGACAGAGTGTGAGACACTATGTGTGATGGAGAGTGAGAGTGAGTATATGAGAGAGAGTGTGAGAGAGAGAGTATATGAGAGTGTGTGAGAGAGTGTGAGAGAGAGTGTGAGAGAGTGTGTGAGAGAGTGTGTGAGAGAGTGTGTGAGAGGGTGTGTGTGAGAGAGTGTGTGAGAGGGTGTGTGTGAGAGAGTGTGAGAGAGTGTGTGAGAGAGTGTGTGCAGAGAGTGTGAGAGAGTATGTGAGAGAGTGTGTGAGAGAGAGTGTGTGAGAGAGTGTGTGAGAGAGTGTGTGTGAGAGAGAGTGTGAGAGAGAGTGTGTGAGAGAGTGTGTGAGAGAGTGTGTGAGAGAGAGGATGTGTGAGAGAGTGTGTGAGAGAGAGTGTGAGAGAGTATGTGAGAGTGTGTTTGAAAGAGAGAGTGTGTGAGTGAGTGTGTGAGAGTGTGTGTGAAAGAGAGAGTGTGAGAGAGAGTGCGCGGAGAGTGTGAGAGAGTGTGTGTGAGAGAGACTGAGAGTGAGTAAGTGAGAGAGAGTGTGTGTTGAGAGAGTGTGAGATAGAGTGTAAGAGAGAGAGTGTATGAAAGAGAGAGAGTGTGAGAGAGAGTGTGAGACAGAGCGTGAGAGAATGTGTGAGAGAGAATGTGGTTGAGAGTGTGAGAGAGAAGTTGTGTGAGAGAGTGTGTATGAGAAAGTCTGAGAGAGAGTGAGAGAGAGAGTGTGTGAGAGAGAGAGAGAGAATGTGAGAGAGTGCGTGTGAGAGAGTGTGAGAGAGATTGTGTGAGAGAGAATATTTAAGAGAGAGAATGTGTGAGAGAGCGTGTGTGTGAGAGAGTGTGAAAGAGTGTGTGAGAGAGAGTGTGTGAGAGAATGGGTGAGAGAGATTGTGTGTGAGAGATTGTGTGAGAAAGTGTGAGAAAGAAAGTGTGAGAGAGAGTGTGTGAGAGAATGTGTGAGAGAGATTGTGTGAGAGAGTGTGAGAGAGAGTGTGAGAGAGTGTGTGTGTGAGAGAGTGTGAGAGAATGTGTGAGAGAGTATGTGAGTGACTGTGAGAGAGTATGTGAGAGAATATGAGAGAGTGTGTGAGAGAGTGTGCGAGTGAGAGAGTGTGTGAGAGAGAGAGTGTGACAGAGAGTGTGTGACCGAGAGTGTGTGACAGAGAGTGTGAGAGAGTGAGAGAGAATGTGTGAGAAAGTGAGATAGAATGTGTGAGAGAGTGTGTGTGAGAGAGAGAGAGTTTGGTTGAGAGTGTGAGCGAAAGAGAGAGTGTTTGAGATTGTGTGAGAGAGAGTGTGAGAGTGTGTGAGAGAGAGAGTAGGAGAGAGAAATTTTGAGAGAGAGCATGTGGGAGAGAGTGTGTGAGAGTGTGTGTGTGAGACAGAGTGTGAGACACTATGTGTGATGGAGAGTGAGAGTGAGTATATGAGAGAGAGTGTGAGAGAAAGAGTATATGAGAGTGTGTGAGAGAGTGTGAGAGAGAGAGTGTGAGAGAGTGTGAGAGAGTGTGTGAGAGAGTGTGTGAGAGGGTGTGTGTGAGAGAGTGTGTCAGAGGGTGTGTGTGAGAGAGTGTGAGAGAGTGTGTGAGAGAGTGTGTGCAGAGAGTGTGAGAGAGTGTGTGAGAGAGTGTGTGAGAGAGAGTGTGTGAGAGAGTGTGTGAGAGAGAGTGTGTGAGAGAGAATGTGTGAGAGAGTGTGTGAGAGAGTGTGTGAGAGAGTGTGTGAGAGAGAGGGTGTGTGAGAGAGTGTGTGAGAGAGAGTGTGAGAGAGTATGTGAGAGTGTGTTTGAAAGAGAGAGTGTGTGAGAGAGTGTGTGAGAGTATGTGTGAAAGAGAGAGTGTGAGAGAGAGTGTGTGAGAGAGTGCGTGAGAGTGTGTGTGAAAGAGAGAGTGTGTGAGAGAGAGTGCGCGGAAAGTGTGAGAGAGTGTGTGTGAGAGAGACTGAGAGTGAGTATGTGAGAGAGAGTGTTTGTGAGAGAGTGTGAGATAGAGTATAAGAGAGA
Source organism: Pristiophorus japonicus (assembly GCF_044704955.1). Lineage (NCBI taxonomy): Eukaryota > Metazoa > Chordata > Chondrichthyes > Pristiophoridae > Pristiophorus > Pristiophorus japonicus. The sequence goes on along the minus strand of NW_027251434.1, from coordinate 458,353 downwards.
GAGTGTATGAGAGAGAGAGTGTGAGAGAGAGTGTGAGACAGAGCGTGAGAGAGTGTGTGAGAGAGAATGTGGTTGAGTGTGAGAGAGAGGTTGTGTGAAAGAGTGTGTATGAGAAAGTCTGAGAGAGAGTGAGAGAGAGCGAGTGTGAGAGAGTGTGAGAGAGAATGTGTGAGTGAGAGTGTGTGAGAGAGAGAGAGTGTGAGAGAGTGTGTGTGTGAGAGAGTGTGTGAAAGAGAGTTAGTGAGAAAGAGTGTGAGAGTGTATGTGTGAGAGAGAGAGAGAGTGAGTATGTGAGAGAGTGTGCGATAGAGGGTGTGTGAGAGTGTGAAAGAGAGTGAGAGATAGAGTGTGAGAGCGTGTGTGAGAGAGAGTGTGAGAGTGTGTGTGAGAGAGTGTGAGATAGAGTGTAAGAGAGAGAGTGTATGAGAGAGAGAGAGTGTGCGAGAGAGTGTGAGACAGAGCGTGAGATAATGTGTGAGAGAGAATGTGGTTGAGAGTGTGAGAGAGGAGGTTGTGTGAGAGAGTGTTTATGAGAAAGTCTGAGAGAGAGTGAGAGAGAGAGTGTGTGAGAGAGAGAGAGAATGTGAGAGAGTGCGTGTGAGAGAGTGTGAGAGAGATTGTGTGAGAGAGAATATTTTAAGAGAGAGAATGTGTGAGAGAGCGTGTGTGTGAGAGAGTGTGAAAGTGTGTGAGAGAGAGTGGTGAGAGAATGGGTGAGAGAGATTGTGTGTGAGAGATTGTGTGAGAAAGTGTGAGAAAGAGAGTGTGAGAGAGAGTGTGTGAGAGAATGTGTGAGAGATTGTGTGAGAGAGTGTGAGAGAGAGTGTGAGAGAGTGTGTGTGTGTGAGAGTGTGAGAGAGAGTGTGAGAGAGAGTGTGGAAAGAGTGTGAGAGAGAGTATGTGAGTGACTGTGAGAGAGTATGTGAGAGAATGTGAGAGAGTGTGTGGAGAGTGTGCGAGTGAGAGAGTGTGTGAGAGGAGAGTGTGACAGAGAGTGTGTGACCGAGATGTGTGACAGAGAGTGTGAGAGAGTGAGAGAGAATGTGTGAGAAAGTGAGATAGAATGTGTGAGAGAGTGTGTGTGAGAGAGAGAGAGTGTGGTTGAGAGTGTGAGAGAAAGAGAGAGTGTTTGAGAGTGTGTGAGAGAGAGTGTGAGAGTGTGAGAGAGTATGAGAGAGAGATTTTGAGAGAGAGCATGTGGGAGAGAGTTTGAGAGAGTGTGTGTGAGAGAGTGTGAGAGTGTTTGTGGGAGAGAGTGGAAAGAGTGAAGAGAGAGTGTGTGAGTGACTGTGAGAGAGTGTGAGAGAGAGAGTGTGACAGAGAGTGTGTGACAGAGAGTGTGAGAGAGTGAGAGAGAATGTGTGAGAAAGTGAGAGAGAATGTGTGAGAGAGTGAGTGTGAGAGAGAGAGAGTGTGGTGAGAGTGTGAGAGAAAAGAGAGTGTTTGAGATGTGTGAGAGAGAGTGTGAGAGTGTGAGAGAGAGAGTATGAGAGAGATTTTGAGAGAGAGCATGTGGGAGAGAGTGTGTGAGTGAGACAGAGTGTGAGACACTATGTGTGATGGAGAGTGAGAGTCAGTATATGAAAGAGAATGCGTGAGAGAGAGAGTATATGAGAGGTGTGAGAGAGTGTGAGAGACAGAGTGTGCGAGAGTGTGTGAGAGAGTGTGTGAGAGGGTGTGAGAGAGTGTGTGAGAGGGTGTGTGTGAGAGAGTGTGAGAGAGTGTGTGAGAGAGTGTGCAGAGAGTGTGAGAGAGTGTGTGAGAGAGAGGGTGTGTGAGAGAGTGTGTGAGAGAGAGTGTGTGAGAGAGAGTGTGTGAGAGAGTGTGTGAGAGAGAGGGTGTGTGAGAGAGTGTGTGAGAGAGAGTGTGAGAGAGTATGTGGAGTGTGTTTGAAAGAGAGAGTGTGTGAGAGAGTGTGTGAGAGTGTGTGTGAAAGAGAGAGTGTGTGAGAGAGAGTGCGCGGAGAGTGTGAGAGAGTGTGTGTGAGAGAGACTGAGAGTGAGTGTGTGAGAGAGAGTGTTTGTGAGAGAGTGTGAGATAGAGTGTAAGAGAGAGAGTGTATGAGAGAGAGAGTGTGAGAGAGAGTGTGAGACAGAGCGTGAGAGAGTGTGTGAGAGAGAATGTGGTTGAGTGTGGGAGAGAGGTTGTGTGAAAGAGTGTGTATGAGAAAGTCTGAGAGAGAGTGAGAGAGAGAGTGTGTGAGCGAGAGAGAGAATGTTAGAGAGTGCGTGTGAGAGAGTGTGAGAGAGATTGTGAGAGAGAATATTTAAGAGAGAGAATGTGTGAGAGAGCGTGTGTGCGAGAGAGTGTGAAAGAGTGTGTGAGAGAGAGTGTGTGAGAGAATGGGTGAGAGAGATTGTGTGTGAGAGATTGTGTGAGAAAAGTGTGAGAAAGAGAGTGTGAGAGAGAGTGTGTGAGAGAATGTGTGAGAGAGATTGTGTGAGAGAGTGTGAGAGAGAGTGTGAGAGAGTGTGTGTGTGAGAGAGTGTGAGAGAGTGTGTGAGAGAGAGTGTGTGAGAAAGAGTGTGAGAGAGAGTATGTGAGTGACTGTGAGAGAGTATGTGAGAGAATGTGAGAGAGTGTGTGAGAGAGTGTGCGAGTGAGAGAGTGTGTGAGAGAGAGAGTGTGACAGAGAGTGTGTGACAGAGAGTGTGTGACAGAGAGTGTGAGAGAGTGAGAGAGAATGTGTGAGAAAGTGAGATAGAATGTGTGAGAGAGTGTGTGTGAGAGAGAGAGAGTGTGGTTGAGAGTGTGAGAGAAAGAGAGAGTGTTTGAGATTGTGTGAGAGAGAGTGTGAGAGGGTGAGAGAGTTGAGAGAGAGATTTTGAGAGAGAGCATGTGGGAGAGAGTGTGAGAGAGTGTGTGTGAGAGAGTGTGAGAGAGTTTGTGAGAGAGAGTGTGTGAGAAGAGTGTAAGAGAGAGTGTGTGAGTGACTGTGAGAGAGTATGTGAGAAAATGTGAGAGGGTGTGTGAGAGAGTGTGCGAGTGAGAGAGTGTGGTGAGAGAGAGAGTGTGA